>NC_042615.1:468794837-469412110 GCF_901001135.1 Rhinatrema bivittatum | reverse complement strand
GTTTATGTACTATCACCAACCTCCATTTTACTGGAGCCAGTGTAATTCCCGCAGCATTGGTATTATGTGATCTCTCTTTCTAAGTCCAGTTAACTGAGCAGCTGCGCGCTGAACTAATTGTAATACAAGTTATTAACTTCTCTGGGAGGCCAACACACACAGTAATCAAAATGCCCTGAGACTAGGGCCTGTAGCACAGTTCTAAACATAGCAACTGGCAGCAAAAAAATCAGTGTATTCAACAGCTTCAACTTATAAAATGTAACTTTTGCCAGATGGCGAATATACGCTTTCAAAGTTAGCTTTGTATCTAAAATGATCCTCAGGCTTCACACTTCAAATAGAATGGGCAATGAGGTACCTTAATACGATACAAAGGTCACTTACTACCCATAATAATGTTTTTTGCACATTCAGTGACAAAATCCACTCCTTGTTAACCACCTCTTAATAGCCATGCAAGTATGGAAAACTTTCTCTAGAAAATTACGATGCCTGTCACAAGTCATGATCAGCTGAATGTCATCCATATAAATAGAAACATAGAAATGACGGCAGAAGAAGACCGAACGGCCCATCCAGTCTGCCCAGCAAGCTACGCACTTTATCCTTTTTTTTTTTATCTTTTACTCTCTCCCACCTGTTACTATTGGCTTCCAGTACCCTCCAGCCCTAATTCCCCTCCACCCCACCACCAATGTAGAGAGCAGCGCCGGATCTGCATCCAAGTGAACATCCAGTTCAATTAGGGGTAGCAACCGCTGCAATAAGCAGGCCACACCCCTGCCCCATTCTCTTACCCACCCCTGGGGTTTTTTTTGTTTTTTTTGGAGATGGCAGCCCTCCATCCTTCCGCTCCGTGAAGGTGGAACACCAACCACTGGCATCCCGCTCCGTGAATGCCTCTGTGGCTACTGCCGCTCCGTGCAGTGTTTTGCTGCCTCCTCTTTATTCACGTCCTCTAGACTTGATGGATCCACAGTGTTTATCCCACGCCCCTTTGAAGTCCTTCACGGTTTTAGACTTCACCACTTCCTCCGGAAGGGCATTCCAGGCATCCACCACCCTTTCCGTGAAGAAATACTTCCTGACATTGGTTCTTAGTCTTCCTCCCTGGAGCCTCAGCTCGTGACCTCTGGTTCTGCTGATTTTTTTCTGATGGAAAAGGTTTGTCAAAATATATCACCCCTAGTGCTCTAAGGATCAACCTTAAAGGGGACAAGTAGAGACTGAACAGGACAGAAGATAGTGCAGAGTCTGGGGGTTCATCTGAATACAATACTTTCGCTAAGAGTAGAATTGAACACCCTGCTGAACCTGCTGCCTTCTGCCCTATAGGAAAAATGCAAAGCAGCTTAACACTACGCCAGTAACTCCTATGTGATGCAGACGGGAAATCATGTCTAATAGTGTCAAAGGCAGCTGAGATATCTAGCTGCACTAGAATGCCAGGTCCTCCATATTCCAATCTGCACAGTAGGGTATCAAGAAGTGAATGCAGTAGTAATTCTATATTAGGTGCCTTTCTAAATCCAAATTGGTTATCATCAAGTACACTATGGTCAATCAAAAGCTCCTCAAGCTGCATCAGAACATTTTGCTCTCATACTTTGGCTAAAGTGGGCAGGTTTGAGACTGGCCAATAATTAGACACCTCTTCAACCGGTAGATTGACATCCTTTTGAACCGGTCTAACGGTCACTATTTTTAATTGACTGGGTACAAAGCCCTCAACCAAAGACTTATTAATCACCATTCTCATAATATTGAAGGAAATTTTCTTCATGCCCCTAACTATAAAGAAAGAGAAAGCAAGGATATAACTATGAAGAAGTTGATTTTAGATGTCCTTTCACTGAAGTAAACGCCTTCAATTCCATTGGCTTAAATTCAGACCACTTATTTAACATCCCACATTAAGAAAAATCATCAAATGTGTCTAAGGAAACATCAAACTGTTTTTGGATGTTGACAATCTTTTACTCATAGTAATCTGCCAGTTGATCACATTTGTGAAAATTTTGGCTGTTCACCGATGGTCTCGATGTCAATCTTTTACTATACAGAATAGCTCGAAGGGATGATCAACAAACTTCTCTAATGTTTCAGAGAAATATTCATTTCTCACCTTTTGGCAGGCCACACTATATTCATGCATAACAGCCTGATAGAGCTTCTTAGAGCCATCATTACTATGTGTTATGTTCTGTGTGTCTAGAACTAGATAGTGGGCCCCTGGGTTGTGGTAAGAACTGACTCCACCCACAGGGAGGAGCCCTATGGGGACTTACCACGACAGGTGGAGTCTCAGTGATGATGGACAATAGAGGAAATAACTTTATTATATTGCAATGGTAACTCGGGGATTGGGTTGTTAGACTCAGTCTAGATGTAGGGCCTGCAAGTTGGTCTTTCCGATGATGATCCGCAGCGAGGGGTAGTCCAGGAAAGACTTCCTCTTGATGGTACTTGTGTAGGTTATCTCCAGTAGTGGTCCGCAGTGTGGGGTAGACCGGTGACTGAAGTTGGAAGTACACAAGGCGGTAGAGATCTGGTGGTAGCCCGTAGCGCGGTATGCCCCAGGACAGTTTGGATGAATCCTGGATGGGGGCAACTCCAGCTTCCACCAGCAATTTTATGGTTGATTGCAAGAGTGGCAGCAGAAATTCATGCTTGGCAACAGACTTTCTCCTGTTCAGGTTGGACCAGACACATCTGTGATATAGTAGGCCATTTCTTCCACTTTCAGCATCTCACTGCAAAACTAACAAAAACTCTCCATCTGCTGCACTTGTTTCTCCACACTCTCCACTGACTGTGGCTCACAATATTCCTCTCTGCATTGCACACTCTCAGGCTAATTTTAAAACAAATGCACGTGTGCCCATACACATGCGTATTGGCGCACGCGCGTAGATACGCTGGAATTTAAATTGTGCATGTATTTGTGCGTGTATGTTTTAAAATACACTAACCGTGTGTAAGTATGCTCCTAATTTTAAGAGGTTACTCGAGCACAGCTATTGTGCATGTCTTCCATAGGACTTTGTCTGCTTTGTATGTAGGTAGATTATAAAACATGCTTGCATGAGGGACAACTCAGATTTTCCAATTAGTCCACCTGTTTGCTCAGTTAATATTGAGGTCTTTCAGACCCCTCTGGTTCTTCATCCTGCACGCTTCCCAGTTGACTCAAACTCCTCACCCTGTCCTGTAAGCCCTAAAACTCGAGATCTGCAGACTTGCTCCTCATCAGGAGCAGCAGTAAAGTTATGCAGATAACAAGCCAGCGCATGCTGCAGTTTCCGGTTTTAAAATACAGAGTTACGTGCATATCGATTGGCCCCGCCCTGGAACACCCATGCCCAGCCCCTTTTCCGCCGCACCGGTATTTACTCGCGTACTTCGTGCCTTTTTAAAATTTGTGTTGCTCGCACATGGCCCACATATTGTATATGTGTATGTGGGCATTATTACACGAACAATGCTTTTAAAATCTACCTCTTTGCATGCCATGGACTCTCTTCTATTGCTCACTGCACTCTGTGCACATCACTCTTAACACACACAGGCCCTCTAATGTGATTCGGTGAGAAACTCAATGAGGGATTGTCCACACTACTGTGACAGCAACAGCATCATGAGACACATGTGCCCAATTCCCTTCTTCTTCAGCTTTTGGCATACTCCATATGCCTCCCAGGCCATATGCATGGGGATGGCAACCATTTTACCAGCATACAGTCAAAAGTAACAAAGAAGTAGCAAAACTCACAAAACTTGCAGAAAACAGTAACAAAATCACCAGAAACAGTGCATATTCTTACCAGAAGCCCCATCCGGCTCAATCAGTCACATATACAGGGTTCTTGTTTACAAGAGGACAAAATAAAAGTTAGGTACAGGCATGCAGTATTCCAGCAGTCTTTGTCTCAAAACAATAGTCTGCAGCATGCTGAATTTTGTGGCACCCAAAGAAAGATAGTCTCTTTACTGAAAATAATGCATGACAATGAAAATATTTACCCCAGCTCATCCAAGTACTATTCTCTGCTCCTTTAGAGATGACAGGACAAACTTCTCACAGCTGTACAATCTATCCACATGAATTTTACTCACTGAACTGATGACAAACATATCCACAGGCTGGCACAGCTTTCTCCACAACCCTCCACTACTGGAGATCATGCTTTTTTGAAAATATCTTTGCTTGTTGCAGCAGTTTCCTGTTCCTTACTTTTCAATTCAAGGGGTCCCTACCTTGGAATTTTTCTGGTTTGGTGAGTAGCAAGTGGAAAGGCCCTAGTTCAGCCTAACCAGCGATTTCAGAGACTACCTTTAGCTAATGCTTTATGAATTTCTTTACAGAGTTATACATTTATGGATTTCTTGCTAATTTTTCTTGCAATGCACCCCCCAGAAATCGCAGATGACATATTGATCATATTTCTGAGAAATATTTGTAAGGGGGTGCCAAATTCTGCCCCCGTACTAGCAGTGAAAGAGAGCTGTGCTTTATTTTTGGACTTTGGGACTTTGCTACTCTTGGTGCATTTGCCACTGGTGTACTTGGAGTGGACTTTGTTTTTCCTTCCATGAGTTTGCAATAAACATTTTTATTTTGAACAACAGCCTTTAGAGTGGAGTTTGATCTTTGGTGTGACTGGACTGGTGTGCAGAAGAGCCCCAGAGAATGAAGAAAACCCGAAGGGTCTTGAAAAGAAAGTCTCCTCCCCCCTCCCCCCAGTGTGGGCCCAGAAGGTCATGGGACCTTGCGTGGTTCATAACCCTTCCCAAGTGCCATCATGCCCAATAGCTGACCAGAAGGGGGCTACATCAATCCAATCTGAGAACATTTAAAAAGGACTTAAAAACTTGGTGTTTTCAGCAAGCTTATGGGATTAATTCACAAGGCACAGGTTAAATATCAGACTGAGATTTAATAATAATGACTTTGCTTTTATTGTTTCATTTACTGTTTCTATTTAAATAATGAATTTAGATACCTTTAGCTAGATTTTATTTGTATTGATTGCTTTTATGTAATTTTTATTATAATTTATCTTTTATTTTTCTATTTTTTTTATTGTTTTTATATAATTAATATGTAAACCGTAGAGATAGAGACATGGTCTTCTGTATAACGGTATAGAAAAGTTGCATAAATAAATAAATAGATACATGTTTATACTATATATACAAAACAAAGTTTAGTGATGTCCAATTATGCATCTTTAAAGTATCATTCGAGGGGGGAGGGGAGGGGTGTACAGGGATTGTGATTGTTGAGTTTAATTATCCAAATCTTTGGGTAAGGGAACAATGGGATCAAGCTCCAAGTCTTCATTACCTAGCAATCCCTCTCTGGCCAGGAGCTATTCATCAAGGGTTTTTTTCTTTTTTTTTTTAATTTTAGGATCATGGACCCTGAGTCTGTTCACCAGCCCCAGCTGAAGAAACAAACTTGCCATATCTCAATTATTTTAACTTGGTGTGTATCATTATTATTTTATTTTGAGACAACAAAATATGTGGATTCACAAGAGTTCTCCTCACTGTTTCTTCCCGGAGTCCCCGGGCTGGCCTGACGCTGCGGATCCGCCATGTTCCTGATGACGTAGGGCGCACATGCGCGTGCCGAAGTTTGTACCAGCAAGGGTGCGAACCTCAGGGGCATTCCCCCATAGTGACGTCATCCGTTTCCAACATAAAAGGTCTTTGCTACGCTTACGAATTGTGTTAGCAAGGGATTGATTGCGGGGCTTATCTCGACCCGCTTCATTCTCTGCTGCTCTTCCTCCTTGAACTTACCATGGGTACCCGCTCCTTGGGGGGCCCTGCTCTCTCTTCTTGTTTTCAGATTGCTAAGACAGGATCCGGTACTCGCTCCTCGAGGGCCTATGTCCCTGACGCTCAGAAGACTCCCTATTGCCTGGAAGTGATTGCATATAGGAACCGGTACTCGCTCCTCGAGGGCCTATGTTCCTAGAACTCTGAAGATTCTCTTCTGTCTAAGACGCTATCGCAGGTACGGAGATAGTGAGTTATTATTACAGATTACAGCTAGGAACCAGTACTTGCTCCTCGAGGGCCCATGTTCCTAAAACCCTCCGAAGACTCTCTTCTATTTCAGAAGCTATTTCATATACAGATATTTATTTATTTATTTATTTTTAATTTTTATATACCGATGTTCCTGTAAAGAATACATATCGCACCGGTTTACAAGGAACTGAACGGTCGCCTCCAGGGCGGAAATACATTAAAACAGTCGCCTCAAGGCAGAATACATTAACACAAGTATACAGGAAAACTATTAAAGAGAACTTTCATAAACTCAATTAAATGTAACTGGGAACCATAAATCAGGAACATATGTACATAGGTAGGTATTGTGAGTTTCTTATTTCAGTTTGCATATAGCAACAGTACTCACCTAGAGGCTCCTGTTCCTGAATATACTAACTATTCTCTATTACCTAGAAACCATTACAGAGATAGATTACTGTGAGTTAAACCATCGTTCTCTCAGAGCTGTCCCTGGAACCAGGTACTCGCTCCTCGAGGGCCTAACTCTCTCCAGCTACTGAGCCTTCTTATTAATCTATGTGAGTATATCATCAACTTCTGGTTATGTATCCAGCATACCCTGTCTACTCACTATCTATGAGTCTCTATCTACAGCTCAGCAAACCCGGAGATAGCAGTTCCAGGATCTGAAGGACTTCAGCCCTTCCGGGCACATCAGCTCACTACTGCCACATCTGGTGGTTCTACTTCCTGTCTAATAAAGAACTATCTGTGTCTGTCTCCATACTCCAGCCTAGTCGGTGGTCCCTCTCATGATATCCTCCTGAGGGTGCTGTCATCTGCCAGCGGCCTAGGAATTCACCATTCTACATTGGAGTGCTCATCTCTTACACTTCAAGAGCTGAGTACAACAAACTGCTACCTTGCAGTCTAACCCTCAACTGTTGCTAACATCTTCTTCCTCAGGAACTGTATCATAACCAATTGCTACTTCTTAGCAGGAACCATATAGATGGTCAACACCTCCCTTCAGGGGAACTCTCGTATATCAGGTTGCCACTCTGTGCGGAGATCCATAACAGATACTAACTCCTCCCCTCTGGAAGAACAGATCTTATATGGTTGCTGACCTCTCCCCTCTAGGGAGCAACTCCATAACAGTTTGCCAACTGATTGCTAACCCTAGCAGAGACTCTAACAGATTGCTAACTCCGCAGTCCAACTCATAACAGATTGCTAGTTCCTCCCCTCTGGGGGAGCAAAGCTTAACAGGATTGCTAACTCCTCCCCTTGGGAGGAGCAAACCCTAACAGACTGCTAATTCCTAGCAGCTCCTACAACAGATTGCTAACTCCGAGCAGCAACTCACAACACCCACATTCCCCTTGGGTTCAGCCTTTGGTGCCAGGGCCAGTAGGACTTAGGTATGGTCTCGGCTGATGAGAGAAAGGAAGGTCCAAAACCAGCTAGGGTCATAGGCAGGCAGCAAGCTGGCATATCCAAAGTCCAGGCAGGGGTCAGAACTGTGTATCCATCCAAAGAGAGGAAGAGCGACAGGCTTGTCTCAGCCCTGCCTGCTTGTCCCAGGCAGGCAGGGCTGGGACAAGCAGGCAACAGAGGTTGGAACTGGCTGGATTGAAGACTAATGACAAGCTGGATGAAGACTGAGGACAAGCTGGACAAAGACTAAAATGCTGGGAAGCAACATGCACTACTGAGGAGTAGTTGGACCTGTTGCTGAGGCTAGTTGCTTCTGGGAGGCTGTCCTTATATAGAGCAGTGTTACAGGCCCTGGAGTCTGGGAAACCCTCTTAGGGAGTGGCATGGGACTGCAGGGCAGGACTCAGGGACAAGGGCTGGTCTTCTGCCTAGCCAGCCCTCTCCCTGCAAGTTGAGCCCTTGGGTTATAAGGGCCAGTAGATCTCTGCGGCAGCAATACATCATAATGTGAGTCTATACAGCTAGGAACACAATTAGGTGTGGCAAGGCTGGACAGGCAAGGCTGAAGACAAGGCTGGACAGGCAAGGCTGAAGACAAGGCTGGACAGGCATGGCTAGGCAGGCAAGGCCAGACTGACAAAGCTGAAGACAAGGCAGGCTTGGCAGGCAGGACAAGGCATGCTGGTAAGGCTGAAGACAAGACAGGCTGGCAAAGCAGGCAGACTGGATACTAAGTAGGACCTGGAACTAGACAAGGCAAGGACAGGACTCTGGAACAGGCAGGACTGGATACTGGAAAAGACAGGACAAGACCAAAAAGGCAGATTAGGGCAGGACTTAGATAAGGCAGACAAGGGAAACAAGAACACAGAAGCCCAAAGGTAGCAAGGCATGGAACAAACAAAATAGGCCTGAAAGCCTCAAGGCATAATGCAAGAGAAAATAGGCCTATGGCCTCAAGACAGGGAACATGGTAGGATAGGCCCGAGGGCCTCAAGGCAAGGCAAGAACAAGGCAAGAAGGCCCAAAAGCCATAAGGCAAGGCAAGGCAGAGAGCTAGAAGGCCAGTAGGCCACAAGGCAAAGCTAGAAGGCCTGTAGGCCACAAGGCAAGAGCAAGGTTCAGGTTACAGAGTCAGGAGTGATACCATGAGAAGACGAGGAGAAACAGGCAAGGCTGGTTTTACATAGGACTGGGACTTAGGTGTGGCAAGGGCAGTGACAAGACTAGTGATGAGGCATACTGAAGGCCTTTGCTGGTGGGGAGTCGTCATGAAGGTAGGATAAGGCTGCATAACAGGCGAAATCCTAACAGGCAGCAAGAGTGATGTCATCATTAGGGGCTGCAGGGACGTTCCCACTGTGGTCCCTTTAAATGTTGGCAAGAGGCGCGCACGCACACCTAAAGGAGATGCATCATGTTACTGGTGGTGGCATCCTGTTACTGGTGGTGGCATCCTGCCATATGGAGAACTGGTGGCGTTCACTGCGCTGGGATCCGGCATATTAAGCAATTGTTAAGTCATATGAAATTGGTGCTAAATATGGAAAAAACAGAAATCATTCTACTTGACAGGAAACCAAAAAATATCACCAATAATACCCTCACCCTTCCAAATAATGTCAATCTCATTCTTTCTGACTCAGTTAGAGACTTAGGGGTAACCATTGACTGTCAGCTAAATTTTTAAAAGCATATTACTACTAAATTAAGGGAAGGTTACCATAAACTGTTGGTTCTCAGAAAACTAAAACCCCCTGCTTGACATCAATGACTTTCGATCAGTGCTACAAGCTCTGATCTTCTCATCACTAGATTACTGTAATTCTCGCCTCTTGGGCCTCCCACAAACTTCTTTACATCCCTTACAAGTTCTCCAGAACTCTGCAGCGAGAGTATTAACAAACTGCAAGAAGTGTGATCATATCACACCCATTTACATTGGCTTCCAATAGCCCAAAGAATACATTATAAAACATGTT
This sequence comes from Rhinatrema bivittatum, assembly GCF_901001135.1. Classification (NCBI taxonomy): domain Eukaryota; kingdom Metazoa; phylum Chordata; class Amphibia; order Gymnophiona; family Rhinatrematidae; genus Rhinatrema; species Rhinatrema bivittatum. Next base: position 469,402,658 of record NC_042615.1, on the reverse strand, counting down.
GTATTCTACATAAGGCTATCTATGGGCAAGAAACAGATTGGCTGAATTTTTCAATTCACTTACATACCCCACACAGGACATTGCGATCAGCCAACAAAGGCCTTCTTCAAATTCCTTCAGTAAATACAGCTCACCTCACGTTAGTTCGTGAGAGGATCATCTCCATTGCAGGTCCCAGTGTTTTGAATACAATGCCTGCTGAATTGAGACTCGAAACAGAGTTTAAAAAATTTTAAAAAGCCTTAAAGACCTAGTTGTTTGAAAAAGCTTACTCAGACAACCTTGAGAAAGGATAACAACATTGAGAGCTAAGGACTATTATTAATTTCTGGTTTTGTTTTTGAGAATGAAGTAACTGTGTATTGAATGTGTGTTGTAAAACTCTAATATACACTCTGTGTTTTATATTTTTATTTGTGAACCGTTGTGATGTATTTCGAACGACGGTATACAAATTTTTTTAAATAAATAAATGTTGCATAGGTGGTGTTCCACCAGGTTGGGATATGACGTGGCTGGCCCGGGCCTGAAGGTGAGAGCGACGGTTCGTGGGGATAGCCCATGGACCGCAAAACGCAACAAGGATTAAATGGTCATATTTCCCAATGGAGAAAGGTAAATAGTGAAGTGCCCCAGAGATAAGTATTGGGACTAGTGCTGTTTAATATATTCCTAAATGATCTGGAAAAGAGGGCAATGAGTGAGGTGATCAGATTTGTAGATGATACTAAATTATTCAAAGTTGTTGAAACAAGAGCAGATTGTGAAGAACTGCAGAAAGACCTTGTCAGACTGGGGGACTGGGTATCTAAATGTCAGAGAAAATGTAATGTGGACGAGTGCAAAGTGATCCACATTCGGAAAAATAATCTTATCTTATGCTGGGTTCCATATTAAAAATCACCACCCAGGAAAAGGATCTTGGAATTATTGTGGACTATATGTTGAAATCCTTAGCTCAGTGTGCAGGGGTGGTAAGAAATGCAAATCGAATGATAGGAATGATTTTGAAAGAAATGAAAAATAAAACAAAGAATATCATAATACCTCTGTATTGATCTATGGTACAACTACACTTTCAATATTGTGTGCATTTCTGATTACCCCATCTCAAAAATATAATGTAGAGCAACAAAAATTATAAAGGGGATGGAACAGATCCCTTATGAAGAAAGGTTAAACAAGTTAGGGCTCTTCAGCTTTGAGAAGAGATAACTGAGAGGGGATATAATAGAGATTTATAAAATCATAAGTTGAGTGGTACAAGTAAATAGGGGACAGATATTTACCCTTTCAACAGTATTAAGACTAAGGGACACACCATAAAACTGACAGGTAGCAGATATAAATTGGAGAGAATGTTTTCACTCAACCAATAATATAGCTGTAGAATTTCTTGCTGAGGACATGGTCAAGGCATTTAGCATAGTTGGGTTTAAAAGGGATTTGGATAAAACTCTGGCATAACCCTGGGAGTGATCAATAAAAAATGGATCTAGTCCTTGGAATCTGCTGGGTTCTTCCTAATTACCCAAATTGGCCACTGCTGGAGACAGGATGCTGGGCTTGATGAATCTTTGATCTGACTCAGCATGGCATATCTTATGTTCTTAAGCAGAGACCAGGAAGAAAGAAATTTCTTATCAGGGCCGCAGTGTCTCAAGAATTACGGTCACTAGAAGACTATTTAAATTTTAATAAATTATGTAAGGCCAGGTTATTTACCTTTGCTTTTAATTGATTTTTTTTTTTAAGTATTTTTACCTTCCTTTCCATTTTTTTAATTTTTTTTAATTTTTTGCTTAGCTGCTGTTTGTAACTGTGTAGTTATTTATGTAATGATCATTGCAGGTATAGCTTATTGAGTTATTTCATTGGTTTCTTTTTGCTTGTTTAGAGCTATTTGTATGCCACGATTATTGTGTAATAGGATTTGCATTCACAAACCAAATAATGCCTGATACTTCACTTTCACTGCATATCCAGCATAGCTCACTGCTTCAATGGCAGGGGGAATGAAGAAAAGATGATTTATATTCAGACAACAACCAACAAGGACTGAATTACATAGTCTTGATAAGCAAATAAGCATGGATGTAGCTTGCTTGTTACGGTGGTTACTATCCCAAATCAATTAAGCATGATACTTCACTTGGAATACATATCCAGCGCAGCTCACTGCTTCAACGGCAGGGGGGAATGAAGGAAAGTGGAATTATACTCAGACAACCAACAAGGACTGAATTGCACAGGCTGGGTAAACAAATAAGCGTGGGAGTAGCTTGCTTATTGCGGCGGTTACTACCCCTAACCAATTAAGCTAGATACTTCACTTAGATGCAGCTCCAGCACTACTCTGGAGCAATGGCGGGGGTGGAAGTGAAAGAGAACCAAAAAGTTACTAAGGGCCAAGAGTAAAGTATGAGAAAAAAAACAAGTGTGAAAGCTTGCTGGACAGACTGGTTGGGCCGTTTGGTCTTCTTCTGCCGTCATTTCTATGTTTCTATGTTTCTATATATTACCACTGACTATATTGTATTTTTTGTTGCTCGCATGGAGCCTCTAGTGAATAGGCAGTTTTATAAATGTAAAAAAAATCAATCAATAAATAAAATATCCTTTCAAAAATAAGGCCTCTAGAATCAGATACAATATTCTAGGTGCAGTCTCACCAATGATCTTTAATGTCAGCACCAATTTTCCTTCATGTCCTTTTTCAACTTCCAGTTTTATGCAAAAGTTTAAGCAACCTTGGTCAAATTGTATGTTTCATTGAGTCTCTAAGTGAACAGAAGCTGACACAACCTCTACTCTACATGATACAAAGTTAAAAAGATCATTCTGCAGTTTTTAATGCAAAATAACTACTTGCTGATTTTAACAGATTGAAAATAAAACAGTGAATATGGCATATTTGGACAACTTTCCAAAAAGCTGATTGACTCATTAAGGCCTTCAGTTAGTCACAGCTGGAATATATTTATTTAAAATACTTTTATCCCACACTATCGCCAGTTGTAGGTGGGTCACAATAAAACGTACATAAAATGCATAACGCAGCATAAGTTAAGCATCACTCACAAATACCCCAACAGCCACACCATCGGAGTTCGTTTACAGCACCGTCCCAGACATAGGCCCAAATGCCAGAATATACCGTAATTAGTATAGACAGTACAATGTACAAGCTATGGCTCTTAATTAACATCACTGAAGAAGGACTGTGTGAAAAGATAAGTCTTTAATCACTTCCCAAAGCTAGGGAGGGAACTCTCAACTTTTAAATCATCAGGCAATGAGTTCCAAAGTTGAAGCCCAGCAAGAGAAATTAGCCCATCACAAGACATGGCCAATCTAACTTGTTTCATATATGGAACATCTTACAACTTCTGAAAAAGAAGATTTTAGGTTTCAGGAAGGGTGATACATTTTCAGTACAAAATGAAAACATCTGGGGGCTAAACCATTAATTGTTTTATAAATTAATATAATGATCTTACAGGATACAGTGCTTACCTATAAAATCTTACAGTTGCTGTGATACTGTGCACCTGGCAACTTTGGCTAATAATGGGAGGGAAAGGATAAGTCGATGTCCCAAAGTCATTGGGATATAAGGTGTCCTTTTTCAGAATTGGATGCTCTGATTCCACCTTCAGAGGATTAAGTAAACAGCCCATTTGAAGAGAAGCATTCACCAATTTGGAAATAAAACCACTACTACCCTCTCACAATGCTTCTATTAGCACATTAGGGTGGGAATGAACAGAACAAAAAGTCTCACCCATATTACCGATAATCTTTGCAAATTCAGAGCTGGAAACAAATTAAAACTTTTCCCATTTGGAACAATCACCCTACTTAGTCAGGTTTACCAGACTGGGATCATTGTAGAACCCTAACAAAATCTGGGCAACCTTTTTATCACAATATTTAGCATTATTTAGGGAAAAAAATCAGAGGAAATAAATTTCAGGCAAGCAAACATTTGTGTGAAAAGCCTTATGGGACTTTTGCCCACTCTTGAAGGTTAAGGCTTTCAGGCTCATGGTGTGGTATAACCAGTAGGGTCAGAAAGTTTGTTCTTCTGCATTGATTTTTGATCATGTAAATCAAACAATGACATCTGGTCCCAGCTGCTGGATGAGGTGCTCCTCCATGGGCGTGAGTACAATTGGGCAAGGGGTTTCTCCACCGGTCTGTTGGAAGTATTTGTTGTGGCTTTAGACCTTCATCTTTAATTGGGCCTTAATGTCCAGGTACCTGTGGGCCACCTGCTCTGCACTGCGTTAAATACTGCTTCACCTTGATATCGCTTGGGCAATGGTGCACCAGATCTGGCCCTTGGCTGCCTTCGATGGCCTGGCTGCTCAGTTCCCAAAAAGCATAGAGTAATGCTCGAAGACCCCAGCGATGAGCAGCTCATTGTCCTCAATACTAAACTTGAGAGCCCTGCGGGTGTCCTGCTGTCTGGCTGCCAGAAGGGGGTACCACTTACACTTCCAGATAAGTGCTCTCCCTTTCCTCGCCCTCGCTCTCACTCCCACTCCCATTTCCCCTCCCTTCTTCCCCCTTCCCCTCTGCCCTCTCTCTCTATCTCTAACCTGCTGTCCTCCTCCCTCAGTCCTTGCCTGCCTATCTCCTTCCCCCTCTCGCCTCCTCCTACCCATTCCCTCCTGCCTATCTCTACTCTTGTCCCTGTCTTTACCTATATTCCTACTTCTCCTCCTTGCACTCTTGCCCTCGTCCTCCCTCCTCCTCTCCTTTCCTCTCTCCCCACGCCTCTCACGTGCCATATTTCTTACTTTTCCTCACCACAACCACCACACCTCACTCCTCCACTCCTCTTCACTCCTCCTCTCTTCTCCACAACTCCACTCCTCCACCACTCCTTTTCTCCTCCTCACTCCTTCACCACCACCAGTCCTCCTCATGCCTCTAGACAAAAAATTAGACAGACAAACTAACAAAAAATTTCACACACAGAAAAAGACAAAAGAGATCAAGGAAAAGGGAAATAGATGAGAACACCAAACAGGAGAACTCACTCATTAATCACAAAAATCTCCTAACCTCCAACTATCCACTAACCAACAACACCTGCTTCCTCTCTCTCCAACTCCTGAAATACCCTCAAAGAGATGGCTGTAGGAAGCCGGTATATATATATACAAAAAAAAAATAGCACACCACGCATAAATCTACACGCAACTGACCAATAACACACCACATGGCTTATCACGTGCGACGTGATGATGCATTGCGCTTCATGGAAATAGCTTACGCGATATGGAAGTGAGGAAATTAGCCTAACCATGCCCTTTTTTTTTTTTTTTTTTATCACGGGCGCTATTCCTGCTACATTTATAGCATTTTGATGAATCTAACTGACTATTAGGTAAGTGCATTGTCCTCATTTTGACCCGGTAGTAGCAATTACCCATTTAAAGCTAGTGAATGGATAGATAGAGAAAGATGTTAAATAAGACAGACATGATCCCTGAGGTAAACTGTAGATGGAATCCATAGTAAGAGTGAGTACATGAGAGGGTCCTGAGAGAGGTGCTGGAACTTTCTGCATGAGCCAGCCCCAAGTGTGGCTGAGATTGCGGCCTGCCATGAAAAGGTGCTGATGTCATCAAGGGTGCTTATTTCTTCCTGCCAGCAGTGGCACAAAGTGAGGGTCCTGAGAGAGGCACTGGAACTTCCTGCCTGAGCCAGCCTGACGGGGACTGAGATTGCAGCCTCCCATGCAGAGGTGCTGATGTAATCAAGGCTGCCTATTTCTTCCTGGCCGCAGTGCCGCGCAGCCACCGGTGCAGTGCCAAAGCCTCATGACAAAGGGGCTCACCCCTTTGGTATTTTTTTGGGGGGGGGGGGGTGCTAATTTTAGGGAAAAAGCACAATGGAAAAATCTGTGGAGCTCCTCAAAGCTCGAAGCCACTTAAAGGCCCCGTTGACCATAACTTTGAACAACTACCTAGTGATCAGAACATTGGTGTAAGAGGGGGAAGTAATGATAGAATCTTGAGACCTGCTGCTGATCGAGCTCCTCCTCCATTATCTTCACCCACCGAAAGAAGGGAGAATGCTGTAGATCCATGGTCAGTCTTACTGAGACAGTTTGCTGCCTCTCCAGTGCAAGTCTTGATGGGTCAAGATCACAATATAAATCTGCCAGCTAATGAACAAACCCTTAATAATGTAAGGGTTTTAGTTCCAGACCCTGTTACACCACCGACTGAGTAGGTGCTACAGGGTAAGGAGGTTCCCTAGTTGAACCGGATGATATAATTCTGAAAGATATTTGGCAGGTGGATTCACATATGAAGACCTCTTTAGCTGGCACAGTATCCCAGTTATGTTTCTTTCCAGCCAGAGTTGCTTTAAAATTAACGGAATTGGACAATAAGACAATGGAATTAGATAATTCTTATGCCACATTGTCATCTAATGAATCTAATTTGCAAACTACAGTCTTTGTAGATATTAAGGGTAGGTTGTTATTATTTCATAAGTGTGAATCACTGGAAAACATGATGAGTGTTAAAAATTTACATTTCTTAAACTTCCTGAAGACTAAATGGTTATCTCCTGAGGAACTTCTTAATAAGTATTTTGTGAATGTTTTCCAGTTTTCTTCTCTGAAAACGTTTAGTATTTTGAAATGTTTCTATTTTTTAGATCGAGCTTCCATTAATTTCCTCTCGGAATCTCCTTCCAGAATTTGGCCATCATGAATGTGTCGTGGCCTTTTTTGAAATCACTGTATAAACAAGTTACTTAACAGAACTTGAAGCTCCCTTTTATTCCCTGGAATCCTTGTGCATTGTTGTTTATAGCTTTGAATTTACAAACAAGATGGGAGAGGCCAGATCATCGAAATATCAAATCTTAGGATTATTTATGATGTGCTTATTGCATTATTTTGTTTTATATATAATGTTTCTGTGTGTGACATTGAATAAGGGAAAAGTATAATTTAAAAAAAAAAAAAAGGTGGAAACCACTAAAATATCTTGTAGAAAAATCTTTAAGCTGGATTCCATGGGGTTCACAAGGTGTACTGCTACTGCGGCTCTGCCCCCGTATCTATTCTCATTAGCAATTACAGTTTGAATACCTCTTGCATTTGAGCAGTCCTGATAGAAATAGATGGATTCTTTACAGGTCATGGTGCTTTTGTTGGACCATCATAAGAATTATCCACAGATGACGATGTCCATGAGGTTTTAAAACAAACACAGGCCTCGTCTTCAAATGTTAAAACCAGATGACTGGAATTTAAACTGAATATGTTCTTCAGCTTTTTATACCCTTTTACAGATGTATGTGTGGCTTTGCCAGAGGAACAGTTCTTGGGTGGAATGCACAGAGTGAGTAGGTTCTGATTCGCTGACACGCCAAGTTGTTTAACCTTATCCATATTCTTGATTCATGGTTAATTTTTCTAATGTGCTAGTACAATATAACTATATTTAAAAAAAAAACCTGAAAACATATTTGGTACATAGAAATGTGATACAGTGCAGCATTAACTTCCTGGGATTTTACAGTTACCACCTATCACGTGACCAATGTGCTGCCTGCAATTGAGAATAATCACTTCAGACAATCCTTATCTATCTGTGTCACAGAGTGATTAACAACACTTTTTGTCTTCCTTTCTGCTCCTGTAACAGGCAGTCAGTTGGTTTAATATTCTCCTCTGACTGCAGCAACCCGCAGCTGTGACTTTCAGCTCCTCTCTCCCAACTATGGCTCCCACTCCCCACAGTGACAGCTGCCTCCTCTCTCTGATTGTCACCCCCCAGCATCTCTCTCTCAGCTCCATGGTTCCTGGCTCCCCTCGCCCTCTAGCCAGTCTCCCTCTCACTTTTCAGTTACTAGTTTCACTACTGTCTGGGCATTATAGAAAATGCCAGATGCAGCTGATCTGTACTGGTATCTCGTTGTGCTGGTAGCTTAAGCTTTCCTCTTGTAACTTAGTGACAGCAGTAGAAGTTTTAACAGCAGTAAAGGCTGGGGATGGAGACAATACCATCCATTGTCCCCTATTTTATATATTTATGTAAACAAAGAATGTACACTTTAATCATGATCTAAATATAATGCTATACTGTATGTTCCTTAACTGATAACTTAGCCATGCATGTATGTGTTCCTCTCTTTGTTGAATCTGGTGCAAATGAGGAGGTACATACGATAAGCCTCCGCTTCTCTCTCCCTCCCTCATTATGGCTAAAATCCCTAATAGAAAATGTGACCTGTAAATTAAGATCCGAAACAGGACCGACAATGGTATCATTCAGAGAAAAGTGTCTTGAATGTGGAGATAGTAGATTATTTATTTATTTATTTCGTGATTTTTTTATATACCACGGCACGTTAATAACATCACCTCGGTTCACAATAAACAATAAATCAGCAACAAGCTTTACAGTCAAAAAGACAAGGAAATAAGGTGTACATAATAACTCGATTAAGAACATAATTATGCATAAGATAATGCAGTGGCTAGCACTCCTATCCTCAATTTGTGGGTGTACTCTTATTGCATGAAGGAGAGAATCAGGCAGGTTCCATATGTAGATCTCCACAAAGCCATACGTTGTGCTATATTACTAGTGAAAGTACAGTTACACAGTGTGATCGATAACATAACGGCCAAGCATATTCAGGGTTTCACTGTGACCAGGCGCTTTCTATGTTTCTGGCAGTCAAATAGACACAGTAAATCCTTTCTGTAATACAGTGATGCCAGATTTCTACTTTCTTTTCCTCTGGTAAGGGTGGATAACATTTTGCTTGATTCTCCAGCAGTACACCCAGAATCACCCCATTTTGAGAAGGTCAGTTTTCCTCATTATCTGCTCATTCCACCCTCGCTGATGCCTCCCAGCTCTCACAAATGTCAATATTGCTTTCCTGAGCTCTGCCTGCCCTGTGGAGAGGAAAGCAGTTTGCATTGTCTTCTACCATCCTCCCCAGGAAACATGATATCATGTTCCAACAAGATTGGGAAAGCTGACAGAGCACTTACCAATGGGTGTGAGGAAAACACACACCTAACTAATCTGATGCTGTGACCAAGGCCTGGATGGCAGCTTTTCCGTCATAAACCAAACGGATAGTATAATAATATGAATCATTTTTATTACTCCTATGCCATTTGCCTCTCGTACTCCTTTTGAGGGTTCATGCTACTGTTCTTGGTGCCCTCTTTTGAAACATCGGGGGTGATCTGGCCACTCTTGCTGCTTCTTTGCTCCTCCGATGGTGCTTCGCAACCAGCATTGCCTTGGGAAAGCTTTTCCTGTGCCTCAGCATGATCCTCTTCCCCGCGCTCAGGCTGGATTCTAGTGGACAGTGCCTCACCTCTCTTGCTTGCTGCTCTAGCCCCCTCCTTCCTATCCCCGTGGTAACCAGCGCTGAGGACGTCCAGAGGGGAGGGGCAGGAGCAGGGAGTCCCCACAGCAGCGGTGAATAGCAGGGAAAAGCCTCTGCTCCCTGTTCCAGCCCTTCCCCTCCTGTCTACTTCCCCCACCCCACACCTGCTGCCTGGAGTTACAGGGCTTTCTGCTGTGCTGTTTACTTTGAGAGTCACTGCTCCAGGCCTCAGATGGCTGTGCTGCAGGGACTTGAGACTCAGATGACAGCAGAGTAGGAAGTCAGTCAGGGGAGCAGCCAGGTGAGGACAGGAAGGGGGAGGGGTGAATGCTTGGAGAACAGTGAAAAAGATGGTAAATGTAAAGGGAGGTTAGGAGTGTATGAATGCTTGGGGGGGAGGCACAGGATGCTGACACAGTATTATGCAGTGCCGCACCTGCTGGCGGTGTGAGAAGAGGATCAGGATTGAAAGGACAAGTTGTGCTACACTAGAGGAGGGGGGAAGGCGGGGAGAGAAAGGATTAGGTATGGAGGGGGAAGGGGAATTAGGAGGGGGCAGATGAAGGGAGAGAGAGCGAAGACCAGAGACTGAGAGAGAGAGAACGGAGAAAGGACCCTGGATAAGGGCCAGTGTGATGGAGAGGGACAGAGAGAGAGAGAGAGGACGAGTACTGGGAAGACAGAGATGGAGAAATTGCTCAGGAATAGGGAGAGAATAGGGATGAGATAGAGAGGGCCCTGGGTTTGAGGGTGGGGGATTCTGGGAGATAATGGAAGAGAAAAGGATTGATGAATGGAGGGGAGAAAGAGGAGAGCATCAAGAGAAGTGAAAGTATTAAAATATCCACTCAAGGAAAGAGACAAAGCAGAGGAAAAAGGCACCAGAGAAAGAGACAGGAAAACAAAAAAAGGAACACAGAGAAGATCTGAAGATAAGAAAAAAGACACAATCAGCCAGAAAAGCAAACCAGAGACATTAAAGGCTGGAAATTTGTATTGTCTGATAAAGAATATTAATAATTCACCAGTATAAAATATACTGGGATACAAATCAAAGTCTCTGATCTGGATGTGTCTCCCAAATAGAATTTACATGTTAGGAAGAATAAGTTTGTTGACTAATTTAGAGTTTCTGGCATGTATGCAGGACATACCCACCTGCATGGAGGCTTTTGTACTGGGCCCAAAAATATTTTGTGTTAACAAAACCTAAAGAATGTGCTTTTAGATATATTTTGAGAGTAGACTACTACAATTTTCCATGGTGACAGTCTACCAGACTTCCTCCCTCCCACCAAAATGAACTGCTCCCTCACTACTTGCACTATAGGAAACTAGGGATGTGCAGGAACATTTGTTTTTGTTTTTTTGTTCGTTTTCAGGAAGTTTTTTCCACAAATTTCAGTTCATGGAATGTTTGATTCATAAGAACATAAGAAATTGCCATGCTGCGTCAGGTCAAGGGTCCATCAAGCCCAGCATCCTGTTTCCAAAAGAGGCCAAACCAGGCCACAAGAACCTGGCAATTACCCAAACACTAAGAAGATCCCATGCTACTGATGCAATTAATAGCAGTGGCTATTCCCTAAGGGGCAGATTTTTAAAGTTACGGCGCGTGCACAAATGTACACCCGATTTTATAACATGCGTGCACTGCCGCGTGCATGTTATAAAATCCATGGTCGGCGCATGCAAGGGGGTTCACACATGTGCACCTTGCACGCGCCGAGCCCAAGGGGAGCCCCGATGGCTTTCCCCGTTCCCTCCAAGGCCGCTCCGAAATCGGAGCGGCCTTGGAGGAACTTTTTTTTTTGGCCCCCCCCCTCACCTTCCCCTCCCTTCCCCTATCTAACCCAACCCCCAGCCTTAACTAAATGCCCCCCCTACCTTTGTTCCCAAGGCAGGGGTAACTTGTGCGCGCTGGCCGGCTGCTAGCACGCCATGCCACGGCACAGGCCGCTGTGCCGAAGCACTCGTCCCCGCCCCAGGACTGCCGCCACGCTCCCGGCCCTGCCCCCAGACCACCCCTTTTTCAAAGCCCCGGGACATAAGCGTGTCCCAGGGCTTGCGCACGCGCCGCCGAGCCTATGCAAAATAGGCTCGGTGTGCAGGGGTAGTTTTTCGGGGGTTACTCACGTAACCCTTTGAAAATCTACCACTAAGTAAACTTGATTAATAGCTGTTAATGGACTTCTCCAAGAACTTATCCAAACCTTTTTTGAACCCAGCTACACTAACTGCACTAATCACATCCTCTGGCAACAAATTCCAGAGCTTTATTGTGCGTTGAGTGAAAAAGAATTTCATTTCATTTCTGTGAAAAAAAAAAGAATCAAACATTAAAAAATTTTTTTAATTGAAAAGGCCTCCACTCCCTCAATGGCAGATCCCCACCAGGCTGGGTAAGGGGGGGGGGGGGGGGGGATGGGGGAAACCCTAACCCTGGTATTTTTCCGGGTGGGTGGGAGGGTGTTAATTAACTCCAGCATGACTCCCAGCAGTCGGCATTAGTTGAAGAAGAAAAGAAGAAAGAAGAGGACATCATCGGAACTGCTTCAAGGTCTGGGCCTGGGCCTGACCCTAGGCTGAGGCCCAAGTGTCGAACTCGGCTTTCAGGCCAGGCCCCAGCATTGGGCCTGGGTCTGGGCTGAGGCCCCAGTATTGGGACTGAGCCTTAGGACCAGGCCGCAGCATTGGGCCTGTGCTGAAGCTCCGGCCTAGTCTGAGATCCAGGCATTGGGACCTCGCCTCCAGGCCAGGTCTCGTATTGGGCCTGGGTCTGGTCGAGGCCCCAGTGTCGGAACCTGGCCTCTGGGCTGGGCTGTGGCATTGGGTCTGTGCTCAGGCTCCGACCTAATCTGAAGCTCAGGTGTTGGAACCCGGTCTGGCTGCTTCTGCGGATAGCCAATGGATCAGGTAAGAGCCAGAGAGCTGGGGTTCCATCCCCTATAATATCAGCAGTCGAATTACAGAGAGAGGGATGAAGAGTGAAGCATCAAGTGCCCCTTCAGGTGCTGGAATGAATGGATCAGTGGAAGAGTTCAAAGGGTAGAAATCCCTTGTGTGTTGGGGAAGACTATAGTGATAAGAGTATACTACCATCCACCTGGTCAAGATGGTGAGACGGACAATGAAATGCTAAGAGAAATTAGGGAAGCTAACCAAATTGGTAGTGCGGTAATAATGGGAGATTTCAATTACTCCAGTATTGACTGGGTAAATGTATCACTGGGACATGCTAGAGAGATAAAGTTCCTGGTTGGAATAAATGACAGCTTTATGGAGCAATTGGTTCAGGAACCAACGCGAGAGGGAGCCATTTTAGATCTAATTCTCAGTGGAGCACAGGATTTGGTGAGAGAGGTAACGGTGGTGGGGCCGCTTGGCAATAGTGATCATAATATGATCAAATTTGAATTAATGACTGGAAGGGGGACAGTAAGCAAATCCATGGCTCTCGTGCTAAACTTTCAAAAGGAAAACTTTGATAAAATGAGAAAAATAGAAAAAAACTGAAAGGAGCAGCTACAAAGATAAAAAGCGTGCAAGAGGCATGGTCATTGTTAAAAAATACCATCCTAGAAGCACAGTCCACATGTATTCCGCACATTAAGAAAGGTGGAAAGAAGGCAAAATGATTACCGGCTTGGTTGAAAGGGGAGGTAAAAGAAGCTATTTTAGCCAAAAGATCATTCAAAAATTGGAAGAAGGATCCAACAGAAGAAAATAGGATAATGCATAAGCGTTGGCAAGTTAAATGTAAGACATTGATAAGACAAGCTAAGAGAGAATTTGAAAAGAAGTTGGCCATAGAGGCAAAAACGTTTTTAAATATACCAGAAGCAGAAAGCCTGTGAGGGAGTCAGTTGGACCGTTAGATGATCGAGGGGTTAAAGGGGCAATTAGAGAAGATAAGGCCATCGCGGAAAGATTAAATGATTTTTTTGCTTTAATGTTTACTGAAGAGGATGTTGGGGAGATACCCATATCAGAAACGATTTTCATGGCTGAGGGGGGATATGATAGAGGTGTTTAAAATCATGAGAATTCTAGAATGGGTAGATGTGAATCGGTTATTTACTCTTTCGGATAATAGAAAGACTAGGGGGCACTCCATAAAGTTAGCACATTTAAAACTAATCGGAGAAAGTTCTTTTTCACTCAACGCACAATTAAACTCTGGAATTTGTTGCCAGAGGATGTGGTTAATGCAGTTAGTATAGCTGTGTTTAAAAAAGGATTGGATAAGTTCTTGGAGGAGAAGTCCATTACCTGCTATTAATTAAGTTGACTTAGAAAATAGCCACTGCTATTACTAGCAACAGTAACATGGAATAGACTTAGTTTTTGGGTACTTGCCAGGTTCTTATGGCCTGGATTGGCCACTGTTGGAAACAGGATGCTGGGCTTAATGGACCCTTGGTCTGACCCAGTATGGCATTTTCTTATGTTCTAAAAGCAAGCAGTGGAATGTGACTGTGAATGGAGAGAGGTGATAGAAGCTTGCAAGACCCAGGGAGATAGGTGCCTGTGAGATGTTCCAGAGAAAGTTCTTTTTACTCAACGCACAATTAAACTCTGGAATTTGTTGCCAGAGGATGTGGTTAATGCAGTTAGTATAGCTGTGTTTAAAAAAGGATTGGATAAGTTCTTGGAGGAGAAGTCCATTACCTGCTATTAATTAAGTTGACTTAGAAAATAGCCACTGCTATTACTAGCAGCAGTAACATGGAATAGACTTAGTTTTTGGGTACTTGCCAGGTTCTTATGGCCTGGATTGGCTACTGTTGGAAACAGGATGCTGGACTTGATGGACCCTTGGTCTGACCCAGTATGGCATGTTCTTATGGGTGATGATTCAGATGGACTGAACCAAATCACAGTGAACCTAGAAGATGTGGTAGGCCTGATTGACAAACTGAAGAGTAGTAAATCACCTGGACCGGATGGTATACACCCCAGGGTTCTGAAGGAACTCTAAAATGAAATTTCAGACATATTAGTAAAAATTTGCAATCTATCATTAAAATCATCCATTGTACCTAAAGACTGGAGGGTGGCTAATATAACCCCAATATTTAAAAAGGGCTCCAGGGGTGATCCGGGAAACTACAGACCAGTAAGCATGACTTCAGTGCCAGGAAAAATAGTGGAAAGTGTTCTCAATATCAAAATCACAGAACATATAGAAATATATGGTTTAATGGAACAAAGTCAGCATGGCTATACCTAAGGCAGGTCTTGCCTCACAAATCTGCTTCACTTTTTTGAAGGAGTTAATAAACATGTAGATAAAGGTGAATTGGTAGATGTAGTATATTTGGATTTTCAGAAGGCGTTTGACAAAGTTCCTCATGAGAGGCTTCTAGGAAAAGTAAAAAGTCATGGGATAGGTGGCGATGTCCTTTCGTGGATTACAAACTGATTAAAAGACAGGAAACAGAGAGTAGGATTAAATGGACAATTTTCTCAGTGGAAGGGAGTAGGCAGTGGAGTGCCTCAGGGATCTGTATTGGGACCTGTACTTTTTAATATATTTATAAATGATCTGGAAAGAAATATGATGAGTGAGGTCATCAAATTTGCAGATGACACAAAATTGTTCAGAGTAGTTAAATCACAAGCAGATTGTGATAAATTGCAGGAAGACCTTGTGAGACTGGAAAATTGGGCATCCAAATGGCAGATGAAATTTAATGTGGATAAGTGCAAGGCGATGCATATAGGGAGAAATAACGCATGCTATAATTACACAATGTTAGGTTCCATATTTGGAGCTACCACCCAAGAAAGATATCTAGGCATCACAGTGGATAATTCATACAACTGTGCTATCCTGGGTTCTCCATACTGGAGTTTTGTGCATATTCCACTGTACTCATTATTCTCAGTTCTTTCCACTACAGCACTGCTACCGGAGTCGCTGTTCCAGTGCCTGAGGGATACTAGCCCAGCCGGGCTACTGCTCACTACTGCCACCTCTGGTGACTTCATCACATTGTCTAATAAAAAATCAATCTCTGTGTTTGTGTGTCCTAAGCTGAGCCTGACCTGTGGTCCCCTCACAGGACTTCCCCCCATGGGTGTGGTCAGCTGCCACAGTGTCCAAGGGTCCACCCAAACCTCACTAATTATAACAGACGGTGACTTTCAGCAGGACAGTGCCATAGATCTGGGACTAGGACAGGACTTTCAGCAGGACAGTGATCCTAAGCACAAAGAAGTAGCAGCAATGGAGTGACTCAGCAAGAAGAAAAAGTGAATGTCCTCGAGTGGCTCAGTCAAAGCCCAGACCTGAATCCAATAGAAAACGTGTAGTAGGGCTTGAAGACTGCAGTCCACAGACGATCCGCAGCTAACCTGAAAGAGCTTGAGCTCTTCTGCTAAGAAAAAATGGGCAAAAACTGCCCTTTCCCACTGTGCAAAGTTGGTAGACATTTATCCTAAGTGACTCATGGCTGTTATTGCTGCAAAAGTGGCTTCCATCACATATTGAGTAGAGAGGTGTGAAGAGTTATGCAGTCAAGACCTTTTGGTTTTTTATTCTTAATTACTTTTGGAATATTTCTATAGCTGTTCTTTCACAATGAAAGTACTTTAATGCATTTTGATTTGTACCTTTTAGACAGTAGGATGTAAAAAGTGTACACAGGTGTGATGACTTATACAAGGCACTGTGGTTTGCGTATTCCTCTCTTCTTCCTCCTCTGTTCCCATGATTTCTTCATTGTGCTGTTCTCTTGGCTCTGAACCTTCTTTCCTGTTCCTAAGTTCAGGAGGCCTCTTTTACTTTAAACTAGCAAATTTTACTTATGACTTCTGATAGAATGATGAAAGTATTACTACTGATCATACTAATGAGCTAATTCATAATCTGAAGCTAATTAGCATAGGGATCTAAAGATAGAACATTATCAGGGTATCTTCATCAGAGACTAGGGAGCTTTCTATCATTCAAAGAAATATCACTATGACCAGTAGTGAGACAAATTGTTTGTTTATTGAAGGTTTGGCCTTCAGCATTAAATTTGTTCAGGTTGTTACTTCTCTGTTTATTTTATATTTGTACTTCTGTTAACCCTATCGCTCCTTCAGGATTATGGGCACAGGACAGCACATGTTGCTGTTGGGGAGAGAATAGTGAACCCTTGGGCTGGCCTGGCGGAGTAGGAAGTTGGTAGAGAGGAAAACTCCGCGGAGAGGCAGAAGGCCGGGAGGCGGTGGCAGACTCGAGACTGGTGTCTTCGCCCTGAAAGCCTGCAGACCCCCCGAGAGGAGCTCGTGAGGTCCCGGCCGCTGGGACTTAGGAGAACTGAAGAAGCAACGAGAGATACCGATCTGGGGTCGAGGCAGGAAGCAGACACGGAAGCCAGGAACAAGGCGGAAGTCAGGAACCAAGAAAACAGGCGAGGTCCTGAGCTCAGGGTCTGGAGCGGGAACTTGACGAGAATACCCGGAGCAGGAACTGAAGATCCAAGACAGGAACAGGGGTCGTAGATCCAAAGCAGGAGCAGAGATCCGAGGCGGCAGCCAGCGATCCGAAGTCAGAGCCGAGGTCCAAACAGGAACGAGGTCCAGCAGGAACAGAGGCAGGCACTGCAGCAAGTAGGAACTTGTTGCAAGGCGATTTGAAAGAGGCAGACGCCGGCTTATATACAAGCCGGCATCTGACGTCACTTTAGGGGCGGTCCTCGGTCCGGCAGGAAAAGCCCTTTAAAACGGGCTTCCATGCGCGCGCGTGCCCAGGAGGGGCGGAGCAGCTTCTGGGAGCTCGGCGGCGTCTCCCTCGTGGAGACACCGCCGCAACCAGGCCCAGGTCACCGCGCTCCCGGTCAGGGAGCTGCCACGAGACCCGCGCAGCCTTGGAGCCCCTGCGAGCCCAGCCTCCCTCGCTCCCGGACCTGAGGTAAGGACCCGGTAGCAGTGCTTGCGACCGGGACCGCAACAGCACAGTCTTGAGCTGTTGCGGTCCCGGTTGTTTTGGATGTGAGGGACCCTGGTAGTGGCACTTTTGAGGCAAAGACTGCTTTTTCAGGAAACTAGACTGATGCCTTTGGGGTGCTGAAGTCAGCTCAAATGTGGCGGTGAGACAGTTTTCATCCTTTGGATAGATATTTGCATCCCCCAGTGCATGATTTTGCACTTTTTTTGCATTAAACCTTTTCTGTCAAACACTTAGCCATTCCTTGAACTTTCTTAGATCACGCATCATTTTTGTCTACTCCCTTAAGCTGTTAACTCTGTTGCAGATCTACTGCAGGCCCTTGATCTAATAATACCTTTTGTCATCCAATCAAAGAATTGGACACTGGAATCCAAAACTCACTCTCCTTCGGGCCGATACAGGAAAAATTTCGGGAGAGTGGGCGAGCGCCTGTTCTCCTGGTGCGTGCAGGACACTCTCCTGTGCGCGCGATACAGTAATTTATTTAAATTAGGGCCAGCGGTATAAAGAGGCGCTAGGGACACTAGCGCGTCCCTAGCGCCCTTTTTGGACAGGAGCGGCGGCTGTCAGCAGGTTTGACAGCCGACGCTCAATTTTGCCAGCGTCGGTTCTCAAGCCCGCTGACAGCCATGGGTTCGGAAACCGGACGCCGGCAAAATTGAGCGTCCAATTTTCAACCCGTGAGCCGCAGGCCTATTTCAAATTTTTTTTAACTTTCGGGACCTCTGACTTAATATCGCCATGATATTAAGTCGGAGGGCGCACAGAAAAGCAGTTTTTACTGCTTTTCTGTGCACTTCCCTGGCGCTGGCAGAAATTAATGCCTACCTTGGGTAGGCACTAATTTCTTAAAGTAAAATGTGCGGCTTGGCTGCACATTTTACTTACTGAATCGCGCGGGAATACCTAATAGGGCCATCAACATGCATTTGCATGTTGCGGGCGCTATTAGGTTCGGGGGGGTTGGACGCGCGTTTTCGACGCGCTATTACCCCTTACTGAATAAGGGGTAAAGCTAGCGCGTCGAAAACGCGCGTCCAATCGAGGGTTAACAGTGCGCAGTGCTGGAACGCACTGTACTGTATCGGCCTGCTTTTGCATTGTTGTTACATCATAAATAGTTATCTATGACATTATTTCTACAACTGTGTGAAATATAGAGGCTTAGATAGATGGGACACAAGAGGCTTAATAAGAGAAAAAGCACAAGGAAATAAAGAGGTACATGTTAGGAAATAGCAGACAAGGTGGGGAAGAAGTGGGGAGGGAGCAGAGAAGGCACAGGGAGGAAGGATTAAATGAAGGTGAAACTGGATAAAGTTCCAAGGGAGAAGTGCAAGCATGGGATGAAAAGCACAGGATGAGAAGCAGAGAGAGGAAGAAGCTTAAGGAGTTTCTGCAATCCTCTGATCTATATTTCTAATTGCAAAAATTTCAATATTCTTTATTCCACATAAATGTAAGATTTGCAGTGTAATTTGTGACGTTATGATTGTGCAGAAGGGCGGTTGCTGTGTTGGATATGACTGAATTTCCTGGATTTTTTTCATTTATAGCAAAACCATAAATTTACTCTAAAGCAGTGTTTATAAATGAACACATTACTTACACTTGTGTAATTTTACTACTGAACTTTAGTATTTTTTGCTGATCTTGAAAAGTCACAAGACGGTCTCTGTCCTTAAAAGCTGACTCTCTCCTCCCCACCACTGAAGCATTTTTTCAGCTTGCTCAGATTTTTTTTATTATATTATTTCTAGATTTTCTCTATGCTTTTGCCCACTAATTTATTTACATCCGGTGAGCTTTTATGTTATCAGTGTTAAACGTTATTTTGCTGTTAGTAAAGCACAATCTTTATCTGTTACCAATGTACAAAATTATCTATTATGATTTACTGTAATACATTGTTATACCTGTAAACCGGAGTGAAGGCTTGTACCAAACTTTGGTATATAAAAGCACACAAATAAACAAATAAATGTTACAGGGTAACAATGCATGTCCTGTGGCACAGTAGAGCAAGACGAGCCTTGTTGGAAAAAAAAAAAGAACCTCATAAAACTGTGGCCAGTGCACTGTCATCATCAGGATGTAAACAGACTCATCAGCTATGGCATGGGAATGAACATGTATTGCTAATTTTTTAATTGAAAGAAAAAAGTTCTCCCTGGGAGATGGGAGAGAACAGGCAAGGAAGGCCTTCTCTTTATAATGATGATGAAACAGAACTAATAGTGCTATGCCAGGTCTTACAAATTTTTAACTATAAACCATTTTGAATTGCCAAGTGTATCATGAAACAACTTTTTAAAGTTTTACTGTTAAGATCATAGCCTGGTTAAACATGGTGGGGCTGAATTACACTACCTGCAATTTGGATATTTTTGTTGAGTACTGCTGACAAGGGTAGTTGTGCAAATAGTCCGAATCTGTTCCCATACTTATTACGACTAAAGTGCGAAAGAAATAATTCATGTATGTTGATTTTTTTATATATAAGAGATTCTTGGTACTACTTGCATAACATTCATCTAGTATCTAAGCTCCTAACACATATGCATTGTAATTTAGTTAAACAACGTTTTATTAAAACCAAAAAATAATTATTTTCAATAGCATAAATGAATGAGCTGCATCTGACCATTTGTTTTCAAGGAATCGTGGTAGGCTGGGCAGGATAAACATTACATCTTAGGTTTACTGCTATTATAAAGATCAGATAGGCTTGTGGATCAGATAGGCCCTTGTTAAGTTTCCAAGAACAGTACACAAAAAGATAACTCAGGTGCAGAAACAAAGAAACTCATCAACAATTTGTATTTAGCATTGACAGACTGCATATATTTATTTTATTTTATTTAGAGTTTTTATATACCGGCAATCATGAAAACATATCTTGCTGGTTTACATAGAATGGGGGTGCAATAAAATACATAGAACTTAAGAACATAGAACTAGAACTGTGGTGACAGAAGGTACAGTTACATTTAACAAAGGTGGCCAAACTTGGAGTAGGAAAAATAGAAAAGAGGATAGAAATGGTTAAACAATATACAATTTAAATGTAGTATACAAAATAAATGTCAATACAATCTTAAAATTAATGAGGGTCTGTGACTGGTTACTTCTCTGAGAGAATATCCTAAAATAAGAGAGATGTCAAGATTTCTATATATACAGCTAATTATTCTTTAAAGGCTAAAAATTATAGAATGCAGTAACTGTATCACAGAGGAGGGAACGGATTGGGAGTTTGCTGTTATACTTTTGCCAGGTTTTAAATATGTTATTCCACACTTTGCAAAAAAAAGAGATGCAGAAATAATGGGTGAAGTCAAAATTCTGTATATTTTTATATATGTATGTGCAAAGAAGAGAATCTCATAACCGTCAACTTTACCATCACTTTTACAAGTACTTAACATGCATGGAACGGCAAGCACTATAACTTTTGTTTCAAACTGGTCGCCATACATGAAATTATTCCCCACAAATTCCTTAATGTTGGTGAGCAAACCAATCAACATAATTGTGATTCCTTAAGCTTACCAAAATGTATAAAAATACTTGCAGAAAAGGAGTTTTTTCCTCCCTAAGAATTTATATATTGTAGTCAGCAACAGAGAAAATATTATTTAAAACGCTATAAATCCACATTGTCCAGTTGAAAGGACTGCTTACCTTAGTAAACAGTAAATTGTCCTTCACTTCAAGTATTAAACTACAGGAAAACTGCCAAGACATTCTAACATATACATATGACCGAGTTCATCTTATGTATGTATGTATTTCCTCTCAAAATGTAAACCGTTGTGATGGCATGTCTGAACGACGGTATAGAAACATTGATAAATAACTATGTCTGGGTTCAGCAAATTCTTTGTTTAGTTACATTAAAGAGAAATGCCTCACAAAAGGAGAATATAAAGCAGCAATTTCTTTTGAGATTTCTATGCACTAACATACTGCAACAGGCACAATATAACTTGCATTTGCCGCAGGAATTCCATCAATAAATCACAGCAAAATAATGTGCAGATAGGTATACAACACATTTCCTCCCTTATAAACTTTTTACCAAAGCTTTATGGAAATTGTCCAAAAAAAACCGAATGAGATTTAAAAGGTAAGCTACCTCTAAAAAGAAACTTCTTTATTCTGTAGATGTCTACTGGCAAAGTCCTTTCAAATCACAGCCCTTGTTTTCAGAAAATTGGTAGTTAGTAATGAAAGGCCATTGTAAAAATGATTTGTTTCACAGATTACAATTTACTTGTTGGGATACTTAACACTTCAACATCCATTATTGGTATATAACTGGTATTTCCAAAATAAATAATGCTTTGATATGATAATATATTGGAATGATTAAAAATTCCCATCACTCTATAAGAGTTACTCAGCAAAATCAAGGAATCACTTTAACGTGTCTTAATTCATACAACTGAGCTAAAACTTTAAGATAAAGGAGCACAGTGTCTAAATACCCTTAGTAAAATTAAGAAAAGAGATTTTGCACATCACAAAAGAAGCAGAAGAGCTCCAATATATCGGTAAGACCAGCTGAGGTTTTATATGTACAAGCAGACCCTTACCTGAAATCAGAAGGCTGATGCCATAAAGAACTAAATGTGCTAAAAAATCCATGCTTTCCAAAATATATCCATCCAGTTATCAGAAAAGCTCATGGGTTTATTATATCCTTAACATAGCATGCTCTTGCTCCTACTTGGTTATTATGAGGCACCTTATTGACAACTAACTTAAAAGCACAAGAAGATTAAAGGTTGTTTGTTTTTTTCTGCTTTCCCATGTACAGCAGCGGGGCGGACTGTAAAGGTCTTAATGCTGTCCAAGCACTGGGAGTTGAAGTTCCTTTTTCCTGTTTCCTTTGTAGATTAGAATGGGAAAGGCAGGATCTTAAAGGCATTTTTGTATCAGCAGTACTTGGAGGCACTGCAAAGGCTTATCCAGACACAGCAATAATATATCAAACCATTTAGGCAGTATTCAGGCGTGGTCCATGACTGCTTGAAGAGAATAGGGAAAAGGTCAGTCAATTACCTCAAGAACAATACTGGCATTCTCCAGCAGAAGTAATAAGTAGCCAAACCTCCTCTCTATCCAAACAAAATTATCTTCTTTCAAATAGCCTACTTTTTATTATGCATGTGAAGTTGTCATAGAAATCTGTACCTGGTCTGTAAGAGGTACCTTATCTCTTTTTGAAAAAGTTATGTTTCTTCACATTTTTCAGCAAATGTCCTCAGACACTGCTTCCTTCACCAGGGCAGGAAGAGCACAATTTATCTGTACATCTTACCAACATGTATTTTATAACTTTTCACATTGAGCCAATGCCTGCCCCTTTCCTTTTCCTTCAACAGTGAAAACTCTAATCCATATCATTAACTACTATAATCTCCTCTTTGCTGCCTCCCCCTTCTTATCTTGCCTCTTTTAATCAAACTAGAATACAACACCAAGAACCATTTTCTTCTCTTAGAAATCTCTTCCTACTTTCCTCCTCCATAAACACTTAAGAACATAAGAAATTGCCATGCTGGGTCAGATCAAGGGTCCATCAAGCCCAGCATCCTGTTTCCAACAGAGGCCAAACCAGGCCACAAGAACCTGGCAATTACCAAACACCAAGAAGATCCCATGCTACTGATGCAATTAATAGCAGTGGCTATTCCCTAAGTAAACTTGATTAATAGCAGTTAATGGCCTTCTCCTCCAAGAACTTATCCAAACCTTTTCTTAACCCAGCTACACTAACTGCAGTAATCACATCCTCTGGCAACAAATTCCAGAGCTTTATTGCTCGAAAGTGTAAATAATCGATTCACATCTACTCGTTCAAGACCTCTCATGATCTTAAAGACCTCTATCATATCCCCCCTCAGCCGTCTCTTCTCCAAGCTGAACAGCCCTAACCTCTTCAGCCTTTCCTCATAGGGGAGCTGTTCCATCTCCTTTATCATTTTGGTTGCCCTTCTCTGTACCTTCTCCATCGCAGCTATATCTTTTTTGAGATGCGGAGACCAGAATTGTACACAGAATTCAAGGTGCGGTCTCACCATGGAGCGACACAGAGGCATTATGACATTTTCCATTTTATTAACCATTCCCTTCCTAATACTTCCTAACATTCTGTTTGCTTTTTTGACTGCTGCAGCACACTGAGCCGATGATTTCAAAGAATTATCCACTATGATGCCTAGATCTTTTTCCTGGGTGGTAGCTCCTAATATAGAACCTAACATCGTGTAACTACAGCAAGGGTTATTTTCCTTATATGCAACACCTTGCACTTGTCCACATTAAATTTCATCTGCCATTTGGATGCCCAATCTTCCAGTCTTGCAAGGTCCTCCTGTAATGTATCACAATCCGCTTGTGATTTAACTACTCTAAATAATTTTGTATCATCCGCAAATTTGATAACCTCACTCGTTGTATTCCTTTCCAGATCATTTATATATATATTGAAAAGCACTGGTCCAAGTACAGATCCCTGAGGCACTCCACTGTTTACCCTTTTCCACTGAGAAAATTGACCATTTAATCCTACTCTCTGTTTCTGTCTTTTAACCAGTTTGTAATCCACGAAAGGACATCGCCTCCTATCCCATGACATTTTAGTTTTCATAGAAGCCTCTCATGAGGGACTTTGTCAAACGCCTTCTGAAAATCCAAATACACTATATCTACCGGTTCACCTTTATCCATAAGAACATAAGAAAATGCCATACTGGGTCAGACCAAGGGTCCATCAAGCCCAGCATCCTGTTTCCAACAGAGGCCAAACCAGGCCACAAGAACCTGGCAAGTGCCCAAACACCAAGAAGATCCTATGCTACTGATACCAGTAATAGCAGAAGCCGTTCCCTAAGTCAACTTGATTAATAGCAGTTGATAGACTTCTCCAAGAACTTATCCAAACCTTTTTTAAACCCAGCTACACTAACTGCACTAATCACATCCTCTGGCAACAAATTCCAGAGCTTAATTGTGTGTTGAGTGAAAAAGAATTTTCTCCAATTAGTTTTAAATGTGCTACTTGCTAACTTCATGGAGTGCCCCCTAGTCCTTCTATTATCCGAAAGTGTAAATAACAGATTCACATCTACTCATTCAAGACCTCTCATGATTTTAAAGACCTCTATCATATCCCCCCCTCAACCGTCGCTTCTCCAAGCTGAACAGCCCTAACCTCTTTAGCCTTTCCTCATAGGGGAGCTGTTCCATCCCATTTATCATTTTGGTTGCCCTTCTCTGTACCTTCTCCAGTGCAACTATCTCTTTTTTTAGATGCGGTGACTAGAATGGTACACAGTATTCAAGGTGCGATCTCACCATGGAGCGATACAGAGGCATTATGACATTTTCCGTTTTATTAACCATTCCCTTCCTAATAATTTCTAATAATTCCTATTGGCTCCCATTCACGTCAATGTTTAATTCAAGCTTCCCCTTCTCTCTTTCATGTTTTTGTACTCCTTTTCCAATCCATGTATCTTATCCTTAAAGGCTTTATTTACGAAGATTTTTCCTAGACGCTGAATGGAAAAAAGCCTTACTAAATCAAGCTCTTAAATTTTCACCCCTTTGACACTCCACTTTTCGTCCCTTAATACAAAGTTCATGCCTGCTTCTCTTTGTCCACCTTCAAGACCTACCTGAAAATACACATTTTTTAAAATATTTTGTCAGTCTCCTTGAAATGCAACTTATGTGTGATCCAATACCATATCATTCATGCAACTATCTCACCTTCATATTTTTTTTAACTTTCTTTCCTTCTGTAACCAGTTACTTAGGAATGTCCTGAATGATTTAGAGTTTGTTAATTATATGGTCTATCACATGGGGTAATGTACCATGGGTGAAAGATACACTATACTTAGGGGTGGATTTTAAAAGGTTTGCGCATGTATATTACGCACGTAACCCCGAAAACCCGTTCCTGCGGGCAAGCCCCGGGATGCGCGTATGTCCCGGGGCTTGAAAAAAGGGGCGAGGAGTGGGCGGGGCGGGACCGAGGCCTCTGGCACAGTGGCCGTGCTGGGGGATCGCACGCCGGCACTCGGCCGGCACGTGCAACCTACACCTGCCCAGAGGCAGACGCAACTTTTAAAATAAAGGTAGAGGGGTGATTTAAGTAGGGTTGGTGGGCGGGTTAGGTAGGGAAAGGGTGGGGAAGGTGGGGGGGGGGGGGGATGGAGGGAATGTGGAAATCCATCGGCGCTTCCCTAGGGCTCAGCGCGTGCAAGGTGCACAAGTGTGCACCCCCTTTGCGCACGCTGACCCTGGATTTTATAACATGCGAGCAGTTGTGCATGTAGCTACTAAAATCTGGCCCTTAGTGTAGCTGTATAGGCAATCTTGTGATTTGGCTCCCAATAATTTCAGACAACTCAGCTAGTATAGTTTCAAACTAGTCTGACTTTATTTACATAGGAAAATAAACAGGTTGCTTTTCTACATGAAACAATAATTTTAAGAATGTTTATTGCGAGCAGTTCCTGAGACGCTGTGTCCCTACAATAAATCTGATACTTCCTCTGTATGGGATGAATCTTTATGTTGGTGTAGGCATTTTTTAGATCTAGAGAATATAACTACCAGTAGTTCCATGTTTTCAACAAGAGAATCATGGTGCCCAGGGAAATCATCTGGAATTTTTGACTAAAAACTTATTCAAGGCCATTGGATCTAGGATGGGATAGTAGGTCCCAGTTTTCTTGAATACCAAATCGTACTTGGAATAGAACCTCTTGCCCTTTCTTCTGTGGTGGAACAACCTCAACTGCACTGGCATTCAAGAGGAAGAGGAGTTCCTTATGTATTAGCTCTTGGTGAGTAGGGAAAAGAGAAAAACCATTTCAAAGGCAATTTGTGGAATATTCCATAGCTTTAATCTGTAGCCTTCCTTTACTGTGCATAGAACCCATATATGTGAAGTTACTAGGGTCCAACATTTTACATAAAATTTCAGCCTTCTCCCAACAGGAAGATTCTCTGGCATGGAGGCTAGATCACTGGCTGTGGACTCAGGAGTCAGTCAAAATCCCATTCCAGGTTTTGTCTGAGGCCCTGAGCTCTGTTGCTGATGGGTACAAGTATAAGAAAGATAATATATTTTCTGTGGGAAAAAATGTTTCTTTGCTGGAACATTTGAGTTCCTCCTGGTTGTAGAAGGCGGATCAGAAATGCCAGTGGTAAGGGTCTGAAGTACGGAACAGTGTTTTTTTCTCAAACCTACCTACCACACTCTTGAATTTCCCTTCAAAGAGGTTCTCACTAGTGCAAGGCACATCCTTCTGGAGGTCTGAAGTTCACAACCATTAGAATCTGCATGTCACTATAGTCATGGCTGAGGCTCTCTTTTGCAGAGTGGAATGCATGTATCCAACCAGGATGAGTTAAAAGGTGGTCATTGAAAGAGGCATTTTTTCACCTACAATGAGAGAGAGAGAGAGAGAGAGAGCACACTTAACTATAAGACCCTCATAGTAGTTAGGTATTTATACCTCTATAGGAGGCCCACCTAGTTACTCGAAGTGAGGTTTAGTTATTAGTGTAGGGATTAGGGGCCACTTTAACATTCAGAGTGAGACGTACGAACAGAACAGCACACTCTTATGAAGATTTGATGTCCTTTGGAGTGAGGAAACTCACCCAAAGATGAGATTTGTACAATGTTCTCTCAACCTAGCTTGATGTCACTCTGAATGTTAATGTGGCCCCTAACCCCTACACTAATACCTAAACATCACCTCAAGTAACTAGGTGGGCCTCCTATAGAGGAATACATACCTAATTACTATGAGGGCCTTATAGTTAGGTTCTCTCTCTCTCTCTCTCCCCCTCCCTCCCCAAACAGCTTAAAAGACTAAAAATGCTATGTGCGAAAACATCACAAAGTGCGATAAAGGCTTAACGCAAATGAAAAAGGTATATGTTACAAGCCTGCCCGTGGACCCCATCCTATGAGGAAGCCTGCCATCTTTGCGGCCTTGCGCCACCTGTGGCACTGCTGCCACTGCCGGGACTCCACTCCTGGAGCCGCCACTGACATCCTTCCATGCTGTGGCCTGACGCCACTACCAGGGCCTCCCTCAAGGCCTGTGCCACCTCTGCAGTGGGGAAGCTCCCTGTGGGGATTCCCTTTAGCTGCATGGAGCCGCTGCTGCCTTCCTCTCTCCAGGGCAGGAAATTGCCCCAGCTGGCTCTCCATGCGGCAGGACATTGCTGCAGGCCTTGGATCCTCTATCTCTCCTCCGGGGTCCTTCCAGGTGCGGGTGCGCGCCTCTTTTTCCTATTTAAGGGGCCAGCAGCAGGAAGCAGTCCACGACCCCTCCAGATGATGTCATCTCAGCACTTCCTGGTTCATCCCTTGAATCAGATTCTATGGTCGTCCATGTCTCCTCTTCTCCGGTCAAGGTCCTCCGTGGTCTGCTCCTGTCCAGATGGCTTCATGTTCCATGTTCTTCTTGTTCCTGATGTTCTCCATCTGATGTTCCGGGTCTCATTCCTCGTCGGACCTCCCTCATGGTATGTTCAAGTCCTCAGGTCTTTCCTCCAGAAGCCCTGGTGTTCCTTATCTGTATCCAGATGTCCCTGATATCCAGATGTCCTTGTGTCCAGAGGTACCAGTCTCCTGTGTACCTGATGTCCTATGTTCCAACCCTGATCCTGATGAATCCGCTAGCAGTCTTGCTGTCTGCCAGACTTCGTCTCCAGCCGACCTTCCTGGGAATAAATCTGTATCTATCCGGTGTCCGTCTCCAGTGACTGGAGTCCCCTTCCGGCTGGATCCTTAGTCAAGTGCTGTCCAGATGCCTTCTCCGTCCTGTGCATGTCCCATTCTCTGCGTGGTCTGCGACCAGCTTCTTCAGGTTGTGTAGGGCGCGCAGCGGGACAGGGTGGTCCGTGACCAGTCCACAGTGGGCTGTATAGGACGCCCTGAGGAACAGTGCCTTCCAAGTTCCTAGAGTCCTCGTCTTGTCTGAGTTCCAAGAGTCCTCGTCTCATCAAAGTTCCTAGAGTCCTCATCTCGTCCAAGTTCCAGGAGTCCTCGTCTCGTCCAAGTTCCAGGAGTCATCATCTCATCCAAGTTCCAAGTGTCCTCCTCGTCTTCTGCTACTTGTCCTCCATCCAGATTTCTTGCTACCTTACCTCTCTGGGCATGCCACCATCATGATCCATGACCAGCCCATGGGGGCTGTGTAGGGCACCTCATGGTACAAGGCCTACCTTCATCTCTGCAGTGCAAGACCCCTTCCTGAATTCAGAGTTTTGTCTCTTGAATCCTGAGTCTTGGACCCTGTTCCAGTCTTCGGAGTACCTTGCCTGCTTCCGTCCATGCCCAAGACTCTGCCAGAACCTGCTCCGCTCCAGCGTGGTCCGTGACCAGCCTCAGATGGCTGTGTAGGGCGCGCCTCAGTGCAGGACTCTCCTGAATCTTCGACATGTCCTGGCTTCAACTTCCACTGTTTCGCCTGGAGTCTGCTTCACTTCCAGCGTGGTCCGTGACCAGCCAAGGGCGGCTGTGTAGGGCGCGCCAAGTGCGCTCTTTTGATCTAAGGTCCTGTTTGATCATTTTGAGTTCGTTAGTGTACCATAGCTTTTTGTCTGTAATCGATATTGGTATTTTTTGTGTATTATGGGGCATGTTTCTTCAGCTATCTTGGCGTTGATGTTATTCCAGGATTGCAGAGCTGTATCTGGGTTGGTGAGGTCCAGGTTTTTATTTGCTTTCTCGAAGGCAAGGGAGATATCTTCTTGCCTTCTTTGCCTTACGGAAGGCGATGGTCTTACTGGGGGCCTGGGTCATATCTCGTGAGTGAGAGGATGGGGTGTTGTTAGAGAGGTGTGCATTAATAATGAAATGATCAGACCAGGGGATGGGGGTGGAAGAGGGGGTGCTGTGTGAGGTGATGTTATTGTTGACAAAGAGGAGGTCAAGGGTGTGACCGGCCTTATGTGTAGGAACGGTGATGAGCTGTTTGAAGCCTAATGCTTGGAGGGTGATCATTAGGGTTTCACAAGCTGGTGTGATGGGGTAGCTGTCTGCATGGAGGTTGAAATCTCCGAGAATGACTGCTGTGGTGTCAAGTTTAATGTTGTCTGTTATATATTCTATGAGGGGGGATGGGTCGTGTTCAAGTAGGCCTGAGGGGGCATATATGAGGCAGATCTGCATGGTCTTAGATTTAAACAGACCAATTTCTAGTCTGGGGGGTGGATTAGAAGCTAGGAGTAAACCTCCCCCTCTTTTCTTGAGACGAGGGATAGAAAATATATCGTAGGTCTGTAAGGGGAGTTGATTGATAAAAACGTGGTCGGTGTCTTTTAGCCATGATTCCGTAATGGCACATATGTCAGGGCTGGAGTCAGTAAGTAGGTCGTGGAGAATGGGAGCTTTTTTCAGGATGGATTGGGCATTGACCAGAGATATAACTAGGGAGGCTAGGCCTAGAAATTGGGTGAGGAGCGTAATCATGATGGGCACTAGTGATCTATGGGGGGTATATGAGCGATAGCTGGTGATATTGGATTTGGGTCGGCAGGTGTGTGGGAGGATAGGGATGGTCAGACGGCACATTTCAGGGGAGGATGCCCTGTCAGTGTGTGGGGGGAGGGGGTGTGGTGAGGGGGGGGGGGGGTGATAGTGGCTATGGGAACTGTTGCAGCTGGTTAAGAGGAAGGAATGCTCTGTCTCTTAGGTAAAGTGGTCTGTAGGGGGGCAGGGGGTGGTTTGAGAGAGCAGGGGTAAAAGTACAGTAGTAAGGCACAGGGTAGGAGTGGGGGGATGGGAATGTACGGGTGATAGGGAGTAGGCCTTAAGGAATGCCCGAAGTGGACGCATGAAGGGGCAGGCCCCTTAGGTCGCACGGCGCCGCGGGATGGAGCCCAGATTTAAAAGGCCTTCCTTCCCCCCTCCCAGGCGCTGATGTCAGTGCAGCGCCGATCTGATATTGGTTGGAGTTAGCAGGAGGAGGTCTGAGCTCAGGGAGAGGGACGTCGGGGCTGTGGCCACGTGTTTCGGGTCCGGGGTCCGGGTCGGCGGCTCGGTGATGCAGGCAGTGATGGCGGTCTTGTCAGCGAATCTGAGGGGCCTGAAGATCCGGGGCCGATTGCAGGTAGGCAGGCAGGCAGGCAAAAAGGATCGGGCCGCGGGATGGAGCCCAGATTTAAAGGGCCTTCCTTCCGCCCTCCCAGGCGCTGATGTCAGCGCAGCTCTGACCTGTTATTGGTTGGAGTTAGCAGGAGGAGGTCTGAGCTCAGGGAGAGGGACGTCGGGGCTGTGGCCACGTGTTTCGGGTCTGGGTCAGCGGCTTGGCGGTGCAGGCAGCGATGGCGGTCTTGTCGGCGAATCCGAGGGGCCTGAAGATCCGGGGCCGATTGCAGGTAGGCAGAATTGACCACCGGCTTCGTGATAAGGTGCAAGAACTCAAGCCTGGTAAAGGACCTGTTCAGAAAAACATTTGTGCTAAGCCTGCACTCAGGATGGTCACTGTAATGCCTGTTGCCAGTGGTGAAGAACTTATGCAACTTTGGTCGCAGTCACCTGACATCCAAAGAGAGAAGACTTTGGAGGAAGAATGGTTTATGCATGTATTGTGGACAAGCTGGTCATGCAGTCCAAACATGCCCCATCTGTCTGGGAAACGGACGGGCCTAAGTCCTGCGGGAGTACTTTTCTTAGGCCTTACTACGCCCTCTCCTCCGCACTCTATCCTTGTCTCTCTGATCTGCGGACCGTTAGAATTCCAAACTCTTGCCCTGGTGGACTCAGGGGCAGGAGGTAATTTTATTCTACGGCGACTCGTGGAACATTTGAGGATTCCCCTCACCACTTTGAAGATTCCACTACTCCTATCGTCTATTCAGGGAGAGCCGTTACCGGGCGATGTTACCAGTTGTACCGAACCGGTAGTCCTCTGCACCGAGCCCTCCATACCGAGTCAATTGCCTTCTTTGTGTTAGAGAAGGCCATACACCCTATCGTTCTGGGGTTACCCTGGTTGCAACTGCACATGCCACAATTCAACTGGGCTACATTAGAACTCTCCCATTGGGGCCCAGAATGTCATGGCAAATGCTTAAAGTAGGTCTCTCCTATTCTCTGCATGCCCACAACTCCAGTACGCATCATTCCATGATGTCTTCTCCAAAGAAGCTGCTGACATCCTTCCTCCACATAGATCTTATGACTGTGCCATAAGACTGAAACCTAATGCTGAACCTCCTAAAGGACATGTCTACCCATTGTCAGCGGCAGAGAACAAGGCCATGTCCGAGTACATCAAGGAAAACTTGCAAAAAGGTTTCATTAGACTATCTAAGTCTCCTGTGGGCGCAGGCTTCTTCTTTGTGGGGAAGAAGGACGGGACTCTGCGTCCTTGTATTGATTATCGAGGTCTGAACGAGATCACGATTAAAGACCGATACTCCTTACCTCTGATCGCAGAGCTGTTTGATCGACTTCAAGGAACCAAGATATTTTCGAAACTTGACCTGAAGAGAGCCTATAACTTGGTTCTTATCCACGATGGCAATGAGTGGAAAACAGCCTTCAACACTTGCGAAGGCCATTTCGAGTATTTGGTGATGCCCTTCAGCCTGTGCAACGCTCCCGCCATGTTCCAGAACATGATGAACGACATTCTGCGGGACCTGTTGTATAAAAGTGTCGTTGTATACCTAGAAGATCCAAGTATATCGTGACTTGAAGGCAATAGGGCCTGAGTCCAAGGACCACTGAAAATAGGCACCATCCATTATAGAGAAAAAAAAGGAAAAGGGAGGCATTACACTGTACCAAATACAACACCAGTGAGTACTACCATCTTCACCTCAGAGCTGTTCTCTGGAAGCAGGTACTCGCTCCTCGAGGGCCTGCCTCTGTTCCAGCCCTAGTGCCATCTTATATGTGGAACCACTGTGTGAGTACAATACCTTCAAACCTATCAACTCTCAGGGATCAGGTACTCGCTCCTCGAGGGCCTGCTCTCCCTATCCTGGGGTTCTCCATACTGGGGCTTTGTGCATATTCCACTATACTCATTATTCTCAGTTCTTTCCACTACAGCACTGCTACCGGAGGAGTCGCTGTTCCAGCGCCTGAGGGATACTAGCCCAGCCGGGCTACTTCAACTACTCACCACTGCCATCTCTGGTGGCTTCACCACATTGTTTAATAAAAGATCAATCTCTGTGTTTGTGTGTCCTCAGCTGAGCCTGACCTGTGGCCTTTCACGGGACCTCCCCCCATGGGCATGGTTAGCTGCCACAGTGTTCAAGGGTCCACCTAAACCTCACTAATTATAACATTAGATAAGTGGCATAAGGTGCATGGAGTGTGCAAGGATCTGCACGGCTTCCTGGCAGAGCCAATAAGAGCATGTGCGTCCCTGCTTCTTTGAGTACCACATTGCCACTATGTTGTCTGTCTGTATCCACACAGTTTTGTGTGAGAGGCAGTGTTTGAAGGCATAAAGGGTATAACGTATGGCTCGAAGCTCCAGGAAGTTGATGTGAGACTGTTCATCGAGCGGAGTCTACACATCTAGGGTTTGGAGGTGGTTAATACGAGCTCCCCAACCCAAGTTGGACACGACCGTGGCCAAGGTCACCTGAGGAATTGGTTACTGGATCGGTGACATGGATCAGGGACGAAAGCGGTTAAATGGTTTAGAACCACTGACTTTTAAAGTGCACTGAGTTTTTCCCATGTCTGGCCATAGGAGTGACGTGGACTGTGGAAGCCATGTCGCCCAGGAATGGGAAGAATTGATGGGCTGAGGCTATGTTGCATGTGTGCAGAGATATGGACAGTTTGATAGGATGTCTGCGCGGTTGTTGGGCAGGAAGGCCTTTTGAACTGTAGTGTCCAGATCTGCTCCGATGGAGGTGAGATGGATCCATATGGGATTTATGGTAGTTGATCAGTAATCCCAGCAAATTTAGTAGATTTATAGTGAATCTTAGAGAATTTAGAGCTCTTTGTTTGGATTGACTCCTTATTAGGCAGACGTCCAGGGAAGGAAACACGTGAATGCTGTTTTTTCGTAGATGAGCGGCAATCACTGCTAGGCATTTGGTGTAATACACAAGGTGTCGAAGCTAATTCGAATGGCAGAATTTGGTATTGAAAATGCTGTTCACTCAGGGGCGGATTTTAAAAGGCGCGCGAATAGCCTACTTTTGTTTGCGCTCCAGGCGCAAACAAAAGTACGCTGGATTTTAGTAGATACGCGCGGAGCCGCGCGTATCTGCTAAAAACCTGGATCGGCGCGCGCAAGGCTATGGATTTTGTATAGCCGGCGCGCGCCGAGCCGCGCAGCCTACCCCCGTTCCCTCCGAGGCCGCTCCGAAATCGGAGCGGCCTCGGAGGGAACTTTCCTTTGCCCTCCCCTCACCTTCCCCTCCCTTCCCCTACCTAACCCACCCGCCCGGCCCTGACTAAACCCCCCCCCTTACCTTTGTCGGGGGATTTACGCCTCCCGGAGGGAGGCGTAAATCCCCGCGCGCCAGCGGGCCTCCTGCGCGCCGGGCCGCGACCTGGGGGTGGGTACGGAGGGCGCGGCCACGCCCCCGGACCGCCCCGGGCCGTAGCCACGCCCCCGTACCCGCCCCCAAAACGCTGCCAACACGCCCCCGAAACGCCGCGACGACCGGGCCCGCCCCCCGACACGCCCCCCTCGGAGAACCCCGGGACTTACGCAAGTCCCGGGGCTCTGCGCGCGCCGGGAGGCCTATGTAAAATAGGCTTCCCGGCGCGCAGGGCCCTGCTCGCGTAAATCCACCCGGTTTTGGGCGGATTTACGCGAGCAGGGCTCTGAAAATCCGCCCCTCACTATGATGCGTATTGAAGGTCTTGAGAATAGAGTCAACCTCCTTGTTGTAGTAAGGGAAGCATGGTGCCGAGAAACTCCATTCTGAACTTTTCTTTCTGAAGAAATTTGTTGAGATTTCTGAGGTACAGGATGGGCGGAGGTTGCGTGTTTTCCTTGGAAGTAGGAAATAGTGGGATTAAAATCCTCTGCCTTGCTGTGTCCGGATAACGGTGTCCCAAGCCCTGGCCCTCAGTAGGATGGACTGTTCTGTTCTCTGGCAAAGTTTCAAAATCCAGAAGCCTGCCCGACCGGCGGAGCTGGTGTGATCTGGATATCAGTTGTTGACTTGTACGTGCTTTTTGAAGTAGATTGGTTGGTCTCACGCGGGAGCTGGATAATATTCGTGTGAGCGATAAAAGTTCCTTCTAGCATCCCTCTTTGCTGGTTATCTAGCTGAGGAGAGAGAATTTGCAAGGAACGTAGAAAGCTGTTGCAGGGTCTCATGGTGGTTTTGCAATTGAGCCACTGTCTGCTGGACCTTGTGCACGAAGAGATGATCTGCGGTGCATGGCAGATCAGCTAGTTTATCTTGGACTTTGGGCCGTAAATCAGGGGCCATAAGCCAAGTACACCATCTAGCACTGAGTCCTGTTGCTGACAACGGGAGGACGTTTTGAAGCAATCACATGTTGTTCGAACTTCATGTTGATGGCAGTGAGGTTCCCTTGGTGTTGTATCAAACATAGCTGGTAAACAGCAATATATGACACCAACATGGATCCCTGGAAGATTTTACAACCTAGACCCTCCTGAAAACTTCTGGTCCTCTTTAGTGAGCAGGTCGAAAGGGATGTCATTTGGAGGGATCGTCTCCACTCTTCTGGTGGAGAAGGCTCCGAGAGGAGTTTGGTTTAGGTCTCGATGGGATTGGTGCCAAAGCGGGATTAGAGTCCCCAGCACCCTTCGAGGACCCTGGGATAGGTTTAGGGGCCCGTGGAGGCTCAGAAGGATGAGTTGGCATCGATGACTTAGGCTGTCGTTAGTAGGGTACTGATAAGGGCAGCGAGGCGGTGCCGCAATGGTGCGAATATCGATGGCTCCGGTGTTGGTGCCGTGTTGGGGGCCAGCATCGATTGAGGTTGTAGATTCTGGAAGGCATTGGGGACAGCCTGGTGGATGAGAACATCCAGCTCCTCCCTGCAGTTGGTATAGGTAATGCAGCTACAGGGGGAGGCAGGCTACGCGATACTGGCACTTCTATATGGATCTATGGTGGCTCAGTACCCGGCACCGGTGTCGGTGGGGAATGCCTCGGGGGAAGAGGAGCATGGAGACTCTTGTACCCAGGTCCGCTTTGCAACTGGCTAGATGGACATCGTTGCCAATGCGGGATCGGTGCCGGAACCTTGTTGGTGCCGGCGATGATGTTTCCCTCGGTGCTCGGCCCGGTCATTCTCCAGCACCAAGGAAGCTGCCACTGATGTCCAGGATGGCGTCGGTGAAGGACGGTTACCGTGACAGTGACGATGATGTTGTGACATCGGTCTTCGACGGCTTCGCCCTGCTTGCCTCACCTTAATCTCGGCTCCTCCTGCTTACCTGGGGCAAGATAGCTATCACAGAGCCTTCAAGCCGACTTCTCTGGCGTCCCCAGAATGCCTATGGTGCAGCCTCCCGCCATTGCTCCTCCCAGGTACCTACTAGTGTGCACGCGCAACCCACATCTTTATACAACCCTTGGCGTGAACCTCGAGGGCGTTCCCTCTTGCTGACATCATATCATCCGGGTATATCGGCCTCATTGATTTACTAGCTCTCCGAGTTAGCAAGGACAATGATTAGGACTTCGTAAGGACTCGAATCCATTCCTGTCTACGCTACTCTGTTGCTTCCGTGCTGCCGCTGGAAGTTTTCTCTCTGCCTTTCGGGATAATAACTAACCTGAGTACCCGCGCCTCGGAGGCCCTCTGCTTTATTTCAGGTGCCTTTCAGGGAACAGGTACTCGCTCCTCGAGGGCCTGCTCTCCCTGCCTCAGTGCCTGTACCTTAATCTACTTGTCTGGTGGAATCGCATACCAACAGCTATTCTCAGTGAGTACTCTAATCTCTCAGTCTGTTTCATCCACAGTATCTCCTCGCTGGAAGACCTGCTGCGGAACCTCCTGACATCATCGTGGAGAAAAGGGCTCCTTCTGCCGAGGTGCCTGGGACTGCAACTACAGACTACCTCACTACTGCCATCTGGTGGCTACCATCTAGCTGTTTAATAAAAGAACCTTTTCCTGTGTTTTGTGTAGCACGAGTCTAGCCCACTGCTGTGGCTCCTCACGGGGTTCCTCCCTGTGGACGTGGTCACCTCCACAGCACCCAAGGATCCACCAAAACACATGTAACCACAACAGATTGCTAACTCCATGAATCCGGCTCAGCTCACTGCATTGTAGGCCATTCCAGGCCTGACTCAGCGGATCTCCGAACAGCAGACTGCGCTGGAAGGACTGACCGCTGCACTTAATCTACTACACAAACAGATGAACTCGCCTTCCACTTCAGATAAAGAAGCTAAACCGTCTGAGGTGACGGTCAAGACTACCGTGCCACTAGCAGCTCCTACCCGCTTTTCGGGAGAACTTTGGAGATGCAGAGACTTCATTAACCAGTGCTGCATGCATTTTGCATTACAACCTTGTCACTTCCCCACAGCCTACGCTAAGACTACGTATATCCTGTCATATCTAGATGGACGAGCCTTGTCTTGGGCCTCGTCACTGTGGGAGCACGAGGATCCGATTCTTCATGTCCTTGAAGGTTTCCTCGAACTGTTTATATCAGTTTTTGATGATCCTGCCCGGTATACCATTGCAGGATCTTCTTTGGTTCACTTGAAGCAAGCGAAAAAACCACTTGCTGACTTTGCCATTGAGTTCAAGAAACTGGCGTCTGAATTATCCTGGGAACCGAGATGTCTGAAGACATTCTTCTTTGAGGGACTGAACTCTTGTCTGAAAGACGAAATCTCAGCTCGAGAGATGCCTGAGAATTTGGCTGAACTAGTGAAATTGGCAACCAGGATTGATCGCAGACTTCATGACAAAGTGCAAGAGACCAAGATGCCTAGGAGACCCTATCCGGGCGAAATTCGAGTCAAGCCTGTACCCAGGTCTGCACCTTTGGTCCCAGCAGCTGGCGAAGAGGAACCTATGCAGTTAGGCCGCAGCCATCTGACTTCGAAAGAGAGAAGAATGCGGAGAAACTAGGGCTGTGTATGTACTGTGGACAAGCTGGTCAGGCTGTCCAAAATTTCCCTATATATATACAGGAAACTGACAGACCTAAATCCTGCGGGAGGACTCTTCTTAGGTCTTACCTCTCCTCCTCTGCTCTCTCTTCCTGTCTCCTTGATCTGCGGACCCTTAGAGTATCAGACTCTTGCCCTAGTGGACTCCGGGGCAGGAGGCAATTTCATTCTTCAATGAGTAGTGGAGCATCTACGGATCCCCACTTCCATTGTGAAGCCTCCACTACTTCTTTCATCCATTCATGGAGAGCCCTTACCGGGTGAAGTAACAATACGCACTGAACCAGTGTGCCTGCGTACCGGTGCCCTCCATTCGGAGACCATCTCCTTCTTTGTGTTAGAGAAGGCCATGCACCCTATGGCCACAGCAGCACATGTCTCAATTCAATTGGGCCACACTGGAACTATCAAGATGGGATCCAGACTGCCATAAGACATGCCTGATGGAGGTAGAACCATTATCCTGTATGCCTACCACTCCAGTAATGCTGGGGTTGCCACCTCAATACGCATCTTTTCAAGATGTTTTTTCGAAAGAAGCTGCAGATGTTCTTCCACCTCACCAATCGTATGACTGTGCTATCAACCTGAAGCCTAATACGGAGCCACCCAAGGGTAGAGTGTACCCCCTGTCTGTGGCAGAAAACAAAGCTATGTCCGAATACATTCAGGAGAACCTCCAAAAGGGCTTCATACGACCATCCAAGTCCCCTGCTGGCGCAGGCTTTTTCTTTGTGGGCAAAAAGGACGGAACACTATGCCCATGTATAGATTACAGGGGCCTTAATGAGATAATAATAAAGGATCACTATCCTTTACCTCTGATCTCAGAGTTATTTGACAGGCTACAAGGCGCTCAAATTTTTTCCAAATTGCATTTGAAAGGAGCCTATAATCTACTTCGCATTCGAGCTGGCGATGAGTGGAAGACGGCCTTCAACACTCGGGACGGTCACTTTGAATATCTAGTGATGCTCTTCGGCCTGTGCAATGCCCCGGCCGTCTTTCAAAATTTAATGAATGACATTTTCCGGGACCTCCTCTACAAATGTGTTGTCGTTTACTTGGACGATATCTTGATATTCTCTCAAGATATGACCACTCACCATGAGGATGTAAAGAGAGTACTTCAGAGGCTCCATGAGAACCATCTCTACGCCAAGCTATCCAAATGTGAATTTCACAAAGAGTCAGTGCCTTTCTTAGGCTACATCTTGTCTAATCAAGGCTTTCAAATGGACCCACAGAAGCTGGAGAGTATCAAGAATTGAGCACAACCCACAGGGTTAAAAGCTCTCAGACGCTTCTTAGGTTTCACCAACTATTACAGGACCTTCATCAAGAACTACTATTCACTTACAGTGCCGCTTACCGCTATGACAAGGAAAGGTGCCAACGCTGCAAATTGGTCTCCAGAGGCTATATCGGCATTTCAGAAGCTAAAAGATGCCTTTTTACACAAGCTGTGTCTTCGACACCCAGACCCCTCCAAGCCTTTCATCGTACAGGTGGATGCCTCAGACATTGGCGTAGGGGCCGTATTAAGCCAAGCTGGTGATTCAAAGGTTCCACAACTGTGCTCATTTCTCTCCTGCAGAGACAAATTACGGAATAGGAGATAAACAGCTCCTAGCTGTAAAACTGGTATTCGAACAGTGGCGCCCTTGGCTCGAAGGAGCGCAACATCAAATAACAGTCTTCACAGACCATAAGAATCTGGAGTACCTCCGCCACGCACAGTGCCTGAATCATAGACAAGCGAGATGGTCTCTGTTTTTCAACAGATTCAACTTTGTGCTCAAGTACCCCCCTGGAACTAAGAATATCAGAGCTGATGCTCTATCTCGCTCTTTCCTCTCCGAGGATGTTCCAGAAGAACCGCAACACATCATTGACCCAGAGAAGGTCATATTGGCAGCTACTCACTCAGTACCTGCAGGAAAGACTATTGTACCCAAGCACCTCAGGAAAAAGTTATTGGCTGGGGCCCATGACTCCAAACTTTCAGGACATCCTGGTCAACGTAGAACCCTGTCTAAGCTTCAAACCTTTTACTGGTGGCCCACCATGAAGGAAGACACATTCTCCTACGTTGCTTCTTGCGCTAACTGTGCTAAACAGAAGACACCTCCGTGCCGACCATGGGGTCTACTTCAACCCTTGCCAGTGCCAGAAGAACCATGGACACATGTCGCCACTGACTTTATGGTTGATTTGCCAGTTTCCGGAGGAAATAACATCATTTGGGTGAGCATTGATCGGTTTTCGAAAATGGCGCATTTTGTGGTTCTCCCAGGCTTACCCACCGCCATGGAGCTCGCCAAGCTATTTATCTCGCACATCTTCCGCCTGCATGGCTTGCCTAAGCACATAGTCTCAGATTGTGGAGTTCAATTCACAGCAAACTTCTGGAAGGCACTATATGTAAGAAGTTTGATATTGCCCTCGACTTCACATCGGCATATCATCCCCAATCCAACGGGCAAACAGAGAGGATAAACAGGACACTCAAGCAGTTCATTCGTACCTATGTGAACACTTGCCAGAATGATTGGAGCGAACTGTTGCCCTGGGCAGAATTTGCCATAAATTCTCATCCAGCAACATCCACTGGATCAACACCATTCGAAGTGGTCTACGGACGACTTCCGTTATCAGTGTCGTCCCCGGCAGCTCTATCTACTGCCAAAGATATCCAACAACTTTGGACTCAGACAAAAGAGATGCTTATTAAAGCAGGACTGCGAGCAAAGAAAGGATACGACACTCATCACTGCAAGGCTCCAGACTTCAAGCCTGATGACAAAGTCTGGCTTTTCACAAAGCATTTAAGACTAAAACTTCCTTCAGCTTGATTCGCTTCTCACTTCATTGGATCATTCCCCATTCTCCGATGACTGGGCAATCTCACCTACAGTCTGTAGCTACCATCTACTTTAAAGATCCACAGTGCATTCCATGTCTCACTATTGAAGCCTTTAATACTTAGTGAGTTTTCCAACAAGATACCCGAAGCTACATCTGTTGATGCACAGGAAGACATCGAAAACAAGGTAGACGCAGTTCTCGATGTGAGAAGACGAGGCAGAGTATGGGAATACCTCCTGCGAAGGGAAGGGTATGGCCCAGAAGAAAATTCTTGGACACCCATGTCCAACATCCTGGATAAAGAGATGCTACAAGACTTTCATCAGCAGCATCCTCAAAAACCAAGACCTGGTAGGAACCAGCGTGGACGCCCTTTGAAGGGGGGTACTGTTGCATCCGGTCTTCGAAGGCTTTGCCCCCCTTGCCTCACCTTAATCTCGGCTCCTCCCGCTTACCTGGGCAAGATGGCTACCGCAGCATCTTCAAGCCAACCTCTCTGGTGTCCCCAGAATGGTTATGATGCAGCCTCCTGCTATTGCTCCTCCCAGGTACCTACTAGGGTGTGCGCGCAACTCACGTCTTTATACAACCCTTGGTGTGAACCTTGAAGGCGTTCCCTCTTGCTGACACCACGCCATTGCTAGCTCCCCGAGTTAGCAAGGACAATGTAAGGACAATGATTAGGACTTCATAAGGACTCGAATCTGTTCCTGTCTACGCTACTCTGCGCTTCTGTGCTGCCGCTGGAAGTTTTCTCTCTGCGCTTCAGGGTAACAACTAACCTGGGTACCTGCTCCTCGGGGGCCCTCTCCTTTATTTCAGGTGCCTTTCAGGGAACAGGTACTCGCTCCTCGAGGGCCTGCTCTCCCTGCCTCGGTGCCTGTACCTTAATCTACTTATCTGGTGCAATTGCATACAAATAGCTATTCTCAGTGAGTACTCTAATCTCTCAGTCTGTTTCACCCACAGTATCTCCTCGCTGGGAGACCTGCTGCGGAACCTCCCGACGTTATTGTGGAGAGAAGGGCTCCCTCTGCTGAGGTCCCTGGGACTGCAACTACAGACTACCTCACTACTGCCACCTGGAGGCTACCATCTAGCTGTTTAATAAAAGAACCTTTTCCTGTGTTTTGTGTAGCACGAGTCTAGCCCAGTGCTGTGGCTCCTCACAGGGCTCCTCCCCGTGGGCGTGGTCACCTCCACAGCACCCAAGGATCCACAAAACACATGTAACTACAACAGATTTTTTCCATGGTGCTCGGACCGGTCATTCTCCAGCACTGAGGAAGGTGCCACTGCTGTCCTGGATGGCATCGTGTCGGACAGTCACCGTGCCTCTACTGCTCCTGGCATTGTTTTTCGCCTAAGGATTACACGGGGGTTCAGCTTGAGGTCCCGAAGTATGGAGCGTTTGTTAGTCAAGGGCAGTGAGGCATCGATAGAGGTATCAATGGTGGCTTCGACAGTATCGATGGCAGTGTCGACAGCGGCAACAATGGTATCGACAGTATCGATGGCGACGTCGATGGAATCGATGGAGGCATCGATGGCCTCGACGGCTGTATCGACGGAATCAAGGGCAGCATCAAAGGCATCGACGGGAGCATTGATGGCGGCATCAATAGTGGCCCTGATGGGATCGATGAGAGCCTCGACGGCATCGATGACAGCCGCGACGGGATTGATGGCGGCCTCCACGGCATCAATGGGAAGCGTGGACGCCCCGATCCCTCTAGCCCCGATGGACCCAGTGGCAGCAAGAACACCCATGGGCATCCTGGGGCAGACCAAGTGTGAGACATAGGGAGAGAAAAAAAGAAGTCTGCAAAACCGTTGGTAACCCGGGGGAACTGACAGTGAGGTGGCAGGAATCAACCGGAGAACACAGAATAGTACTCACCGAGCGTTGATACATGGATGAAAATGTATGTGAAGGGAGACCCGTGT
Source organism: Rhinatrema bivittatum (assembly GCF_901001135.1). NCBI lineage: Eukaryota > Metazoa > Chordata > Amphibia > Gymnophiona > Rhinatrematidae > Rhinatrema > Rhinatrema bivittatum. The sequence continues at coordinate 469,360,354 of NC_042615.1, read as the reverse complement.
AGGGAAATTATTTGTGAAGTAAAACTTCAAGTTTTTCCTTGAGGAAAAGTTGTGAGAAAAAATCTCACAGAGCTCCTAAATGCGAGGCAACTGCAGCGCAGAAAAAAAAGAGACTGAAAGGAGACCCCTGTGGACACAGGGATCATGGCATGCTGGGCATTCTCAGTGTGTCAGTCAAAGTTTCTAGAAACTTTGACAAAAGTGTTCCATAATAGGGTTCTGCCTGATGACGTCACCCATATGTGAGGACCACCATCCTGCTTGTCCTGGGAGAAGGGAAGTTCCCTCTCAGGCTGCTCCTCAATTGGAGAAGCCTGGGAGGGAACGGGTGAAGGCTGCGGGCGTCGGCACACGCAAGATGCACTATTGTGCACCCCCTTGCGCTCGCACGTTATAAAATCAGGCGTCTATGTGTGCGTGCCGGGTAGCGCACGCACGTGGACACCCACATGTAGCTTTTAAAATTTACCCCAAAGTGTATATAAATATATGTATATTTCTACCTTTCTGTAAAAAATTGCTTTCTACCTTATAGCCAACAAATTCAGTCATCAATAAAAGAAACTGAAACCTCTTCTATTTACTGATAAAATGGGCCTTTTGAAAATTGCCCACCTGATATGCACATAAAATTACACACATAATTGAAGTGTACTGGGGATAGAATCTGGATTTATGCCCATACATTTTCATTTTGAAAAGTATGCATGTAAATTTTCTTGGAAAAACTCGCCACACAAATTACTAGGTATAACTTATGTAGGGAGTTTTGCTGAGTTAATTTTCAAAGTTAACTTACATGACTAGAGTTGCTTTTAAAATTGGTGTAATTTATGTAAACTGTTACAAAATTACCTCCGTGCTGACTAAAGAAATCGTTTGGCTAATCTAGTTTTCTACTTAGAAAATGTACTTAAAGAAATAAAAAAACTGAATCAAGAAAAAGCAACACAAATTTTATTTGCAAACATTTTTCTCAGGCTCATTTACAAATCATGGCACAAGATGGCAAAATATTATGTGTTTGGATTATTAAGACAAATGAATAGTAATTTATAAAGTCAATTTAAGATTTTAATGCCAAGTCATGAACAGTGAAATTCGCTACAAGATAATAGAAAACTGTCATCCAATCAGCTTTCTTCCTTTTTTAATTAAATTTTTTTTAGAGAGATGGTAGCTGATGACTTGTACACTGTGTTGTTATATGACAAACTGCAGATGTTTTAATTCACAGAAAAATTAGGAATACCTATAGATAAGATTTGGGCCACACCGTAATCAAATAAAAAGTACTGGAAAAGCTTTTGTGTTTAAATATATTTTGTTATTTTATGTTTTGCATATATGCTTATAATTAATAAAAACATATAGTCAGAGGCAATCATCGCTCTTGTTGGCCTAACAGTATCTCCCAGCAATCCTAATATACAGGATTTCTCAGCTTTGCTTCACCATCCTAAACATCCCTACGAGGAAGCATTCTGACAATCAAATCAATGCTTCCCATGCTGATTTTTATTATAAAACAGTTAAGAGAAGTCTAGTGCTATAATTTGTTAGACAAAATAATGTGACTGTGCTTCCAAAACCTTCAGTGTATAAGTAATTATGAGACAAATCAATGACAAAACAGCTTTAACAATGCCTGATTTTATAATATCCTGTCCATGAAATTTCAATTGAGGCATATGAACATATAGGGGCGGATTTTCAGAGCCCTGCTCGCGTAAATCCGCCCAAAACCGGGCGGATTTACGCGAGCAGGGCCCTGCGCGCCGGGAAGCCTATTTTACATAGGCCTCCCGGCGCGCGCAGAGCCCCGGGACTCGCGTAAGTCCCGGGGTTCTCCGAGGGGGGCGTGTCGGGGGCGGGCCTGGTCGTCGCGGCGTTTCGGGGGCGTGTCGGCAGTGTTTTGGGGGTGGGTACGGGGGCGTGGCTACGGCCCGGGGCGTGGCCGGGGGCGTGGCCGCGCCCTCCGTACCCGCCCCCAGGTCGCGGCCCGGCGCGCAGGAGGCCCGCTCGCGCGCGGGGATTTACGCCTCCCTCTGGGAGGCGTAAATCCCCTGACAAAGGTAAGGGGGGGTTTTAGACAGGGCCGGGTGGGTGGGTGGGTTAGGTAGGGGAAGGGAGGGGAAGGTGAGGGGAGGGCAAAGGAAAGTTCCCTCCGAGGCCGCTCTGATTTCGGAGCGGCCTTGGAGGGAACGGGGGTAGGCTGCGCGGCTCGGCGTGCGCTGGCTATACGAAATCGATAGCCTTGCGCGCGCCGATCCAGGATTTTAGCGGATACGCGCGACTCCGCGCGTATCTACTAAAATCCAGCGTACTTTTGTTTGCGCCTGGAGCGCAAACAAAAGTAGGCTATTCGCGCGCCTTTTAAAATCCGCCCCTTAATGAAAATGTCTTAAACCTTTTGTTTTGGTTGCAAAATGTTCAACAAGTTTAATGAAACACACTAAGATGTACACTAAGGAATTTCAATACACTTGGGCTATGAGTTGAAATCCTTGACTATGCTCAGACATATTCTTGTCATATATTACATATTTAAAACATCAATGTAACAATGCAAAACTATATTGAAATTAATTTTTGTAACTGTAAGATTATATATCATTTTCATAAATACACACTCATAAATGTGCTGTTTCACTCAAGCTGATAAAACAACCTCCTCAGAACTCTAATACAAAAAAAGATTTTTTTAACATTGAAAGGAAATGATGAGGCCAATTTTCAAAGGGCTTCAGCTCCTAACTTTTGGAGTAAGGGCCCTAAAGTGGCCCTTTTAAAAATGTACTAGTGTCTAAAATTAGGTGCCTAAAGGGGTAGAGTTAGGGTGGGGAAACAAAGTTAACAGCTTAGCATTGATTTTCAAAACTAAGCACTCAACTTAGGATCCTAAATAAAGGCAAATGGAGGTCCATATTCAGTCACGGACTGGATAGCAAAGTTAGCTGGATAAACTTATCCAGCCAACGTTGGAGGTATATTCAACAATGCAGCTGCACTATTGAATATAGCCAGCTAACATTATCCTATTAACTTTAGGAAAGCTCTTTGGCCCATCCACACTAAGGGGGTCATTTATCAAAATACGCTAAGGCGTTTTCGCATGCGTTAAGGGCTTATCGCATGCGAAAAGCCCAGTTAATGCATGCGATAAGCCCTTAACGCATGCGATAGCACATCTTATGGTGCGATGCAAATTCGAAAAAGAGGAGGAGTTGGGGTGGGAGTGGGCTGGGTTTACCAGTTTGCGAAGTCCTATCGCACAGACTTAATGCCGATTTTAGCTACACCTTTTTCAGTAGAGTTAAACCATGCGATAGCTTGCATTATGGGGCGGTAAGGTGTTAGTGCATTTTGCGATGTCACCTGAAAGACCTGTTTTAGTAGGTGTGAAGCTCCTGGAGCACCAGACTAGCCATCTTGGGGGGGGGGGGGGGGGGGGGGAGGGAGGGAGGGAGAGAGAGACTAGTCATAGTGTCCCCTCCCTAGATAAGTATTTGTATCCCTATGGGAGGCCCACCTAGTAACTCGAGGTGAGGTTTAGGTATTAATGTAGGGGGTTAGGGGCCACTTTGACATTCGACGTGAAACGTACGAACAGAACAGTGGTCTCTTGTGAAGATTTGATGACCTACAGAGAGAGGAAACTCACCCAAAGATGAGATTGGTGAAATGTTCTCTCCACCTAGCTTGATGGACTCTCTACCTGGGTAACATCAAGCTAGGTGGACAGAACTTTGCACCAATCTCATCTTTGGGTGAGTTTCCTCACTCCAAAGGTCATCAAATCTTCACAAGAGACCACGTTCTGTTCGTACGTCTCACGTTTAATGTCAAAGTGGCCCCTAACCCCCTACACTAATACCTAAACCTCATCTCGAGTTACTAGGTGGGCCTCCCATAGGGATATAAATACCTATCTAGGGAGAGGGCATAATGGCTAGTCTCTCTCTCTCTCTGTTGTATGCAGGAAATACAACAAGTCTGGCATGTATCGCAAAGTGTGAAAATGTTATCACAATTTGCGCTAACTTAGCTCTTCACATAGGTATTTATTTATTTATTTTTAGATTTTTATATACCGGTGTTCCTGTATTAAAATACTGATCACATCGGTTTACAATGAAACATAACAATTACGCCAAGAGGCGGTACATATAACAAGGTTATAGAACTTGGAGAACAGGGAGGTATTAGGTATTAGGTATTAGCACAAATTGCGATAAAACACATCCCTTTTGCTATCGCATGCGATACATCGCAGTTTGATGAATCCAGGCCTTAGCCAGCTAAATTATCCAACTAACTCTGAATAACAGAGTTAGTCAGATAACTTAGCTGGCTAATTTAACTCCTCTCTGAAATGCCTCCAAGTTATCTGGCTAAATTTTAGATGGCTAATAAGCTAGCCAGCTAAAATATAGCTGGCTAAGTGCCCAAATATCAATTTATCCAGATAACTTCTGAGTTATCCATCTAAATGTTTCTGAATACGGACCTCATGAATAGCAGGCCTAATTTTAGGAACTAAGTTTTAGGTCCCTAAATTTATGTGAATTTTCAGGTGAAAATTTAGGGTCCCAAGTTTGGCAGAAAAATGGTACCTAATTTAGGAGCCTACATTTAGGAGCTCAGCATTTTTTGAATATTAGCTTTCCTATGTATATCTCAATATGTAGCAAACACTTTTACTTTACATTCAAAATTTAAAAACGTGAGCTGGTAAGTTAAGGGATGTTTTTGGTTGTTTCATATTGTAAATTTTTTGAACTAGCAAGGATGCAGGAAGGAAGGGCCTGAGTTCAGTTCCTGGAGTTCTGCAGTGCTTCCATGAGAGTTTTGTTATACTCTGTGATCTGCTTTGTTACATTCTTCATTACTGGTCGATAGTCACTCTCCTGACTTTTTGTTGCTATAACTGGTTAACAGAGTTAGGGAAAGAAACTGTTAAAACAATTATAAATATTTTTTATGATTATGAAAGGAAATACATTTTAAATGTTTTTACATACAGACATTCTTACAGCTCAAAGATAATGGAAAAGAGAATATGTGAAACAAAGAAAACTATTAGCTCATATTCATAATTCCTTGCCTGGAATGGAAATTGTAGTTGATTCTAAAGCACATGTGTAATACAACTAATCATGTTGCAAAAAATCCTATGACTGACATGTCACATGTTCTCTTTCTCCAAGGACAAGCAGGATGCTGGTCCTAACACATGGTTGAAATCATCAGATGGAGCCCGATGGGGTGCCTGTTCATTCTCTTCCTTTCCACGAAGCTTTTGCCTCACGGTCGTGGAGCTTGTGCTTTTTTTTCTGTCTTTGCAGTTTTTCTCTCTCCTGTGTCGCGTAGGGTCATTTGTGTTTTTTCAGTTCCTCTGTCTGCAATCTGGTAAGTCCATTGAGTTTTCGCAGTTGATTACCGACGGTTTCATCACCCGGTGACCGCCCACCATTGACTGCGCACTGCATACTTTTTGCAATGTTGTCGACCGGCTTTTGCCGGTCACCCCGGACTATGTCCATCACAGACCCCCATGAGGTCTGATTCCTCTGCCTGGAGGTGTCTCACAATATCCACGGTTGTGATCTCTGTGCCCAGATCACCCCTAAGGGCTGTCGGACAGGCCTTGACAAGATGGAAAAGTAATTCGGACCCAAAAGATCGGATCCATCATTGTCTTCCAGGACTTCTACCCTGCTTGGGAAGGAAGTTCCGGTCTCAACCCCTTTGGGATTGCTCCCACAACCATTTCCCAGCCCCGAGATAGGAGCTGGGGACCGACCGTGGTCGTTGTCGTCCCATTCCCAGTTGGGTTCCTCGCTGTTGCCATTGGTTCCAGGCAAAGACTGTGGTGACCATCGAGAAAGATCGAAGAAACATTGACATCGGTCATCGTCTTCCAAGAAGGACCGTGGACAGGCATCGGCATCGGTGCCTCCTCCGAAGCAGTCTTGGGTGGAGGAAGCGATTCCCTCCGACCATTCTGAAGCCTCTAGGCAGCCTCCACAGACACCGGTGGATGGCTCAGTCCCCCTCCAGTGCTCCGAGGAACGTCCTGATTCTGCTTCCTCCTCTTCAAGCTGTTTTGTCCTTGGCTGCCTTTGAGGAGGAGTTGGAGAAGCACATGTGGTTGACGGTCAGCCAGGCCATGCAGGGCTTCGAGCCTCCGGTTCCACCGGAACCGCCACTGCCGCTAGACTCCACTGGTGCTTGCGCCTTTACTGGAACGGCTTGATATGTTGCTCGGTGTCCTACTGATGCAGCTGGCACCGATGCCCCAAGCCCCTTCGCAGCCAAAGGGAGCATCAGTGCTGCCACCATCGGCCCTCATCCTAGTGTGTGACTCCTCAGAGGAGGAAGGGCCATCAGGTTCGGTGGTGTCTCAGGGATGCATGGTGCTCTGCCACCTCCCAGCTCCCCCAGGGCCATTGGGATCGGAGCCTTCGGTGCCCCTGATCCCTCCGACACTGTTGGACCTGTTGGCGCTTTTACGGCCTCGGTTCCTTCTTTGGTGCCTATGAGGCCCACGCTTCGGACGCAGTTGGGTGTTTGACCCCACACATCCCCAGAGGGACACAGTGAAGGGTAGGTCCTTTATGTCTCCTGGGAAGGGGAGGTGTCCATGTCTTCCACTGAGGAACTGGAGGATCTCCCATCAGAGCCCTCTCCACCAGAGGAGGGGAGGAAATCCCCCCTCCCCCGCAAGGATCTCTCCTTTGTGGGGTTCGTAAAGGCCATGGAAGAATTGTTACCTTTCCAGCTTTTAACAGAACAAGATACTAGACACAAGATGCTTGAGATTCTGCAATTCATGGCTGCTCCGAAAGAGGTAGTGGTGGTACCGGTCCATGACATCTTCAAGGAGCTGGTGGCCTGCCTCTGGGAGTACCCCCATCTCGGTGCTGGTGAACCGTAAGATGGACACAGTTTACCTGGTTTTGAGCGCCGACAGCTCCCTCATAATTTGGTGGTGGTAGAATCAGCCTTGAAGAAGGCAAACAGGATTCACACCCATGCCTCAGCCCCCCCCCCCCCCCCCTCCAAGGCGGGAGCATAGAGTCCTTAATGCCCTTGGACACCGGTTATTTCAGGGTGCAATGCTAACTGCCCGAATTGCTTTCTACCAATTACATATGGGTCAGTACTCCCGGAAGCTGTGAAAACAGGCCCTCGAGTTTAGTGAACACCTTCCACAGCAATTTCAGGTGGATTTCCATAAGATAGTAAAGCAGGGCCTTGAGTGCGATAAGCACGAAGTCTGCTCTGCATATGACGTTTTTGAGACAGCTATGAGAATTGCCGTGGTGGGCATCGGGGCTCAGCAGACTGTGTGGCTACGTGCTTCAGATCTACGTTCTGAAGTCCAGGACCGCCTAGCTGATTTGCCATGTACGGGGGAAAATCTATTTGGAGACAGAATTAAGGAGGTGGTAGCACAACTGAAGACTATCAGAAGACCCTTCAGCAATTGTCAGCTAGTACCTCTGACACCCAATCACCCAAGAAGCCCCCTCGGCAGTACCTGAAGAGGCCTTTTTACCAGCCATGCAAATAATACCTGCCAGCACTGAGGGCCAGATCTCAATGGCTCCTCCCAGAGCAAGGCCAAGACAACCTCAGATGCCTCGGATGACTGCAGTTCCACCGCAGAATTTCGCCATGGGGTTTTGACTGGCGGCCAGGGAGCATGAGCCAGTCCTCTCCGCAGGGCACCAATCCAGCTGTTCGCAGATTGATGGATCTCGATTACATCAGACCTCTGGGTCCTGTCCATCATGTGTCAGGGCTACAGGTTTCATTTTCAATGAGTTCTACTCCACTCACCTCTGTGTCCCCGGTGGAGAGCAACAGGGGATTTACAGATACTTCAGGTAGAGCTCTCCGCCCTCATTCTGGCTTGAGCAATCAAACCCGTTCCACCCAGTCAGCAGGACAAGGGGTTCTACTCCAGGTATTTCCTAATTCCCAAGAAAACGGGTGGCCTTCGGCCCATTCTGGACCTGTGAGCCTTGAACTGTTTTTTGGTAAAGGAAAAGTTCAAAATGGTCTTGTTGGGCACCTTGATTCCCCTTCTCAAAGCGGGAGACTGGCTCTGCTCCCTCGAACTAAAAGATGATTACGCCCATATCCCCATGTATCAGGCGGATCGGCAGTACCTGCGATTCCTAGTTGACGGGAATCACTATCTGTATTGCATACTGCCCTTCAGCCTGGCATCCGCACCCCATGCTTTTACTAAATGTCTGGCAGTAGTTGGAGCCTATCTTCAGAGGTGGGGGATTCATGTTTTCCTGTATCTCGACAATTGGCTTATCAAGAGCAACTCCAGACAAGGGGCACAGAAGGTTTGAGCTCCCCACCAGCACTCTTAGACTACCTGTTGTTCCTTTCCGAATCTGGTCTGCAGACCACATCTGTGAGGGTTCACCTGAGTGCCATTGAGGCATACTATCGGGGTACGGATGATACCGCAATCTCTTCCAATCCACTTGTGGGGCGGTTTATGAGGGGCTTTTTACAACGAAAGCCCCCCACTTGCCCACCGGCGGTTTTCTGGGATCTCAACGTCGTCCTGTTGCAACTCATGAAGTCTCTGTTTGAACCATTGCAATCTTGCGACCTGAAGTACCTTTCCTGGAAGGTCATCTTCTTGGTTGTGGTTACATCAGCTCGCAGGGTCAGTGATCTGCAAGCTCTGGTATCATACCAGCCTTATAAAAAACTTTGCCATGACAACATGGTCCTACAGATGCACCCGAAGTTCCTTCCCAAGGTGGCTTCAGAGTTCCATCTCAACAAGTCCATTGTATTGCCTTCTTTTTCCCAAGGCCTCACACTCACCAGGGTGAGTGGGCTCTGCACACTCTAGATTGCAAGAGGGCACTGGCCTTTTAATTGGAATGGATGGAGCCTCACCACCTATCCACTCAACTTATTGTCTCCTTCAACAGAAACAGATTGGGGGTTGCTGACTCTAAGCAGACCTTATCCCATTGGCTTGCGGACTGTATTGTCTTCTGCTATGCACAGGCAGGCTTACAGCTTGATGGTCACGTCAAGGCTCATTCAGTATGGGGCCAAAATGGCGGATATTTGAGGAGCTGGATCAGAGCTCTCTCTTCTCGATTACCTAAGTTTGAGATTACCATTGCTGATTACCTTCAATAATGCCTCATACCAAATGGAAAGCAAAACTTAGTAAGAACTTATCTGTTTCTGCTAATATGGATCTAAATCAGCAGAAGATTGAGAGCTTCTTTTCCTCCATGCTGACCATGTCAGGAGCAAGGGCCGCTGCGGGAGATGGCGTGGAGCGAATGCAACTCGCTGGCTGAGGAGATATCGCTTAGCCACGGTGCGCCAGAGACACCCTCCCCTCCCTGTGGGCTGATCTCTGTGAGACTTGTGCCAGCTACTGCCTCCCCACAAAGGCCACGGGGGTCATTTCCAATGCCAAAGTAGCTGTTGGGGAAATTAATACTGAAGTTTCCGCTGAAGTATCTATCCTCCTTTCTGGAGAGATTCCCCTGGCTACTCCAACGATGGATCCGATTAGGGACCTTAACACCCTATTGAGTGAAGGTGGTGCAATTCTGATTATATCAGGTACTTTATTAACTCTGACAAAACCAGCAGTTATAACACTTGATACTGTATGGAATACTTTAGTATCGATAGAATCTGCAATTGCTTCTTTAACACAAGCCTATTTGGATACTAATAAATGTGGAATGAATATAGAGAAATTGGTTCTACAACATGAAACAAGATTAAATTCTGTAGAAAAAAGAATTGAATCTGAAGAAAAACTCCAACAGGACTTGGTACAATCTGAAAATATTCATGTTAAGAAGTTGGAAAATATCGAGAACTCACCAAGAAGTCTTAATTTAAGTGTCCTTAATTTTCCTATCATCAAGATGATGCCTTTAGTGGACTTTTTCAAGAGTTACTTGATTAACATTCTTAAGATACCAACTGAAGCTATGCCTCTAGTTACAAAGGCTTATTATTTGCCTCTGAGTGCTACAGATACACCTGGAAGTGAACCTCAAGCTCATCATTCCATGAATATTACGGTAGTACTTTAATTGACCCAAGAAACAGAGATTTCACAAAGAGGGACTATGCCAGTGACTTTCACTTTTATGAATGATAGAAATACTTTACTTAGATTTTTCTTTAGAAATAGGAGTTCATTATTTCATGGTCAGAAATTTATTCAGATGTTACTAGAATAATGCAAGAAAGGAGAAGAAAATTTCTATCTATGAGATCTGTGGCTTTGACACGTGGAGCTCAGTTTATACTATAGTATCCATGTAAATGCATAGTGAAATTTCAAACTTGAAATTTGAGCCATCACAATTGTGGTTCTTTTTGGATTCGCATACCTAAAAATCACTTAGTGTAAATTGGTATCTGTATTATGTTGGTGTGTAATCTTCTTTTTTCTATTTTCATTATTTCATGGATATTTCGCTAGTTTTTTCTTCCTTGGCTTTACCCGTTTTCCTCGACGGAAAACGAGTAAAAAACTTAACAGAGTACCGCGGCTTGAAAACGTTGAAGGAGGAACCCCTGTGGGGTAAATTAATTTTTAGTAATTCTGTGAGGAAAATTCCTGTCAGGAATCTCTGCAGAGCTCCTTAACCACGTGGCTACTGCTGTGCGGAAAAAAGAAGACTGAAGGAGGAACCCTGCTGGCTGCAGGGTTAGTGCCGTGCTGGGCATGCCCAGTAGGGGCCAGTCAAAGTTCTGGAAACCTTGACAGAAGTGTTCCGTGATTGGGCTCCATCCTCTGATGTCATTCATATGTGAGGACTACCATCCTGCTTGTCCTGTGAGAACTGTAGCAACTTTGCACACATCTATATACATGCATCTATATACATGCATATATGGGCACATGCGAACAGTTTTGAAACTTATCTTCCATGCCTGCTCCTGACAGAAAGGTCCTGTATCAAAGGTACTTGGATCAAGGCTATGTCCTCTAACTAAACAAAACACCATCCCTGGTTTTGATTGGGGCACTGGCTGTGGTTTATGATTCCTCTGCTGTCTGACGAGGACAGGGTTTCTGTTAAGTACAGGGGTGGGAGATAACCCCTCTTTGGATGGAAGAAGTGCTGTGTCAGTTCCAACTGAGGTCCTTCGTAGCAGAGGAGGGCATTTCTGGAGTGGCTGTGGAGAGTTGCTGAAGATTCACACAGTGTTCTGTTATCTGCACCGCTGCTTCCTTAACCCTATCTCTGAAGAAATTCTCTCCAATATATATCATATCAGCCAGTTTTTCCTGGATGTCAAGTCAGAGGTCTGAGATCCACAGACAGGCAAGTCTACGAACGCCAATCCCCATGGCAAGGACTCTCGCAATGCTCTTTCAAAAACATCAAAGTTTGACATGACCATGTTTTTTCCACACTCAGTTCCCATACACACCAGTGACCTGAAATCAATAAACTGCTTCTAAGAAAGCTGCTTAGCCATCTTCTGTATCTGCTTCAGCAGGTCCTCATGTACTGGCCCATGAAGAGCTGGTAAGAAACAATGCACCTCCCAAGAGAATCCAAGATTCTGGAATCCTTCCCTGAGTGTACTGAGGAATGGGTTCTAGAGCTCTTGCTCCCCTTAAGAGCAGATTTGACCACCATAGATTGGTTTTTTGTAGCTGAATTTGTTTTATATCTGGAAGCCTTTTGAATGAGATAAATCGTGTCTGCCTTCAAATAACATGAGCCACAGAGAGAAGTTTCTCCAATATTTTCATTTGTATCTCCTGAATGATCTCATGAACTGGAACTGCTGCAATCTTCTTAGGAGGCTCCATAAACTGGAGGATGTCCAAAATGTTGTTTCTGATTTCATGTTCTGTCATCAAAGGAAATGGAATTGCTTGATAAGGTACAAAAAATGTGAACAGAGCAATATACAGTGTTTACGGTACATACTATGATTCAGTAAATGTATTTTCCTGGTAAATTTAGTCCTGGGGGAATTCTGCACTACTGTGAAGCACAGAATTTGCACAGAATCCCCCTCCCCCCCGCGCATAATTGCCAAATTCTGTGCAGAAAATGGCAGAGGAGACCCCGTCATGCCTCGAATGGAGCACACGAAAATGAAGGCCCTGGCGCTCTGCTTGTGGCGAAGATTAAGACCCCGGCTACACTGTTCACGGTGAAGTTGAAGGCCCCTGTGTGCTGTGGGATGCACTCCGCTCGTGGCGAAGATGAAGGCCCCGGTGAGAGTGAATGTGTGAGTGTGTGAGAGGAGAGGGAGAGGGGTGTGAGAGAGAGGAGGGGGTGTGAGGGAGGAGAGGGGAAGGGGATGGGGTGTGAGGGAGGGGAGATGGGGGAGGGGGGAGGGGAGGAGGAGAGAGTGGGGGGTGAGAGAGCAGGGGGTGAACAGGAGGGTGTGAGAGAGAGCATGGGAAGTGAGAGAGTGGGGAGGGGATGCTTGAGTATGGGTGCAAGAGAGAGGGAGCCTATATGAGGAGATTGTGAAGGAGTGTGTATGTGTGTGAGAGATTGGGAGCTGGTGTGTATGAAAAAGGGATCATGTGTATGTGAGGGTACTAGCTCGTGTGAAGGGATTGTGTATGTGTGAGACAGAGCCTGTGTGAAGGGGTGCATGAGAGAGAGACATAGGTGGGCTGTGTATGTGTGTGTGTGAGGATGTATGCGTGAGAGAGAACGGAATCTTGTGTGGGTTTGCAAGAGAGAGGGACCCTGTATGAGGGGATGTGTGTGTGCGAGAGAGTGAGGGAGCCTGTTTGAGGGTGTGTGTATGTATACTAGAGAGAGGGAGCATGTGTGTGAGAGAGGGAGGGACAGAGGGAGCCTGTGTGAGTGGCAGTACTGAGAATGGGGTTAAACTCTGGGACTGGCAATAGAGTGGATGAAGTTGAACCTAGAGGTGGAGGGGAGAGATAGTGGCAGGTGAAAGAGTTGGGGCCTGAGAGGGCAAAGTGGCCAGGGAAGTAGGGAAAGCGAGTAGAAGGGACACTCTTACAGTGAATTTCTAGGGAGATTCTGCTCAAAATATTTAAAATTCTGCATCTCTAAGTAAAAACTTTTTTCTATATTTAAAATGTAATTACTTAAAGACTGTCATGTAAATTTAAATATTTTTGCGCAAAATTCCTCCAGGAGAATAAATTGTTGTTTCTTAAGAAAGAATAAATAATATGCTAAGCAGCTTTAGCTCCACAGCTGTCTTCACCTCTGCAATTGTTCCTTGGTACCGTGTGACATGATTTATAGTACTCCAGACTTGAATAGTTTCAATATTGCAGGCTTGCCTTAGTGGGCTATACTACTGACATCTAATATGACATCATCAAAAAGTTCATAAGAGACTACATTAAAAATGCTTTGTGAGGGGAGGACCCAAGATGGCGTGCTAGATTGCGAACGCGCCGCATCTTTCACCTTTTCTCTTGCTTACTGTGATTATGCCACACTCTGGTCGGAAGTGCAGGGCCCGGGAGAGGCTAGTTTTCGAGGCCTCTCTGGTGGGTCCATTTGTAGGTCCAATGGACGTGCACGTTCTTCGAGGGAATGGTCAGCTGGGTGTTCAGTCGCAGGAGTTGGGTCGCGAAGACGGTATTACAGCAGACCCCCTCCATGACTCTATTACATCTCTTTTCCCGGCTGAAAGAACGGCTCCCGAGAATCTGGTGGTGATTAGGACAGCTATACAACGTTTGCCTATGTCGGATGAGGATGACGTGGAAATTGAGGACCAGCATGGAATGGCTGTGTCTTTGAACCCCGTTGTCAAATTTGAAACCATTGGCGTTTTGGGGGAGATCCCTCCTAGAGGAGAGATGCAGACTCAGGGAGATTTTCTACAGGAAAAAGACATTTTTGAAGATATTGGAATTAAAGTACTACCTACGGTAAGACCTGAAGTCTTTTTGTTGGAAACTATCTGGGACGCTATTGTTACTCTTAATACTAATTTAACATCTCAGCTTAATCCATTGGTAAAGAAAGTTGGGGAAATTGAATCTCAGGTTAAGCTCCTCCAAGAGGAAAATGTAAAAAAATGCTCTGGTCTTGGACTCATTAAAATTAAATCTTGGAAATTTAAACGGTCAACATCATTCTTTAATGAAATATAATCAATATTTACTAAAGAAGATCGAGAATTTGGATAATCAAATAAGAGGGAGAAATTTAAGGTTGAAAATTTTCCCACAGTTTCTACGGTCTCTGCAAAAGATATGCTTTAGAGGTCTTAAAGTTACCCCAACCAACACTACCTCCAGTCACAAAAGGTTTTTATTTACCATCAATGAAGAAAGTACCTGTTGAGGGCCAGGACATGCAGATATTGTCACCTTTGAATATCTCTGAAATTTTGGAATCATCTGATTCAGTGGAAGCGCAGCCTGCAACTTTGTCTCTTTCTTACTTGACTCGGACAGAGACTGGATATTGAGAATGTACTTCAGAAATTGCAAGGAGTTATTTCTGAAATTGAAAGTGCAAGTGTTCCCAGATTTGGCTAAAGATACTCAAATTAGGAGGAAGCAGTTTCTATTGATGAGACTGAGTGTTCTGCGGATGGGGGCTTTAATTTTCCTAAATTGTCCATGCAAATGCCTTATTAAATATCATGATCTTACATATACGTTCTTTCAGCCCTCTCAACTATCTAAATTTATAACTGATAGAACTTCTTCTTTGATTGATGTATCTCTACCTGAAACTGTATAACCTCGCAAGGGAGGGATGTTCTTTCTTTACTATGTAACCACTCCGCTCTAACTATCCTTTCTGTTTGGTTAGTTTCCTTAATCAAGGGTCTTCTTTGGTGTAGGGTTCTCCCCAAACTAGAGGACTTGGGAATACTTTGACATTATAATTGTTATTTCCATTGATTATATATTAGTACGAGTTTAATATTACATATTGCCTCTTAATATCATTGTAATTTTCTTCTTCTGCAATAAATAAAAAATTTAAAAAAAAATCTTTAGGGTAGATTTTCAAAGGGTTACGCGCGTAACCCCGAAAACCTGCCCCTGCGCACCAAGCCTATTTTGCATAGCCTCGGCAGCAAACGCAAGCCCCGGGACTGCGCGTATGTCCCAGGGATTAGAAAAATGGATGGGAAGGGGGTGTGGGCATGGCACCGATCCGGGGGCGTGGTCGTGGTCCTGGTTCGGGGGTGGTCCAGGAGTGGGACCGAGGCCTCCGGCACAGCAGGCAGGCGTAAATACTGCAACAAAGGTAGGGGGGGATTTAGATAGGGCTGGGGGGCAGGTTAGATAGGGGGAGGGGAAGGTGGGGGGGGGGGGGTAGAAGGAAAGTTCCCTCCGAGGCTTGGGGCACGCAAGGTACACAAGTGTGCACCCCCTTGCGCCCGCTGACCCCGGATTTTATAACATGCGCATGGCTGCACGTGCATGTTATAAAATCGGGCGTAGATTTGTGCGCGCCGGGTTGCGCGCACAAATCTACGCCCGCTCGCATGTTATAAAATCTGGCCCTTTGTGAGCATATGCTTTGAAAAGAAAAGATGTATTTAACTAATGTACCAAGACGAAGTTTCAGATTTATAAAAGGATACATTCTTTCATCACAAAGTTATTTTGCTCATGGTGCTGCCATTTCCTTTCCAGATTTGTAAGCTGAAAACACAAAAAGCAAATGTTAATAGAGCCAAGAAACAAAACACAACACACCCTTTTTACAAGATAAAAAAAAATTCAAATGCTACGTCTTATCAATTCCTAACATTCAATCAAGCTGATAAGACTATGGTTAACACAAAGGAAAATTAATATTGGTAAACAATGAATAGATTTTTATGCATCTGGTATGTTAGATATTTTAGATCTAACATGACTACTGTTTGAGTTGTTACAGATACTAAAAATAAATGTGATTTACAAAACTGAAGGATTATTTGGCATGGTTGTTTTTGTTCATCTGTGAATGGCTACAGATTTTTAAATATGTTAATGGCACTGCCTAAAACTAAATTGCTTATTATTATTTATTAGTCTTGATATACCACTTGCTTTAAGTCAAACCATGCAGTTTATAACAAAATTCACAAGCAGAGTGATCATAATCCAATAAACAAAGAAGTCCCATAGTCACTCTCATTCATTGATAATTAGATCTAATATTTATAGGACTCAAGTGAAACTTCTCTCGGATGATTGTAGTTCAGCATGGGTCGCATGACTTGTATTATGCACATCAAGGGAAAGTCTGGAGAGCTTCCGTGACAAAGATTTTGACTATGTACAGGAAGAAATCCAAGTGACTCTAGACTAGCTGATACTCCATTTCATGATTAGCAAAGCTAGAAAGTGACAAAAAAAATCTCCAAACAGAGAGGATAGGGTGAGCAGTCTCTTCACTGAGATGTTGTCATCAATGAAAAACATTACAATAATGATAATGGATAATGGAAAAAAAACTGTTTTGAACCTTTTCTTGTTTTTAATGGAATGTCTTCTTTTTTAATGGAATGTCTTGTTTTTAATGGAATGTTTCTCCAGATATGAAACAGAAGACAGGAAGACAATCTTGGAAACCAATAGAAAAGGACTGAAGGAGGGTAGCAATGAGGTTTTATTTGGAGAAATGACAGCAGCAAGAGGTGAAATGGTGTACGCCAAGCGGCAGCGGAATTTAGTGAACATATGGACTGAAATTCATGTTGTCTTTAGATTCTCAATCAACAGTGGCATGACCATTTAAGATCAATCTTGCAAACAAAGAAACAGAACATGTTGACAGATAACGACTATAAGGCCCATTCAGTCTCCTTATCAACATCTTCTGCTCAGCTATAGTCCTTTCCTATTCCTCGGAGATCATCTGTGCTTGTCCTATGTTTACCTGAATTCTGATTCAAACTTGGTCTCCACCACCTCCATAGGGAGACTGTTTCATGTGGCCACCACACTAACTGTAAAGAAATAGTTCTTAGATTACTCCCGAGTCTACCTCCTTTCACACTCATCCTATGACCTCTTGTTCCAAAGCCTCCTTTCCTAGTGTGCATTTATTTCTTAAAAATGTTTAAATGTTTCTATCATATCTTTCCTTTCCTACCTTTCTTTTAAGTTTTTCAGCCTGTCCCCAAACTATGTATTATGAAGTCCACTGATTATTTTAATAGCTGCTCTCTGGACAGATTCTAGTTGGTTTATATCTTTTTGTAGATACATAGTAATCCAAAGGAGGTCTCACCAGAGCATTATGCAGAGACATTATCACTTCCTTTTTTTCTGCTGGCTATTGCTCTTCCTGTGCAACCAAGCATCCTTCTGGCTTTTACTGTCACCTTGTCTACCTGTTTGGCCACCTTAAGATATCATATATAATCACTCCCATTCCATAAGAACAAAAGAACATGCCATACTGGGTTAGATCAAGGGTCCATCAAGCCCAGCATCCTGTCTCCAACAATGGCCAATCAAGGCCATAAGAACCTGGCAAGTTCCCAAAAACGGTCTATCCCATGTTACTGTTGCTAGTAATAGCAATGTCTATTTTCTAAATCAACTTAATTAATAGCAGGTAATGGATAGCAAATGTTGCTTACCTGATGTAACAGGTGTTCTCACAGGACAGCAGGATGTTAGTCCTCACAAATGGGTGACATCGAGGATGGAGCCCTGCACGGAAAACTTTTCTGTCAAAGTTTCAACAAGCTTTGACTGACACTAGCACACTGGGTGCACTGAGCATGCCCAGCCTGCAATTATCCCTGTGAGCCACAGGTGTCTCCCTCAGTCTCGTCTTATAGCTAAAAAGCGCAAGCGAAACTAAAATAAAAGTATACAGACCCAACTCCGCGGGGTGGCGGGCGGGTTTCGTGAGGACTAACATCCTGCTGTCCTGTGAGAACACCTGTTACATCAGGTAAGCAACATTTGCTTTCTCACAGGACAAGCAGGATGGTAGTCCTCACAAATGGGTGAGTACCGAGCTGAGGATGCCCGGGAATGCACCAGATACACCGCAGATGCGCAAAGGCGTAACGACTGAGGTGGAAATGGGAACGGAGGGCATCCGCAACACCATAATGGGTTCGTGGAAGGATGTTGGGTAGTGAATTGAAAAAAGTAAGAGTAGGCGGACTGGCCAAACATGGAGCATGCCGGCTAGTCAAATGTAAGCAATAATAGGCTGCGAAGGTATGGAGAGGACTCCAGGCTGCAACCTGATAAAAAAGTACAAGCAGCAGTAACCAAAGGGAAGCTGTTAAGGCTAAGACGGACACAACAGTATGTGGATACCCACAGTGTTGTAGTGAAATGTCTGCTTGTTGGTAGGAAAGGAAATATAGACCACTTAATCAGAAGGATTAGGTCTGTGTGGCCACTGGAAGTAGCAGCTTGACCCTTGCATGAAGGAAAGAGTCAAGTGGAATTCACATGGAATGCAGTGCAATGTAGATAGAATGTAAGCGCAGCATTACTGTCCAGGAATGTGGAAAACCCAGTCTCTCCCTAGGGCGAGAGAGAGAGGTTAGGAAAAATTAATAGAGTATTTCCTGAGGAAAGGAGATACAACATCTACCTGAAAAGGATAGAAAGTTGAATGCGTAGAACTACTCAGTGGCAGAGGAACGGAGTCAGGTGAGTATGGAAAGAGTGCATAACTCACGGACCCTGCTGGCAGGAATGACATTAAGAGGGAAAGAAGTTCCCTTGCCAAACTGTGGAAGAGAGGAATGGAAAGGCTCAAACGTAGAATGTATGAGACTTATAAGGAGAATATATATGTTCATTCTGTGATTAGAGAAATAGAGGCGGCTTGATCAGTGGATTAATCAGAGAGGATTACCGAAAACGGGAACCCAACTCCCAAAACGATACACCTCCTAAGAGAAAGGTGTATCTATGTGGAGGATGTCTGGAGAACAGAATCCGAGGGAGTAAGAAAAAATGGTGGAAAAGTAAAAGGGGTAATACCTCTTTTTTTTTTTTTTTTTTTTAGCGTCAGGAGGTAAAGCCTGCCATATTAAACGGCAAGATTTATGTTTAGAAGGTTTTGTGACGCTACCAGAACCTAAGAACATCAGTAAGTCTATGATTTGGGACTGACTGGTGAGAGAATAAAAGGTTACTGATATGATGGATTGAGAAGTATGGGAAAGCATACTGATCTCAGTCAGGGAGTGGGGAAAAGAATACTGAACCCCATCCCAGTTCAACATTAGAAGAATGCTGGCTACGAGAGGCAGCAGAAGAGATATATTGAAGAGGCCTTTGATGGAAGAAAAGGCATCTAAGGGAACGCATAGGAAACATGTGCAGGGAGCAGAACCTGTGCATCGTATGGAATGATGCAGACGCCGAGGAAAGTTTAGTTAAACTCAGCGTTAAAAGATTTGCCCTGTACACATGTAATTGAGACCATTCGAGAGGATAGAACCTACGTGGAGAAGGTCTGATAGAGCATTCATTAAATCTCTTAGATATGTGGCCCAAGGACGCATGAAGTGAACAAGGGCCAAGGGAAGAGCTGCGCAGCTGTCTAGCAGAGCAGCTAAGAGGTAATGCGTGCTTATGAGTTGGAAAGCACATTGTCCCTATGCTGTCTGTCTGTATGTACAAAGAATTGTTGCAAAAGCAGTATTGGAAGGCATAAGGGCATAACTCATGGGTGCAACGTCCAGGAAGTTTATGAGAAACTATGCTGGAGTGCAATAGATGCATAATGGGTTGACAGCTTTCAGGAGAAACTTTATAACCCTAAGGAATTGCGAACATGAGTCGAAGGAGACTAGGTCCTAGTTCGAACTGGGATAAGAATCAGGGACGAAAGCAATGAAACCACTTAGGTCCATTGAGTATAGAATGTCACTGAATATAACCCATAGCAGTTTTGAATTATGAGAAAAATGCATAGTGGGAAGAAACCCCATAGCCCAACCATGAAAAGTTGAAAGGCTGAGGTTATGGAAAATATGCGCAGGGACATATAACAATGTATCAGAATGTCTGTGCGCATGCTGGACAAGAGGGTCTTAAGACTGTGGTGTCCAGAAGTGTTACAGAAGGGATTTATGGCAGTGACAGTAATCCCAGTTAGTAAATGTATAGTGAGTCCTGAAAAAAGTGAGAGCTCCTTGCATGTACTGAAAGTGGTTAGCAGTAGTCTATGCAAGGAAAGTGAATGATGTCACACTCCGCAGAGAAAACAGCATTCACCAACATTGATGCAAGAGACAGTTCTTACCGAAGCTGGTGCCAGCGGCAGAGCTTGGGGTTGTAATGTTGACTCACCATAAAGCACATAGAAACATTAAAATAATGTACTTACTGCAGTATGGAGTGATGGTAACCAAAGATACCATTGTACCTGTGACGTCTAAAGAAAGTTGGATTTTCTTAGGTCCAGGATGTGCGGAGAGTAACTATTTTCTGTTAAAAGAAAGAATAGTGCAATTAAAACTCCCCAACCCCCCTCCCTTCTCCCCTCTGCACTTCGTAGCGCCTGGGGGAGTGTACCGGGACTTTGGTACAAGGTGGGGTGGCCGCTCTGATATCTGACCAGATGGGAGACCAGGAGGTGTCCCAATGGAGGATATCATGTAGGCTCCTGCAGGTGTGTGAGCGGTAAGTGGTACCCGCATTTCTGTATGCTGTACAAGGAGACACTGAGACCTGTGGCCAGGCCTCAAGGTGGACTTGTACATGGGGCAATGGTTGCTGAATCTCATGTTTAGCAGATCAGCCAATGCAGCTGGACCTTGGTTGGGAGGGAACCAAGAGTCAGAGCATTGGTCGGCACAGGGACTTGTTACTGACAAGAGAAGAAGCCCTGCTGCAATCCCAAGAAGATAGAGGGGTTCTCCTGATATTGTGGCTAACATAGCGATATGTGACACTAATACAGTTCTAAAAGGCACATGACCCAGAACTTTTCGAACCACGGTCCGAATGGGAGAACACAACTCTATGGGAATGCCGCCGAAGCGGGTACTTACCATCCGACGTGGATCGCCGCAAGACGAGCCGGTGAAGATTGTTGACTCCGACGGTCTCCGGAGTCCTCGAGGGTAAGGCCGGGGACGTAAACGTCCATCTCGCTCTGAAACCCGGTATGGTGGCACAGGTACAGAGGAGACAGGCCAGGCGTGAGTGGCGTTTAGACTGCTAAGTGTAACAGATGGCCATAGTCCCACACCACTTGATGGTGGGGCACGCCAGGAACAGAGGAGCCCTAACGGAACTCATGTTCCCTTCCCTCGTCACAGCGGCTCGATGTGTCGTGACGCCAATGCAGAAGCTGTCGGACCTGGATCCGGAAGTTCTGGATCACCAAGGACTGCCAAAACTGTAGGAACAGTGCTGATGGCAGTGGTGATGTCGCTCTGCCCGAGCGTTGTCCAGCCTGGAGAAGGATGGCACCGATGTGCTGGATGGCATCAGCGGCGGACGATCACGATGTCGGCGATGATGGGTGCCACGGCGCTCGGCCCGGTCTTTCCCCAGCGCCGAGATGGAAGCCCTCGTCGTCCTGGAAGGCGATCGATGACGAACTGTCAGCACGCCTGCTCTGCTCCTGACACAATGGAGTGTCTTAAGCTAATACGGGGCTTAAAAAAGAACCCAAAGCGTGGAGCAATGTGAGGAGGCGAGGGTATTATGTGGCGGTGCTATGTCGGTATTGACGATATTGAAGGCAACCTAAGGGGCTTCGAGGATATCATCAAAATGGGTATGAAAAATCGTCGATGACTGGCCAGGAGAATGATGACAGTGACGGGCACTGACAGCAGTGGCATAGGTATCTTTGAAACGATGTGGAATCGAATAATCGAAAAACATTGCCGTTATTGAAAAAGATACCGGCATCGACTGAGTCGAAGTCGAATCAATAGGGCGTCAAGGACACCGAAGGAAAACGGAGGTGTCGAGGGCATCGATGCATGGAGGCGGGCATTTATGCCGTTTGTGGCATGGCCACGGGCATCAACTATAGGGCCACAGACGTTGACGGTATCGATTTGGACAGACTCAGATTTCCAAGTGTACATGGCATCGGTGCCCCAGACACGTGTGTCGGTAGCATCGATATGGACAAGTATGGAATCGATGGCATGGATCTCCCAGTCGATGAATTCCATCCCGGCATCAACGCCAGTCCTGGAATCGGCATGGGCATCGATGCCAGCCATAAGGCTGGCATTGGCATCAACGCCCATCCACGGAATCGAGCCGGCATGGATACCCACCGATGGGACCCACCTGGGCATCGAATTTCACCGATGGGAGCAGCCTGGCATCGACTGCCCTCGATGGATGCATTCTAACATAGATGCCCATGGATGAAACACCTGGGCATCGGTGTCCATCGATGCAAAAGGACCCGGCACCGATGCCATCGACGGACGGCCATCCGGCACCAATGCCATCGACGGACAAGCCATCCGGCACCGATGTCCATCGATGGGACCATCCGGCACCGATGTCCACCGATGGGGACCATCCGGCATCGATGCCCACCGACGAATCGATGTGGCACCGATGCCCACCGATGGAAAAGGGCTGGACATCGGTGGGGAGGATGGGGCATCGATGGCATCCCCAAAAGGGGGGGTGGCATCGATGAAGTGACCCTGGGATCGTTAAAAAGTGTCTCGGGCAGCGGTGGCGGCGACCCGAGTATGCATGGCAGTGACTAACAGCGTGTGCGTCAATGGCATGCATCCGGGTAGGGACGGCACCGAGGAAGCCCAAGGAAAAAAACAGTGCGTAGGAGGAAAAAGCCTGGTAGCACTGAAAAGCAAAAAACATGGATAAAGGCATCAGGGCACCGTGGGGGGAGGGGCACTGATGACATATAAAAGCCCAGGGCGGTTTAGGAGGGTCCCGGTGTAGCGATAGGGTATCGACTGCGTGAGGGTACCAGGGAACGAAGGACTTGAAGCTACAGAGGTCCTAAAGTTAAGGAAAAAATCCCTACCCCACTAGCATAAGCAAGCAGAGTGTCACAGAGATACTCGCAAGCTGTTTAAAGCTAACTGAAAAATGGGGGAAGGGAAGGCTTCAGTCAGTTAACAGCCTTAAGATAGTGACAGAAACCGACCGAAAAATAAGAATTAGTACTCACCGAGCGTCGTAAAAACGTACGCGGAGGGAGACCTGTGCAGGGAAAAGTGTTTTTTGAAGTGAAAAGTTAAGTGTTTCCATGAGGTAATTAGTTAAAAAATCCTCACAGAGCTCCAACCGCTATGCTGACTGCAGAGCGGAAAAAAGAAGACCGAGGGAGACACCTGTGGCTCACAGGGATAATTGCAGGCTGGGCATGCTCAGTGCACCCAGTGTGCTAGTGTCAGTCAAAGCTTGTTGAAACTTTGACAGAAAAGTTTTCCGTACAGGGCTCCATCCTCGATGTCACCCATTTGTGAGGACTACCATCCTGCTTGTCCTGTGAGAATTATCCTAATCCTTTTTTAAATCCAGCTACAGTAACTGTACTAAGCACATCCCCTGGCAACAAATTCCAGAGTTTAATTGTGCGTTGAATGAAAAACAACTTTCTCAGATTAGTTTTAAATGTGCCACATACTAACTTCATAGAGTGCCCCCCTGGTCCTTCTATTATCCGAAAGAGTAAATAACTGATTCACATTTACCTGTTCTAGACCTCTCATGATTTTAATCCTCTATCATATCCCCCCTCAGCCGTCTCTTCTCCAAGCTGAAAAGTCCTAACCTCTTTAGTCTTTCCTCATAGGGGAGCTATTCCATCCCCTTTATCATTTTGGTTGCCCTTCTCTGTACCTTCTCCATCGCAACTATATCTTTTTTGAGATGCGGCGACCAGAACTGTACACAGTATTCAAGTTGTGGTCTCACCATGGAGCGATACAGAGGCATTATGACATTTTCTGTTTTATTCACCATTCCCTTCCTAATAATTCCCAACATTCTGTTTGATTTTTTGACTGCCGCAGCACACTGAACCGACGATTTCAATGTGCTATCCACTATGACGCCTAGATCTCTTTCTTGGGTTGTAGCACCTAATATGGAACCTAACATTGTGTAACTATAGCATGGGTTATTTTTCCTTATATGCATCACCTTGCACTTATCCACATTAAATTTCATCTGCCAATTTTCCAGTCTTACAAGGTCTTCCTGCAATTTACCAGAGTCCATTAATTCTGTCGTCATTAAAAAGTGACAGGGCCCTTTCTGATGACGGTCTAGGGGGTGTGTTTATGGGGGTGTGGCAAGGGGTGGACTTCCAGTGATGTCATACCCGTGACATCATAGGGGTTTGGCTTAGGGTGGGGCCACCAGTGAATTCATGGGGGTTGGTTTGGGGGTGGGTGTGGGAGGGGCCTCTCCATTCACTTCTATTGGGGGAGCATGGACGGGGCCTGTGGTGGAGCAAGGGGAGGGGTCAGGGGCGGGAGGGGGCATGGGAGGGGGTGTGAGGGGGTGGGGTCAAGGGCAGGAGGGGTGGGGCTACAACCCCATTCACTTCTATGGGGAGGGGGAGGGGCGGGGTCGAGGGCAGGAAGGGCGGGGCTAGAACCCCATTCACTTCTATGGGGGGTGGGCAGGGCACGGGCAGGGCTTAGATCGGAAGAGAATGCTGATTGGCTGCTTTCATCCTTATCTCACCTGTCAATCAGTTTGACTCACTAGATAGTTTTCCCTCTAGTGTGCTTCCTTGCATTGCAGAGTAATAACTAAGGCTTATTACTCTGTAATTTAGCATGATATGCACTAACCTTGCCACGAGTTTTATAGTGCAGGTTTTTATGGCGCTAAAACCCCTATTACATACTGGGATTAGGTTAGCGCCGAAAAACTGATGCTAAAACAAGAGTTAAAATCCCCACAGAGTCAGCACAGCTTAGTATAGTCAAGATAGAAGGCTACAGTTTCTTCTTTATGAATGCAAGCCCAAAGAGAAAATGCTGGAAAGACACCTTATTTATTTATTTTATTTATTTATTGGCTTTTGTATACCGTCATTCGGGGTCCATCGTAACGGTTCACAACAATAAATGATAATATACAATAAATATACAAAAATCAACTTCATAGAACTAAAAAATAGAACAAATTACAAACATTCAAATAGAAACATCTCATAAAACAAATCAAATACACTTATCTAACAGCTACCCCTACCTCCTCCTATCTCTTATGACTAACGCATGATGGTAACAATAACACCCAAACAACCTTCACTACAACAGGGTAAAAATAGATAAAACTGTAAAATCAAGACATAAAAACCAAATTTAAGATGGGTTGGGGTAGGCCTCCTTAAAAAGCCAAGTTTTTAGAGCCCTCTTAAAATGTTTGAAATTTGTCTACGTTCAAATCTCTGTGGGGATCATGTTCCATATTTTAGGACCTACCAGGGACACCTGACTGATTAAGCTGAAACTTTGACACCAATGTGGGCAGGAAGTTAGGACGGGGCAGGGAAACATATACAGACTTCATGATCTGTCCTGAGGTACTAATAATGGGGCGGATTTTAAGAGCCCTGCTCGCGTAAATCCGCCCGGATTTACGCGAGCAGGGCCCTGCGCGCCGGTGTGCCTATGTTCAATAGGCCTACCGGCGTGCACAGAGCCCTGGGACTCGCGTAAGTCCCGGGGTTTTCCGAGGGGGGCGTGTCGGGGGCGGGCCGAGCGGCGCGCCGTTTTCGGGGCGGGTCGCGGCATTTCGGGGGCGGGCCCGGGGGCGTGGTTTCGGCCCGGGGCGGTCCGGGGGCGTGGCCACGCCCTCCGGAACCGCCCCGGGTTGCGTCTAGGCGCCCCAGCGGCCCGCTGGCTCGCGGGGATTTACTTCTCCCTCTGGGAGGCGTAAATCCCCCAACAAAGGTAGGGGGGGTTTTAGACAGGGCCGGGGGGGTGGGTTAGGTAGAGGAAGGGAGGGGAAGGTGAGGGGAGGGCGTTAGCGAATTCCCTCCGAGGCCGCTCCGATTTCGGAGCAGCCTCGGAGGGAATGGAGGCAGGCTGCGCGGCTCGGCGCGCGCCGGCTACACGAAATCGGTAGCCTTGCGCGTGCCGATCCAGGATTTTAGCGGATACGCACAGCTACGCGCGTATCTACTAAAATCCCATGTACTTTTGTTTGCGCCTGGAGCGCCAACAAAAATACGCCAACGCACCGTTTTTGAAAATCTACCCCAATACTTAGAATGATGATCTGTAATATATACTCAGTCCATATTCAGTAAGCTGGAGAGTGGGCAAGTTCTCTGGCTAAAGTTAGCTGGATAACTTGTCCTGCATTCTGACCTGATTCCGATAAATGCCAGAGATAGTCCAAGAATCTTGGGATTGGACAGGAAAAAAGATCAAGGGACTGTGGAGAACACCATGATGTATACCTTTTCCATTTATAGGAATAAGATTTTCTTGTGGAGGGCTTCCGTGAAGCAATTAGGACACGAGAAACCAAATCTGAAAGGTTAAGTGGCTGAAGGATTAACCTTTCAACATCCATGCCGTCAGGGACAAGGCTTGAAAATTGGGATAGCGTAGACATCCGTCGTTCTGAATGATCAGAAGCGGGTCCTTTCCCAAGGGAATGTGCCTGCGGATCGAGAGATCCTGAAGTATGGGAAACCACACTTGGCATGGCCAGTAAGGTGCTATCAGGATCATGGTTCCCTTGTCCTGACATAACTTCCCGAGAGTCTTCGAGAGAAGAGGAAGTGGAGGGAATGCATAAAGCAGACCGGCTGTCCACGAGAGGGAGAATGCATCTCTGGGCTGAGAGTGCTCGCTCCAAATGAGGGAGCAGTAATTGTCCACTTTGTGGTTCTGAGGGGACGCAAAGAGGTCCAGTTGGGGATAACCCCATTGCTGGAAGAGGGAGGTTGCTACCGAGGGATTGAGCGACCACTCGTGCGGTTGGAAGACACGACTCAGTTTGTCTACCAAGACATTGTGCACTCCCGGCAAGTAGGTGGCCCTGAGGTACATCGAGCGGGAGAGCGCTTCCGCCCAAATCTGTGCAGCTTCCTGACACAGAAGGAAGGAACCTGTGCCTCCCTGTTTGTTGATGTGCCACATGGCCACCTGATTGTCCGTCTGAATCAGGATGATGTGATTTGATAGGCAATCTTGAAAAGCTCTGACAGCATATCGCATTGCTCGAAGTTCCAGGAAATTTATCTGGTGTTTGGCTTCCTCTGGAGACCAAGATCCTTGTGTCTGTAGATCGTTCACATGAGTTCCCCAGCTGAGGTTGGAAGCATCAGTGGGGAGAATGAGTTGAGGATCTGGTAGATGAAAAGGCAGTCTCTGGAGGAGATTGTTCTGATCTTTCCACCAGGCGAGAGACAGACGGAGTGCGTCGGTGATGAGGACAATGGTTGACAGAGGCTGAGTCGCTTGAATCCATTGTGACCTCAGAGTCCAATGCATGACTCTCATGGCCAGGTGGGCCATCGGTGTGAGATGGACTGAGGACGCCAGTGTTCGAGAAGGACAAGGAATTGCCGAGCTGTTGCTGTGTACTGAGACTGCAACTGGTGGGCAAGAGACACGAGGGTTTGCATTCGTTGCTGGGGTAGAAAGGCTTTTGCCTGTAAGGTGTCCAAGTCTGCCCCAATGAAAGACAGGGTTTGAGATGGGACTAAATAGGATTTCTCGTAATTGACGAGAAATCCTAGAGAAATTTTAGGGGTAGATTTTCAAAAAACGCGAATAGGCGTACTTTTGCTGGCGCATCAGGCGCAAGCAAAAGTACGCTGGATTTTAGTAGATACGCGCGGAGCCGCGCGTATCCACTAAAATCCTGGATCGGCGCACGCAAGGCTATGAATTCTGTATAGCCGGCGCGCGCCGAGCCGCGCAGCCTACCCCCATTCCCTCCAAGGCCGCTCCGAAATCGGAGCGGCCTTGGAGGGAATCCTCTAACGCCCTCCCCTCACCTTCCCCTCCCTTCCTCTACCTAACCCACCCGCCCGGCCCTGTCTACACCCCCCTTACCTTTCTCCAGGGATTTACGCCTCCCGGAGGGAGAAGTAAATCCCCGCGCGCCAGCGGGCCTGTTGCGCGCCGGGACGCGACCTGGGGGCGGGTACGGAGGGCGCGGCCACGCCCCTGGACCGCCCCGGGTGGACGGAGTGCGTCGGTGATGGGCGTGTCGGCAGCGTTTTGGGGGCGGGTACGGGGGCGCCCCCAAAACGCTGCCGACACGCCCCCTAAACGCCGCGATGACCGGGCCCGCCCCCCTACACGCCCCGACACGCCCCCCTCGGAGAACCCCGGGACTTACGCGAGTCCCGGGGCTCTGCGCGCGCCGGTAGGCCTATGTAAAATAGGCTCACCGGCAAGCAGGGCTCTGAAAATCCGCCCCATAGTGTGTAGGGTCAAATCCAGGGACGATCGAGCGGCTTGCTTCGTTTTTAGCCCTGATTAACCAGTCGTCTAAATAGGGGTAGACGTGAACACCTTCTTTCCTGAGAAAAGCTGCGACAACTACGAGACATTTGGTAGACTCGTGGTGCCGATGCTAGGCCAAATGGAAGCACCCGGTATTGATAGGGTCTTGGGCTTACTAAAAACCGGAGGTACTTGCGATGAGCTGGAGCTATCGCAATGTGTGTGTATGCGTCCTGGAGGTACAGAGAGCAGAGCCAGTCTCCTTTTTGCAGAAGAGGTAGAAGCGAACCTAGGGTTACCATCTTGAACTTTTCCCTCTGGAGGTACTTTTTGAGGGCACGCAGGTCCAGAATTGGACGAAGCCCCCCGGATTTTTTGGGATCAAAAAGTACCGGGAATAGAACCCTAGGCCTTGTTGTGAAAGAGGAACGGGTTCTATTGCTCTTGACTGGAGAAGAAGGGAAATCTCCTGTTCCAGAAGGACAGAGTGGTCGGTTACTCTCCACGCTTGTAGAGGTGGGGAGTCCGGTGGAAGAGCAAGAAAGTTCAAGTGATAACCCTGAGCAATGATTTCTAGCACCCATTGGTCGGTTGTGATTGATTGCCACAGACCATGAAAGTGGCGTAACCGACCTCCCACTGGTATGCGCGGCAGAGGGATCAGTCTGCTGCTCGCCAAGTGAAAGTCAAAAACCTGAAGCAGGCCCTGGCTGGGGAGCTGCTTGTGGCTTTTGCTTCTGGGGCTGGCGAGGCTGAGATTTTTGATAAGGCCTCGTAACTCGGGATCTTGTTGGTGGGGGATAGTACTTCCTTGGGCGGAAGAATGACTTCTTAGAGTCCTTCTTGAAGGGCTGTCTAGAAGGGAAGTCAGAAGGTATCGATGAGAGCTGTTTGAGGGTCTCATGATGGTCCTTTAACTCAGCCACTATTTGCTGAATCTGTTCACCGAATAGATTATCTCCTATACAGGGCAGGTCAGAGAGCCTGTCATGTACTTCTGGGCGAAGGTCAGAAGACTTGAGCCAGCCCAGCATCTTGCCGAAATGGCAGCTGCAGACACTCTAGTGGAGGTGTCGAAGATATCGTAAGCTGTTCTTATCTCATGCTTTCCTGCCTCAAACCCTTTGTTGACAAGGGTTTGAAGATGTTCCTGGAATTGGCCAGGTAGGGTCTCAGAGAAGTCCTGTATTTGTTTGAAAATGACCCTGTTGTATTGGGTCATGTACAGCTGGTAAGAAGCAATTCTGGAGATGAGCATGGCCCCTTGGAACACTCGTCGACCAATATTGTCTAGGAATTTGTGTTCCTTGACAGGAGGGATAGAGGAGTGTGGCTTCGTCCTTTTTGCTTTCTTTTGAGCTGATTCTACCACAACTGAATGGTGGTCAAGCTGGGATTTCTGAAAGCCAGGGGCTGACTGTACTAGATAAGTAGTGTCAGCCTTTCTGTGTACTGGGGCAATGGTGCCTATCATCTTGCTCCATCTGGAGCTGAAAAGGGACCAATTCCGACATTTTCTTCACAAAATTAATGAAAGAGAGGTCCTCTGGAGGAGAACGCTTTCTACTTTCAGTAGGAGAAGGAGGTGAAGGTAAATCATCAGTGTCTGTGGAAGTATCATCACCCCAGGTGTCATAAGGATCAGCAGGCTGACCTGTAGGATGAGAAGGGGGTTGGATACCCGAAGGACCCGGCTGAGGCTCCGAGAAAATCGAAGGAATCGCCGGGGGCACCGTGTACACCCTGGGGGGCATCAGTGCCGGCATCGAAAGCGCCGATGTGCGTATCACCCCCGATGAATGAATCGGTGGTGAGGGATGACATGGCATCGATGGCTGAGGCAATACCCCCGAAGGAGGAATGCGGAACGGTGTTTCTCCTCCCAATGAAGCTGTCATCGGGGAGCGCACCGGAGCCATCAGAGACCCGGGAATTGCCGGTGGAAGGGCCGTCATGAGCGCCTCCATCCGGGATAGCAGCGGTGCCAGTGCTGCTGGAATCGGGTCGATGACCGGTTCCACTCTCGGTGCCGGTGTTGGTGCCGGAGGAACCTGGAGTCATTGCATCGCCTTGTCGATGGCCTCCTGGACCAGCTGGTCCAGTTCTTCCCGGAGACCTGGGGCAATCAGCCCCGGTTCTGTGACGGAAGAGGGAGGCTGAGGCACAGTCGGAGGGACCACTTTTACAGGCGGAATCAAGACTCCCAAACCCCGATCAGGTGAGGGTGGCCTCGATGTCCCGGTCGCAGAAGTGGTCGGTGCCGTTCCTGGACGGGGCTTCTTCGGTGGTGGCTCGGATGGTGGCTCAGTCGATGATTTTGCTCCCTCGACGGTCCAAGACTTACGATGCCGATGGCGATGTTTCTCCCTGCGATCCCCTCGATCTTGAGGGGGAGAAACGGGAGTCGATGGCCGTGAAGACGTTGATGGCGGACGGTCACCGGACGGTTGTCGATGGTGGTGTGATGCCGACGGTGCCGGTTCCGATGATGTCGATGCGATGGACGGCGTCGGGGTGTGAGCACGGAAAAGGAGTCCCATCTTCTCCATTCTGGCTTTGCGACCTTTTGGTGTCATAAGGGCACATTTGGTGCAAGTCAGGACATCATGCTCACGGCCTAAACACATTACACAGACTCTATGAGGGTCTGTGATAGACATGGTGCAAGTACAGTCCGGGCACCGACGAAAACCCGACGCTATGGCCATAGAGAAACCGAGCTGTGGTACAGTCGATGGCCAGTAGGCCGCGAGGGCCAAACTCGACGGTAATCGTCGAAAAAACGGTGAAAAACTTACCGGAGTACCGCGGCCTGAGAAAGTTAGAGGAGGGACCCCTGTGGGGCAATTTAATTTTTTATTAAGTCCGTGAGGAAAATTCCTGTCAGGAATCTCTTCCGAGCTCCTAAACCGCGAGGATACTGCTGCACGGAAAAAAGATGACTGAAGGGGGACCCCTGCTGGCTGCAGGGTTACTGCCATGCTGGGCATGCCCAGTCGGGGCCAGTCAAAGTTCTGGAAACTTTGACAGAAGTTTTCCGTGATTGGGCTCCATCCTGATGATGTCACCCATATGTGAGGACTACCATCCTGCTTGTCCTGTGAGAATCACTTATCTCCCACTTTTGCATGCGTTCAGCTTTTAAAATTCACCTTTAACTGTATGGCAGATTAACCTTCCACTTAACCGGATAAAGTCACAGATATCTGTTTAAGTGGCACTGTTAAATTTAAAAAGTGCCTTACTGGCCTGTGGCTCGATTGTAGGCCCCCTCCCCAAGATTTCATACATGGCCTTGCTGGCCCATGCACCCTCTACCCCCTAAACCCCTCCAATGTTAAAAATATACATAAAATCCTCAGGTCAGTGACCTCCCCCCCATCTCAACCTCACTTCTCATTTGTTTTGTAATTTAAATGTTGGCTCTCTCCTGTTCTTCTCCCATTCACAACAACTGTAAACCTGCCTAGCCCCTCCCCACTCCTTGACTAAGAAATCCCCAGCTTGGAGCGAGTATTCACCTCTACCTGCTCCCAGTGCATCCAGCTCAGCTCTAACAGATAAGCACTTGAAGTATAAGATATCCCTCAGTTTACATTTCCAGCATTGCTGCACTGGAAGGGTAAACTGAAGGGTAGTTAATGCTTCCAGCGCTTCTCTGTCAGAGCTGCACTGGAAGCGTTAGATGGATAGATGAATACCTCGCTTCTGACTGGGGAGTTCTGGATCTGGGAACGGGATGGAATGGGTAAGCTGATGAGTATTTTCTGCATTTTATTTTAAATATCAAAAGGGTTTGGAGGGTGTGTGGCCCGGCAGGGGAGGGGGTAGGAATCGGGCCACAGGCCCAAATGGCACTTTATTTTTCAAATTTAGCACTGCTACGTAACCAAATAACTTTGAAGATATCCAGTTAACAAGGCTGGATAACTTAGCCGTTTACAACTGAATATTGGCTGTTAAGCCTGCCCCGGAATGCTTCTTTTTTAACCAGCTAAATTAAGAACATAAGAATTTCAATGCTAGATCAGACCAAGATCCATCAAGCCCAGCATCCTGTCTCTGACAGTGGCCAATCCAGGTCACAACTACCTGGCAAATCCCATAAGGTAGATCTCATTCCTGTTACTTACTCCCAGGGACAGCAGTAGCTTTCTTTAGTCTACCTGGATAATAATGTGTTATGAACTTTTTCTCTAGGAATCTTTTAAAACTTCTTTTAAATTCCACTATGCTAGTCACCTTGATCAAGTCCTCTGGTAATAGATTCCACAGCCTGATAGTTCACGTAATGAAAAAGTACCTTCTATGATTTATTTTGAATCTGCTGGCTGTTAAGTTTCATGGAATGTAACCTTGTTTTAGTATTATTTGAAAGGGTAAATAGTGCAATCGTTTTTCCCGAATTAGGCAATGTCAATAAAATTGCCTAATTCGGAATGGTTTGGGAGAACCGAAAAATGATTGAATTTTTTCTGAAATTTTGGAAAAAATTCATTTTTGAGTTAGCGCGTGCTAGCTCTGCCAGATTAGTGTGCACTATTGGAAGTTAGTACACACTAAGGGGAGTTAGCGCGCACTAACTCCCGATAGTGCGCAATAAACCAAAAATCGGGGCCCCCGAAAAAAAAAACTCCGAACCACGGAAAAAACGAAATTCCCGTGGGGGGCCTCCCGAAACGAAGCCTGATACGAAATTTTTATCTGAAGCACATCTCTAGTAAATAACAACCTTTATTTATTCATTCCTCCCCACTCATAATTTTATAAACTTCTATCATGTCCTATTCTCTGCTATCTCTTTTCCAAGCTGAAAACGCCTAGCCTATGTAGACTTTTGTCACAGGAAATAGATGTTACGCATCCCAACCACGGTTGTTCTGTGCACGGGACCGCTCACCTTCGGGGGTCACACATCGGGTCCCGGTCCTGTCTCCCTCGCGGCCCCTGCAAGTCCAGCTAGGCCCTGGCGTCCCGTGGCGGCGGTTGCCAGGCCTTCAGTCACGCGCCGAGCCTCACTCCAGGCCTCGGTGTCTCAGCAGCTAGCCACGCCCTTACGCGTGCATGCGTGCGGACCAGCCGCCCTGATGTAGGCTCCAGGGTGGGGCCTAGTTCCGTGGCGCACCCTGATTGAACTCATGTTATAAGGAAGTTCCTGGCCTCACTTCCTTGCCTTGGAGATTGGGTCGGTTTGTTCCTGAGATTGCCCTTGTTCGTGTTCCTGCTTGCTTATTCCTAGTCTTGTTCCAGAACCCTTCTGTTCCAGTTCCGTTCTTGCTTGTACCTGCTTCCTTGCCTGCTTGTTCCTGTGTTCGTTGTTCGTCTCCCTGGTCTTAGCTTGGACTGACTTCTGGTAAAGACCTCAGCTTGTTCCTGACCTGCCTGCCGCCTGCCAAAGACCTTAGCTTGTTCCTGACCTGCCTGCCTGTCTGCCGCCTGCCAAAGACCTCAGCCTGTTCCTGACTCGTCTGCCTGCCTGCCGCCTGCCTAGACCACTGCCTGTTCCTCGACCTGCCTGACTTCTGGATCTTGACCCTTGCTTCGTTGACCACTCCTCGGACTGATTCTTGGACTTGACCTTGCTTGCCTGACCTTGCTTGATTCTGGCTCTGTCCCTAGCCTTGTCGTCACCAACACTCTTCTGGTTCGCCTATCTCCAACCTGTTTCCAGCCTCGATCCCGATAGCGTTCTTCCAGTCCCTGTGGGCATGCTGGACTCAGACTCTCCCAGGAGACCCTGCAAGCCCCACCTAAGTCCTAGCGGTCCGGGTCCCTATCGGCTCCTCCCGGGGGGGACCGCGGGCTTCCAGTGGCGAAGATTTACACTGCCTCTGTCTCCTTCAGTGCTCCGCTTCCTGTGGCCAGTTCCCGTACTGCCTCAGGCCAGGGGTCCACCCCCAAGCGCAACAGGTTGCCAAGGACATGGACTTGGCGGAGTCTCCCGCCTCCAGGGCCCTACCAGGATTGGCTGCCTCCGTAAAGCAACATCACCAAGCCTTGGAGACGCTGGCGTCTTCAGTGGAGGAGCTATGCTCTCAGCTACAAGAGACTGCTATGGCCAACCCTGTGGGTCTCCCGGCCACTATGCCTCCTAGGGCAACGCTGGCACTTCCTGCACCTCCTAGATATAATGGAGATCCATGCTCCTGTCATGGCTTTCTTAATCAGTGCTTTATGCAATTCGCTTTCCAGCCTTCCTTTTTTTGAAGGAAATCACGAAGGTCACCTTCATCCTGTCCCGGTTGGAAGGGAAGGCCCTGGCATGGGCCTCTCCCTTAGGTGAACGTTCTGATCCCATCCTCTCCAACGCGTCCAAGATGTCTGACTTCATTACTGTCTTCAAACAGACCTTTGGAGATCCTGCTTGGATGGCTATTGCCAGTCAAAATCTGCTCCATCTCCGTCAAGGGTCAAGGACCTTCTCTGAATACATGATGGAGTTCCGAACCTTAGCCACAGAACTTGAGTGGCAAGAGAATTGCTTACAAGCCAGCTCTAATGGTTGAAGATGTATTTTCAGAATTTTGACGATATCGTCCACAATGAAACTACCAGTCACACCGGTATCAATAAGGGCAGTGGTGGCGAACGTGTGGGTCTTGATGCCCAGGGATACTGGAAGCAGGAGTTGAGGGCCAGAAACAGTTGCGCCCAAGTTCGGGACCCCTGCCAGGCTCAGGTGTTGCAGTTTCCCGGACGAACCGGGCAGCACTGCAGACAATGTCCAGAAGTGCCACAGTACAGGCAAAGCCCTTCTTTTCTACGGCGGAGATGTTCAGTGGGAGACAGCCGTCCCCGATTCACCTCCACGGGTTCCACCATGGGGGAAGGTGGTTTTTCCATGGACCTGGAGAAGATCCAAGGAATCCGTAATTGGTCTCAGCCAGTTGGGCTTCGAACCTTACAACGGTTCCTAGGCTTCACCAACTATTAATGAAGCTTCATTGCTAATTACTGCCCGGTCGCAGGGCAGATATGCCTTGGCTTCCGCCATGTCCAGGCGAGTGCCAATAAAATTCAGGCACAGCGATAGGGTTAGATGTTCAGGAGGTAGATGACAAACCCGAGAGATTCCAGCACTGTATGGTCAAATGCAGGGACCGAAGCGTAATCCCTTGGGAATTGCTCTTCATTAACCAGTCATAGAAGTAGGGGGAACACCTGCGCTCCCAAATGGTGCAGGTGCACTCCCACTGGTGCTAGGCATTTGGTGAAGACGCGAGGCACCAAGGCAAGGGTGATTGGCAGCACCCTGTATTGAAAATGCCTGGTACCTACCAGGAAGCGGAGATATCTCTGGTGACTGTGGGTGATCTCGATGTGAGCGTATGTGTCTGAGATCGAGGGAGCAAAGCCAGTTCCCCCTGCTGCAAGAGAGGGATTAGAGTGCCGAGGGAGACCATCTTGAACTTCTCTCATTTGAGAAAATGGTTCCAGACTCTCAGATCTAGGATGGAACGGAGTCCCCCGGATCTCTTGGGGATCAGGAAATATCGGAGTAAAATTCTGTTCCCTGCTGCTGCAAAGGACCTGGTTCAACCGCCCTGGCCTGTATGAGGGCAGAGAGCTCGGACAACAGTATTTCCTGATGGGAAGACTTACCCCAAGAAGGGCACGGAGGAGAATCCCCGGGTGCACTCAGGAAGTTTAAACGATACACCCTGCGAATGGAGAGAACCCACCGGTCCGAGGTGATCGTTAGCCAGTGATCCAGAAAGAATCACAGATGGCCTCCTACTGGAGGGACCGGTGCTGAGGGCATGTGACTAGACTTGCACTCCCTCTCTCCCAGTCAAAACCCAGTAGCGGGGCTCAGCTGAGGCCCTGGTTGAGGTTTAGGGGCCCGCGACTGCTTAGAGCAGCCTCTAGAGGACACCCGTTGAGAATGTCCATGGGAAACCAGAAGGTAATGCTTCCTCTTGTGGTAGAAGAACCTACGAGCCCCTTGCCTAGACGATCTTCTGGTGGAGGAGGGGAGTCCGCGGTACTAGCCAAAAGATGCTGGAGGGTCTCATGATGATCCTTTAGCTGAGCCACAACATCTTGGACCTTATTCCCAAAAAGGATATCCTCTGTACAGGGGAGGTCTGCCAGCTGCTCCTGTATCTCCGGTCAGAGATCCAAAGCTCTGAGCCAGAACATCCTGTGGGCTCTAATACCCGCTGCGGCCACTCGAGCTGATGTCTCAAAAATGTCATATGTGGCACGAACCTTGTTCTTAACACATTCAAACCCTGCTGGACAACTGCCAGGAATGCATCCTGTTGCTGTTGAGGGAGGCATTCCGCCAATTCCTGAACTTTCTTCCAGAGGTTCTGGGAATGCAGGGCCGTATTCAACTGGTAGGAGGCTATACGGGCTATTAACATGGCCCTCTGGAATACCTTCCTACCCAGTGTGTCCTATTCCCTATGTTCTTGACCCAGAGGCGAGGAAGCATGGGCCCAGGACCGCTTGGCCTTTTTGAAGGCAGATTCCACTACCATCAACTGATGGGGGAGCTGACACCGCTCAAAACCCAGGTATGTGAACAAGGTTCGTGCCACATACAAGGTAGACAGCAACAGCCTTCCTGGTTACCGGTGACATGGATACAGGATGTTCCCAGATGAATAGGAGCAACTCCTTGAGGATCTCGTGCACAGGAATGGCTACCACCTCTTTTGGTGCATCAACAAATTGGAACATCTCCAGCATGTGGTGTCTGGCATCCTCTTCCGTCAGGAGTTGGAAGGGAATAGACTCTGCCATGGTGCTGACGAAACCAGCAAAGGTTAAGTCCTCTGGAGGAGACTGGCGCCGCTCTTCCGGGGAGAATGGTTCCAAGAGGACGTCCTCCGAGACATCAGAGGAGGACTCGGAAGTATCGTCCCCCCACAGATCGTACGGGACTTCCTCCTCAATGAAATCCACGATCGAGGTCAGTGGGGGACCTGCACTCATTGCCCTTGGCCTGGGCCCTGGAGGCACAGAGGGCACTGAGGCCCCTGAAGGACCCGGGACCGGAAGCGGTAGCCGAGGCGCCAGAGGCCTCGATGGCCCTGGAAGCGCCAAGCCTTCCTCCTCGGAGAAACTGGCGATGGGTATCGCCTTGAAGGGTGCCCAGCAAAACATCGAGGTGCTCCAGCAGTGGTAATAGGATTGAGGAAGTAGGCTCAGGCAGCTGTGGCACTGATGGGGCCAGCAGTTCGATACCCAAGGGCTCGGAGCACCGCCAACTTAACCCTGCGATCCAGCTCCTCCTCGGTCGCCATGGGTAAGGCGGGTGGAGGAGGAGCAGATGCCACCGAATCGCCCTAAAAATGAGGAGGATCGGTGCCCGGCACTGACATGGGCATCGGTGGGGAGTGCCTCAGACTCCCGGGCTTGATTGAGGGTGAGGCCTTGTCTCCAAGGAACCACTTCGGGGGCAACAAAGCCTATGCCGGTGCCTTCCCAAAACCAGTGCCATGTGCTGTTGGCGACTGGTGACGGTACTTCCTCGATTTCCCACGGTGCTTGTCCTGGTCTTTCCTTGGTGCCGAGAAGGGGAAGGAATCCAACATCCTAGAACGCGAGGACACCGACAACAGTCGATCCTGGCACTTCTCTCCTTTCCATGCCCCTTATTGTTTTGTTTTTTTAATTTTTACTTATGCATTTTCAAATATACAGAGAAAAGGAACATAATGAAATGCAGATAAATAGTATTAATTTACATTATACTTATTTAAACAGGAATTTCAATTTTAAATCTGCATCAAGGAAAAAACCCTAGGTATTGAAAAGAAAAGAATAAATTCAAGCGGATAAAGGTAAAGCAAATGTTGCTTACCTGATGTAACAGGTGTTCTCACAGGACAGCAGGATGTTAGTCCTCACAAATGGGTGACATCGAGGATGGAGCCCACCACGGAAAACTTCTGTCAAAGTTTAAACAGAACTTTGACTGGCCCCTACTGGGCATGCCCAGCAAGGCACTGACCCTGCAGCCAGCAGGGGTCTCCCTTCAGTCTGATTTTCAAAGCTACAGGCAGTGCCTAGAAAGTAAAAATAAAACGAACCCAACACCGCGGGGAGGCGGGCGGGTTTCGTGAGGACTAACATCCTGCTTTCCTGTGAGAACACCTGTTACATCAGGTAAGCAACATTTGCTTTCTCACAGGACAAGCAGGATGGTTGTCCTCACAAATGGGTGAGTACCGAGCTGAGGATGTCCCGACTTGCACCAAATGTACCCAACGGTGTGCAGCAGGCACAACAACTGAGGAGAAATTTGGGAAAGGGCATCCGCACCCTACCGGGTAGGTGGAAGGGTGTTGGTACATCAGGTTGGAAAAAGGTTACGCAAGACAGACTGGCCGAAGATGGAGTCCTGTCTTCCAGCCTTGTCCAAACAATAATGGGCTGCAAAAGTATGGAGAGAACTCCAGGTTGCAGCTTTGCAGATGTCAGGAAGCAGCACCGATCGAAGGTGTGCCACTGACGTCGCCATGGCCCTCACAGAGTGTGCTTTAACACGGTCTTGAAAAGGAATGCCAGCTTGCTCATAGCAAAAAGAAATGCAGTCCGCCAACCAGGAAGAAAGAGCCTGCTTACCCACAGGTTGTCCCAACTTATTAGGATGGAAAGAGATGAATAATTGAGTGCTCTTCCTGTGGGAAACTGTACGGTCTAGGTAAAAAGCTAGAGCCCGTTTACAGTCTAGGGTATGCAGGGTCTGCTCTCCAGAGTTGGAGTGGGGCCTGGGAAAAAAGATAGGTAGTACGATAGATTGATTGATATGAAACTCCGAAACTACCTTAGGTAAAAATTTAGGGTGAGTGCGGAGTACCGCCCGGTCCTGCAGGAGCTTAGTGTAAGGCGGATAGGTAACTAGGGCCTGTAATTATAGAAACATAGAAACATAGAAATGACGGCAGAAGAAGACCGAATGGCCCATCCAGTCTGCCCAGCAAGCCTCACACATTTTTTCTCTCATTCTTATCTGTTACTCTTAGCTCCTTGTTCTATTCCCCTTCCACCCCCACCATTAATGTAGAGAGCAGTGATGGAGCTGCATGCAAGTGAAATATCTAGCTTGATTAGTTAGGGGTAGTAGGGGCAGTAACCGCCGCGATAAGCAAGCTACACCCATGCTTATTTGTTTTACCTAGACTATGTTGTACAGCTCACTAACCCTGCGAGCTGAAGTAACAGCCAAAAGGAATAACACTTTCCAAGTGAGATATTTCAAGTCACAGGAGTGCAGAGGTTCGAAAGGAGGTTTCATTAGACGACCAAGAACCAGGTTAAGGTCCCAGGAGGGGGCCGGAGGACGCAAGGGTGGCTTTAGATGGAGTAAGCCCTTAAGAAAGCGTGTTACTAGGGGTTGCACTGAAATAGGATTACCCCCAATACCCTTATGGAAGGCGGCTACCGCACTGACATGCATTCTGATAGAAGAGGTTTTAAGACCTGATTCAGAGAGATGCCATAAATAGTCCAAGAATTTGGAAATTGGACAGGAAAGGGGATCAAGGGACTGAGAAGTGCACCATGATGTGTACCTTTTCCATTTGTATGAGTAAGACTTTCTTGTGGAAGGCTTTCATGAAGCTATCAGGACTCGAGAAACGGAATCTGAAAGGTTAAATGGTTGAAGGACTAACCTTTCAACATCCATGCCGTCAGGGACAAGGCTTGGAGGTTGGGATGGAGGAGGCATCCGTCGTTTTGAGTGAGCAGATGCGGGTCCTTTCCCAGAGGAATGTGCCTGCGGATGGAGAGATCCTGGAGTATTGGAAACCATACTTGGCGTGGCCAGTAAGGTGCTATCAGGATCATGGTTCCTCCGTCGTGGCGTAGCTTCACGAGAGTCTTTGACACAAGAGGGAGTGGAGGGAATGCATAGAGTAGACCGGTTGTCCACTTGAGGGAGAATGCATCCCTCGGCCGAGAGTGCTGGCTCCGAATGAGAGAGCAGTAATCGTCCACTTTGTGGTTCTGAGGGGACGCAAAGAGGTCTATGCGGGGAGAACCCCACTTGTGAAACAGAGAGGTCGCTACCAGAGGATCGAGTGACCACTCGTGTGGATGGAAGACACGGCTCAGCTGGTCTGCCAATACATTGTCTATTCCTGGCAGGTAAGTGGCCCTGAGGTACATGGAGTGGGAGAGGGCTTCCGCCCAGATCTGCGCAGCTTCCTGATACAGAAGGAAGGAGCCTGTGCCTCCCTGCTTGTTTATGTACCACATGGCCACTTGGTTGTCCGTCTGGATTAAGATTATCTGATGAACGAGATGATCTTTGAAGGTGCGGAGCGCATAGCGGATTGCTCGAAGTTCCAGGAAATTGATCTGGTGTTCGGCTTCCTCTTTGGACCATAACCCTTGGGTTTGAAAGTCGTCCACATGGGCTCCCCAACCGATGTGAGAAGCGTCGGTGGTTAGGATTACTTGCGGGTCCGGTGGAAGAAAAGGTAAGCCCTGAAGGAGGTTGACCTGAGTCGTCCACCAGGTTAAGGATAGGCGCAGCGCTTGTGTGACTATGGAGGACAGAGGCTGAAAAGCTTGAATCCATTGGTGTCGTAGAGTCCATTGTGTTACTCTCATGGCTAGTCGGGTCATGGGAGTGACTTGAACCGAGGATGCCATGTGCCTAGGAGAATGAGGAACTGGCGAGCCGTGGCAGTGTTCTGAGACTGGAGCTGGCGAGCCAGGGACATTAGGGTGTGGACCCTCTGAAGAGGAAGGTAAGCCTTTGCCTGTAAGGTGTCCAAGTCTGCTCCAATGAAGAATAAGGTTTGAGACAGGACTAAGCAAGATTTCTCGTAATTGACAAGAAACCCTAAGGAAAGGAGTGTTTGAATTGTCAATTTTAGGGAGGATTGAGCTATCTGTTGGGTGGAGGCCCTGATTAGCCAATCGTCCAGGTAGGGGTAGACGTGGACACCTTCCTTCCTTAAGAATGCTGCTACCACTACGAGGCATTTGGTAAAGACTCGTGGGGCAGAAGCCAGACCGAAAGGTAGGACACGGTATTGATAATGGTCGTGGCCTACGAGAAACCGCAGATATTTGCGATGGGATTGTGTGATCGCAATGTGGGTATAAGCGTCCTTGAGGTCGAGAGAGCACAGCCAATCCCCTCTTTGTAGCAGAGGGAGCAGCGCGCCTAGGGTTACCATTTTGAACTTCTCTTTTTGAAGGTATTTGTTGAGGGCTCGAAGGTCCAAAATGGGACGTAGTCCCCCTGATTTCTTTGGTAT
The DNA here is from genome assembly GCF_901001135.1 of Rhinatrema bivittatum. Lineage (NCBI taxonomy): Eukaryota > Metazoa > Chordata > Amphibia > Gymnophiona > Rhinatrematidae > Rhinatrema > Rhinatrema bivittatum. The sequence goes on along the minus strand of NC_042615.1, from coordinate 469,318,733 downwards.
TAGGAAGTATCTGGAATAGAATCCCTTGCCTCGTTGAGAGGGAGGAACGGGTTCTATAGCATTTGATTTCAGAAGAAGAGACACTTCCTGTTGTAATTGAGCCAAATGGGTGGATAGACTCCACGCTTGAAGAGGCGGGGAGTCTGCCGGAAGAGTTATGAAGTTGAGGTGGTAACCCTGTGCGATAATTGTTAGCACCCACTGATCTGAGGTGATCTGCAACCAAGGTTGTAGAAAATGGTACAGTCGACCTCCTACAGGAATGTCTGGAAGAGGGGTTTGGCATGTGTTCCCTACAGGGGAGTCAAAGGCCAACCGCAGGCCCAGGAGGAGGAGCTACAGTAGGCCTTTGTTTCCTAGGCTGACGCGGCTGAGGCCTAGTAGAGGATCGAGCTGGACGAGGCCTGGCCGATGGAGGGTAGTAACGGCGTGGCCGAAAGAATGACTTCTTAGAGTCCTTCTTAAGTGGTTGTTTGGAGGAAACCTCAGACGGAACAGAAGAAAGTTGTTTCAACGTCTCGTGGTGATCTTTCAATTCAGCTACTATTTGCTGAATTTGTTCTCCAAACAAATTGTCCCCTAAGCAGGGTAAATCCGCTAAACGATCCTGGACCTCTGGGCGAAGGTTGGATGACTTTAACCAAGCCCAACGTCTGGCCGAGATGGCAGTAGCTGAAACCTTTGTGGAGGCATCGAAGATGTCATAAGCCGTTCTGATCTCGTGCTTCCCCGCTTCAAATCCTTTATTAAGAAGGGCCTGAAGCTGTGGCTGGTATTGGTCAGGTAATGTGTCAGCAAAATCTTGCATCTGTTTAAGGATGGCTCTGTTATATTGCGTCATGTAGAGTTGATATGAGGCTATGCGAGAAATCAGCATAGCTCCATGGTACACTTTCCGTCCCACACTGTCTAGGAATTTATTGTCCTTGACCGGCAGAGTGGAGGAGTGTGGCTTGAGACGCTTGGCTTTTCTTTGTGCGGACTCCACCACAACAGAGCGATGATCCAGTTGAGGCTTTTGAAAGCCTGGTGCTGACTGGACGAGGTATGTGGAGTCAGCCTTCTTGTTAACTGGTGATACAGATGAAGGAGATTCCCAGTTTTTCTTTAAGAGATCGAGAAACACCTGGTGAATGGGGATGGAAGCGATGATTTTTGGAGCGTCCAAAAATTGAAGCAGTTCCATCATCTGGTGTCTGTCATCGGTCTCAGATTGCAGCTGAAAAGGTACAATTTCGGACATCTCCTTTACAAAATTAATAAAGGAGAGATCCTCTGGAGGAGATCTTTTTCTACTCTCTGTAGGAGAAGGCGGTGATGGTAAATCTGTGTCAGAAGATGTATCATCACCCCAGGTATCATAGGGATCACTTGGGGGTTGAAGCCCCGATGGACCTGGTTGAGGATCCGAAGGCATCGAAGGAAACCTTGGAGGAACCGGTGGTACAATCGGTACTGGGAACGGCATCGAGGGTTTCGGTGCTGCCGATGGAGTCGGTGCCGGTCTTGGAACCGATGGAGCCAAAGGATAAATCGGTGGAGATATTCGAGAAGGCACCGATGGGACCACCCCGGAAGGGGGAATCAGGAACGGTGTTTCTCCCGCCGATGAAAATCCAGTCGGAGACGATGGCGCTGTCGGTGCTACTGGAATTATCGATGGGAGGGCATGTACAAGTGCCTCCATACGTTGTAGTAGCGGTGCCAGCGCTTCCACCAAAGGTTCGGTGGTCGGTTCCTTCCTCGGTGGCGGAGTCGATGCCGGTGGCGGTGCCGGAATCGGTGCCGGAGACGGTGCCAATGGAGGTTGGAATCTTTGCATCGCTTTCTCGATGGCCTCCTGGACCAGCCGGTCCAGTTCTGCCCGGAGACCAGGGGTAACAATACCCGGTTCGACGGGAGAGGGAGGCTGAGGCAGAGCCGGAGGGACCACCGTAACCGGTGGGATCACGGCTCCCACACCCCGAGAGGGTGAGGGTTTCCTCGATGCCTGCGAACGAGACGTGGACGGTGCCAAGTCTGAACGAGGCCTCTTAGTCGGTGGCTCGGCTTGTTCAGAGGTCGATGACTGTGGATCCTCAACAGGCCGAGACTTGTGCCGTCGATGGCGATGCTTGTCCTTCCGGTCTCCTCGCTCATCCGGGGAGGGGACAGGAGTCGACGGCCGAGAAGTCATCGATGGTGGACGGTCACCGGAGGGTTGACGATGGTGGTGCAACTTCGACGGTGCCGGTTCCGATGACGTCGATGCTATCGATGGCGTTGGGGTGGGTGCATGGAAGAGGAGCCCCATCTTCTCCATCCTGGCTTTGCGACCCTTAGGTGTCATTAGGGCACATTTGGTGCAAGTCAGGACATCATGCTCACTACCCAAACACAAAACACAAACCCTATGGGGGTCTGTGATTGACATAGTCCGGGTACAATCCGGGCATCGACGGAACCCCGTCGCCATGGCTTAAGGCCAAATTTAGTCGCGGGCTCGGTAATTGCCAACAGGCCTCAAGGGCCAAATTCGACGGTAGTCGAAGAAAAAAGGCAAAAAACTTACCGGTTTCCGCGGAGGTGACAAAAATTTGTCGAAGGGAGACCCCTGAGGGGCAAATTTTCTTCGGAAAGAAAAATACCGAATTCCTGTCAGGAACGTGGTAAGAGAGCTCCTTTCACCGCGTGGCAACTGCTGTGCGGAAAAAAGAAGACTGAAGGGAGACCCCTGCTGGCTGCAGGGTCAGTGCCTTGCTGGGCATGCCCAGTAGGGGCCAGTCAAAGTTCTGTTTAAACTTTGACAGAAGTTTTCCGTGGTGGGCTCCATCCTCGATGTCACCCATTTGTGAGGACAACCATCCTGCTTGTCCTGTGAGAATAAAGGATTACACCTCAAACAATTGAAAAAGGGAGAACACATGGTTTTACTGCTTTGGCTCTATTCCTATATCTAAAGACATTTGGGTTTGAGAGTCGAGAAAGGAACGCAACTGAGATGTTTCAAAAAATACATATTTCTGATTATGATATTGTATTTCGCATCTACACGGAAACTTTAAGATCATTTTACCTCCCTTATTTTCCACTTCTTGTTTAATTTCGAGGAATTTATTCCTCCTTATTTGTGTAGCTCTAGAGAAGTCTGGATAAATCCAGATCTTCCCCCCGTGGAAAAGTTCAGATCTGTTCCACATGTATAAGCGAAAAACTGCATCTCTATCTGATGCAAAAACAAAAGAGACATGTAGAGTATTTCTATTAGTAATATTAGTCTCAGATGTAGCCTCAATTATATCAGTTAAATTTAATGAGGCATCGGCTATTTTACCATGCCCCTTATTGTTTTGGTAGCCCTTCTCTGCACTTTCTCCAGTGCAGCTATATCTTTTTTGAGATGCGGTGACCAGAACTGCACACACTATTCAAGGTGCAGTCTCACCATGGAGCGATTCATCCTCCATTTTATTTGCCATTCCCTTCCTAATAATTTCTAACATTCTATTTGCTTTTTTGATTGTCACAGCACACTGAACCAATGATTTCAATGTATTATCCACTATGATGCCTGGATCTCTTTCCTGGGTGGTAACTCCTAAGATAGAACCTAACATTGTGTAACTACAGCAAGGGTTATTTTTCCCAATATGCATCAATTGCATTTGTCCACATTAAATTTCATCTGCCATTTGGAAGCCCAATCTTCCAGTCTCGCAAGGACCTCCTGAAATTTATCACAATCCACTTGAGATTTATCTACCCTGCATAATTTTATGTCATCCACAAATTTGATCACCTCACTCGCTGTACCCCTTTCCAGATCATTTACAAATATATTAAAAAGCACTTTGAACTTTAGCTATTTTTAATATCTCTCTCTGTTTTCCTTCTCTCTTTTCCATAGAAATGTGATGGCAGAAAAAGACCATATGGCTTATCTAGTCTGCTCATATGCCCGATTAATTTATAATTCCCATTGCTCCCTCAGAAATTCCTTGTGTTTATCCCATGCTTTCTTCAATTCAGATACTGTTTTTGTCTCTACCACCTCCAGGGGGAGGTTGTTCCATGCAACCCCTGACCTCTATGTAAAGAAATATCTCCTATGATTACTCTTTAGTCTCCCTTCATTTACCCTCATCCCATGATCCCTTGGTTCTAGAGCCTCCTTTCCATTGAAAGAGGCTTGCATCCTGTGCAGGGCAACCTGCACATATCTCCTCTATCCTCTAAGGCAATGGTTCTCAACCTTTTTCCCATCGAGGCACACTTGATGGACAATGCTCACATATGTGACATACTGCTCATTATAATCCATGGCAAAAATAAAAGTAATACTGGACCTTTTTTTTTTATTGTTATGAATGACACAAGGGAAAGATAAGTACTCTTTCTGAACAAACATTACATAAATAGTAAACCAGAACAGCACCAACTTCCAGCACTCAAACAGTAACCACTTTACCTAAGAAAAGGCAAAACTGAAAATATATTACACCAGGCCTTAAAACTCCAATACTCCAACTATTAGGAAAACGGAACAAGTCAGGCTGCTATAGAGCCTTACACAGAAACTACATGCCAGCAGAATACCTCACCTCAGTTACATGTGCAGACCCTCATCTAACAAAGAATAAAGAGACCATAAAGCATAAATAGAAACATGCAGACCAAAACTGAACTAGAAACCTCAATAAGCCAGAGACGTTTTATGCAGTGCAACAAAGGAAAAAGAGAAACATCATCAGTCCTCTAAACAAATCAAGAAATATAAAATCAACAGCAGTAAAACCATACTAACAAGAAGAACAGATTATTTCAAAACAAGTGATGAATGGAATATCCAATAATTAAAAACTCATATCAAAAATTTCCAGACACCAATAAAATGTTTCAAAACAGCAGACACAAAGACCCAAGAATTAAAAATAAGGATAAAAAAGTGCTCTGTTCTTCATACCTGGAAATGTTCGATTGAGATTGTTGTGAATTAGTAGGGGGGTTTGCTTGCAACTTTCTCCTCTGTCTCAGTCATACACAAGCTCTCTCTCTCACACAGGCTCTCAATCAAACACATATACACATGATCTCTCTCTTTCACTTAAGCAGGCTCTCAATCACACAGTTACACACATGCTCTCTCTCTCTCTCTTATACATACAGGCTCTTAATCATACATACACATGCTCTCTCTCTCACTTATTCACACACATACATGCTCTTTCTCTCACACACAAAGGATCTCAATCATACACATACACACATGCTCTCTTTCACACAAACGGTTTCTGAATCACACACTTACACATACAGGCTCTCAATCACACTCTTACACACATGCTGTCTCTCACACACTCACATACACATAATCTCAAATATATATGCTTGCTCACTCACTCATTCATTCTCTCTCTCTCCCTCCTCACTGAACAACTAGCGGCAGCAACAGCCTCCACCTTTTCCAGCCTTTGCGGCCTCTAGAAAGGAGTCTCATCAGCCACAGGGACTCACGTTGCTCCAGGCTGCGCTGTTCTTCTATTTCAGACTGATGCTGCAGCACTTGCACTGAGCATGGTCTCTTCTTCTCATGGCTGCGGCCACTGCTCACCACTTCCGCTTCCGGGCCGCAGGGAGCGGGAAGGAGAGACTATTCTGCGAGTGCCGCTGATTCCAGCTCACCTGCTGCATTCCACCTGGGCTATCAGTATTTCAAGCCTGGGCAGAGGAAGAGTTCTTATCTCGCTGGGGCAGGGGGAGCTGCTGGGCCAGCGGGGGATTGTGAAGTGTGCGACACACTTGCGTGTGCTTGGCGACACACCGGTTGAGAACCACTGCTCTAAGGAATGCATGCTTAGATCTTTGTTTATCATCATAAGCTTTAGAAGGAATTCCATTGACCATTTTAGTAGCCACCCTCTGGACTGACTCCAACCAGTTTATGTGCAGTCTCCAGAATTGTACACAGTATTCCAAATGAGGTCTCTCTAGGGACCTCTACAGGAGCAATTTCACCTCCTTTTTTCTGCTGACCATTTCTCTCCTTATGCAGGTAAGCATCTGTCTGGCTTTTGACACTCCTTTATTCACCTTTTGGGTCAACTTAAGATAATCAGATATAATCATCCCCAGACCCCATCTCTTTCATGCTTAGAAGAATTTCACCCCCAATACTGTACCTCTCCATTGTTTTTTTGCATCTTAAATTCATAACTCTATATTTTTTAGCATTAAATTTCAGTATCCGGACCCCAGACCATTCCATGAGCTTCGCTAGATCCCTCTTCATGTTTTCCACACCTTCCTGGCTGTCTACCCTGTTGCACATTTTGCTATCATCGACTAAAAGACCTTTCCCATCAATTCTTCCACAATGTCACTCATGAAAATGTTGAAAAGAACTGGTCCAAGGACTAATCTCTTAAGCACACCACTAGTAATACTCCCCAAACTCCTTGGAGTGAACTCCATTTATCACTACCTTTTGTTGCCTCCCACTCAACTAGTTTCTAATCCAGTCAGTCGCTCTAAGGCCCATATCAAAGGTGCTCAATTTATCTATAAATCCCCTATACGGAAATGTGTCAAAAGCCTTACTGTAATCCAAGTACACTACATCTAGCTTTCTCTCTTGATTCAACTTTCTGGTCACTTAATCAAAAAATTTGATCAGATTCATCTGATAAAGTCTATCTCTGGTAAAAAATAAATAAATAAAAAAAAATAAAAATGCTGCTTTCGCTGTTGCAACCCATTGGAGTCCAGAAACTGCACTATCCTCTGTTTTAGCTGCAATTCCATTAATTTTCTCATAACAGAAGTCAGATTAATCAGCCTGCAGTTCCCAGCCTCCTCCTTACTTCCATGTTTATGAATAGAAATCACATCCACTTGTCTCCAGTCCTCCGGAAGTACTCCCGACTCTAAAGAAGCATGTAAAATGTCCCATTGCCCTCTGATTTATTCCATCTGTCCCAATTAACATTTGGCAGAATGTAATCCCCTAGCAATATCACCTCCCCTTTTATAGCAATTTTGTGAATATCCTTCACTAAATCTCTAATTTCTTCTGTCTGTGATGCAGATCTGTATATTACACCAATATAAATAGATATTCCCACCTCTCTTTCTAGATTAACCCACAGTGCCTCATCCTTACTTCATAAGACCTGCAGTTCTATTTTTCTCTTTTTCTTCAATGAGAAATTACTACTTACCTGATAATTTCCTTTTCCTTAAGGTAGATAGATGGATTCAGGACCAGTGGGTTATGCATCTCTACCAGCAGGGGGAGCAAACTGACAACACTGTATATACAGTCCTGCAGTGCATCAGCCTGCCAGTGTTCTCTTCAAAAGCAACTGTGGACAGACTAGCAAAAACTTGATTGAAACAGACAACCATTTCTATACTCAATCAACAAAAAACACTGAACTGAAGCAAGAACTTATGAATACTAGTCTATGGACCGGATGAACACGTACTAGTAATCCCCTGGAACACGTAGCCATATAGGAGGACCATCATACAATCATTCGGCAGCCAAGGGCGGGAAGCTGAATCCATCTATCCACCTTAAGGAAAAAGAAATTATCAGGTAAGTAGTAATTTCTCATTTCCTAGCATGTAGATAGATGGATTCAAGACTAGTAAGATGCACCTAAGCTACTCCTGAATAGGGTGGGAGGCCGCCCACATTCCAGTCAGCATGACACATGAAAAGGCTGCGTTCTCCCAGGCCTTCACATCCAGATGATAATATCTGGAAAAGGTATGTAAGGAGGACAATGTTGCAGCTTAGCAAATGTCGATGGGAAACAACAATTTAACCTCCACCCGTGACACTGCCTGAGCCCTAGTGGAATGAGCCCTAACCTGAGTAGGAAATGGCTTTTCAGCAGCCACTTACATGGCCATGACTACCTCCTTAATCCAGCAAGCTGTTGTTGCCCGCAAAGCTGGTTTGTCCTGTTTTCCTCCACCATGAAGGACAAACAGGTGATCCGTATTTTGAAAAGGTTTAGAAACATCCAGATACCTCACGACATCTCTCTTGACAGCCAAAGGATACAACAGTGATATTCTTCCGCATCTATTTCCTTATCCAAGGATGGCAGGGAAATGAACTGATTCAATTGAAAATTCGAGACTACTTTAGGCAAGAATGAAGGAACAGTATGCAGCTGTATCACTCCTGGAGTCAACTAAAGGAACGGCTCCCAGCAAGACCAGGGCTCAGAAATTCGACGCACAGAACAAATCGCCACCAGAAATACTGTTTTCAAGATCAGTAACTGTAAGGTAAGGCTATGCAGCAGTCGAAACGTAATGTCCGACAAGAAATCCAACACCAGGTTGACTCCACAAAGGAACCAGTAACCAAAAGGGAGAAGTTAGCTCCTGACAGCGAACTCCCCAACCTTGGAGGCTTACATCTGCCGTGAATACCAACTAGTCCGGCAATGTCAGGGAAACTCCCTTTCTCAGATGATCCGCTTACAAACACTACTGGAGGTGAGAGCAGATTTCCATCAGCAGGTGGAGCCAAATCAAATAGTTCTGAGACCGCGGGTTCCAATGAGATCGCAGGGAGTGCTGAAGTGGACTCATATGCATCCTTGCCCAAGGCACCACTTCCAGGGTTGCTGCCATCAACTTGAGTACCTGCAGATAGGGCCACACACTATCGGGTTTATAGTGCTCACCAAGAGACACACCTGAGATATCAACTTTTGAATACGAGCTTCTGGCAGAAAAACTTTGCCCTTCATTGTATTAAATCGCACACCCAGATACTCCGATGACTGAGATGGTTGAAGACTGTTCTTGGCTAGGTTCACCACCCAACCGAGCTTCTGTAATAGGGAGATCAACTTGCGTGTCATCAGACGGCTCTCTTCCAGAGACTTGGCCCGAATCAACCAGTCATCTAAATATGGGTGTACTAGGATCCCATCCTTTCTCAGTTCTGCTGCCACCACCACCATAATCTTGGAAAACATTTTAGAAGCAGTGGCCAGACCAAAAGGTAGCACCTGAAACTGACAATGGCACCCCAACACCGCAAATGCAGAAAATGTTGGTACTCCAATCAGATGGGAATATGGAGGTATGCCTCGGACAGATCCAGGGAGGTCAGAAATTTCCCTGACTGCACCGCCAGTCTCACCAAGCACAATGTTTCCATGCAAAAATGAGTCACCTGCAAGTGATGGTTGACCCCTTTGAGATCCAGGATGGGACGAAAGGAGCCCTCCTTCTTGGGCACAATGAAATAAATGGAATATCGACCTGTATTTTCTTGAGATGTGGGTACTGGAACCACAGCACTCAGACTGAGGAGCCTTAACAGTGTACACTCTGCCTGCTTCTTCTGCGGAGAGTGGCAGGGAGACACCATGAACACATCATGAGGAACACTGCAAAAATTCCAGCGCATATCCTTCTCATATCACCTTTAGGACCAACTGATCCAATGTGATCTCGACCCACATCTGAGAAAAGAGAGAGAGGCATCCCTCTATCTCCTTTTCCTGGAGATGGGTCGGAAAACTTCATTGGGAGGCTCCTCACCTGGGCTGTCTGAGACGAAATGACTGAGACCTGCCAAAAGGCCCAATCCTCTGAAAAGTTGTCCCTCTGTAGGACCAAAAACGCTTGGAACCTCTGATATGAGCCCTCATACCAAAGGGGTGAGGCAACTGCTTCTTATCCTCTGGAAACCGAGGAACCAGAGATTCGACCCACTTACTGGCCAGCTTCTCCAACTCACCTCCAAACAAGATGAGGCTTCAGAAGGCAATTTCATAAGGTTAACCTTGGAGGTCACATGACCAATTCCTCAGCCATAACTGGCGTCTGGCCTCTACTACCGAAGTTACTCCTCTGGCCGAAGTGAAAGCTCAGCCCTTCCCGCCTGAGTACAGAGATGGTCTCTGGCTGTGGGGGGAGAGGGCATCTGCTATCACTGCTGTACTTGGTTTCCTGCACCTGCTGCCTTTAAGCTATACAATCAGATAAATCCACGCCAGCTGAAAAACCAGCTACCGGACCAAGACACACATCCGAGGGACCATGGAAATCAGCTCAGGAATTCTCAACTGGGGGAGGAACCATTTTGGTATCACTGCTGGAGAGCGGGGCAATCAATGCGCCTTTTTTTTTTTTTTTAAATTCTCCATCTAAAATCTGAAGCAATCCCCAGGAGGGAGATGTACGCCCACCATCTGCTGGAGATGGAGAATAATGGCGGCTGATGTCACTGCAGGACTAAATATATGGTGACGTCAGTTTGCTCCATCGCCATTTGCTTTTCACTCCTACAGTGTTCTCTCTTTACCATCCCTCTTCCCTGCAGTCTTTTCTCTTCCTATCTCTCCCTGCAATCCACAGCTCTCTCTTTCTTCTCCTTCCCTTTCTTTGCAGCCTTTCTTCCCATTCCTCTCCTGCCAGTATTCTCTCCTGCCTACCCCCACGACACTTCTTGCAGACTTCCCTCCACAGTCCTATTTTATGGCTCCTTCAGCATGCTCTCTCCCTTCTTCCTGGCTCTTGCCCCTTTTCCCTTTTGGCCCTGTCAAAACTTTACTTTGTCTATAATGGTCTCAGGGTCCTGCTCTTCCCAGCGGTCCTGCACATGCACATGCGCTGGCATTGTTTTCCCAGTGGTCCTATGGCAACAACAGCAGCCTTCTCCCAGCAGTTCCTAGACAAAGAAACAATCATTTTTCTCACCAGTACTTTCTACTGTAAGACTCACTCTTTTTCATACAGCAGAAGCTGCTGGCAGAGAGGATATGTGTATTACTAGTAATGTAACTCTGGTTTAATATTGCATCTTAAAATGCTTTTTCTCATTTTTTTTTTGTGATGCAATACCAGGAAAATGATTCCTTCCTCCTTTCTGAATTTTTCACTAGGTAGTCAGTTGGTCCATATTGAGGATGGTTGTTATTTAGGTGAAATATTTATTTTCGGTTTATAACGGTTCTGGTTGCTAAATGCTAAGATAGCTGGTTTATAGTATGAGGATGCTGGGGCCTAGTCATGATATATTCAATTCTATGGTGCTTCACTCTCTAGCTCCCTGTGGCATCCCCTACTTCCCCCATCAAAAATAGCAGTGAGCAGTTTGGGACAATTTTCAGGTAGTCTGGAAGGAAGTTCAGGTGTGCAGAAGGCTGAGTCAATCTCCTTAAAAGAAAAGATCTATGTGGCACATTTTTATTTATTATACCTCTATGACAGAGTTCTTTCTTATTAAGATCCAGGACTAGATAATTTTTTTGGCAATTCAGTTTCATAAAAGAACCATTTAATTGAGATAAAGATTCACAGTTTCTCCTCTTTAAATACTGGAGAATGATCTCCTGATAAACTCACAAAGGCCACATCTATATATATATATATATATATATATCACATGACATATCCGGACATCATTAGAGACCCTTAGTAATGCAGACAAAACTTCCTTACTTCCACAGTTGAATTTCCTGCCTAATACAAGAATCTGTGATAAGGGCAGAGCTGCAGTGTGAAGATTACAAAAATGCAGGTTAAATGTTGGCTCTGCTTCAATACTTTCAGCATCAACAGGAAGTTAGTGTGCATATTATTTTGATGACGGTTTCCTCACAAGATCAGTTTATTTTTATATTATACAGTTTCTTTAAATCAAGATTTTCTCATTTTGTGTCTATCAAAAAAATGCTTAGCTCATCTGTCCTTAAATATTTGAGAAAATAAGCAATATGACTTAAAACTACCAAACAAGAAATTTTTGTGTTCAAATATTTTGATTGTATTTGCAAAGGTTATTGTATACAATTTACATTTAGTTAACATAATACCATATTAAACAATACATTTTATCTTACAACAAAAATTATTACACCAGGGAAATATAATGATCTACAGTTTCCAGATATTCTGAAATAGCAAGTTTGCTTACCGTAAATGTTGTTTTACATAGATAAAACACCATTTACAGTAAGCAAACTTGCCTTTTCTGTCAATGACCAGGACTGAATTAGCTGTGACGTGGGGAGTCCCAAACTAAAGGTTACAGTAGAACATTTACTGAATAAGCAATTTGGACGCTATTGTGGAAAGTAGACTACTAAGTAAATAGGCTACATAAAACTGCATCTATGAATTTACGGTCAGTCTTTGAGAGGTTGTAAAGACAATAATTGGATGTAAAGGTGTGTACTGATTACCAAGCTGCAGTTCTGCAGATATTTTCAAGAGATACTACTCACAGATGCGCAACAGATGATATCATAGCTCTAACCTAATGAGCTTTGATAGAGTCTGTTATTTGTAGACAGCAAATGTTGCTTACCTGTAACAGGTGTTCTCACAGGACAGCAGGATGTTAGTCCTCACATATGGGTGACATCACAGGATGGAGCCCAATCACGGAACACTTTTGTCAAAGTTTCTAGAACTTTGACTGGCACCTACTGGGCATGCCCAGCATGGCACTAAACCTGCAGCCAGCAGGGGTCCCTCTTCAGTCTTGTTTAAAGCTACAGGAAGTGCCGAAAAATATAATAAGAAAATGTAACGAACCCAACACCGCAGGGCGGCAGGCGGATTTCGTGAGTACTAACATCCTGCTGTCCTGTGAAAACACCTGTTACAGGTAAGCAACATTTGCTTTCTCACAGGACAAGCAGGATGGTAGTCCTCACATATGGGTGAGTAATGAGCTGAGGATGTCTGAGAAATGCACCAAATGTACCCAAGATGTGCAACAGGCACAAGGACTGGGGTGGAATTTGGTATAGGGCATCCTGAATCCTAACGAGCAGGCGGAAGGGTGTTGGTACATCAAGTTGTAAAAAGGTTTCGCAAGACAGACTGGCCGAAGATGGAATCTTGTCTTCTGCCCTTGTCTAAGCAATAATGGGCTGTAAAGGTATGGAGAGAACTCCAGGTAGCAGCCCTGCAAATGTCAGGAAGCGGCACCGAGCATAGGTGCGCTACTGAAGTCGCCATGGCCCTCACAGAGTGTGCTTTAACACGGTCTTGAAGCGGAATGCCTGCTTGCTGATAGCAAAAGGATATGCAGTCTGCTAACCAGGAGGAGAGAGTCTGCTTACCCCACAGGCTGCCCCAATTTGATGGAATGGAAAGAGACAAACAATTGAGTGCTTTTCCTGTGGGCAGCTGTACGGTCTAGATAGAAGGCTAGAGCCCGTTTGCAGTCAAGGGTATGCAGAGCCTGTTCTCCTGGATTGGAGTGAGGCCTGGGAAAGAAGGTAGGTAGTATAATGGATTGATTAATGTGAAACTCCGATACTACCTTAGGTAAAAACTTAGGGTGAGTGCGGAGTACTGCCCGGTCCTGCAGAAGTTTAGTATAAGGTGGATAGGTAACTAGGGCCTGTAACTCACTATCTCTACGAGCAGATGTGATTGCCAAAAGAAAAATAATTTTCCATGTGAGATAGCAAAGATCACAGGATTGGAGAGGCTCGAATGGTGGTTTCATAAGCCGACCCAAAACCAGATTGAAGTCCCAAGAAGGGGCCGGAGGGCGTAGTGGAGGCTTTTCAGAAAATGTGTTACGAGGGGTTGTACTGAAATAGGAACATCCCCGAAAGCTTTATGGAAGGTGGCCACCGCACTGCCATGCATTCTGATGGAGGCAGTTTTTAGACCTGATTCTGACAAGTGCCAGAGATAGTCTAGAAACTTTGTGGTGGAACAGGTAAAGGGATCAAGGGATTGAGAACACCATGACTTAAACCTGTTCCATTTGTAGAGGTAAGACTTTCTCGTGGAAGGCTTCCGCGAAGCAATCAGGATACAGGAAACTGGCTCTGAAAGGTTAAGTGGCTGAAGAATTAAACTTTCAACATCCAGGCCTTCAGGGACAAAGCTTGAAGATTGGGGTGGCGCAGGCACCCATCATTCTGAGTGATAAGAAGCGGGTCTGTTCCCAAGGGAATGTGCCTGCGAATGGAGAGATCCTGAAGTATTGGAAACCATACTTGGCGAGGCCAGTGAGGTGCTATCAGGATCATGCGTCCCTTGTCCTGACATAACTTCACGAGAGTCTTTGAGAGAAGTGGAAGTGGAGGGAATGCATATAGGAGATCGGTTGCCCATGAGAGGGAGAACGAATCTCTTGGCTGTGAGTGTTGGCTGCGAGTGAGAGAGCAAAGGTTCTCTACCTTGCGGTTTTGAGATGACGCAAAGAGGTCTATGCGAGGATGACCTCAATGGTGGAATATTGCGTCCGCTACTGAGGGGTTGAGGGACCACTCGTGCGGATGGAAAGTGCAACTTAGATTGTCCGCCAACATATTGTCCACTCCCGGCAAATAGGTGGCACTGAGGTACATCGAGTGGGAGAGGGCCTACGCCCATATCTGCGCAGCTTCCTGACACAGTAGGAAGGAGCCCATCCCTCCCTGTTTGTTGATGTACCACATGGCCACCTGGTTGTCCGTCTGAATCAGGATGACCTGATTGGAAAGGCGATCCTGAAACAACCTGAGAGCATATCTGATTGCTCGAAGCTCCAGGAAATTGATTTGGTGTCTGGCTTCCTCTGGAGACCAAGTTCCTTGTGATTGCAAATCAGCCACATGAGCTCCCCAGCCAAGGCTGGAAGCATCGGTGGTGAGAATTATTTGAGGGTCTGGAGCCTGGAAGGGCAGGCTTCGGAGGAGATTGATCTGATTTTTCCACCAGGCTAGAGACTGACGGAGTGAGTCGGTGATGTGGACAGTGGTTGACAGAGGTTGGATGGACTGAGTCCATTGTGACCTTAGAGTCCACTGCATGACTCTCATGGCCAAGTGGGCCATTGGGGTAACCTGTACTGAGGACGCCATGTGTCCCAGTAGGATAAGGAAGTGGCGTGCAGTTGTGCGTTGCTGAGACTGTAGCTGGTGTGCGAGGGAGATGAGAGTGAGAGCTCGCTGTTGAGGTAGAAATGCCTTTGCCTGCAAGGTGTCCAAGTCTGCCCCTATGAATGATACATTTTGAGATGGGACTAAGCAGGATTTTGCATAGTTGACGAGAAATCCTAGCGAAATCAGAGTGTGTTAAGTAAGACGTAGGGACGACAGAGCAGCTTGCTGAGTGGGAGCCCTGATCAACCAATTGTCTAGATAGGGGGTATACGTGAACACCTTAAGTCCTGAGCAAGGCTGCTACTACTACAAGGCACTTGGTGAAGACTCGTGGTGCAGATGCCAGGCTGAATGGAAGCACTCGGTATTGATAGTGCTTGGGGCCTACTAGAAATCTCAGGAACCTGCGATGAGATGGGTTTATCGCAATGTGCATGTACGCATCTTGGAGATCAAGAGAGCAGAGCCAGTCTCCTCTTTGCAGAAGAAGGTTACCATCTTGAACTTTTTTCGTTGGAGGTACTTATTGAGGGCACGAAGGTCCAGAATTGGACGAACGCCTCCCGATTTTTTGGGGATTAGAAAGTACTGGGAATAGAATCCTAGGCCTTATTGAGAGTAAGGTACTGGTTCTATTGCTCTGGATTGGAGGAGGAAGGAGACCTCCTGCTCTAGGAGTAGTGAGTGGTCGGATGTTCTCCACGCCAGTAGAGGTGGGGCGTCCGGTGGAATGGAGAGAAAGTTCAGGCGATAACCTTGAGAATTTATGGTAAGGACCCACTGGTCTGAGGTGATTGTGTGCCACCTGTTGTTGAAATGGCATAATCTACCTCCCACTGGTATGTGAGGCAGTGGAAACTGGCTGCTGCTCTCTATGCAGGAGTCAAAAACCGGAAGCAGGACCCAGTTGAGGAGCTGCTTGCGGCTTTTGTTTACGAGGTTGATGAGACTGGGCCTTTTGGAAAGGTCTCGTGGAACGAGTCCTAGACTGTGGTGGATGGGACTTCTTTGGACGGAAGAATGACTTTTTAGTATCCTTCCTGAAAGGCTGTTTGGAGGAATACTCAGAGGGCATCAGAGAGAGCTGGCGAAGGGTCTCATGATGGTCTTTGAGTTCCGCCACCATCCGCTGAATCCGTTCCCCAAACAGATTGTCTCCTATGCAGAGCAGATCAGATAATCTGTCTTGTACTTCAGGGCACAAGTCTGAAGACTTAAGCCAGGCCCATCTTCTTGCCGAAATAGCAGTTGCAGATACCCTGGAAATGGTATCAAAGATGCCATAAGAAGATCTTATTTCATGCTTCCCTTCCTCAAAACCCTTGTGCACTAGGGTTAGACGTTGTTCTTGGAATTGCTGAGGCAGGGACTCTGCAAAGTCCTGTATCTGCTTGAATAAGATCCTGTTGTACTGGGTCATATACAGCTGGTAGGAGGCGATCCGAGAGATAAGCTTCGAACCCTGGAAGACACGTCGGCCAATGGCATCCAAGAATTTCTGTGGGAAGAGTGGGAAGAGTGGGTTTTTGATTTTTTTGCCCTTTTTTGGGCAGATTCTACAACCACAGATTGGTGATCCAGCTGAGGTTTCTGGAAACCTGGGGCTGACTGGACCAAATAAGTGGTATCAGTTTTTCTGTTGACTGGAGCAACAGAACCAGGGTGTTCCCAGTTCTTTTTAAGGAGATCTAAAAGAACCTGGTGAATAGGGATGGAGGTTATTTCCTTGGGAGCATCCAGGAATTGTAACAGCTCCATCATTTGATGTCTGTCATTTTGTTCAGTCTGCAATTGGAAGGGAACCAATTCAGACATTTCCTTCACAAAGTTTATGAAGGATAGGTCCTCTGGAGGAGAACGCTTCCTGCTTTCAGTAGGAGAAGGTGGTGATGGCAAGTCATCGGTGTCTTGAGAAGAAACGTCTGTCCAGGTGTCATAGGGATCAGGACCTGCCCCTCTAGGAGCCTCGGAAGGACAGGATGATGGTATTCCTGACGGTCCCGGTCTAGGCTCCAAAGGCATTGAGGAAAGTGCTAGAGGCACCGATGAAGGCATCAAGGGCACCAGTGCAGGCATCGAGGGCATCGATGGATGGATCGGCGGTGCTGATGGGCGCATTGGCATCGATGGTTGAGGCATCGGAAGCGCTCCCGGTGGAGGAATGAGGAACGGTGTTTCCCTTCCCGATGACAGGGTAAGCAGGGAAGGCACCAGAGCCATTGGTGATCCAGGATCCATCGGTGGAAAAGCGGCTATAAGCGCTTCCATCTTCGAGAGCAGCAGTGCCAGTGCTGCTGGAACCGGATCGGTGGTCGATTCCACAATCGGAACCGGTTTCGGTGGCGGAAGAACTTGAAGTTTGTGCATCGCCTTATCGATGGCCTCCTGAACCATCTGATCCAATTCTTCACGGAGACCTGGAGCAAGCAGCCCCAGTTCCGGAAGGGAAGAAGGAGGCAGAGGCATAGCAGGAGGGACCACCGTTAAAGGCGGAGTCGCGGCTCCCAATACCCGTCTGGGTGAGGGTTGCCTCGGTGACCCGGTCGCAGAAAGGGTCGGTGCCTTTTCTGGACGGGGTTTCTTCGATGGCAGCTCGGACAATGGTGAGGTCGAAGATTTTCCTTCCTCGATGGTCCGAGACTTGCGGTGTCGATGCCAATGTTTCTCTCTACGATCCCCTCAGTCCTGGGGGGGGGCGAATAGTGAGTTGAAGGCCGAGAAGCCGTCGACTCCGGCTGGTGACCGGCTGGTGGCCAATACTGGCGCAAAGTGGACAGTGCCAGTTCAGATGACGTTGATGCAATAGACAGAGTCGGAGTTTGAGAACGGAAGAGAAGTTTCATTTTCTCCATTCTGGCCTTGCAACTTTTTGGTGTCATTAAGGCACATTTGGTGCAAGTCAGGACAACATGCCCGCACCCGAGACACATTACACAGACTTTATGCGGGTCTGTAATGGACATGGTACGGGTACAGTCCAGGCACCGATGGAACCCCGACGCCATGGCCTTTGAAAAATTTTGCCACGGCATGGTCGATGGCCAGTAGGCCGCGAGGGCCAAACTCGATGGGAATCGACCAAAAACGGGTAAAAACTTATCGGAGTACCGCGGAGTAAAAAATTCGAAGGAGGGACCCCTGTGGGATATTAAAGATTTTAGTAATTCCGTGAGGAAAATTCCTGTCAGGAATCTCTGTGGAGCTCCTTAACCCATGTTTATTTATTTATTTATTAACTTTTATTTACCGACATTCGTGAAGCACATCATGCCGGTTTACAAAGAACTCAATTGGAAGATACAGTATAACGATATAACAAAAATGACATTGAAACAATAAGATGTTGCTAAACGAGAAGCAGCAAACAGAAAAACCAAAAACAAAATTCACCAAAATAAACAATATTAATGAAACCAAGGAGTGGAGATTTGAAGGAGGGTAGGTGAGGGATGGGGGGGGGAGGGTAAGAGGTAGAGAGGTAGGAGGGGGTGGGAAAAGGGGATAAGGAAGGGAAAGGGGCGAAAGGCATAGTTAGAGGAAAAAAGGGGGGAGAAAGGGGATAAGGAAGGGAGGGGGAGAAAGGCATAAATTTGAAAGAAAAGAGGGGGGAGGAAAGGATAACGATGGGAGGGGGAGAAAGGCATAGTTTGAAGAAATAAGGGGATAGAAAGGCAGAAAAGAGGGATACTATGTACAGATGACTAATGTACAGGAATCGCTTAACTAAGTAGGATTATGGAAGAGTTGAAACAGACGGTATTCATTGGGATAAAAAATTTCTTCAGGGGTATAAAAGGGAGAGTGGAGGGAAAACGGGGAAAATAGGGGAAAAAAGGTAGGTGGCCCGGTGTCAAGGAACGGGGGGGGGGGGGGGTAACTAGGGGGAGGGATAAGTCGGGCTATGGAAGAGAGAGGGTGGACGGCCGAAACGGGATGTTGTTACTGTTGTTACTGTTGTTACTGTTGCGTGGAAAAAAGAAGACTGAAGAGGGACCCCTGCTGGCTGCAGGTTTAGTGCCATGCTAGGCATGCCCAATAGGTGCCAATCAAAGTTCTAGAAACTTTGACAAAAGTGTTCCGTGATTGGGGTCAATCCTGTGATGTCTCCCATATGTGAGAACTATCATCCTGCTTGTCCTGTGAGAACTGCTGATATGTAGCAGTTTTGGATGCAGTCTGTTATCCAGTTAGAGAATATGTTTGGTGACTTCCTATGCCCAGTCTATTAGGATTGTAAAATACAAAGAGCTGTGAAGCTTGATGATGCAGCTGAGTTCTTCTCTAGTAGTAGGCTAAGGTTCTTTTGTAGACTAGGGTATGAAGGGCTTTCTTACCTTCATATCGTGCAACCTTGCAAAGACAGTAGATAATATGATGGCTTGTTAATATGGAAAGCTGATACAACTTTCGGCAGAAACTTTGGGTGAGTGCAGAGCGCCACCCTATTATAGAAAAGTTGCAGAAATAGTGGATGATGAACTAAGGCCTGACGTTTGCTCATTCTTCTGGCTGATGTTACTGCTACAAGAAATACTACTTTCCATGTTAAAAACTTGAGAATCCGACTCTAACGTTCAAAGGGCGGCTTCATTAATTGAGATAGAACAACATTCAGATCCCATGGAATAGGTTTTTTTTGTACTGGAGATTTAATTTACCATAACCCTTTCATAAATCTTGATACCAGTGGATGAGTTGATATTGGTTTATTGTCAACTTGAATATGGTAAACTGCTATGGCACTGAGACGTACACTTACTGATGATGCGGCAAGTCCTGATTCAGAAAGAGAAAGCAAGTAGGTTAGTGAATGCTTGGACTTACATGAGAATGGGTCCAAGGCCTTATGTTGACACCATACAGAGAACATTTTCCATTTAAAGCCATAGGGGTAGATTTTCAAAGGGTTACGCGTGTAACCCCTGAAAACCTACCCCTGCGCGCGCAAGCCCCGGGACGCGCGTATGTCCCGGGGCTTCGAAAAAGGGGTAGGAATGAGGCGGGGGCGGGACAGCGGTCCCGAGTCCTCCGGCCTTAGGCAGGCGTAACTCCTGAAAAAAAGGTGGGGGGGATTTAGTTAGGGCTGGGGGGGTGGGGGGATCGAAAAAAAAGTTCCCTCCAAGGCCGCTCCGAAGATGGAACAGGGAAAGCCATCAGGGCTCCCCTTGGGCTCAGCGTGCGCAAGGTGCACAAGTGTGCACTCTCTTGCGCGTGCCGACCCCGAATTTTAATACTTGCGCACGGCAGCGTGCCCATGTTATAAAATCGGGTGTACATTTGTGTGCGCCAGGTAGCACGCACAAATGTACCCCGCGTGCGTATCATTTAAAATCTGCCTCATAGGGTCTTCCAGTTGATGGTTTTCTGGGAGATACTATTATGACCTCAATCTCTCTGGACAAAAAGATATGTGATTTATTTATTATTTACTTAAAATATTTCTAGCCCACTTATAACAAATGAAATGCACTTAGCAAATTACAATATAAAACATAAAATACATTATAATAAACACACAATAATACGCACAAAACTAACAAGCTATAAAACAAAACAGGTCAACCATAAAGGTCTAAGTAGTTAGTCATAATAACCCTAAGCTTTGCACTCTGGAAATGCCTCTTTAAATAAAAAAGTTTTCCATTGTTTTCGAAAAGAAATATATTATCATTCAATCGTAAATATAACGTCAGAGAATTCCAAAGCACTGGACCTATAATGGAAAAAGCACAATGCCTAGTTTCACATAAATGGGCATCTTTAACTTAAGGAATTTTTAATAATACAGTGCCAGATGATCGAAATGCAAGGGATGATTGCTGCCGGACTAAATGTTCAGCAAGATAGGATGATCCTTTCATTTTTAAAGACAAAGAGATCTATTTAAAAGCGTTGTTTGCCCAAAAACATCCAAATACATCAGTATGTGGGCCACGCATGAGCAACATGGATTTTAAAAGCCAAATCTATGTGCATATATACCCATGCACGCGCCAAAATTAAGGGGCCAGAAAAGGATCAGGGCATGGGCATTCAGGGGCAGGGCCAACATTTATGTGCATAATTCCGTATTTCAAACATGGAGGCTACAACACATAGCGGCTTGTTATCCGCATAACTTTACTTTTGCTCCTGATAAGAACATACATAGAACATAAGAAATGCCATACTAGGTCAGACCGGTCAGACCAAGGGTCCATCAAGCCCAGTACCCTTTTTCCAACAGTGGCCAATCCAAGTCACAAGTACCTGGCAAGTACCCAAACATTAGCTAGATCACAAGCTACAATTGCTTACTAATTACTGTAATAGCAGTTTATGGATTTAACCTCTAGGAACTTATCCTAACCTTTTTTAATCCCAGTAACACTAACTGCTGAAACCACATCCTCTGGTAATGAATTTCAGAGTTTAACTATGCGCTGAGTGATAAAGGATTTTCTTTAATTTGTTTTAAATGAGCTACTTGCTAACTTCATGAAGTGCCTGCCCCCTGGTCCTTCTATTATTTGAGAGAGTAAATAACCAATATATATTAACTTGTTCAAGTGTTATAGAACGGGAGGCCTTGAGAGTCCTTGCATTCTGTTATAGAAGGGAACGCTAGAAGAGCGATCCCATTTGAGGGGAAAGTGTGTCCTTGGACCTCGGCACGATCCCAGATGAATCCAAGACAGCACCGAGGGTTGGCGAGGCGTGTCCCAGCATGGGAGAAGACAAAGTCTGACCCTCTGCCGGACCTGCATGCTTCTGGAAGCCAACAACATTATGTTGGTATATGAACAGTCCTCCGACCGTTCCCAGCCCTTTCGGACCTGCCGCTGGGTATCAGCAAGAAGCAGCAGGCCGGACTGAGGATGAGGGAAGACAGAGGCCTTGTAACACAGAAGACTTGAGACGAGAAGACACTGGAAGTGGATGAGAATCTTGGAAGACTCTCAACGAGACGAGGAACTTGGAAGACTCTTAGACGAGACGAGAAGCTGGGAAGGTTAGGCATTGGCAAGGTCTCTCAGGGTGCCCCTACACAGTCCACCCGCGGGACTGGTCGTGGACCACCCTATCCCACTGCGCGCCCTACATAACCTGAAGAGGCTGGTCACGGACCACACGGAGAGCGGGACAAGCGCAGGAAGGGAATCCAGCTGAGACGAAACTCCAATGACAAAGCCAGTGTCATCCGGAGAACCACAGGAGCTGGAAGGTCAAGAGGACTAGGAAACACAGGAAGAAATCCAGCTGAGACGAGACTCCAATGACGAAGCAAGGTGTCATCCAGAGAACCACAGGAGCTGGTGGATCCAGGAGAACTTGAAAACACAGGAAGAGAATCCAGCTGAGACGAGACTGCAATGACGAAGCAAGGTGTCATCCGGAGAACCACTGGAGCTGGCGGATCCAGGAGAACTTGAAAACAGAGGAAGAGAATCCAGCTGAGACGAGACTCCAATGACAAAGCAAGGTGTCATCTGGAGAACCACAGGAGCTGGCGGATCCAGAACTCGAAAGCACAGGAAATGGAACATCAGGAAACCTGGAACATCAGGAAGCGAAACATCAATAAGCCTGGACTAGGAACCTTGAAACATGAAGACATGGAACATCAGGAAGTCACAGGAAGTAACAGGAAACAACGAAGACAGTGGAGGCACAACGCGACATGGAGCTCCAATGAAGAACAAAGTGCTAATGCTGTCTTGTTATTAATTATCTGTTCTGTTCCTTGTTACATTTGGTTCCAATTTCTATGTAAAGCTCGGTTAGCTATAATTTTGTTTTAATGTAAACCGATGAGATGTTCCCAACGTTCATCGGTATATAAATCTTCTAAATAAATAAATAAATAAAATAAAATAAGACCTGACGGAGCGCTAGAAGATAAGACTTCCAGAGGCAAGTAACTCCAATTCAAGGCAAAGCTGAAATGCAGAAGAAGCCCTTTTATAGGGCTGACACAGGAAGCAGTCCTTAGGTGGGGCTCAGGGCATATCCGGCATGGGCCCTTTAAATCTGGTAAAGAGGCACGGCCAAGCGCTTAGAGCAGGAAACAGGAAGCTGTGCAGGACCATGGTCAGCAGCCCTGCACAGATGCCAATGAGGAAGAAGCAGGGCTGGGCCGAGAAGCAGGCCCCGACGTCAGTAGCGATTCCTGCCACTGCCAGAGAGATCAAAGGCGGCTCCGGCCTCTAGGAAAGACTGGGGAATGTGGCCTCTGGCCGCGAAGATGGTGCTGACGTTGGCGGCGGCCCCAGCCGCGTTGAAGCATGGCGGCAGGCCCGCCATGCCGGAGAGGCAGACCGAAGTCCACGGCTCCTGCCGAGGTGAAGATGAACAGCTGACTGCGGCACCTGCCACGAGGAACGTCGGCGGCTCCGTGCCGCGTAGGAGAAAGCAGCATGGGAGGGAAGTAAGAGGCCTGCTCGCGGGGAGAAGCTCCACGGGCAGGATTCATAACAGTACCCGCTCCTCAAAGACCCCCTCCTCAAGCCTCATATCAACAGCTAGAGGGAACAAGGTAACAGTCCATACCGAACAGAGGGAGATCAAGGGTCCAAAAAACGGAAGCTGGTAATTCCGGGGACTGAAATGAAACAAGAGCAAGAAACTGCAGAAACACAAGAAGAGACAAACCACAAGAAGCCACACAAGAAGGATAAGAAAGGCAAAAAAGCCACACAAGAAGGCAAAAGGCAAAAAGGCCACACAAGAAGGCAAAATGCAAAAACAGCACAAAAAGGCAAAAACAGCACAAACGAGCAAACAACACAAAGGAGCAACAAACGAACAAACAGCACAAGGAAACAAAACAGCAAACAGCACAAACATGACAGACAAACAGCACCAAAGAACACAAACGAGACAGAAAAACAGCACAAAAACACAAGAAGCACAAGAAACGTCAGGAAAGACCTGGGAAGGACCCAGGGTGGGAATAACCGGAACCAGCAAACCAGATGGGGTGCAGGCGCCTCCTACAGGTCGTAAAACCCCAAGCTGGAAAAAAGTTGGAAAAATGTCTGGACGCAGGCGCCTCCTGCAGGTCGTAGAATCCAGACAGCTGGCGCCTCCAGCAGGTCGTGAGAAAAATCCTGAACCAAAAAAAAATGTTTTGGGTTCAAATACATGTCCAGGAAGAAACTTGAAACAAAGACTATGAAGCAAAACTCCAGGAACAAGGCAAGTCCATCATAGGAACACGTTCACCGGACACATGCCTTGCATTCTGTTATAGAACGGGAGGCCTTGAGAGGCGTTGCATTCTGTTATAGAAGGGAACGCTAGGAGAGCAATCCCATTTGAGGGGAAAGTGTGCCCTTGGACCTCGGCACGATCCCAGACGAATCCAAGACAGTACCGAGGGTTGGCGAGGCATGTCCCAGCATGGGAGAAGACAAAGTCTGACCCTCTGCCGGACCTGCATGCTTCTGGAAGCCAACAAAATTATGTTGGTATATGAACAGTCCTCCGACCATTCCCAGCCCTTTCGGACCTGCCGCTGGCTATCGGCAAGCAGCAGCAGGTTGGACTGAGGATGAGGGTAGACAGAGGCCTATGACACAGAAGACTCTCGACGAGACGAGAAGACACTGGAAGTGGATGAGGATCTTGGAAGACTCTCGACGAGACGAAGAACTTGGTAGACTCTTAGACGAGACAAGAAGCTGGGAAGGTTAGGCATTGGCACTGTCTCTCAGGGCACCCTACAAAGTCCACCTGTGGGACTGGTCGCGAACCACCCTGTCCCACTGCGCGCCCTACACAACCTGAAGAGGCTGGTCACGGACCATGCAGAGAGCGGGACAAGCGCAGGAAGGGAATCCAGCTGAGACGAGACTCCAATGACAAAGCTAGGTGTCATCTGGAGAACCACAGGAGCTGGCGGATTCAGGAGAACTCAAAAGCACAGGAAATGGAACATCAGGAAATCTGGAACATCAAGAAGCGAAACAGCAGGAAGCCTGGACTAGGAACCTCGAAACATGAAGACATGGAACATCAGGAAGTCACAGGAAACAACGAAGACACTGGAAGCACGACGAGACATGGAGCTCCAATGAAGAACGAAGACCTAACGAAGCGCTGGAAGACAAGACTTCCAGAGACAAGTAACTGAAATGCAGAAGAAGCCCTTTTATAGGGCTGACACAGGAAGCAGTCCTTAGGTGGGGCCCAGGGCATATCCGGCTATGGGCCCTTTAAATCTGATAAGGAGGAGTGGCTGAGCGCCTAGAGCAGGAAACAGGAAGCTGTGCAGGTCCATGGTCAGCGGCCCTGCACAGACACCGACGAGGAAGAAGCAGGGCTGCGCCGAGAAGCAGGCCCCGACGTCAGCAGTGGCTCCTGCCGCTGCCGGAGAGATCAAAGGTGGCTCCAGCCTCCAGGAAAGACTGGCGTCTGCGGCCTCTGGCCGCGAAGATGGTGCTGAAGTCGGCGGCGGCAGGCCCGCCATGCCGGAGAGGCAGCCCGAAGTCTGCGGCTCCTGCCGAAGTGAAGATGAACAACTGACTGCGGCACCTGCCACGAGGAACGTCGGCGACTCCGTGCCATGTAGGAGAAGGCAGCTTGGGAGGTAAGAGGCCTGCTCGTGGGGAAAAGCTCCGTAGGCAGGATTCATAACATCAAGTCCTTTCACGATTTTGTAGATTTCTTTCATATTCCCCCTCAGTTGTCTCTTCTCCAAAATGAACAGCCCTAACTTCTTTAGCCTTTCCTCATAGGGCAGGCATTCCATGCCCCATATCATTTTGGTCGCACTTCTCTGCACTTTCTCTAGTGCAGCTATATCCTTTTTGAGATGCTGTGATCAGAACTGCACACAGTATTCAAGGTGCGTTCTCATCATGGAACGATACAGAGGCATTATGACATCCTCCATTTTATTTTCCATTCCCTTCCTAATAATTCCTAACATTCTATTTGCTTTTTTGATTGCCACAGCACACTGGGCAGACAATTTCAATGTATTATCCACTATGATACCTAGATCTCTTTCCTTGGTGGTAACTCCTAAGATAGAATCTAACATTGTGTAACTGCAACAGGGTTTATTTTTCCCTATATTCATCACTTGCACTTGTCCACGTTAAATTTCATCTGCCATTTGGAAGCCCAATCTTCCAGTCTCACAAGGTTTTCCTGCAATTCATCACAATCTGCTTGAGATTTAACTACTCTGCATAACTTTATGTCAACCGCAAGTTTGATCACCTCACTCATTGTACCCTTTTCCAGATCATTTATAAATATATTAAAAAGCACCAGTCCAAGTACATATCCCTGAGGCACTCCACTGTTTACCTTTTTCCACTGTGAAAACTGATCATTTAATCTCACTCTGTTTACTGTCTTTTAACCAATTTGCAATCCACAAAAGGATATCGCTTCCTATCCCATGTCTTTTTAGTTTTCTTAGAAGCCTCCATGCAGGACTTTGTTGAATGCCTTCTGGAAATCCAAATACACAACATCTCCTGGTTCACCTTTGTCCATATGTTTATTCATGCCTTCAAAAAAATGTAGGAGATTTGTGAGGCAAGACTTCCCTTGGTAAATCCATGTTGGCTGTGTCCCATCAAACCATGTCTATCTAAATGTTTGTGATTTTATTCTTTATAACTGTTTCCACAATTTTTCCCGGCACTGAAGTCCGGCTCACCAGTCTATAGTTTCCCAGATCACCCCTGGATGCTTTTTTAAACATAGGGGTTACATTGGCCATCTTCCAATCTTCAGGTACATCGGATGATTTTAATGATAAGTTACAAATTTTAACTAATAGATCTGAAATTTCATTTTTTAATTCTTTTAGAATCCTGGGGTATATACCATCTGGTCCAGGTGATTTACTACTTTTCAGTTTGTCAATCAGGCCTACCACATCTTCCCGGTTCACCATGATTTGGTTCAGTTGATCTGAATCATCACCCATGAAAACCTTCTCCAGAACGGGTATCTCTCCAACATCCTCTTCAGTAAACACTGAAGCAAAGAAATAATTTAATCTTTCTGCGATGGCCTTATCGTCTCTAAATGCCCCTTTAACTCCTTGATCATCCAACGATCCAACAGACTTCCTTGCAGGCTTTCTGCTTTGGATATATTTTATTTATATTTATATTTTTATTCTTATTTTATTTTTTCACTATTCTCCACTCCTTTTGCTGCACATCATCTTTTTTACTCTTTTCTAATTGATCCAAATACAAGCACACTTTATCTAGTTGGATCGATCAGTTGTTGACATTATTACTTGTATCCTTTGTTACTATGTAATTCAATTTGTTATTGGTTTACCCTGATTTCTATTTAATTCCAAATTGTTTACTTGGTTATCCTTTTCTCTGACTTTGTTACTTAAGGTTTCATAGATGTTAATTGTTCCATGTAATGCCTACAGGCTAGTTATTTTGTTCATTGTAAACCGGTTTGATTTGCATTTAATGTAGGAAGATCGGTATATAAAAACTAAAAATAAATAAATAAATAAATATTTTAAAATGTTTTTATTGTGAGTTTTTACCTCTATGGCCAACTTCTTTTCAAATTTTCTCTTAGCCTGTCTTATCAATGTCTTACATTTAACTTGCCAGTGCTTATGCTTTATCCTATTTTCTTCTGAAGCATCCTTCTTCCATATCTTAAATGAAGATCTTTCAACTCACCTTTTAACCATGCCGGTAATCGTTTTGCCTTCCTTCTACCTTTCTTAATGCATGGAATAGCAAATGTTGCTTACCTGATGTAACAGGTGTTCTCACAGGACAGCAGGATGTTAGTCCTCACAAATGGGTGACATCGAGGATGGAGCCCTGTACGGAAAACTTTTCTGTCAAAGTTTCAACAAGCTTTGACTGACACTGGCACACTGGGTGCACTGAGCATGCCCAGCCTGCAATTATCCCTGTGAGCCACAGGTGTCTCCCTCAGTCTCGTCTTATAGCTAAAAAGCGCAAGCGAAACTAAAATAAAAGTATACAGACCCAACTCCGCGGGGTGGCGGGCGGGTTTCGTGAGGACTAACATCCTGCTGTCCTGTGAGAACACCTGTTACATCAGGTAAGCAACATTTGCTTTCTCACAGGACAAGCAGGATGGTAGTCCTCACAAATGGGTGAGTACCGAGCTGAGGATGCCCGGGAATGCACCAGATACACCGCAGATGCGCAAAGGCGTAACGACTGAGGTGGAAATGGGAACGGAGGGCATCCGCAACACCATAATGGGTTCGTGGAAGGATGTTGGGTAGTGAATTGAAAAAAGTAAGAGTAGGCGGACTGGCCAAACATGGAGCATGCCGGCTAGTCAAATGTAAGCAATAATAGGCTGCGAAGGTATGGAGAGGACTCCAGGATGCAACCTGATAAAAAAGTACAAGCAGCAGTAACCAAAGGGAAGCTGTTAAGGCTAAGACGGACACAACAGTATGTGGATACCCACAGTGTTGTAGTGAAATGTCTGCTTGTTGGTAGGAAAGGAAATATAGACCACTTAATCAGAAGGATTAGGTCTGTGTGACCACTGGAAGTAGCAGCTTGACCCTTGCATGAAGGAAAGAGTCAAGTGGAATTCACATGGAATGCAGTGCAATGTAGATAGAATGTAAGCGCAGCATTACTGTCCAGGAATGTGGAAAACCCGGTCTCTCCCTAGGGCGAGAGAGAGAGGTTAGGAAAAATTAATAGAGTATTTCCTGAGGAAAGGAGATACAACATCTACCTGAAAAGGATAGAAAGTTGAATGCGTAGAACTACTCAGTGGCAGAGGAACGGAGTCAGGTGAGTATGGAAAGAGTGCATAACTCACGGACCCTGCTGGCAGGAATGACATTAAGAGGGAAAGAAGTTCCCTTGCCAAACTGTGGAAGAGAGGAATGGAAAGGCTCAAACGTAGAATGTATGAGACTTATAAGGAGAATATATATGTTCATTCCGTGATTAGAGAAATAGAGGCGGCTTGAACAGTGGATAATCCATGGTAAGCCGACAGAGAGGATTACCGAAAACGGGAACCCAACTCCCAAAACGATACACCTCCTAAGAGAAAGGTGTATCTATGTGGAGGATGTCTGGAGAACAGAATCCGAGGGAGTAAGAAAAAATGGTGGAAAAGTAAAAGGGGTAATACCTCTTTTTTTTTTTTTTAGAGTCAGGAGGTAAAGCCTGCCATATTAAACGGCAAGATTTATGTTTAGAAGGTTTTGTGACGCTACCAGAACCTAAGAACATCAGTAAGTCTATGATTTGGGACTGACTGGTGAGGGAATAAAAGGTTACTGATATGATGGATTGAGAAGTATGGGAAACATACTGATCTCAGTCAGGGAGTGGGGAAAAGAATACTGAACCCCATCCCAGTTCAACATTAGAAGAATGCTGGCTACGAGAGGCAGCAGAAGAGATATATTGAAGAGGCCTTTGATGGAAGAAAAGGCATCTAAGGGAACGCATAGGAAACATGTGTAGGGAGCAGAACCTGTGCATCGTATGGAATGATGCAGACGCAGAGGAAAGTTAGTTAAACTCAGCGTTAAAAGATTTGCCCTGTACACATGTAATTGAGACCATTCGAGAGGATAGAACCTACGTGGAGAAGGTCAGATAGAGCGTTCATTAAATCTCTTAGATATGTGGCCCAAGGACGCATGAAGTGAACAAGGGCCAAGGGTAGAGCTGCGCAGCTGTCTAGCAGAGCAGCTAAGAGGTTGTGCGTGCTTATGAGTTGGAAAGCACATTGTCCCTATGCTGTCTGTCTGTATGCACAAAGAATTGTTGCAAAAGCAGTATTGGAAGGCATAAGGGCATAACTCATGGGTGCAACGTCCAGGACGTTTATGAGAAACTATGCTGGAGTGCAATAGATGCATAATGAGTTGACAGCTTTCAGGAGAAACTTTATAACCCTAAGGAATTGCGAGCATGAGTCGAAGGAGACTAGGTCCTAGTTCGAACTGGGATAAGAATCAGGGACGAAAGCAATGAAACCACTTAGGTCCATTGAGTATAGAATGTCACTGAATATAACCCATAGCAGTTTTGAATTATGAGAAAAATGCATAGTGGGAAGAAACCCCATAGCCCAACCATGAAAAGTTGAAAGGCTGAGGTTATGGAAAATATGCGCAGGGACATATAACAATGTATCAGAATGTCTGTGCGCATGCTGGACAAGAGGGTCTTAAGACTGTGGTGTCCAGAAGTGTTACAGAAGGGATTTATGGCAGTGACAGTAATCCCAGTTAGTAAATGTATAGTGAGTCCTGAAAAAAGTGAGAGCTCCTTGCATGTACTGAAAGTGGTTAGCAGTAGTCTATGCAAGGAAAGTGAATGATGTCACACTCCGCAGAGAAAACAGCATTCACCAACATTGATGCAAGAGACAGTTCACTTACCGAAGCTGGTGCCAGCGGCAGAGCTTGGGGTTGTAATGTTGACTCACCATAAAGCACATAGAAACATTAAAATAATGTACTTACTGCAGTATGGAGTGATGGTAACCAAAGATACCATTGTACCTGTGACGTCTAAAGAAAGTTGGATTTTCTTAGGTCCAGGATGTGCGGAGAGTAACTATTTTCTGTTAAAAGAAAGAATAGTGCAATTAAAACTCCCCAACCCCCCTCCCTTCTCCCCTCTGCACTTCGTAGCGCCTGGGGGAGTGTACCGGGACTTTGGTACAAGGTGGGGTGGCCGCTCTGATATCTGACCAGATGGGAGACCAGGAGGTGTCCCAATGGAGGATATCATGTAGGCTCCTGCAGGTGTGTGAGCGGTAAGTGGTACCCGCATTTCTGTATGCTGTACAAGGAGACACTGAGACCTGTGGCCAGGCCTCAAGGTGGACTTGTACATGGGGCAATGGTTGCTGAATCTCATGTTTAGCAGATCAGCCAATGCAGCTGGACCTTGGTTGGGAGGGAACCAAGAGTCAGAGCATTGGTCGGCACAGGGACTTGTTACTGACAAGAGAAGAAGCCCTGCTGCAATCCCAAGAAGATAGAGAGGTTCTCCTGATATTGTGGCTAACATAGCTAACATAGTGATATGTGACACTAATACAGTTCTAAAAGGCACATGACCCAGAACTTTTCGAACCACGGTCCGAATGGGAGAACACAACTCTATGGGAATGCCGCCGAAGCGGGTACTTACCATCCGACGTGGATCGCCGCAAGACGAGCCGGTGAAGATTGTTGACCCCGACGGTCTCCGGAGTCCTCGAGGGTAAGGCCGGGGACGTAAACGTCCATCTCGCTCTGAAACCCGGTATGGTGGCACAGGTACAGAGGAGACAGGCCAGGCGTGAGTGGCGTTTAGACTGCTAAGTGTAACAGATGGCCATAGTCCCACACCACTTGACGGTGGGGCACGCCAGGAACAGAGGAGCCCTAATGGAACTCATGTTCCCTTCCCTCGTCACAGCGGCTCGATGTGTCGTGACGCCAATGCAGAAGCTGTCGGACCTGGATCCGGAAGTTCTGGATCACCAAGGACTGCCAAAACTGTAGGAACAGTGCTGATGGCAGTGGTGATGTCGCTCTGCCCGAGCGTTGTCCAGCCTGGAGAAGGATGGCACCGATGTGCTGGATGGCATCAGCGGCGGACGATCACGATGTCGGCGATGATGGGTGCCACGGTGCTCGGCCCGGTCTTTCCCCAGCGCCGAGATGGAAGCCCTCGTCGTCCTGGAAGGCGATCGATGACGAACTGTCAGCACGCCTGCTCTGCTCCTGACACAATGGAGTGTCTTAAGCTAATACGGGGCTTAAAAAAGAACCCAAAGCGTGGAGCAATGTGAGGAGGCGAGGGTATTATGTGGCGGTGCTATGTCGGTATTGACGATATTGAAGGCAACCTAAGGGGCTTCGAGGATATCATCAAAATGGGTATGAAAAATCGTCGATGACTGGCCAGGAGAATGATGACAGTGACGGGCACTGACAGCAGTGGCATAGGTATCTTTGAAACGATGTGGAATCGAATAATCGAAAAAACATTGCCGTTATTGAAAAAAGATACCGGCATCGACTGAGTCGAAGTCGAATCAATAGGGCGTCAAGGACACCGAAGGAAAACGGAGGTGTCGAGGGCATCGATGCATGGAGGCGGGCATTTATGCCGTTTGTGGCATGGCCACGGGCATCAACTATAGGGCCACAGACGTTGACGGTATCGATTTGGACAGACTCAGATTTCCAAGTGTACATGGCATCGGTGCCCCAGACACGTGTGTCGGTGGCATCGATATGGACAAGTATGGAATCGATGGCATGGATCTCCCAGTCGATGAATTCCATCCCGGCATCAACGCCAGTCCTGGAATCGGCATGGGCATCGATGCCAGCCATAAGGCTGGCATTGGCATCAACGCCCATCCACGGAATCGAGCCGGCATGGATACCCACCGATGGGACCCACCTGGGCATCGAATTTCACCGATGGGAGCAGCCTGGCATCGACTGCCCTCGATGGATGCATTCTAACATAGATGCCCATGGATGAAACACCTGGGCATCGGTGTCCATCGATGCAAAAGGACCCGGCACCGATGCCATCGACGGACGGCCATCCGGCACCAATGCCATCGATGGACAAGCCATCCGGCACCGATGTCCATCGATGGGGACCATCCGGCACCGATGTCCACCGATGGGGACCATCCGGCATCGATGCCCACCGACGAATCGATGTGGCACCGATGCCCACCGATGGAAAAGGGCTGGACATCGGTGGGGAGGATGGGGCATCGATGGCATCCCCAAAAGGGGGGGTGGCATCGATGAAGTGACCCTGGGATCGTTAAAAAGTGTCTCGGGCAGCGGTGGCGGCGACCGGAGTATGCATGGCAGTGACTAACAGCGTGTGCGTCAATGGCATGCATCCGGGTAGGGACGGCACCGAGGAAGCCCAAGGAAAAAAAACAGTGCGTAGGAGGAAAAAGCCTGGTAGCACTGAAAAGCAAAAAACATGGATAAAGGCATCAGGGCACCGTGGGGGGAGGGGCGCTGATGACATATAAAAGCCCAGGGCGGTTTAGGAGGGTCCCGGTGTAGCGATAGGGTATCGACTGCGTGAGGGTACCAGGGAACGAAGGACTTGAAGCTACAGAGGTCCTAAAGTTAAGGAAAAAATCCCTACCCCACTAGCATAAGCAAGCAGAGTGTCACAGAGATACTCGCAAGCTGTTTAAAGCTAACTGAAAAATGGGGGAAGGGAAGGCTTCAGTCAGTTAACAGCCTTAAGATAGTGACAGGAACACACCGAAAAATAAGAATTATTACTCACCGAGCGTCGTAAAAACGTACGCGGAGGGAGACCTGTGCAGGGAAAAGTGTTTTTTGAAGTGAAAAGTTAAGTGTTTCCATGAGGTAATTAGTTAAAAAATCCTCACAGAGCTCCAACCGCTATGCTGACTGCAGAGCGGAAAAAAGAAGACTGAGGGAGACACCTGTGGCTCACAGGGATAATTGCAGGCTGGGCATGCTCAGTGCACCCAGTGTGCCAGTGTCAGTCAAAGCTTGTTGAAACTTTGACAGAAAAGTTTTCCGTACAGGGCTCCATCCTCGATGTCACCCATTTGTGAGGACTACCATCCTGCTTGTCCTGTGAGAATGATCTTTTTCTGGTGATGTCAAGACGGGCCTGTCATGGTGATGCCTGCTCTTTGCCACCCCCTAATGGCTGGCACCCTAGGTGATCACCTAGTTTGCCTATTGGAATACACAGGCCCTGGTGGGGCCCCTGTGACCAACACCAGGCCCTCAGCTATGCTTCTTGCATAGCATGAGTCTCCTCCAAGGCTCTCCCTCACTGATGCCTAACTTCCCTCTCATTTATCCTGTGATGGTGGCTTCCTGGTCCCCCTACCACCACCTTCAGCTGCAGAGGGGGGAAACATTTTAGCTGCTTTCCCTCACCTATTCTGCCCCTCCTGCTGGGAGGTGGTAAGTAGGCCTTCTGCAGCTGCCTCACCACTGTCTCCCATGCTTCATATTCTCTTTTCCTTTGCAGGCTCAATGCTTCATGCCCTATGCTCTTCTACTGCAGGCCTTCAATTTCCTTGGGCTGCAGCAAAAACACCACAATAACTAAATAAACAGTATCGGGGTCTTGAAGCCCACTTTTTTCCATGCTGAGAGGCACCTCCCCCACAGCAACAGGCAGCCCATAGAGAGCCTGTTATCCTCGATTTCCCTAACCACCACTGCTGCCACTTCTGCATTCTGGAGGGGAAGAAGACAGAGTGTGTGTGAGTGTGTATGGATGAACATGTGTCAGTGAGCATCTGTGTGAGAGTTTGTGCGTGTTTGTCAACATGTGTATGTAAGAGCATGTGAGTGTGAGTGAATATGCATGCACACAAGCGAGAGCACGAGAGCGAGCACGTGAGAGTGCTTGTGTGTGTGTGAGCAAGTGTGTTTATGAGTGGTGTGAGCAAGTGTGTTTATGAGTGGTGTGAGCATGTGTGTGTAAGTTAGTGAGTATGTAAAAGTGAACATTTGTTCATGAGCATGTCCAAAGTGTATGTGGGTCAGAGAAAGCAAATGTTGCTTACCTGATGTAACAGGTGTTCTCACAGGACAGCAGGATGTCAAGAATGTCATCCACTTGGTACGTGATGTCCTCTTCTGCAGTAAGAGGTGGCGGGTCCGGAGTCTTATTTGAAAACTCAGAGAGGACGAGTGGCTTCAAGAGAGATACGTGGAAGGCATTGTGTATCTTCATGGAAGTAGGTAGTTGCAAGCTGTAAGTTACTGGTCCCAGGCAGCGAAGAATGGGAAAAGGCATGTAGTATGGAGCGAATCGAACAGATGGCAGCTTGAGACGGATGAACTTGGTACTGAGCCATACTTTGTCTCCTGGTTGGAATCGGGGTGCTGCTCTGTGATGAGCATCATAACATTTCTTGGCCCATTGTCCTGCCTTTTGTAAAAGGCCTTTGGTCTGTTCCCAAAGTTGATGAAGTTCTTCCGCTGAAGCCTGGGCTGCATGAGATGAAACCAACAAGGGTATTAGTAACGGAGGTAATGGCTGATGGCCATACACTATTTGGAAAGGTGTTGATCCAGTAGCAGCTGATGGGTGTGAGTTCAGGGCGAACTCGGCCCAGGGAAGCAACTCTGCCCAGTCGCTTTCTCTGGAGTTGACATAGGAATTGTTTAAGTGTACGGTTCGTTCTTTCAGTTTGACCATTTGATTGTGGATGGTATGCTGACGTCAGGTCTAAAGAAATATCGAATTTCTTACAAAGGGCTCTCCAGAATTTAGCCGTGAACTGTACACCTCTATCCAAGAGGATATGCTTCGGCATGCCGTGCAGGCAAAAAATATGCCGTATAAACAGCTTTGCCAATTCTGGGGCAGATGGTAGCCCGGGTAATGAAACGAAGAGCATCATTTTCGAGAAGCGATCTACTGTGACTCATATGGTGTTGTTTCTCCTGGACACAGGCAGGTCAACGGCAAAATCCGTCGCGATGTGCATCCAAGGTTCCTCTGGCTCTGGCAAGGGCTGGAGAAGACCCCAAGGGTGACTAACCGGAGGCTTTTGCCTTACGCAGGTGGCGTAAGATTCAATGTACGCTCGTACGTCCTCCTTCATTGAAGGCCACCAATAATACCTCTGTAAGGTGGATAGTGTACGGGATTGCCCAGGATCTCTGGCTAATCGGGAATCATGAGCCCACTGAAGAAGTTTCTTTCTCAGGGTTCAAGGTACCACCGTCTTCCCAGTTGGAACGGAATGGGTAGCGGCCAGAATCACCTTATCAGGATTGATAATATGGCGAGGTGCATCCGGGACATCCTCTGAAGTGAAGGAGTGTGAGAGGGTGTCTGCACAGGTATTCTTGTCAGCAGGTACTTGAGCAGAAAGTCAAACCGATGAAAAAACAAAGACCATCGGGCTTGTCTGTGATTCAGTCGATGCGCATGACGCAGATATTCCAAAGTTTTGTGGTCTGTAAATACAGTTTTCTAATGTTGTGCCCCCTCGAGCCATGGGCGCCACTCTTTGAATGCTAGCTTGATAGCCAACAGCTCTTTATCTCCTTTACCATAATTTCTCTTGGCTGGAGAAAAACGCCGGGTGTATAAGTGTCACTGTTCTGACTCAGCACGGGTCCTACTCCGACATCGGAGGCATCAACCTTGACTATAAACGGTCGTTGAGCGTCCAGGTGGCGAAGGCAAGGTTTTTTGAGAAAAACCTCCTTGAGGGTTTGGAAGGCAGCAACAGCTTCTGGAGACCACTGCGAAGGGTTGGCTCCCTTCTTTGTCATGGCAGTAAGTGGTGTAGTCAAGATCGAGTAGTGGTGGATGAATGTGCGATAATAATTGGTGAAGCTGAGGAATCGGCGGAAAGCTTTGAGACCATTGGGTTGAGGCCAGTCCTGTATGCTTTTGGTCTTTTGTGGATCCATTTGGAAGCCCCTGCTGAACACCACGTAGACCAAAAAGGGAAAAGACTCCTGATGGAAGGCACACTTTTCAAGCTTAGCATAGAGACAGTTGTCCCGTAGTCTCTGCAGTACTCTTGCAACATCTACCTGGTGACTTTGTAGATCTTGGGAGAAAATTAGTATCTCGTCTAAATACACAACCACACATTGATACAGCATATATCTCGCAGGATCTCATTCATCATATTTTGGAATACGTCCGGAGCGTTACACAGGCCAAAGGGCATGACAAAGTACTCAAAATGGCCATCGGGAGTATTAAAGGCCGTCTTCCACTCGTGCCCTTGACGAATGCGGACCAGATTGTATGCCCCTTTTAGGTCCAGCTTTCTGAAAA
Organism: Rhinatrema bivittatum; assembly: GCF_901001135.1. Classification (NCBI taxonomy): domain Eukaryota; kingdom Metazoa; phylum Chordata; class Amphibia; order Gymnophiona; family Rhinatrematidae; genus Rhinatrema; species Rhinatrema bivittatum. The sequence goes on along the minus strand of NC_042615.1, from coordinate 469,282,087 downwards.
TCTTGGCTTCCTGGAGTCTGTCGAATAACTCTGAAATCAAAGGTAAAGGGTATCGGTCCTTTATGGTGATTTTGTTAAGTCCTCTGTAGCCTATACATGGGCGAAGGGATCCATCCTTCTTGCCAACAAAAAAGAATCCGGCTCCGGCAGGTGACTTGGAAGGCTGGATAAATCCTTTTTTGCAAATTTTCTTGATTATAGGCTGACATGGCCTCAATGGCTGAGGGTGAGAACACTGAAAAGGATAAGCAGATAGGAACTCCTTGAGTAGAAGTATTACTTTTTATAGCTGTGAGGTTGTGGCTTTTTAGAAGTAGAAGGTTGCTGCATTATTTTTGCTGATAAGGTGAGAAAAGTAGTGCAATGATCCTAAATAAGATATACTATTTACTTTCTCACCAAGCAGACTGTCTTCTCCAGATAGAACATCAGCAAAATTTTCACATACATCTCTGAGTCTTGAAGCTCTAAGCCAGAGACCTATTGGCTTCCGATTAAATACAGAGCCAGATTAAATACAAAGCCAGAGACCTACTGGCTTCCGATTAAATACAGGATCCAATTCAAGTCCATAATGATGATACACAAGGCCTTATATAACATCGCTCCTCTCAACTTAACGTTTCAAATTCAGCTACAGACATCCGTGAAACCGACTAGAAGTGCGTATCAGAACAGACTAATCACCCAACCGGCGAAATCCTCTCTGAGGAAACGTGCACTATCCACAGCGGGCCCTTCACTCTGGAACTCGCTACCTCCAGACCTTCGCCTTGAACCTTGCCACGCTACATTTAAAAAGAAACTTAAGACTTGGTTGTTCAAACAAGCATTCCCTTAGAGCTAAGAGCAGGAAGAAAGACATTTTCAAATTATTCGTTCTTTCCCCAGCCCCTAGCATATAACTTCCTGAAGAGATCAATATTGAATTGTACTTAATCATATAATCATGTTATTTATTTATTATATAATCATGTTGACAAACATATAACCATTTTATTTATCTATTAACTCGCATGTTATTTATTAACTGTTTAGCAATATATACTAATTTGTTACTTTGATTAATCTATTCAATGTAAACCGCTAAATGAAGCGATAGTTTCTGTTCCTTGTAAACCGGGGTGATATGTATATTATACAGGAACTTCCGGTATATAAATCCTTTAAATAAATAAATAAATAAATATTGCTGAAGTTCTGAAAGATGTATCATATGTAGATATGACGAAGTATTTATCACATTCCTCAGCTGATTATAGCAGTGGTAGAAAATACTGTAACATCTGATAATAGATATACTGTTGCATTTTGAAACTTTTGTATGTAAGAATACATGTATTGTACCATGCATAGTTGATGAGCTGTTATTCTGAAACTTAATATGGGCAATTGCAGTATCTCTTTAGCTGTGATTCCACCTCCATAGACTGATAAGGATGTTGGACATTCTGATGTCCCTGAAAAGACTGAACTTTATATCTGATGTTCAGTTTTCTTGATACTGCCAGTGTTCAAAGATGTGTGCCACATTCTAGTTTGCAATTCCTGCAAAACCTATATATTGGCACTGTTACAATCTGATTTGGCAGTTTAATAAACAATGATAAGTCAAATATGTCCTCTTTAGGCTCCATCTTTTGAAGGGTTATCAATATATAAATACTATTTTTACAAAATAAAATGGGAGTAATTTTCAAAGGAGTTAAGCATGTAAATGTAACATACTGTTGTAGCAATTTTCAAAAGCCATTTACTTGAGTAAAATGCACTTACTTGAGTAAAATCCTGTTTTACTTGAGTAAATGCTTTTTAAAGTCAGGCCCAAGATATTATTTAAGATGTAAAACAAGGTTCAATATTAGTAACTAGTAGATTATGTACTTACATCCAAAATTCTAATTCTCAGTGGTGGCTCCTGATTTTTGGAACAACCTGTCTTTTGATATGAGAGCTGTACTGTGTACTAAAACATTTAAAAAACTGTTAAAGACATTCCTTTTAATTGATGCTTATCTCTGTTTGTAAATGTATTTTTTATTGATGGACTGATAGACCATCATTTTGTCTTTTTTTAAACCAGTTTTGATAGTTGAATATTATGATCATTTTAAAGGTTTTATGCTGTACAGTTTTTATTGCTATATTTATTTGCTCTACTAACAATTATTTATATTACTCTGTAAGCTGACTAGGATAATTATATAGGCGGCATATAAATAAAGTAACCTATAACCTAATATTTTCTGTGAATATTTAACTAAAAGAGAATAACACACAGTATTCGTCTGTAAAATTCAGCCACAAAGAGTCTACAAAAAGCAGATGAAGATTTTAAACATACAGTACCTGTGTATGTGTTTCATTCTCCTGCAATTGTGTCTTTAGTGTCTCATACTCTGCATTTAATTTGTCCATTACTTTCTTGAACGTGTCTCTACGTTTGGAGAGCATTACTTTATCATCTTGGAGTTTCTGCAAGGTGGGAGAATGAAACACAAAATAAAGACTAAAACAATAATCAATAACTTATTACAGAATTTAAGTTTTATGTAAATGGTACACTTTTTAGGCACAACTTAATTTTCAATTTAAACTCATTAAAAACCATCTTTCAATTTTACTCTGATTTTCTTAGGAAATTATGTAAATCTATGAAAAATGGAAAGGGAGAGCCCGATATTCAGTGCCATTTAGCCGGCTAAGTCCAGATTTACCAGTTAACTGGTACTGAAATATCTGGCTGTGTTCAGTGGCTGCTACTTAGCTGGCTAATTTTTTATCTGGTGAAAAAGTTAGCTGCTAAAGTGAGGGAAAGGGTGGGGAAATGACAGGAACAAGATCAGATCAGCACCAACAAGCCGGATGCAAGAGTGTACCTCAGTCCCGATGTGGGAGTCCCTTCTTCAATTTAAGGTTCCAGGGAGTGCGGGGGTGAGGGGCTGTGGCTCGGGACCTTAACAGTTTTTTTCTAGATCTGGGGGGGTGTGGTGGAGGGAGTCAGGGTACCGGGACTCTATTATTTAATATTAGTCTTTGAGAGGGGGTGTCAGGGGACCTGGACTATATTATTTAATATTGGCCTTTGGAGGGGAAGGGGGGTAGGGGGATTGGGACTCTAGTATTTAATATTGGTCTTTGGGGGAGTGGGGAAGGAGGTGTCAGTGAACTGGGACTCTATTATTTAATACTGGTCTTGGGGGGGAGGGGGTGGGGGGATTGGAGTACTGGGACACTATTCTTTATTAATGGCCTTTGGGGGAGGGAGGTGGGTGCTGGCATTGTCACTATACAGCTACAGTGACACTTATTTTTCACGGGAGTGGGGTCTGTCTCAAGTGGCGGCTCCGGGTTGAGACAGGAGTCACACTTGACGTTCAGTCAACCTCCCCATTGGCCGTGAGCCTTTTTTGGGGGGGGGGGTGGGGGCAGCCCTTTAAGGCGATAGTGGTCTTTTGAGGTTGGGGCCACCATTTGCATTAAAGGGCTGCTAGGTACATTCTTTTGCCCTGCAGTGTTTGGTGCGAGGCAGAAGATTGCATCATAGAGCCATGATATTTTCTGGGGAGGTGCCACTATCGCCGCGAGACTCCCTGCGATAGTGGAGTCCCTTCCACAATAAAACTTCAAAGCTTAGTGGCTCTAGTACTTAGTTAGCTGGATATGTTTAAGGACTGCAATTTATTTGTCCTGACTAACTTTAATAAAGCTAAGTATATTCAGCAGCTACTAAGTTAGCCAATAAAAATTATCCAGTTAAGTTAACTGTATAACTAGGGGATTGGGACTCTAGTATTTAATATTGGTCTTTGGGGGAGTGGGGAAGGAGGTGTCAGTGGACTGGGACTCAATTATATATTATATTACATATAACTTAAGAAACCAGTTAGTGTCTGAATATTGTGCCTGGAATTTTAGAAATTTTTTAACAGTAATAAATGACGATAATAATTATTTTGCCATTCCCCATTCATATGATAGCCAATGCTTGATGTGCCTGTGACACTGGTGATATACAGTTTTCATTTAATCTAGAGAAAGGATGGGAACAGAGTTGTGGGATTATTCAACACAATCAACAGCTGTAATTAATGACAGTGCTCATTACTCTCATGGATGTCTGGCACCATAAATAGATATTCTAATGGGAAGGAAGGCTAAGCAGGACAGAATCGGCCAATGAGATCCTGAATCAGCTAGGAATTTGGGGAGAAATCAAGCTGGTAAGAAGATGTAAAAGAATAAATTGACAGGCATAACAAGAATGCTGAATACAAAAGAAACAAAGGGAAGAAAGAAATGAAAGAAATGGAGCATGAACAGGACTTGTGAAAGTAAAAGGAGAGGACTGAAAAAGTAAAAGGCTTGGAGAAAGCAGAGTTGCTTACCTGTAACAGGTGTTCTCACAGGACAGCAGGATGTTAGTCCTCACATATGGGTGACATCATCAGGATGGAGCCCAATCACGGAATACTTTTGTCAAAGTTTCTAGAACTTTGACTGGCACCTACTGGGCATGCCCAGCATGGTACTAACCCTGCATCCAGCAGGGGTCTCCCTTCAGTCTCATTTATAGTAAAAGAACGTGTGAAAAATAAAACAATAAATCGCAAGCATACCCAACTCCGCGGAGTGGTAGGTAGGTTTAGTGAGGACTAACATCCTGCTGACCTGTGAGAACACCTGTTACAGGTAAGCAACTCTGCTTTCTCACAGGACAAGCAGGATGGTAGTCCTCACATATGGGTGAATAACGAGCTGAGGATGCCCGTGCATGTACCAAAAACACCCAAAGATGTGCAACAGGCACAACAGGGGCAATTTTGGAGAATGGGCAGCCTGAAAATTCCAGCGGGCCTTGGTAGAAAGTGGGTATTAAGCTGAGAACAAACTGCGCAGAACTGACTGGCCAAAAAGAGAATCTTGTGCGCCAGCTTTGTCCAGGCAATAGTGGGCTGCAAAAGTATGGAGAGAACTCCAAGTAGCAGATCTGCAGATGTCAGCAAGAGATACAGACCGAAGGTGTGCTAGCGATGTTGCCATTGCTCTAATGGAGTGTGCTTTAACGCGTTCCTGTAGCGGAAGGCCTGTATGTTGGTAGCAGAAGGAAATACAGTCCACCAACCAGGAGGACAGGGTATGCTTTCCCATCGAGATACCCAGTTTAATGTTATTGAAAGAAACAAATAGCTGGGTGGACTTCCTGTGGTCTGCAGTGCATGCCAAATAAAAGGCTAGCGCATGTTTGCAGTCCAAGGAATGCAGAGCCCGCTCACCTGGATGTGAGTGGGGTTTTGGGAAGAAAGTAGGCAAAACTATAGATTGATTTAAATGGAATTCAGAGACTACTTTCGGCAGAAATATAGGATGAGTGCAGAGGACCACCCGATCACGAAGAAAGTTCGTATAAGGGGGGGATGTTACCAGTGCCTGTAGCTGACTGATCCTGCGGGCAGACGTCAAAGCTAAAAGGAAGAGTACTTTCCAAATAAGATGTCGCAACTCGCAGGAGTGCAGAGGTTTCATGAGTCTTGCTAAAACTACATTAAGGTCCCAAGCCGGGGCCGGTGGACGGAGAGGGGGCTTGAGGTGAAGCAAGCCCTTCATAAAACGTACTAAGGGTTGTGTCGAAATGGAGATATCCCCTGTACCTCGATGGAAGGCAGCCACCACACTGACATGTAATCTAATGGAGGAAGTTTGTAAACCCGACTCCAAGAGATGCCAGAGGTAGTCTAAAAACTGATTGTGGGTCAGGTAAAAGGGTCTAACTCCTTTGAAGAGCACCACATTGAAAATCTTTTCCATTTAGAATGGTACAATTTTCTAGTAAAAGGCTGTCGTGAAGCTATCAAGACCTGGGATACGGAGTCCGATAGATTGAGAGGCCGCAAGATTAGCCTTTCAACATCTAAGCTGTCAGAGACAAGGCCTGAAGGTTGGGATGGCACAACTGTCCGTCCTAAGGATGGGAAACCATACCTGTTGCAGCCAGTAGGGGGCTATTAGACTCATTAGACCCCTGTCTCTGTGCAGCTTCATGAGAGTCTTGCTGATGAGAGGAAGTGGTGGGTAGGCATAGAGGAGGCCTGTCGCCCAGGAGTGGGCGAAAGCATCCCTTGGTGGAGTTCTGTGACTGCGATGTAGGGAGCAGAAATTCTCCACTTTGCGATTGTGAATTGATGCAAAGAGGTCGATGCTCGGTTATCCCCACTTCTGAAATATCCAGTCCACCACCGCGGGATTGCGGGTCCACTCGTGGGGCTGAAACGAACGACTGAGCTTGTCCTCTAGAACACTGTTCACGCCCACCAGGTTGGTCGCTCTCAGTAGCATGACTTGTGAGAGAGCTAATGCCCAAAGTTGTGCTACTTCCTGACATAGGAGGTAGGATCCGTTTCCCCCCTGCTTGTTGATGCACCAAATCGCTACCTGGTTGTCCATCTGGATTAGGATTGTTTTGTTGGACAAGCAATCCTTGAACGCACCGAGCATATTTGATCGCTCGGAGCTCCAGAAAATGTATTTGATGCTGTGATTCCTCTGCTGACCAGGTTCCCTGAGTCTGCAGTTGGCTGACATGTGCTCTCCAACCTAGAGTGGAAGCATCGGTCATTAAGATTATTTGAGGTTCTGGAGCTTGAAACGGTAGCCCTTTGAGCAGGTGGGACTCCTGGATCCACCACTCCAGCGAGAGGCGAAGCTGCTTGGTGACATGGACAATGTTGGACATTGAATGATGTGCCTGTGACCACTGGGAATTTAATGTCCACTGTATTACTCTCATGGCAAGGCCAGCCATTGGGGTAACATGGACCGAGGATGCCATATGTCCCAGCAAGACTAGGACATGACGAGCCATTGTGGTTCGGCGAGACTGTATAGTGTGCGCCCGCACCGCCAGCACATGAGCTTGGTCCCTGGGAAGAAAAGCCTTTGCTTGGATCGTGTCGAGATCCGCTCCGATAAAGGAGAGGATTTGAGATGGAAACAATGAGACTTCTGATAATTGATGAGAAATCCCAAGGATAGTAGCAGCCGCACCGTAAGATGGAGGGAGTGAAGACCCCCCCCCCCCCCCTCCAGCGACTGAGCACTCAGCAACCAATCGTCTAGATAAGGATAGACGTGAGTGCCTAGTTTTCTTAAGTATGCGGCTACTGCTGCCAGGCATTCGTCAAGACACGAGGGGCTGAGGCTAGGCTGAATGGAAGTACACGGTATTGGAAGTGCTGGCTTCCGACAAGAAACCGGAGTGAGACGGGTTAATTGCTATGTGCATGTACGCGTCTTTGAGCTCCAGAGAGCAAAGCCAATCCCTTTGTAGAAGCGGTAGTAAGGAGCCTAAGGTTACCATCCGAAACTTCTCTTTCCGAAGATGTTTGTTTAGGGCACGAAGGTCTAATATGGGACGAATGCCTCCCATCTTTTTTGGTATTAAAAAGTATCGGGAGTAGAAGCCCTGTCCCCTTTGGGAACGAGGAACTGGTTCTATGGCATTGGCTTGTAGGAGGGAAGTTATTTCCTCCTGCAGATGATGAGAGTGGTCGGAGGAAGTCCACCCCAGCCGAGGTGGAGAGTCCGACGAGATGGAGAGGAAGTTTAGATGTTAACCTTGAGCTACGACCGACTGGACCCACCGGTCTGTGGTGATCTTTAGCCACATGGTGGTGAAGTGGCAGAGCCGGCCGCTGACAGGCAGGGATGGCAGAGGGGGGATGACACTCGCTCTTTAGCGGGAGTCAAAATCCTGAGGCAGGACTAGGTTGTGCAGGAGGTTGTGCCTTCTGAGTTCATGGCTGTCATGGTGGAAGGTTCTGGAATGGACGAAACGGACGAGCCCACGCTGGTGGAGGATAACATCTTTGGGCTTTGTAAGCTGGTCTTTTCGTCTCCCATCTAAACGGCCATTTGGAGGAGGCTAAAAACTCAGCATGAGCAGCCAAGAGCTGACGAAGCGCTTCGTTGTGATCCTTCAGCTGTGCCACCATCTCCTGGATCTTCTCTCCAAAGAGATTATCCCCTGTGCAGGGGAGATCAGCCAAATGGTCTTGAACCTCCAGGTGTAGATCCGAGGACTTTAGCCAAGCCCAACGTCTTGCACTTATGCCGGCTGCTGATAACCGGGATGCAGTATCAAAGATGTCACATGGCAATCGGACTTCATGCTTTTCTGCATCGAAGTCTTTTTTAACTATAGAGTTCAGCTGATCTTGAAGCTGCTCTGGGAGGGACTCACCAAAGTCTTGCAAGTGCTTGAAAAGATTTCGATTGTATTGTGTCATATACAATTGATATGCAGCAATACGTGAAATGAGCATACAGCCGTGGAACACTCTGTGCCCTAAAGCATCCAGGAACTTCTGCTCCTTCCCAGGTGGTGCTGAAGAATGAGGTTTCGGACATTTGGCCCTCTTCTGTGCAGACTCCACTACGACCGACTGATGCGCCAACTGCGTCTTTTGGGAGCCAGGCGATGGCTGCACCAGATAGATCGCATCCGTCTTGCGATTTACAGGAAGGACCGTCCCAGGATGCTCCCAGTTGCGCTGCATCAAATCCAGTAGAACTTCATGTTCTGGGACAGACATTATCTCTTTTGGAGGATCCAGGAACTGAAGCACCTCCAGCATTTTATGTCTGGAGTCCTCTGTCTGCAGCATAAAGGGGCGGATTTTAAGAGCCCTGCTCGCGTACATCCGCCCCGGATTTACGCGAGCAGGGCCCTGTGCGCTGGTGCGCCTATGCTGGGTTGCGTCTAGGCGCGCCAGCGACCCGCTGGCACGCGGGGATTTACTTCTCCCTCTGGGAGGCGTAAATCCCCCAACAAAGGTAGGAGGGGGGTTTAGACAGGGCCGGGGGGGTGGGTTAGGTAGAGGAAGGGAGGGGAAGGTGAGGGGAGGGCGTTAGCGAATTCCCTCCGAGGCCGCTCCGATTTCGGAGCGGCCTTGGAGGGAACGGAGGTAGGCTGCGCGGCTCGGCGCGCGCCGGCTACACGAAATCGGTAGCCTTGCGCGCACCGATCCATGATTTTAGCGGATACGCGCGTATCTACTAAAATCCCGCGTACTTTTGTTGGCGCCTGGAGCGCCAACAAAAGTACGCCAATGCGCCGTTTTTGAAAATCTACCCCAAAGGGAATAGTCTCTGCCATCTCCTTGAAGAAATTAATGAAGGAGAGGTCCTCCGGCGGAGACTTATGCCTCTCCTCAGGAGGCGAAGGTTCTGATGGGACATCGGCAGAATCCTGGGAATCCGAGGTGTCATCCATCCATGGATCATATGGCTGATCCCTCACATCCAGCGGTGGTCTTAGTGGTACAAAAGGATCTCCCCTGGCCGGAGGAGGTCTTGGCACTGAAGGTATTGGTGTTGGTATCGATGGCCTCGGCCCCGACAAATCCAGATCCGGCACCGGTGCAGGGCGAAACGGTATCGATGACTTTGCTGGTCACTTCGGTGCATTCACTCCCGAAGGTCCTGGGACGGGCTCCGGCCTCAACGAGTCCTCTTCATCCGAAGAGAGTGGAATGGGTGTCGATGGAGCCATGGGAATCGTAGATTTCCCGGTGCCACCGGCAGGGCACTGATGATTACATCGAGCTTATCGAGGAAAGGAAGCAGCACTGGAGGCATCGGTGCTGGCTCCGGCACCGGCATCGGTGCTGGAGTCGGGGGTCTCGGAAGGCCCTGTATGGCCTGAACCACTGCCTCTTGCACCATCCGGTGCAATTCCTCGCGGAATGCTGGAGTCGTGAACCCCAGGTCCGGAGTAGGAGGCATGGCGGGCAATACTGGAGGGTCCACCTTGCCTCATGGAATCTCGGCTGCCGCGCCCATCGAAGGTGGGGAACGCTTCGGTGCATCCGGCTTAGAGGAGGGTTTAGGCTCCTCGGCCCGGGCTTTCTTCTTCGGTGGCTCGAGATCAGACGATGATGCCACCGGTGTCCCCAAAGTCGATGGCATAGCCCTTCAATGCTTATGCCGGTGCTTCTCATGGTGCTCAGCCTTCCCTGTTTCCGGCACCGATGACGGGGACGCTGAAGACCGAAACACTGACCAAGACCCCTCTGCATCGGATTGATGGCGTTGTTTCGCTGGGGACGATGTCGATGGAGTCTGCGAAGACGGGCGCTGCTGAAATAAGAACACCATTTTCTCTAGACGTGCCCTACAGACCTTCAGTGTCATTTGGGCACAATTGGCACACGTCTCTACGTCGTGCGACGAGCCCAGACAAAGGACACAGACCAAATGAGGGTCTGTGATTGACATTGCCCTCGGACAGTTGGGGCACCGACAAAAACCCGTTGCCATCGTAGCCATCGAAAATTGAGGCCGACCACGGTCGGTGCCAATAAGGCCTATACAGGTCCCCGCCGGGAACCGACCGAAAAATGGGGCAAAACTTACCGTACGGATGCGGCAATCAACGGCGGAGAAAGGAGACCCCTACGAGTATAAACCTTTGCAAGTTTTGGAACAAATTTCCTGAGAAGAAAATTCCTGTCAGGAACTTGTGAAGAGCTCCAAAAATCCGTGTGGCCAAAGCTGCGCGGAAACAAAGAGGCTGAAGGGAGACCCCTGCTGGATGCAGGGTTAGTACCATGCTGGGCATACCCAGTAGGTGCCAGTCAAAGTTCTAGAAACTTTGACAAAAGTATTCCGTGATTGGGCTCCATCCTGATGATGTCACCCATATGTGAGGACTACCATCCTGCTTGTCCTGTGAGAAGAGGAGAAAGAAAAATGGGGAAAAAAGAAGTAAGATTATTTGTATCAGTTGAAGGAAGAAGAAAACAGAACAAGTAGGCAAGGTTTATTCCTGGGGATTGTACACAGAGATGCCAATGGCATTTTTAAAACACCAAGCTTTTCTCCCTTACATTATATTTCCTCCTGTCATACCAGGAAAATGCAGTTGCCTTCTTGATTATATTTTTTTCCATAGCTGAGAGTGGAGTGTTCATACCACACCTCCACTATCGGCCTATTGGTCATGTAGCACTATCACATGAATAGTATCAATGGAGAAAGCATCAGTCGAATTTACAGCAGATTGTAGAACTGAACATAAGAACATAAGAAATTGCCATGCTGAGTCAGACCAAGGGTCCATCAAGTCCAGCATCCTGTTTCCAACAGAGGCCTCACCAGGCCACAAGAACCTGGCAAGTACCCAAACATTAAGAAGATCCCATGCCTCTGATAACAGTAATAGCAGAGGCCATTCCCTAAGTCAACTTGATTAATAGCAGTTAATGGACTTCTCCAAGAACTTATCCAAACCTTTTTTAAACCCAGCTACACTAACTGTACTAACCACATCCTCTGGCAACAAATTCCAGAGCTTAATTGTGTGTTGAGTGAAAAAGAATCTTCTCTGATTAGCCTTAAATGTGCTACTTGCTAACTTCATGGAGTGCGCCCTAGTCCTTCTATTATCCGAAAGTGTAAATAACCCTTTTTAAATATTGGTGTTACATTGGCCACCCTCCAGTCTTCAGGTACATCAACCACTCCAGGTGATTTGCTACTCTTTAGTTTGTCAATCTGGCCTACTACATCTTCCAGGTTCACAGTGATTTGTTTCAGTTCATCTGACTCATCACCCTTGAAAACCATTTCCGGAACTGGTTTCTCCTCAATATTCTCATTAGTAAACACAGAAGCAAAGAATTCATTTAGTCTTTCTGCAATGGCCTTATCTTCCCTAAGAGCCCCTTTAACCCCTCTGTCATCTAATGGTCCAACCGACTCCCTCACAGGTTTCTTGCTTTGGATATATTTTAAAAAGTTTTTATTATGAGGTTTTGCCTCTATGGCCAACTTCATTTCAAATTCTCACTTCGCCTGTCTTATCAATGTTTTACACTTAACTTGACAATGCTTATGTTTTATCCTATTTTCTTCAGATGGATCCTTCTTCCAATTTTTGAAGGATGTTTTTTTGGCTAAAATAGCCTCTTTCACCTCACCTTTTAACCATACTGGTAATTGTTCTGCCTTCCTTCCACCTTTCTTAATGCGTGGCATACATCTGGACTGTGCATCTAGGATTATATTTTTAAACAATATCCATGCCAGGAGGTGTTGACGAATGTGGACAAATCCTCCTTGATTTCTTTTGTACTGACTCTACCACAACAGACTGATGTGGGAGTTGAGGTTTTTGGAAACCGGGTATATGCTGTACCAAATAAGTAGCATCTGTTCTTCTGTTCACTGGAGGAACAGTGCAGGGATGTTCCCAAAGTCGATGCTGCAAGTCTACCAGTACTTCATGTACTGGTACAGCCACTATTGTTTTTGGAGCTTCAACGAATTGGAGTACCTCCAATGTCCTATGCCTTGTATCTTCCTCTGTTACAAGTTGAAAAGGGATTGTTTCTGACATTTCCCTTATGAAATTTGCAAAGAAGAGGTCTTCAGGTGGTGACTTTCTTCTTTCCTCTGGTGGAGAGGGTTCTGACAAGATATCTTCAGTAGAAGAATCAGTATCTACATCTTCCCAGGTATCTGAAAAGATGTGTGGTTGAGGACTTGAAGGAGGAATGAAGAATGGTGTTGAAGGACGTAAAGTCATCGATAGATCCTTTGATGGTTTTGGTTGATGCTTCGGTGGCATCGATAGTAATGGTTGTGGCACCGATGGCACCGAGGAAAAATGCAGACATCTCAGTCCCGAGAGTCCTGATGGTCCTGGCATCGGTGACTGAGGATCAGAGTCGGTGCCTTCTTCATCCGATGACCTGGAAATGGGTATCGGGCCTTTCAGGAGCTGTGTCAGTTCCTTCGGCATCGGTGGCCCAGGTTGTGTCGGTAGGGCACCGATCAATGCATCGTGTTTGGTAAGTAACGGTACGAACATCGATGGCTCCAGCATTGGTGCTGGTATGGGGGCCGGCACCGGTGGATGTAGTTCCCGGAGGGCATCATTGACTGCCTGGCGGATAAATCCATTCAGTTCCTCCCATATAGCTGATGAGGACAGAGCAGCTACAGGGGGTGGCAGACTCGGCGGAACTGGCTCCTCCACAGATCCCTGTGGGAGCGCAGCACCTGGCACCGATATCGGTGGGGATCGCTGTGGACTTTCTAGTGTTGAGGGCATAGTCGGCTCCTCTAACCTTGTCCTCTTCGGGGGCGGCTCATGGCCATCGAAGCCGCTCCGGAATCAGTGCCGGCACTGGGCGTGGATTCCTTTCAGTGCCGGTGTCTATGTTTTTCACGGTGCTCGGCCCGGTCTTTCTCCAGCGCCGAGGTAGATTTTGTCGATGACTTTGACGGTGTTGGAGACGGGTGGTCACCACTGCCTTCATGTACCCGGCAGGTCTTTATCATCACTTTTTTGGATACCCCTGCCGGTGAAGGTTGTGTAGACGTCGATGGAATTAACTGTAGTTTAAACAGAGTTTCCATTTTTTCCAGGCGAGCCCGCCTACCTTTTGCTGTCATTTTGGCGCATTTAGGACAAGAAGAAACATCGTGTGCAGCGCCAAGGCATAAGACGCACTTGTCATGGGGGTCAGTTATCGACATAGTACGAGGGCACGTTCTAAACCCCGTTGCCATGATGACAAAAGGTTGAGGCCTGAGAGCCGTCGACGGCCTGTGGGCACCGAGGGACAGTGAGAATGGTTTCGACTGAAAAACTAAGTGTTTTACTCACCGAATCGGAGAAAATCTGAATTTAAATGGGAGATCCCTATGAGGGGATATTTTTTTTGAAGAACTGTTAATATTTTTTCCATGAGGAAAATTGAGTGAAGAATCACACAGATCTCATAACTGCGAGGCAAACTGCAGTGGGGAAAAAAAGAGACTGAAGGGAGATCCCTGTGGCTCGAGGGATAATGGCATGCTGGGCATGCTCAGTAGGCTCACTGTGCCAGTCAAAAGTTTCTAGAAACTTTGACAGAAAGTTTTCTGTGACAGGGGTCCGTCCACTGATGTCACCCATATGTGAAGACTATAATCCTGCTTGTCCTGGGATAAAATATAATACAGTGTTAAAGGTCATACCATAAATAACCAACAGTGACATAAAGCAAAATTGCTTATCTAGCAATAGGTGTTATCCCAGGACAGCAGGATGTAGTCCTCACATATGGGTGACGTCACCGACGGAGCCCTAACGCGGGAAATCTTTCTGTCAAAGTTTCTAGAAACTTTTGACTGGCCCTGTGAGGCCACTGAGCATGCCCAGCATGCCATGATATTCTCTGCCACAGGTGTCTCTCTTCAGTCTCGTATGTAGCAATAAGCTTTAGCAAAAAATAAAATAATAAAAGGCATGAGACCCAACTCCGTGGGGTGGCGGGCTGGTTTCGTGAGGACTACATCCTGCTGTCCTGGGATAACACCTATTACAAGGTAAGCAATTTTTCTTTATCCCAGGACAAGCAGGATGATAGTCCTCACATATGGGTGATTAGCAAGCTAGAAGCTGAATCATTTTGTAGTGAAGTAGCACTGAAGTATTGTTGTTCAAAATGAGGCAGCTGAAGATCACAGCATATTGGATGTAGAAGGAGTTGGGATTAAACTGGAAACAAGTTCTTTAAGACAGACTGTCCATAGGCTGAATCTTGTCGTCCTTGCTTGTCCAAACAGTAATGAGCTGCAAAAGTGTGAAGAGAACTCCATGTTGCTGCTTTACATATGTCAAGGATTGGCACTGAAAGATAGTGTGCTACTGAGGTTGACATTGCTCTTACTGAATATGCCTTTACTCGTCCTTGGAGAGGAAGGCCTGCTTTTTCATTGTAAAACTGTATACAATCTGCTAGCCAATTGGATATAGTATGTTTACCCAGTGACTTTCCTGGTTTGTTTGGATCATAAGATACAAAAAGTTGAGTGGATTTCCTGTGGACTGCAGTGCGGTTTATATAAAATGCTAGTGCACGCTCTCAGTCCAAGGTATGTAAGGCTGTTTCTCCTGGATGGGAATGGGGCCTTGGAAAGAATGTGGGGAAAACTATGGATTGGTTCAGGTGGAATTCCGTAACTACCTTGGGGAGGAATTTTGGATGTGTACGGAGAACCACTCTGTCATGTAGGAATTTTGTATAGGGTGAGTACGTGACAAGTGCTTGTAACTCACTAACCCTTCTAGCTGATGTAATGGCTATGAGGAAGATAGTCTTCCATGTGAGAAATTTAAAATCACATGAATCTATGGGTTCAAAAGGGGAACGCATGAGTTTTGTTAAGACCAGATTGAGGTCCCACTCTATGACTGATGGCCGAATTGGTGGTTTTAGATGCGTTAAACCTCTCATAAACCTACTGACTAGAGGTTGTGTCAAAATAGGCACATCTCCTACCTTGTTATGGTAGGCTGAGATTGCACTTAAATGTACTCTTACAGATGAAGTCTGGAGACCAGAGTCTGAAAGGTGGTATAAGTACTCTAGTAGAGAAGTCGTGGGGCAAGTAAAAGGGTCAATTTTTTTCTGCCTACACCACAGAGTAAATCGTTTCCATTTCAGAGAATAGTTCTTACGTGTGGAAGGTTTACGGGTAGCTAGAAGCACTTGAGATACGTTGGTGGAAAGACTGAGTGGCTGTAAGATCAAGCTTTCAACATCCATGCTGTCAGGGATAGGGATTGAAGGTTGGGATGGCGCAACCGACCCTGATCCTGAGTTATGAGAGTGGGAGCTACTCCCAGACGAATTGGATCCCTGATCGAGAGGTCTAGAAGTGTGGGAAACCATACTTGTCGAGGCCAATATGGGGCTATGAGTATCATGGACCCCTTGTCCTGTTGTAGCTTCACTAGAGTTTTGGTTATAAGCGGTATTGGAGGATACGCGTATAAAAGGCCTGAGTTCCAAGGATGAGCAAAGGCGTCCTTGGCTGGCTGGTTCTTCTGTTTGTGTAGAGAACAGAATATATCCACTTTGTGATTCAGATGTGACGCAAAGAGGTCTATTGTCGGTTGACCCCAACATTGAAAGATCCTGGTCGCTACTGAGGGATCCAGGGACCATTCGTGTGGTTGGAACTGACGACTGAGTCGATCCGCTAGTACATTTTGAATGCCTGCCAGATAAGTGGCCCGGAGAAACATTGAGTGTGATACGGCCCAGGCCCAAATCTGTGCAGCTTCTTGACAAAGGAGATACGAGCCCGTACCTCCCTGTTTGTTGATGTACCACATGGCTACTGTGTTGTCCGTTTGGATCAGAACAGTCTTGTGTGACAGGCAGTCCTTGAACGCATGTAGCGCATAACGTATAGCTCGAAGCTCTAGGAAATTTATTTGAAATGTTGCTTCGAGGTTTGTCCAAGTCCCTTGTGTTTGGAGATTGTCTATGTGAGCTCCCCAACCCAAGGTGGATGCATCTGTAGTTAACGTTATCTGCGGGACTGGTTGCTGAAAAGGTAGGCCTTTGCGCAAGTTGTCCATGTTTGTCCACCAAAGTAGAGATGATCTTGGTTGGTGGGTCACTTGAAGTGGATAATGAAGTGGTTGAATGGCCTGGATCCATTGTGAACTTAAAGTCCATTGGGTAACTCTCATGGCGAGCCGTGCCATAGGAGTGACATGAACTGTGGAGGCCATGTGGCCTAGTAAAGTGAGAAACTGATGAGCTATTGTTTGTTTCTGTAAGTAAATGGATCTTGCTAGTGTCCTTGCCCGATCTACAGGTAGAAAGGCCTTTGCTAGATTGGTGTTCAATTCTGTTCCTATGAATTGAAGCAGGTGAGTTGGAGTGAGATGGGATTTTTGATAATTGATGAGAAATCCCATGGAGTGAAGTAGGGTAATTATTCGAGTCAGAGAAGTGAGAGCTCCTTGCTGAGATTGACTCCTGATCAGCCAGTCGTCCAGATATGGGAAAACATGGACATTTTCCTTGTGCAAGTGTCCTGCTATTGCTGCCAGACATTTGGTGAAGACTCTGGGAGCTGATGCCTGTCCGAATGGCAGAACTCTGTATTGGAAATGTTGATGGCCCACCATGAAGCGCAAATATTTGCAATGAGGAGGGAATATGGGAATGTGAGTGTAAGCGTCTTGAAGATCCAGAGAACAAAGCCAATCTCCTGTTTGAAGTAGTGGAAGCATTGTGCCTAGAGAAACCATCCTGAATTTTTCTTTTTTCAGAAATCTGTTGAGATTTCTGAGGTCTAGGATGGGAAGTAGGTCTCCGGTTTTCTTTGGAATGAGGAAATATTGGGAGTAGAATCCTCTGCCCTGCTGTGTCCGGGGCACTGGCGGTATTGCCCTGGCTCTCAGAAGGGTGGATAATTCTATTTGTAATTGAATTAGTTGAGAATTTTGTTGTGGGCAGGAAGTGGTGGAGATTCTGGAGGAATTGAGAGGAAATTTAGTTTGTAGCCTCGAGAGACTATGGAGAATACCCATTGGTCTGATGTTATGTTTTGCCAGTGTGTGTGAAAATAGTATACTCTTCCGCCCACTGGCAGGTCTGGTCGAGGATTTAGGGGATGGACTTGTTCTCTGGCCTGTGTTTCAAAAGCCCGCTGCTTGGCCTGTCTGTGCAGGAGGTTGAGGGCGGGTAGTCCTAGGCTGTCTGGCCTGTGACCATTGTTGTGGTCTAGTTGACCTACCCCTAGAAGTTTGGGGGTAGTATCTTCTTGGCCTATAGTAAGAACGTCTGGTTTCTCTTCGAGGTAGGCGACGAGAAGGTTGTGTAGAGGGATCTTGTGGTATTTGAGGCAGTTGGCGTAAAGTCTCTGTATGGTCTTTAAGCTGTTGTACTGCTTCTTGGACCTTTTCCCCAAACAAATTGTCTCCGAGACATGGTAGGTCCACAAGTTTTTCTTGGACCTCAGGCCTTAGGTCCGAGGCCTTAAGCCATGCCCATCTATGGGCGGTGATTCCAGCTGCTACTGCTCTGGAAGCCGTCTCAAAATTGTCATAGACCGCCCTCACCTCATGCTTTCCGGCTTCTAGGCCTTTGTTGACTATGGCCTGTGCTGGTTCCTGGAACTGCGTAGGCAAAGAAGTAATAAATTCTTCCATTTGCTTCCATAGGTTCCTCTGATATTGTGTTAAATTTATTATTTATTTATTTATTTATTTTACATTTTTATATACCGCAATTCATGTAGCAAAGTTACATATCATTTCGGTTTACATTATAACAATAACAAGCATGTAAGAATGCAATTACATTAAAACAGGGGAGTGAACTAGGATAAGAGAGAACAGGGTAAACAAACCATAACTTATAAAATAATAGTTATATTGTGAATCATTTGAAAGATTGGCTGTAGCTCTGGGTGAGAATTAGATTAATAAATTATACGGACTATGGATCATTTATTTGTGATGAGGGAGAGAGATGGAGTGTTACTCTAATCTGTACTCTGATTGATGGACTAGTGGGTAGTCTGTCGGATGGTAAAGTAAGGAACGAGTAATTGCTTGGCTTTAATTAAATGCTTGCTCGAATAACCAGGTTTTTACAATTGGTAAGCAGAGATTTTTGTGTTCAAGATGGCACTTTGATACACTTCTCTGCCTAATGAATCGAGAAAGCTATGGTCTTTACCAGGTGGAATTGACGAGTGTGGGCAGGTACGTTTTGACTTTTTCTGTGCAGACTCTACTACCACAGACTGGTGTGGTAACTGTTGTTTCTGATATCCTGGAGCTATCTGCACTAAATAGGTTGTGTCCACACGCTTATTCACTGCGGGGACAGAAGATGGATGCTCCCAGATGTGGCGTTGAAGATCCAAGATAACCTCATGGATTGGAATAGCCAACACTTGTTTAGGCGGGTCTACAAACTGTAGAAGTTCTAGAGTTTGTTGCCTGGTATCTTCTTCTGCTGTTAGGTTGAAGGGAATGGAGTCAGCCATGTCCTGTATGAATGTTGAGAAAGATAAATCTTCTGGAGGTGATTTTTTTCTCTGGTCTGGAGGTGAAGGTTCAGACATGAATCCCTCAGAAGACGTAACTGACTGCTGTTCATCCCAAGAATCGTCTGGGTCATCTCTATAAGGAGACCTTGGAGGAGATCTGGGAGGGTAATGAAGGCCTGAAGGGCCTGGTTGTGGATCATCAGAGGAAAATAAATGTGAAATGTCCTGAGGCTTTGTTTTGTTGTTGGCAGGTTATCGATGACATTTTGATATCTTTGTAAAAGACGTCGATAGAATGCGAGATCCTGAACTTCAGGAGGCTCAGATGATGGTTGCCTCGATGATGTAGTGGTTGTCATCGATGTAGTCGTCGGTAGAAATGTTCTCGAAGACTTCGACGTCGTTGGAATCGAGATCGGCATCGAAGAGCCCGATGGTATCTGGGCGAAGATGGACGTCGATGACGTGATGGGTTTCAGTGTTGTAGTGATCGACTCCATGATTGTCCTCGGTGCCAACAAGGACACCGGCATCGGTGGGCCCACTGGCATCGGTAATACAACCGGCATCGATGCTGGTGGCATCGGCATCGCTGGGATCACCGGAGGTGCTTGATCCTTTAAAGCCTGAATGACCACTTGTCTGATGAGATCAGACAATTCCGGCTGTACAACTGATGGAATCAGAGCAGTTGTAAGCGGTGGCGGAGGCTGCGATGATGGATCCTGTGCAGAAGTCTGCAGAGGATCTGACATCGATGGAGGCAAAGGCCCAGGCATTGAGGGGACTGCTATTTCCTGGGTCCGTGGCCGCTTTGCCGTTGATTCCTCCTGGGACGTCGATGCGGATGACGACGGTCGACGATGTCGATGACGATGCTTTAACTTAAGTTGGTCGGTCGACTTCGTCGATGCTGTGGACGATGGCGAGGACGGACGATCACCGGATCCGTCCGGACGTGATTTCTTAAGTAATGCTCGCTTAGTCACTCCGGCCGGAGACGACTCTCTCCCAGTCTCCTTGACCTACGGACCAGTCACGGTTCAGACTCCTGCCCTAGTGGACTCAGGGGCAGGAGGCAACTTCATTCTCGGACGTTTAGTGGAATATTTGAGGATCCCCTCATCAAATTAAAAGATCCACTACTGTTGTCCTCCATTCATGGAGAGCCCTTACTGGGCGATGTGACTTACCAAACCATTCCAGTTACTCTTCGCACCGGAGCTCTTCATACGGAATCGCTCTCCTTCTTTGTACTGGAAAAAGCCATACACCCTATCGTCCTGGAGTTACCCTGGCTGCAAGTGCACCAACCCCAATTTGACTGGGCGTCCCTGGATCTCTCTCGCTGGGGCCCAGAATGTCATGGGAAGTGCCTTAAGGAGATCTCGCCTATTATATGCATGCCTACGACTCCAGCGATGCCAGGACTGCTGTCCCAGTACACATCCTTCGGGGATGTATTCTCCAAAGAAGCAGCTGATATTCTTCCTCCACATAGGCCCTATCACTGTGCCATAAGACTGAAGCCCAACACTGAGCCATCGAAGGGAAGAGTGTACCCCCTCTCAGCTCTCGAGAATACATTGAAGAAAATCTCCAGAAGGGCTTTATCCGACCATCAAAGTCGCCAGCTGGCGCAGGCTTTTCTTTGTGGGGAAGAAGGACGGTACCCTATGTCCATGGATCGATTATCGAGGTCTAAATGAGATCATGATCAAAGACCGTTACCCCTTGCCATTAATCTCGGAGCTGTTTGACAGGCTGCAAGGGGCCAAGATATTTTCAAAGCTTGACCTGAAGGGGGCTTACAACCTCATTCGCATTTGGAGCGGCGATGAATGGAAAACAGCCTTCAATACGTGAGACGGACACTTCGAGTATCTTGTAATGCTGTTCGGATTGTGCAATGTACCCGCCATTTTCCAAAATATGATGAACGACATCTTGCGGGATCTGCTGTACAAGAACGTTGTGATCTACCTGGATGATATACTCATCTTCTGCCAGGATTTGGACACCCACATTGCAGACTTTAAGCAAGTACTTCACCGTCTCCGCGAACACCAGCTGTATGCCAAGCTCTCTAAGTGTGAATTTCACAAAGACTCTGTGCCTTTTCTAGGCTACATAGTGTCAAAGGAAGGCTTCCTAATGGACCCTCACAAACTTGAACGTATCAAGAATTGGTCTCAACCTACCAGCCTGAAGGCTTTAAAGAGATTCCTGGGGTTCACCAATTACTATAGAAGCTTTATAAAGAACTACTCTTCTTTAACCGTACCCTTGACTGCGATGACCCGCAAGGGTGCCAGCGCTTCAAAATGGTCAGCGGAGGCCATTTCCATGTTCGAGAAATTGAAGACTGTCTTCTCTACAGAACCTTGCTTCTGGCATCCAGACCCCAACAAGCCCTTCACAGTAGAAGCTGACGCTTCGGATGTGGGGGTAGGGGCTGTGTTAAGCCAACCTGGAGATTCGAAAGCCTTACGTCCCTATTCGTTCTTCTCACGAAGATTTTCTCCAGCCGAGAAAAACTATGGGATAGGCGATAAAGAACTCTTGGCAATAAAGCTTGCATTCGAGGAATGGTGGGCTTGGCTCGAAGGCACTCAACATCAAATAACCGTATTCACGGATCATAAAAACCTAGAGTATCTCCGCCACGCACAACGTCTGAATTACAGACAGGCCAGATGGTCATTATTCTTTAATCGTTTCGATTTTGTGCTCAAGTTCTGCCCTGGAGATCGAAACATCAGAGCAGACGCGCTGTCTCGCTCTTTCCATTCAGAGGATGTGCCTGATGAGCCACAGCACATAATTGACCCAAAGAAAATCCTCTTGGCATCCACACAGTCTGTGCCTGCTGGAAAAACTATCGTTCCAAAGAAACTCAGGAAGAAAGTGCTCTTTTGGGTGCACGATTCCAAGCTGGCTGGCCATCCTGGTCAATGCCGTACCCTGCTCAAGATTCAGGAGCTGTATTGGTGGCCTACCATCAAAAAGGATACCTATTCCTACGTGGCATCCTGCACAAATTGTGCTAAGAACAAACCTGCTTCTGGACAACTATGGGGTCAATTGCAACCTTTGCCAGTTCTGGATCGGCCCTGGTCACACATCGCTACTGACTTTGTAATCGATTTACGTACTTCCGGAGGAATGAACACCATCTGGGTGACTGTGGATCGATTTAGCAAGATGGCACACTTCGTGGCGCTCCCTGGCATACCTTCAACCTTGGAGCTTGCAAAGCTCTTCATAACGCACATATTCCGCCTCCACGGCCTACCTTCACACATTGTATCTGATCGTGGGTCCCAATTCACGGCACGATTTTGGAAGGCTTTGTGCAAGTTGTTCGACATCACTCTGGACTACACTTCAGCCTACCATCCGCAGTCGAATGGCCAGATGGAAAGGATGAATCATACGATGTAGCAGTTTATTCGAGCCTATGTCACGTCCCGACAGACTAACTGGGCCGAATTGCTTCCATGGGCTGAATTCGCCATCAACTCTCATCCAGCAACTTCTACTGGATTGTCACCATTGGAAGTGGTTTTTGGACGTTCCCCAACACCACCACTTCCACTGAAGTTCTCAGTGACGATCCCCAGCAGCTCAATCCACTGCTGATGATATCCATAAACTGTGGGTTCAGACAAAGGACATGCTAATTAAAGCGAGTGACCATGCTAAGACAACTACGATGCGCACCATTCGCAAGCTCCAGTCTTCAAGCCAGAAGACAAGGTCTGGTTGTCAACCAAGCACCTCAGACTTAAACTACCCTCCTCTCGGTTTGCTCCTCGCTGTTACGATCCCGGTCACTAGGTTAGTGACCGGGCACCTACCTCCCTCTGCCACGCCGCGAACCGCCGGGTTCCTGGCCTCCAGGGCCGCATGGCAGCGGCGTCTCCTCATGGAGACGCCGCCGGGGACTCCTCCCCTCGTTGGGGAAACGCACGCGCGCGCGCGCGCGTAGGGCCGCGTTTTAAGGCGTCTGCACCCGGATGTGCAGACACGCCCCCTTTGACGTCAGATGCCGGCTAGGGTATTTAAACAGGGCCTTTCGGCTTTCCAATCTGCCTTGCAACGAGGTCTCTCTGCGGAGTTCCAGTTGCCCTTCGGATCGTCTGGTTCCTGTTTCCTGCTTGCCTGACTCTGGTTTCGCCTGCTAGCCCGGTTCCTGGATTCTGCTTGCCCTACGACTCTGTCTTCTGCCTGCTTGCCGCCTGCCTTGACCTCAGCTCGTGACCTCTACTCTGCCTGTTTACCGCCTGCCTTGACCTCAGCTCGTGACCTCTACTCTGCCTGCTTGCCGCCTGCCCTGACCTCAGTCTGTGACTCCGTTCTGCTTGCCTTCCGCCTGCCCTGACTCCGGTCCGTGACTTCGTTCCACCAGTTCGCTGCCTGCCCAGACTCCGGTTCGTATTCCTCTCCTTGGGTTCTTCAGCCTTCACTTAAGTCCCAGCGGCCCGGGTCCCTACGGGCTCCTCCTGGGGGGACCTCGGGCTTCCAGGGTGAAGACTCCTAAGTCCTAGCAACCCGGGCCTCCACAGCTCCTCTGGAGGGGTCACGGGTTTCCAGGTGAAGATTCGTCTGTTCCATCGAGTTCTGCCTCCCGTCCGTCCTTCGGCGACGGTCGGCCCAAGGATTCACTTCCGGTTTGGACAGTCACAACAGTTTGCAAGGCCATGGATCCGGCAGATCTCGCTGGTCTCCAGGCCATTCCGGGGCTTGCTCAATGCCTGGTACAGCAGCAACAGGTGTTGGATTCATTAGTGGCCACGGTAGAGCGTATGGCTACCTGCATGGACGCCGAGCCTCCTGCACAGGCTCCAGTACCAGCACCCGCTCCGGTTGTCACGCTCCAGACTCCTACACAGCTGCCTGCTCCTTCCCGTTACGCTGGGGATGCTAAGGCATGTCGTGGATTTCTCAACCAATGTTTTGTACGGTTCGCCTTACTTCCTAACCAGTTCCCCACTGACTCTGTCAAGGTAGCGTACATTTTTTCCTTGTTGGACGGAAAGGCCTTGAACTGGGCATCTCCCATGTGGGAAAAGAATGACGCCACACTCGCTAACCTGGATCTCTTTGTAGCTAATTTCCGAGCCGCCTTCGATGAACCTGCTCGCCAGACCTCGGCGACTTCAGAACTTCTGCAGCTCCGACAGGGAGCACGCACGCTAGCAGAGTACACCTTGGAATTCCGCACCCTAGCACTAGAGGTGGGATGGCATGATGATGCTCTTCGTGGGATTTTCCTTGAAGGTCTGGCAGGCCGGATTAAGGATGTACTAGCCACCAGGGACCTGCCTGAGGATCTCAACACGCTCATCGAGCTCGCCGGACAAATCGATCAGCGCTTGCAGCAGAGAGCTAAGGAGGTACGCCCTCCACGACATCTGACACCTCTGGCTCCCGCATTCTCTAGACCTCTGGCACCAGTTCCCCGGTCCACAGGGGCCTCTGCTGAATCTTCTTCGGAGGAGCCGATGCAGCTAGGAAGAGCTTCCCTATCCGAAGAGGAGAAACGCCGCCGCCGAACACAAGGACTATGTCTGTATTGCGGTGGGAAGGGGCACTTCCTTGGAGTGCCTCCTGGGCTGTCTTAATGCTGCTCCTCAATGTACGGTACCTGTAACTTTAAAATTTTCAGGAGGTTCCTTCGAGACGCAGGCTTTGATTGATTCCGGGGCTGGAGGGAACTTCATCACCCATGCACTTGTACAACGTCTTCATTTAACCACACGACCCCGCGAACCACCATTGCGAGTCACCTCCATTCAAGGAACTCCTTTGCCTGGAAGCATTTCTGTGGCTACTATGCCAATCACACTTCAGACCGGATTATTACATGAAGAGGTGATTTCCTTTCTCGTTCTAGAGAGGTCTATATACCCAGTAGTTCTTGGCCTGCCCTGGTTGCAGCAACATTCTCCGATAATCCACTGGGATGATTTACAGATTACCCAATGGAGTCCTCACTGTTTCCAATCCTGCATAAAGACTGCGGTGGTTCCGCCCATCCCTTTGGCACACGCCGGGGTTCTCCTTCCAGCTCCGTACAGCGATTTCGCTGACGTCTTCTCTAAAGAGAAAGCAGAGTTACTACCACAACATCGCCCCTTCGACTGTGCCATCGAACTTCTTCCCGGCACAGCTCCACCCCGGGGCAGGGTGTATCCTCTCTCTCAACCAGAGACTAAAGCCATGTCTGACTATGTCAAGGAAAACCTGGCCAAAGGATTTATTCGTCCGTCTGAATCACCTGCCGGGGCTGGGTTCTTTTTCGTGGCGAAGAAGGATGGTTCGCTACGACCCTGCATTGATTACCGGGGTTTGAATAGTATTACCAAAAAGAATCGTTACCCGTTACCATTGATCCCGGAATTATTAGACAGACTCCAGGGGGCTCGAGTCTTTACAAAGTTGAACCTAAGAGGGGCCTACAACCTGGTGCGTATCCGTCCCGGGGATGAATGGAAGACTGCCTTCAACACCCAGGACGGGCACTACGAATATCTGGTCATGCCGTTCGGCTTGTGTAATGCCCCTGCTGTGTTCCAGCATCTCATGAATGAGATCCTTCGAGAACTGCTACACTCCTGTGTTATCTATACCTGGATGATGTCCTCCTTTTCTCGCAGGACTTGCACAGTCACCGTCGTCAGGTTCGTCAAGTCCTTCAAATTCTCCGGGACCAGCATCTCTACGCAAAACTAGAGAAATGCCTTTTTGAACAAGACTCTTTGCCCTTCTTAGGGTATATTGTTTCCGCTACCGGATTCAGCATGGATCCTGAGAAGGTTTCCACCATTAAAAAGTGGCCTCAGCCTACTAGTTTAAAGGCGTTGCAACGCTTCTTGGGTTTCGCAAACTTTTACAGGCATTTCATACCTGGATATTCCCGTCTGGTAGCACCATTGACTGTTCTAACAAAGAAGGGAGCAGATGCTCGCCATTGGACTTCCGAAGCTTGTAGAGCCTTTACAGATTTAAAAGACGCTTTCCTGCTGGAGACTTGCTTACGCCATCCTGATCCGCAACGTCCCTTTGTTGTGGAAGTGGACGCTTCTAGTGTGGCAGTTGGAGCAGTACTTTCGCAGTACTCCAATTCTGGGAAATTATTACCATGCTCCTACTTCTCTAAGAAGTTCACCCCCGCCGAAAGTAACTGCGGTATAGGCGATAAAGAACTTCTCGCCATCAAGTTGGCATTTGAAGCGTGGAGACAGTGGCTCGAAGGGGCTCAACATCAGATTACGGTTTATACCGACCATAAAAATTTAGAGTTCCTTTCACAAGCTCAGCGCCTCAATCCTCGGCAAGCTAGATGGTCGTTGTTCTTTAGTCGATTTGACTTCATCCTGAAATACCGACCAGCCTCCAAGAATGTTCGGGCTGATGCCTTGTCGCGGAATACCCTCTCCGAGGAGAAAGATGATTCTCCACAGTACATCATCGACCCAGCCAGAATCTCTCTTGCTAGCACTAGTATATCCCTGCAGGGAAGGGTGGTAGTTCCCCGACGAGACCGGAAAAGAGTTCTTGAATGGGCCCACGACTCGCTTACAGGGGGTCACGCCGGTCGAGAAAGAACTTTAACCCTTTTGAACCGGTATTACTGGTGGCCTCGGGTGCGACAAGATGTACAAGAATACATGACATCTTGCCCAGTATGTGCCAGACAGAAGCCTCTCGCTGGACGGTCCTGGGGTCTTCTGCAACCCTTGCCAATCCCCACGGAGCCCTGGACCCACATCGCCACAGATTTTGTGGTGGATTTACCTTCCTCGGAGGGAAACACGGTAATTTGGGTTATTGTGGACCGTTTTTCTAAAATGGTACATCTGGTACCTCTGCCAAAACTTCCATCAGCACCAGAACTGGCCAGTCTATTTACTCAGCACATCTTTCGAGCCCATGGTCTTCCGCAAAGCATTCTCTCCGACCGTGGGCCTCAGTTTACAGCTCGTTATTGGCGAGCTCTTTGCAAAAAATTTGGGGTACAGTTGAATCTATCTACCGCATTTCACCCCCAAAGTAACGGACAAACGGAAAGGATGAATCGTTCTCTCAAGTCCTTCCTTCGCAGTTTCATTTCTGAAAGAAAGGACAATTGGGTTGCCCTGCTGCCTTGGGCTGAATTCGCATACAATAACCACGAACATTCAGTTACGGGTCAATCTCCGTTTCAAACCGTCTTTGGACGCCATCTCCGGCCTCCTGTTCCACTTCCCGTGGATGTTCCTTCTCCAGTGGCTCAAACGGTTGCCTCTCAACTCCATCATCTATGGACAGCTCTTCAGCAACGACTCTCCTCAGCAGCACAAAAGGCACAAAGAGCGGCGAATCGTCATCGACGTCCCGCACCAGTATTATTGCCCGGTACTAAGGTATGGCTAAGTACCAAGAATCTGCATTTCCCAGATCGTTCCCGTAAGCTGGCTCCCAAATTCTGCGGTCCGTTTCCGGTGGCAGAGCGAATCGGTTTGGTGTCCTACAGACTTCGTCTTCCATCATCTTTGCGTATTCACAATGTGTTTCATGTGTCTCTCTTGAAACCAGTCGTGCATTCCCGTTTTCATCAACTTACTCACGATGATGTCTCAGTCTCCTCTTCTGAGGAACCTGTTTACCAAGTACACGAGGTACGAGATGTGCGCATTCACAATCGCCGATGGGAGTATTTGCTGGCCTGGGAAGGCTGTGGGTCTGAGGAGGACTCCTGGGAACCTGCACGGAACATTTTGGACAAATCTCTGCTGTCCCAATTTCATTTGGACAATCCCGATAAACCCGGCCCTCTACGGAGGGGGCGTAAAAGGGGGGGGTACTGTTACGATCCCGGTCACTAGGTTAGTGACCGGGCACCTACCTCCCTCTGCCGCGCCGCGAACCGCCGGGTTCCTGGCCTCCAGGGCCGCATGGCAGCGGCGTCTCCTCGTGGAGACGCCGCCGGGGACTCCTCCCCTCGTCGGGCGCACGCGCGCGTAGGGCCGCGTTTTAAGGCGTCTGCACCCGGATGTGCAGACACGCCCCATTTGACGTCAGACGCCGGCTAGGGTATTTAAACAGGGCCTTTCGGCTTTCCAATCTGCCTTGCAACGAGGTCTCTCTGCGGAGTTCCAGTTGCCCTTCAGATCGTCTGGTTCCTGTTTCCTGCTTGCCTGGTTCCTGATTCTTGCCTGCCTGACTCTGGTTTCGCCTGCTAGCCCGGTTCCTGGATTCTGCTTGCCCTACGACTCTGTCTTCTGCCTGCTTGCCGCCTGCCTTGACCTCAGCTCGTGACCTCTACTCTGCCTGCTTACCGCCTGCCTTGACCTCAGCTCATGACCTCTACTCTGCCTGCTTGCCGCCTGCCCTGACCTCAGTCCGTGACTCCGTTCTGCTTGCCTTCCGCCTGCCCTGACTCCGGTCCGTGACTTCGTTCCACCAGTTCGCTGCCTGCCCAGACTCCGGTTCGTATTCCTCTCCTTGGGTTCTTCAGCCTTCACCTAAGTCCCAGCGGCCCGGGTCCCTACGGGCTCCTCCTGGGGGGACCTCGGGCTTCCAGGGCGAAGACTCCTAAGTCCTAGCAACCCGGGCCTCCACAGCTCCTCTGGAGGGGTCACGGGTTTCCAGGTGAAGATTCGTCTGTTCCATCGAGTTCTGCCTCCCGTCCGTCCTTCGGCGACGGTCGGTCCAAGGATTCACTTCCGGTTTGGACAGTCAAAACAGCTCGCTACATGGGACCATTCCCAGTCCTTCAACGTATTGGCAAAGTCACCTACCGTCTGAAGCTACCACCTGGTCTTCACATCCATAATGCTTTCCACGTTTCACTTTTGAAACTGCTCATACTCAGCGAATTTTCTTCCAAATCTCAAGACCCACCTGTCATCAATGCAGAAGATGACTTAGAATTCAAAGTTGAAGAGATTCTGGCTGTTCGTAAAAGAGGCAATACTTTTGAATACCTTCTGAAATGGGAAGGTTTTGGCCCCGAAGAAAACTCTTGGGAGCCTCAGACCAATATCCTGGACAAAGAGATGCTTTGTCAGTTCCACATCGTGCATCCTTCAAAACCCGTGCAGAGGAGGAGGTCATTCAGGCCGACCGACGGGCTATCACAGGCCCTGCAGGTCTCTCTCAGCTGCTTGTCTGTCATAGCAAGCACCAAGAAATAAAGCAAGGCAAAATTAAAATTAAAATTAAAAACAGCCTCGCTGAAACCATTACTAAAAAAACCCAACTTGGACCCATCTAACCCCACAAATTTTCGCCCTATCGCTAACCTACCTTTCATAGCCAAGCTAATGGAGAAGCTAGTCAATACCAGACTCACTGACTACCTCGAATCCCACAACATACTATATCCATCGCAATTCGGTTTCAGGAAATGCAGAAATACAGAATCTCTCCTTCTCTCATTAACGGACAACATCCTGTTGGGTCTCGACAAAGGTCAATCATACTTACTAGCCCTGCTAGACATCTCGGCAGCGTTCGACACAGTTAACCACACAATCCTCATCAACCGTCTGATGGAAATAGGCATTTCAGGGGCTGCACTCCTCTGGTTAAAATCCTTTCTAAGCGACAGATACTATAAAGTTAAAATAATCAACAAAGAGTCTCACCCTGTAGCTGCCAAACAAGGAGTTCCCCAGGGTTCCTCTCTCTCGCCGACCCTATTCAACATATATCTTCTCCCCCTATGCCAACTCCTCAATAATCTCAACCTCACATACTTCATCTATGCAGACGATGTGCAGATCCTAATCCCCATCAAGGATCCAGTTTCAGACACCCTAAACTACTGGAATAGCTGCCTCCACACCATCAACCTCCTTCTCACAAGTCTCTGCCTCGTACTCAATACGTCCAAGACCGAACTGCTAATCATTTCCCCCAATGATAATAACCCGCTAGCCTTCAATACCAACACACCACTAACAAGTCAAGTGAGAAACCTGGGGGCATTCCTAGACTCCAGAATGAACCTCAAAAAATTCATCAACAACACCACCAAAGAAGGTTTTTATAAACTACAGGTACTAAAACAGTTAAGACCTCTTCTACACTTCCACGACTACCGTTCGGTCCTTCAAGCCATACTATTCTCAAAGATTGACTATTGTAATGCTTTGTTGCTAGGTCTCCCGGCCTCTTCTACCAAACCTCTTCAAATGCTGCAAAACGCTGCAGCCAGGATCCTCACAAACTCTCGCCGCATGGACCACATCACCCCGATTCTAAAAATACTCCACTGGCTACCCATTCGCCACAGAATTCTCTTCAAGACACTTACTATTATCCACAAAACCTTATTTCAGGAATCCTCGCTCCAGCTTACCATACCCCTCAAACCACATGCCTCTGCAAGACCCACCAGATCTGCATACAGAGATTCCCTCCAGGTTCCCCCAAAAAAGTCCATTCTCCACAACACCATTGAAAAACGTGCTCTATCAACTGCCGGTCCGCATCACTGGAACTCTCTTCCGCCAGATCTCCGCCAGGAACATTGCCATATCACTTTCAGAAAAAAATTAAAAACTTGGCTGTTCGCCCAAGCATACCCCTGAAGAAACCGCAGGATCACCCCCACAGTTACATACCCCGCGGTTGCGTCCTCCTTCAGCAACTCAAAAAAGGAACTATTTCTCGGCTAACTGCACTTTAATATAACTTGCCTTATATTACACACCACGTAATTTTGTATATAATGCTTACCATGTAAACACTCACGTTTCTGCTTATTTGCTTTGTTCTCCAGTTAGAAATTGTTTAACCTATCCTTTTCTCTAACAACCAAGTTCCACATTCCCTGTTATAATGTAATTTCTTGCTTCCATTGTTAACTGGTTTTTTCCCCCTAGTTCATTGTAAACCGGTACGATAAGACCTGGTCTTGAGCATCGGTATATTAAAAGAATTTAAATAAATAAATAAATAAAATAAAAATCCAAACAGGCAATCCTATGCTTGATGTGCTTTTCCACGGCCTGGATCGCGAGGGGGAGGGGCGCACCACACGGCAGCTGTCAAACCCTGAAGAGGGTGCACTGCCCCAAGAATTTCCCACCGGCATGGTGAACAGGCCGTTGCCGCAACTGAAAACCGTGTGGCTTGTTCGGGAGTACAGCCAGCCCTCACCGGAGTGAATCTGCCCCGACCGGGACCACCCTCCTCCGAATGATCCCCCGATCCACCCACTTACTGCCCGGCCTGCACCCGACAATCTCACTGAGGATTTCAGCCTGCTAGGCCGCACAGCCTGCCGTATGCTTCTGCTGTTGCATTCAGCCTGCTAGGCCGCACAGCCTGCCACATGCTTCTGCTGTTGCAAAAGCAGACAGCTGCTGGTGACTTTTTTTTTTTTTTTTTACAACAAAGATTTAAAGGCCCAGACACATAGGAAAGCACAAAAATAAAAGTAAGGGTTCTTCTCTCTATTGGGCAGGCAGAGGGGCTAAAGGCCCACCGAGGGAACCAGACCACTGGCTGTCAGGGGTCCTGGGCTGAAGCTGGCCAGGGGCATCCAACCCCCTGTTCGCTCGGCTCAATCCAAGGGATGACCCTTCTGCAGGAGCCTGTCACTTCGAGGAGCAATTTTCCTTAAAATATCCAGTCAGTCAGTACTGCAGGGTTAGCATCTCTACCATCTGCTGGAGGTAGAGAAATATTGAGAGACTGCAGGTGGCACTCTCGTATATGTGGCAGTGTCCAAAGTTTTGTTCTCTACCTCCATCTGCTGGTAGGGATGAATAAAACCTGCTTGTCTGGACTGATCTGGGTATGGTCAGGAACTGCTGCGCCATACAGTTTACCCAATGCCCTCCAAGAAACAGAACCCAGTCATATCACAGCTGTCCTGGGTTGCAACTGCTGCTCATTGAACTCTTCTCGGTACTTCATTATCATTTGCTTGCCACTAGGGAACCTCTGTGTTTATTCCATGCTTTGTTACCATTTTGTCTTCACCTCCTCTGGGAGGGCATTCTAAGCATCCACCACCCTCTCAGAGAAAAAATATTTCCTGACTTACTAACTACAAGTGATCAGGGTAAGGCAGGAAGAGGGTTATTAAGGTGAAGAACTTGAAGGAAAAACAGCTTTTTTATTTACATGATACCCAAAAGAAAATGTGTCCACTCTTGACCAACAAAATCGAACTGAAAGAAGCCATGGGATTGTAGGAACTACCATGTATGAGCTGTGAAAAGCTTTTATATCTTTCCAGAAAGCTCAGAAGAATCTGTCCATTAGGTACCAAACATAGTCATATAACCCATTTGTGTAGCTATGATAAATTGCTTGACTTCTAAGCCTAGTAAATTCTCCCTTTGTTCATGATTTCTGAGAACAATACCTTTACCTCAAACACCCATTAATTTTTCTGACTGTATAGTAGGCGCTATACCAAACAAATACAGGTAAAGAATGCTTTGATTTATAATGAAATCAGGAACATACTGGTAGACCCTGCAAAGCAGTATTCCTTCAACTCTCTGTCTCCATTTCTCTGGCATCAGCAGCAGGAGGTTGTAGTACTGGGCCCTAAGGATTTCATGTTTCAGACTCTGTGGCTATTGCTCTCCTGCCTCCAATACTTTTTGTATTGAAAAGGAAGCAAGTCAGGGAATCGGTGAAACAGCTATGAGGCAAATAGTGCAGGCTTCCTGTATCTTTACATTACTACCAGCCTCCTGCTGCTAGTAGTACCACTACCAAGAAAAAAGGGGAGAAGAGAAAGAAGAGCAGGGCTATAGCCAGAAGGAGAGTATGTCTCTTCCTTTTTTCTAGCACTGAAGATCTTAGGAAAAAAGAGGCTATGCGGCTAGTGAATTGCTCCTTGCATTTGCACTACTTCCACAGGGATGGATGGGATGGCGTGAGAACCTGAAAGAGTAGAGGTGACATGATGAAAGTGAGATGGGGTAGAGAAAATCCTGTAATGGCATGGAGGAGAGATGGAGGAGAGAGAACCTGAGATAGAGGAATGCTAGGAAAGGAGGAAAGAAATATGGAGAGGAAAGATGGGAGGGTGCGAGTAGTAGATAGAAATGTGATAATAAAGGGACAAAAGTCAGAGAAAAGATGTTCGAGGTGGGGGGATGCCAGAGAGAGAGAGAGAGAGGGAGACAGGAGATGAGCGGTGAAAGGGGAGGTTGCAACCAAATTTAGATCTGTATAAGGGGAAAAAACCAAGACAACAATGATTGAAATATAATTTATTTTCTATGAGCTTTTTCCCCATATATGACTTTTTAAAAAAAGTACTAAAGTTATGCACTTACTTTAAAGTTATTTTTCAATAATTAATATAATGCCGCTTTACTCTTTATAACCTTTAGTGCTTCTTTTGAGATTTAACTATATAACCAAGTTGCTTAACTGTAACAAGTGTTCTTCATTGAGAGGACAAATCAACTACACAAGTAGGATGACCATCTGACAGCACCAAGATGGAAAAGCTCTCTCAGAGCTCAGAAAAACTGAGCATCTTGGGGGGTGTTTCTGAGCAGCTGCAACCTCGTGACTCTCTTCAGCTAACTTTCAACTGTACAAGGGAGAAGGCTAAGATTGTGTGGCTGATTTGTCCTGCTGTCTATAGAGAACACCTGTTACAGGTAAATAACAGCTTTCTCTGTGGACAATCAAGACAGTAACCAATCACACATGTAGCATGAAATTATTTATGTTTTTATATCCATAGGGGCAGATTTTCAAAGGGATACGCGCGTACCCCTCGAAAACCTGCCCCAAGCCCCCCTGCGCGCGCCGAGCCTATGTTGATCTCTAATGCCTGAGTAATTGGTGGCTGCTGTTGCAGGAGGGGGCTGACTCTGAGAATGGAGGTAGAGGAGTTGGACTCTCTGGGATAACACCATTTCCTGCTCCTTCCTGGATTTCTCTGGAGAGACCTTGATAGACCCTTGGTCTGACCCAGCATGGCAATTTCTTATGTTCTTAATCAACTTAGATGATTTCAGGCAGACCATTGAGACTCTTGAAAGGACTGTGAGTAACAAGTTGAGTGCTCTGAACACTCCTATGGGGACTTTTAAATACGTTTTTAGACAGGAAAGATTGGTGGCAGATCATGCAGGGAGGATCAAGTCCCTGGATCTTCAAAGTAGTGTATCAAAAAATGTCAATTCTGTTACAGTACAGGATAGCAGAATATTACGAGGTAAACTGGAAATGCTTGGAAATAGAGTTAGGCACTTGTTCAAAGCTCTGCTAGCTAGGAGACAAGAGTCTGTCCAGTGCCTCAGCTGATGTCATTCATATGTAATGGCTAATTCAGCCTGTTTATCGATGGAAAAGGTACACATACAATAAGTAAAATCATAAACACAACAAGTACAGAACATTTTGCAGCTGAAGAGCTGAACAAATTGATTTTTTTCACTGCTCCAGAAGACTGAGGTGAACTCAAAAATTCTTTTGAGTGTGGGACTCTTGAATTTTATGCTCCTGAGAGACATTTGTACACAAGCAGCATGGTTATGGACATCATGCGATGGTCCCAAACATCGGAGGCAGTGGAGATACACTAAAGGCATTTTATAGGAACATCTGGGATATCTTTTGAAGTCTGGTTTCTGGCCTGCCATTTGAAATAGATTTAAGTCAAACTCAATTTTCAAAACTTTAATAGAAAAACTTCTATTTGAAAACTTGGAAAACACAAATACTAAATAAATAAATAAAAATAAAGAAATTAAGTAAAAAGTTCATAAGCAAGAACTTTCAACGAACAGCTGAGAAAAGAAAGCAAAAACGTGTCCTTTTGCACGAGCAGAAGAAAAAAAATTGAAGAGACTTGCACAGCAGCAGCTGTACAGAAACCCTTGCGATGGTTTTTCTGAGCTCTGATTTTTTCCATTTTGGCATTGGCGGATGATGTCATTCCACGTGTAGTGGATTACTGTCCTGCTTGTCCATGGAGAAATTGGTAAAAGTATCAAATATTAGATTTTGCATATTTGTTGGTAGTTGGGATGCCCCTTGTAGTTGTTTCTCCTCTCCTCTCACTGAAACCAGCAAATAAAAAGAGAAGGGGTGTTGAAGGAGGTGGGGAAGGAGGGGAAGAAAGGAGAGAAAGTTGAAACGAAAAAATGAGGGGTTAGAAAGAAATCATGAGGGGAAAGAAGGAAAATACCACAAATTTCACAGGACCTTTGAGGATACCCAGTATGTCCCTGAATGAAATTCTATTTTTGGGTACATAAGACATCTTAAGAATATCACATCCATATTAAGCTGCAGGAATGCAGATAAAGTTACCTTTTTCTTTTCTTCTCCTGATGCTTTCAGTGCATCCAAGTTACTGTATGTTACCAAGCCTTCTGTCATTTCCTGAATTTTATCCTTCAGAGAATTCAGTTCAGTGTTAATCTTACTCTCCAGATGTTCCACTTTCTGAAGGTCTTGCTGAAGGCGATGACTCTCTAGAGCAAAAAGGATCATATTATAATAGCAAACAAGCCAATCAATTTTTTCCCTAATTAACACAACCACACAATGGTTAGAGAGAGATTTTAATAATTTGTCATGCAGTACTTACTATGCTCTTTTCTAGTTTTATGGATGCAATTATTGGTTTTAATGCTATCTTATATATGCATTGTTAACATCCCATTAAATAATACTATGCAATTAAGCAATGTTGCTTATTTGTAACAGGAGTTGCATGAAGATAGTGATTTGTCTGTCACAAATTAGTCACATGATTGTGCACTGGTACTTCTAAAGCTGCCTGAAAAAGTTAAAAGTCAATCTGCATGCAGGTGCAGTAGCTCCCACACTGCAGTGATCCCACAGCTATTTTCAGTTCTATACTCATCTTTAGCTGGGGGAGAACTACTGCATGGGGAGATGAATGAGTTTGAGCACAGCTGTCATTAGAGAACATCCATTACAGGTAAGCAACTTTGCTTTATTTTTTTTTAATTTAATTTTTATTCACCAAAGGATTCCATTGACATCATGAACAACTTAACATACTCAAATGTAACCATCCCTCCCTTCCCCCCTTCCACCCCTCAGTTCAAAAGGAAAGTTGTACTTTTATTATGCAACCAAGTTTGAAAGGCCAACCACACAGCTTCAAATCCCTCTATCTTGATTTGTCTCAAGACGGTGATCTTTTCCATCTGATGTATAAATAAATGTCTTTTATATATTGAAAGATTGCTAGGTGCAGTCTTGACTTTCCAGTGGGCTGCAATTGCACATCGTTCTGCAATTAAAATTTGGCTGACCATTTGGTCTATTTTTCTTTTCAATTGAAGCAGATCGTAGCAATGATAGTGGACTCTTATCCATTTGGACATGTGTAATGTCCAAAATTAGCCTCCTTATCATGTTCCAAAATGAGACTATTATAGGACCTGACCACCACACATGTCCTATCATTCCTCTACCCCACACTCCCTCCAGCATCTATCGGACGTGTTAGAAAATATTGAGCTCAGTCGTGATGGGATATATCATCACCTTAAGAATACTTTTAAAGAGTTTTCTGCCAACTGTGCTGATATTGATGTTTTTGCAACCCGCCATCTTTTGTCACTCCAAAGCTCATCATCTTCCAAACAACCCATATCCTTCACCCAGTCCTCATGTTTGAGAAGAGTAACATCAGAGGGATGACTTAGCCTTCTGTAAATTTTGGAAATAAACATCTTGATAGGTAACCCTTTTATATAATAAGTTTCCAAAATGGATTACCCCTTTCCCACCCATTGTCTCCCCACATTATTTTGAATATAATTACAAACTTGTAAATATGCATAGAAATTTCCCTTCCCAAGTGATATTTTTCTTTTAAAGTTGCAAAAGGCACCCAACCCGGTATGGAAAGAATTTGACCCAAATGAGTTAGTTCATTCGCCTCCCATCGCAGGAAGCAAGCATTCTCTAAGCCAGTTGGAAAGTCCTTATACTAGATCAAATTAATGGTGAACAATTTCCCCAAGAGATCAAGTACTCTTTTAGTACATTCCACATCTCCAATGTTTTCTTTGTAAAAGGATTGCAACTACCTTTGCTCATATGTAAACTCAGTTTTCTCCAGAGCAATGCTTGTAATGGGTTTTTTTTTGTTTTGTTTTTTTAAGTATTGCTCAATTCAAACTCATTGCTTCAAATTCCCCTTTTTAAACCATTCTAGGGTTGCCCAGATTTGTGCCATCCTATAATATCTTTCCACCTGTGGGACACCAAGGCCACCCATCCCTTTAAGTATAAATAATATAGATCGAGACAGACAAGGGTGTTTTTGCTGCCATATAAAATCTAAAAAATTTCCCTGAATTCTTTTCAAGTCCCCCGGGGCCAATGATAAGGGAAGTACCTGGAATAAATAATTTAATCGTGGTAGTATGTTTATCTTCAATATCGCTAGTCTGCCTGCCAAGCTAGTTTGACTTACTCCACCTTTGCATATCTGATACCAATGTAATAATTAAAGATGAATAGTTCAACTATGCTAATTTAGAAATATTCTATGTTATTTTCACCCCAAAATGTTTGACATTGAAAAGGAAAGCTGTCTCATAGTCTATATACCAGCGCTGACTTTAAGGATATATTTAATATTTCAGATTTACTCATATTTAC
This sequence comes from Rhinatrema bivittatum, assembly GCF_901001135.1. Lineage (NCBI taxonomy): Eukaryota > Metazoa > Chordata > Amphibia > Gymnophiona > Rhinatrematidae > Rhinatrema > Rhinatrema bivittatum. The sequence goes on along the minus strand of NC_042615.1, from coordinate 469,244,602 downwards.
TTTAAATCCAGCCACTTTCCAATACTGTTTCAAATGTTTACCATGATTGGTAGGGAAAATCAATGGACTAGATAAGGTAAACACATCATCAGCTAATAATGAAATCTTATATTCCACATCCCCAATCTTAATTCCTCTAATGTCCATATTTTGTCCAAACTTCTTGGCAATTGGCACCATCACTAACACAAAGAGAAGTGGGGACAGCGGACAACCCTGCCTAGTTCCCCGCCCCAACTGAAAGATGTCAAAGTAGTCCTTATTAACTTTAACGCATGCCTGGGGTGAATCCATGTATAAAAGTTATCCCCTACTCCAAATTTTTCAAGGACTTTATAAATAAATGTCCAGGGCATCCTATAAGAGGCTTTCTCTGTGTTGATAGAGAGAAGGCCAGTCCCTTGCTTCAATTCTGCTGAAGCCCAAATTAAGTTAAGAACTCTCCTGATGTTCTCAGAGATACTTCTTCCTGCTATTAAGCCAGATTGAGCCTCGTGTATCAAGGATGGCATAACCCTCCCTAGTCTGTTAAAAATTTTCTAGGAGCTTTACATCAATATTAAGTAATGAAATAGGCCTGTATGCCCTGCAGATAGTTTTATCTCTCCCCTCTTTCAGAAGAACTGTAATGCCTGGACTGACTCATGAACAGAGATAACTGACCTCCATTTATTAAACTATTAAACATAGCTCTTAAGGACCCCACAAGCAAATTAGAGAATCTCTTATAGAAACAGCCTGTGTACCCATCCAGCCCGGGTGATTTATCTATCTTTAATTTTTTAAAGGCAGCTTCTGTTTTATACTCTGTGACTTCCATATTTAATGCCTCCTGCTGTGCCAATGATAAACACGGTAAATGAACTCCTGCCAAGTAGTCTTCAATATCCTCCTTCCTAATGGTAATCTCTCTCCAGTAAAGATCTTGGTAAAATGCCTTGAACCGCTATAGAATCTTACTGGGTTCATTCAACATTTGCCCTTTTTTCGTCTTTATCCCCGTCACCTGGGACCTTGCCATCTATCTTTACAATTTAAGTGCCAGAGCTGTGAAGCCTTATTCCTGTGCTCGAAATAGGATTGCTTGACTTGGGTTATTTGATAGTTAACTTTGTCTAAGGTCAAGGATTTTAATCTGTCCATACTTTCTCTAATTGGGCAAGGATTCTTGTTGACCCCCCCCCCCCCCCCCCTTTTGTTTCTTTTCCAGTTCTGTAACTCTTTTCTTTAATTTGTCAGCATACTCATTCCATTTCTTTTTAACCAGTGCGGCCCACATAACTAATTTACCTCTAAAGCAAAATTGCTTACCTTGTAATAGGTGTTATCCCAGGACAGCAGGATGTAGTCCTCACATATGGGTGACATCACTGACGGAGCCCTATTGCGGGAAAAACTTTCTGTCAAAGTTTCTAGAAACTTTTGACTGGCCTTGTGAGGCTACTGAGCATGCCCAGCATGCCATGATATTCTCTGCCACAGGGGTCTCTCTCCAGTTTCGTATGTAGCAATAAGCTTTAGCAAAAATAAAATAATAAAACGTATCGGACCCAACTCCATGGGGTGTTGGGTGGGTTTCATGAGGAATACATCCTGCTGTCCTGGGATAACACCTATTACAAGGTAAGAAATTTTGCTTTATCCCAGGACAAGCAGGATGCTAGTCCTCACATATGGGTGATTAGTAAGCTAGAGGCTGAGTCATTTTGAATTGAGGCAACAGTGAAGTATTGTTGGTGAAAATGAGGCAGCCGAAGATTACAGCAGATTGGATGTAGAAGGAGTTGGGATTAAACTGGAAACAAGTTCTTTAAGACAAATTGTCCATAGGCTGAATCTTGTCATCCTTGTTTGTCCAAACAGTAATGAGCTGCAAAGATGTGAAGAGAACTCCATGTTGCTGCTTTACATATGTCAGGGATTGGCACTGAACGATAGTGTGCTACTGAGGTTGACATTGCTCTAACTGAATGTGCCTTTACTCGCCCTTGGAGAGGAAGGCCTGTTTTTTCATAGCAAAACTGTATGCAATCTGCTAACCAGTTGGATAGAGTATGTTTACTCACTGCCTTACCCGGTTTCTTTGGATCATAAGATACAAAGAGCTGAGTGGATTTCCTGTGGACTGCAGTGCGGTCTAAGTAGAATGCGAGCGCACGCTTACAGTCTAAGGTATGTAAGGCCTATTCTCCTTGGTGAGAATGAGGTCTTGGAAAGAATGTGGGTAAAACTATGGATTGGTTCGAAGTGGAATTCCGTAACTACCTTGGGGAGGAATTTTGGATGTGTACGGAGAACCACTCTGTCATGTAGGAATTTTGTATAGGGTGAGTACGTGACAAGTGCTTGTAACTCATTAACCCTTCTAGCTGATGTAATGGCTATGAGGAAGATAGTCTTCCATGGGAGAAATTTAACATCACAGGAATTCATGGGTTCAAAAGGAGAATGCATGAGTCTTGTTAAGACCAGATTCAGGTCCCATTCTGTGACTGGTGGCCGAATTGGTGGTTTAAGTTGAGTTAAACCTCTCATAAACCTGCTGACGAGAGGTTGTGTGGATATTGGTGCATCTCCTAACTTTTTATGGTAAGCTGAGATTGCACTTAAATGGATTCTTACAGATGAAGTCTGGAGACCAGAGTCTGAAAGATGATATAAGTAGTCTAGTAGAGAAGTTGTGGGGCAGGTGAAAGGATCAATACTATTTTGCCTGCACCACAAAGTAAACCTTTTCCATTTCGAAGAATAGTTCTTCCCTGTTGAAGGTTTATGTGAAGCTATAAGCAATTGAGATATCTTGCTTGAAAGATTGAGCAGTTGTAAAATCAAGTTTTCAACATCCATGCTGTCAGGGATAGGGATTGAAGGTTGGGATGGCGCAACCGACCCTGATCCTGAGTTATGAGAGTCGGAGCTACACCCAGGCGAATTGGATCCCTGATCGAGAGGTCTAAAAGTGTGGGAAACCATACTTGTCATGGCCAATACGGGGCTATGAGTATCATGGACCCCTTGTCCTGTTGTAGCTTCACTAGAGTTTTGGTTATAAGTGGTATCGGAGGATACACGTATAGAAGGCCTAAGGTCCAAGGGCAAGCAAAGGCGTCCTTGGCTGGCTGGTTTTTCTGTTTGTGTAGAGAACAAAATTTGTCCACTTTGTGATTCAGATGTGATGTAAAGAGGTCTATTGTTGGTTGTCCCCAACGTTGAAAGATCCTGGTTGCTACTGAGGGATCCAGGGACCATTCGTGTGGTTGGAACTGACGACTGAGTCGATCCACCAGCACATTTTGAATGCCTGCCAGATAAGTGGCCCGGAGGAACATTGAGTGTGTTAGGGCCCAGTCCCAAATCTGTGCAGCTTCTTGACAAAGGAGATATGAGCCCGTACCTCCCTGTTTGTTGATGTACCACATGGCAACTGTCTTGTCCATTTGGATGAGAACAGTCTTGTGCGAAAGGCAGTCCTTGAATGCATGAAGCACATAACGTATAGCTCGAAGTTCCAGGAAATTGATTTTAAACGTTGCTTCGAGTTTTGTCCAAGTCCCCTGGGTTTGGAGATTGTTTATGTGAGCTCCTCAACCCAAGGTGGATGCATCTGTAGTTAAAGTTATCTGTGGGACTGGTTGCTGGAAGCGTACACCTTTGTGCAAGTTGTCCTTGTTCGCCCACCATAGTAGAGATGAACGTAGCTGGTGGGTGATTTGAATTTGAGAATGTAGTGGTTGAATGGCTTGGATCCATTGTGATCTTAAAGTCCATTGGGTTACTCTCATGGCGAGCTGTGCCATAGGAGTGACATAAACTGTGGAGGCCATGTGGCCTAGTAAGGTTAGAAACTGATGAGCTGTTGCTCGTTTCGTTGAGTAAATGGAGTTTGCCAAAAGGGAAAGTGTCTGTGACCGATCCTCATGTAGAAAGGCTTTTGAGAGGATGGTGTTCAATTCTGCTCCTATGAATTGAAGCAGATGCGATGGAGTGAGATGGGACTTTTGATAATTGATGAGAAAGCCCATGGAGTGAAGTAATCATTCGACTGAGAGAAGTCAGAGCTCCTTGTTGAGATTGACTTCTGATGAGCCAGTCGTCTAGATATGGAAATACATGGACACTTTCCTTGTCAAAATGTGCTGCTATTACTGCCAGACATTTGGTGAATACTCTGGGAGAAGAGGCAAGTCCGAATGGTAGTACTCTGTACTGGAAATGTTGATGCCCCACCATGAAACGCAGATACTTGCGATGAGGAGGGAATATTGGAATGTGAGCGTAAGTGTCTTGTAGATCCAGAGAACAAAGCCAATCTCCTGTTTGAAGAAGTGGAAGCATGGTGCCTAGTGACACCATCCTGAACTTTTCTTTCCTCAGAAATTTGTTGAGATTTCTGAGGTCTAGGATGGGACGTAGGCCTCAGGTTTTCTTTGGAATGAGGAAATATCGGGAGTAGAATCCTCTGCCCTGCTGAGTCCGGGGCACCAGTTCTACAGCCCTGGCTATCAGAAGGGTGGATAATTCTACTTGCAATTGAATTATGTGATTGCCGCTGAGAGAGAGAGGTCTCGTAGGAGAATCTGTTGGAACTGAGAGGAAACTGAGTTGGTAACCTCGAGATATTATTGCAAGTACCCATTTTTCTGATGTTATTTGAATCCAATGTTGTAAAAGGAGGATACTCGACCTCCTACCGGAAGCTGTGGATGAGGATTGGAGAGGTAGCTGTGTTCTCTGGGAGTGGCCTCAAAAACCAGCAGCAGGCCCTGTCTGTGGTGTAGATTGAGGCCTAGTCGCCCTAGGTTGCCTGGGCTGAGGTCTTTGTTGTGATTTAGAAGATCTGGTTCTAGACATGGGAAGGTAGTACCGTCTTTGTCTGTAGAAGGGTCTTCTAGTATCTTTTCTTTGAGGCCTACGAACAGAGTGCGTAGGTGGATCCTGTGGGATTGAGGAACGCTGTCTCAGGGTTTCTGTATGCTCTTTCAATTGAGCAACTGCATCCTGCACCTTGGATCTGAAGAGGTTATCTCCTAGGCATGGCAGATCTACTAATTTATCCTGGACTTCAGGCCTGAGGTCCGAGGCTTTAAGCCATGCCCAGCACCTGGCACTGATCCCAGATGCAGCCACTCTGGAAGCTGTCTCGAACCCATCATAGGCTGCACGTACTTCATGTTTGCCTGCCTCCAGCCCTTTGTGGATGATGGCTTGGGCTGCTTCTTGATATTATGATGGAAGAGATGGAATGAATTCCTGCATTTGCTCCACAAATCTCGTTGATATTGGGTCATGTAAAGTTGATTTGAAGATATTCTAGAATTCAACATGGCCCCTTGGTAGACCTTCCGCCCCAGAGAATCTAAAAATCTATGATCTTTTCCTGGGGGATTTGACGAATGTGGCCTAATTCTTTTGGACTTTTTCTGTGCAGACTCTACCACTACTGACTTGTGAGGGAGCTGCGACTTTTGGTAGCCAGGAGCAGACTGTACCAAATATGTACTGTCCATTCATTTATTAACAGCTGGCACTGAGCAGGGGTGTTCCCAAATGTGATGTTGCAAATCCAGTAGAACATCATGTACTGGTACAGCTACCACTTGCTTTGGAGGGTCTACAAATTGAAGTACCTCTAATGTTTGCTGTCTGGTATCTTGCTCCATGACCAAAGTGAATTGTATGGTGTCAGCTATTTCCTGGACAAAGGTTGTGAATAAAAAATCTTCTGGAGGAGATTTTTTCCTTGGATATGGTGGAGATGGGTCCGACATAAATCCTTCAGATGAGGTATCTGATTGTGTGTCGCTCCAAGTGTCATATGGATCTTGGACTTGTGGAGAAATTGTGGAAGGCTTAGGAGGTGGAGGAATTCCTGAAGGTCCTGGTAATGGATCCTCAACAGGTGACACCTCAGTGTGCTCTTCCTGTGGATTTGAGGGAAGAGAATCGAGCAGATCTTGATATATTTTCATTAAGATCTGATATAGTGCCAACTCTGGACATCCTGGATCCCCAGGAAGGATTGGCCCCGATGGCGATTGCATTGGAACCGAAGATAGGGTTGTTGTCTTTGGTGGTCGCTTCGATGTCACTGCAGTTGTCATCGGTTTAGGCACCGGCATCAATGCAATTATTGACATCGGCAGCGGTACCGGCATCAACAGAGTCGTCGGCATCGGTATGGTGACCCGTGTTGGTGGAATCACCGACATTGGCAAGGATACCGACATCAGTTCGAGAATCGGCATCGGTGTTGACACCGGCATCGGCATAGTCGCCGGCATCGGCACAGTCGCCGGAATAGGTGCCTGTTCCTTTAGGGCCTGAATCACCGCTTGTCTTATAAACATGGACAATTCCTGCGATACAGCTGGTGTAGATGAAGCAGCTGCATGCTGTGGCGGTGTAGGTATTGATATTGCCTCCACAGATCCCTGTGGAGGCTCAATCGATGATGTAGGCCCCGGCGCTGGTATCGGAGTTTCCTGATGCTTTTGCCATTTAGCGATCGGTTCCTCCAAGGAGAGGGTTAACGCTGGAGTCGGTGTGTGTCGATGCCGGTGTCGATGTCTAGGCCTATGCTCGACTACCGACCTTATCGATGCCGTTGAAGTCGATGGCGATGCTTTATCTCCCAATCCTTCCAGATGACGTTTTTTCTGCAAAATTTTCTTTGAAACTCCTGCCGGGGACGATTTCGTCGATGTTGAAGGAGAAGGAAGAAGCTGAAGGAGAAAAAGATGTTCCATTTTCTCCTAAGTTTTCTTCCTTTGGGAGTCATCTCTGCACATTGAGGGCAGGATGAGACATCGTGCTTATCTCCCAAACAGAGTACACACTGAAGGTGTGGATCTGTTATCGACATTGTTCGATTACATACCGGCTTCACCATCTTTCCACCGACAGCCGATGATGAAAAGAGGGGAAAATTTGGAGAGAGAAAGTTTTTACTAATAGTAAAAACAAGACGAAGATTACTCAACAGCCGGTGGAAATCTGAGAGAGATCCCTTATGGGAGAGAAAAAAAATGAGAAATAAATGACTTTTTCAGTCAGTAACACTGTGAGAAGATCTCACAAGGCTCCTTGCTCTGCGATGCTTACAGCAGCGTGAAAAAACGAAGACTGGAGAGAGACCCCTGTGGCAAAGAATATCATGGCATGCTGGGCATGATCAGTGGCCTCACAGGGCCAGTCAAAAGTTTCTAGAAACTTTGACAGAAAGTTTTTCCCGCAATAGGGCTCCGTCAGTGACGTCACCCATATGTGAGGACTAGTATCCTGCTTTTCCTGGGATAATACACATTTTAGCTCATCCCACAGCATTCCCTCCATAAGAACATAAGAAATTGCCGTGCTGAATCAGACCAAGGGCCCATCAAGCCCAGCATCCTGTTTCCAACAGTGGCCAATCCAGGCCATATGAACCTGGCAAGTACCCAAAAACTACTGATGCAATTAATAGCAGTGGCTATTCCCTAAGTAAATTTAATTAATAGCAGGTAATGGACTTCTCCTCCAAGAACTTATCCAAACCTTTTTGGATCCCAGCTACACTAACTGCACTAACCACATCCTCTGGCAACGAATTCCAGAGCTGCGTTGAGTGAAAAAGAATTTTCTACGATTAGTCTTAAATATGCTACTTGCTAACTTCATGGAATGCCCCCTGGTACTTCTATTATCCGAAACTGTAAATAACCGATTCACATCTACCCATTCTAGACCTCTCATTATTTTAAACATCTTTATCATATCCCCTCTCAGGCGTCTCTTCTCCAAGCTGAAAAGTCCTACCTCTTTAGTCTTTCCTCATAGGGGAGCTGTTCCATTCCCCTTATCATTTTGGTAGCCCTTCTCTGTACCTTCTCCATCGCAATTATATCTTTTTTGAGATGCGGCGACCAGAATTGTACACAGTATTCAAGGTGTAGTCTCACCATGGAGCGATACAGAGACATTATATTTTCTGTTTTATTCTCCATGCCCTTTCTAATAATTCCCAACATTCTGTTTGCTTTTTTGACTGCCGCAGCACACTGAACCGACGATTTCAATGTGTTATCCACTATGACGCCTAGATCCCTTTCTTGGGTTGTAGCTCCTAATATGGAACCCAACATTGTGTAATTATAGCATGGGTTATTTTTCCCTATATGCATCACCTTGCACTTATCCACATTAAATTTCATCTGCCATTTGGATGCCCAATTTTCCAGTCTCACAAGGTCTTCCTGCAATTTATCACAATCTGCTTGTGATTTAACTACTCTGAACAATTTTTTGTCATCTGCAAATTTGATTATCTCACTCGTCGTATTTCTTTCCAGATCATTTATAAATATATTGAAAAGTAAGGGTCCCAATACAGATCCCTGAGGCACTCCACTGGCCACTCCCTTCCACTGAGAAAATTGTCCATTTAATCCTACTCTCTGTTTCCGGTCTTTTAGCCAGTTTGCAATCCACGAAAGGACATCGCCACCTATTCCATGACTTTTTACTTTTCCTAGAAGCCTCTCATGAGGAACTTTGTCAAATGCCTTCTGAAAATCCAAGTATATTACATCTACCGGTTCACCTTTATCCACATGTTTATTAACTCCTTCAAAAAAGTGAAGCAGATTTGTGAGGCAAGACTTGCCTTGGGTAAAGCCATGCTGACTTTGTTCCATTAAACCATGTCTTTCTATATGTTCTGTGATTTTGATGTTCAGAACACTTTCCACTATTTTTCCTGGCACTGAAGTCAGGCTAACTGGTCTGTAGTTTCCCGGATCGCCCCTGGAGCCCTTTTTAAATATTGGGGTTACATTTGCTATCCTCCAGTCTTCAGGTACAATGGATGATTTTAATGATAGGTTAAAAATTTTTACTAATAGGTCTGAAATTTCATTTTTTAGTTCCTTCAGAACTCTGGGGTGTATTTAGAGCAATGGTCTGCATACTAGAGAAACCAGGGTTCAAATCCTGCTACTGAAACCTTTCTAAATTAGGGCAAGTCCCTAACTCTTGTTGCCACATCTTACAGGAGAATTTTCAAAGGAGATGCACATGTAAAAACATGCTATTGTAGCAATTTTCAAAAGCCATTTAACTGTGTTAAGTGCAGTTAATGCAGGAAAAACCTATTGACTATTGAATGGCATATATTACAGCAATTTTTAAAAGCCCACTTACACGGATAAAGTGCATTTACACATGTAAAACCCAGGTTTAAGCATATAAGTGTTTTGAAAATCAGATTAGATTGTAAGCTTTTAGAGGCAGTGTCATATCATACCTGAATACTGTGATGTAGCGCAGCCCGGCCGCAGGCAGGAGCTGACAAGCTACCATAAGAGCAACAAGAGTACCAGAGCCAGACAGCAGGGGGCGCAGGGGAAGAGGAGAAGAACTACGAATCCCAGCTTCCCTGAAACACCACCACACAGGGGAGGAAAGCCTGAAGGAGAACAGGTGGCAGGCATAGACGTTAATGAGGCAGACACCGATGACTCCATGGAGGTGGAAGAAGAGGGCGTGCCCCCTTGGTGGAACTGGCCACAAAAACCCAGCTCTTCGGAGTCAGAGGAGGAGGAGATGGAGGTAGGTTCAGGGATAGAGGAGTCCTCCAGTTCATGCATGGATACTGAGTAATCCAGGTGGAGGGGTGAAGTATAATCTTTACTCTAAAGGGGCCTGAGGTGGTGGGGCTTGTAATAGTGCTGAGCAGAGGGGGTAAATGATTGCTCTGAACTAGCACTGCTTGTAAGGGAACCAGAGGGCTGGAGGGGGAGGGGACAGACCCCAAGTAATGCACCCAGTTGTTACTTATTAAACTGCTTTGAAGGAACTATCCCTCTCTCTGTGTTGTCTCTGGGGATTGGGGAGACTGCTTACCCCCAACCCTGTCCGAAGGGAATCCAGAAGCCCAGCAAAACCAGGGCCAGCAGAGGCACGGACTCAGGGAGTTACGTGAACACATCGAACTCCAGGGACCGGGGCAACTGGTGGTGACTCAGGACTGGAGACGGAAGAGCGGCGCTCGAGGCCTCACGGACGGTGAGCCATCACAATACTTATCACTATTGTACAGCATATGCCTAGTGAAAGAAATAGTAAATATTATTATTTCTACTAAGTGAACTGACTCTGGGCTGAAATGACCGCCACCAAAAAAGCAACATTCCAGATCAGATAATTGAGAAAGCAGAGTTGCTTACCTGTAACAGGTGTTCTCACAGGACAGCAGGATGTTAGTCCTCACATATGGATGACATCATCAGGATGGAGACAATCACGGAACACTTTTGTCAAAGTTTCCACTGACTGGCACCTACTGGGCATGCCCAGCATAGCACCAACCCTGCAGACAGCAGGGGTCCCCCTTCAGTCTTGTCTTATAGTAAAAAGTACATGCGAAAAATAAAATAATAAATCGTAAGCGAACCCAACTCCGTGGGGTGGTGGGCAGGTTTCGTGAGGACCAACATCCTGCTGTCCTGTGAGAACACCTTTTACAGGTAAGCAACTATGCTTTCTCACAGGACAAGCAGGATGGTAGTCCTCACATATGGGTGAGTATTGAGCTGAGGATGTCCGAGCAATGCACCAAATGTACCCAAAGACATGCAACAGGCACAAGAACTGGGGTGGAATTTGGTAGAGGGCATCCTGAACCTTACCGGGTTGGCTGAAGGATGTTGGTACCACAGTTCGCAAATAAGTTGTGTAGCACAGACTGGCCGAAGATGGAATCTTATCTGCCAGCCTTGTCTAAACAATAATGGGCTGCAAAGGTGTGGAGAGAGCTCCAGGTAGCAGCCTTACAGATATCAGCAAGCAGCACCGAGCGAAGGTGCGCTACTGATGTTGCCATGGCCCTGACAGAGTGTGCTTTAACACGGTTTTGAAGCAGAATGCCTGCCTGTTGGTAACAAAAGGAAATACTGTCCGCTAACCAGGAGGAGAGAGTCTGCTTACCCATAGGTTTGCCCAATTTGATGGGACAGCAAATATTGCTTACCTGTAACAGGTGTTCTTACAGAACAGCAGGATGTTAGTCCTCACATATGAGTAACATCACAGGATGGAGCCCAATCACGGAACACTTTTGTCAACGTTTCTAGAACTGACTGGCACCTACTGGGCATGCCCAGCATGGCACTAACCCTGCAGCCAGCAGGGGTCCCCCTTCAGTCTTGTTCAAAAGCTACAGGAAGTGCTGAAAAAGAAAATAAGAAACGTAACGAACCCAACACCATGGGGTGGCGGGCGGGTTTCATGAGGACTAACATCCTGCTGTCCTGTGAGAACACCTGTTACAGGTAAGCAACATTTGCTTTCTCACAGGACAAGCAGGTCCTCACATATGGGTGAGTACCGAGCTGAGGATGTCCAGACATGCACCAAATGCACCCAAGACATACAACAGGCATAACAATTGGGGGTGGAATTTGGGAGAGGGCATCCTGAACTCCACTGAGCAGGCAGAAGGGTGTTGGTACGTCTCATCGTAAATAAGTTACTCAAGACAGACTGGCCGAAGACGGAATCTTGTCTTCTGGCTTTGTCTAAGCAATAGTGGGCTGTAAAAGTATGGAGAGAACTCCAAGTGGCAGCCCTGCAAATGTCAGGAAGCGGCACCGATCGTAGGTGTGCTACTGAAGTCGCCATGGCCTTCACAGAGTGTGCTTTAACACGGTCTTGAAGTGGAATGCCTGCTTGCTGATAGCAAAAGGATATTCAATCCGCTAGCCAGGAGGAGAGAGTCTGCTTACCCACTGGCTGCCCCAATTTGTTAGGATGGAAAGTAATAGATAATTGAGTGCTCTTTCTGTGGGTAGCTGTACGGTCTAGGTAGAACGCTAGAGCCCGTTTGCAGTCAACGGTATGCAGAGCCTGCTCTCCTGGATTGGAATGGGGCCTGGGAAAAAAGGTATGTAGTATAATGGATTGATTGAGATGAAACTCCGATACTACCTTAGGCAAGAACTTAGGGTGAGTGCGAAGTACTGCCCGGTCCTGCAGAAGGTCCGGCAGGGGAGAAGAAAAACTGATACTTCACGCATATCCAGCATAGCTCTCTGCTTCAACGGCAGGGGAGAAGAAAAACTGATACTACATGCATATCCAGCATAGCTCCCTGCTTCAACGGCAGGGGAGAAGAAAAACAACCAATAAGGGCTGAATAGCATAGTCTGGGTAAAACAAATAAGCATGGGTGTAGCTTGCTTATTGCGGCGGTTACTTCCCCTACTACCCCCTAACTAATCAAGCGTGATATTTCACTTGGATGCAGCTCCATCACTGCTCTCTACATTAATGGTGGGGGTGGAAGGGAAATAGAACCAAAGAGCTAAGAGAAACAGATAAGTATGAGAAAAAATGTGTGAAGCTTGCTGGGCAGACTGGATGGGCCGTTTGGTCTTCTTCTGCCGTCATTTCTATGTTTCTATGTTTCTAAGCCCTTCAGAAAACGTGTTACAAGGGGCTGTACTGAAATAGGAATGTCCCCGATATCTTTATGGAAGGCAGCTACCGCACTGACGTGCATTCTGATGGAGGAAGTTTTTAGACCAGATTCTGACAAGTGCCAGAGATAGTCTAGAAACTTCATGGTAGGACAGGTAAAGGGGTCAAGGGATTGAGAAGAGCACCATGACTTAAAACTGTTCCATTTGTAAAGGTAGGATTTTCTCGTGGAAGGCTTCCGTGAAGCAATCAGGACACGGGAAACTGGTTCCGAAAGGTTAAGTGGCTGAAGAATTAACCTTTCAACATCCAGGTGGCGTTGGCACCTGTTGTTTTGAGTGATCAGAAGCGGGTCCTTTCCCAGGGGAATGTGCCTGTGAATGGAGAGATCCTGAAGTATTGGAAACCACATTTGGCGTGGCCAATGAGGTGCTATCAGAATCATGGTTCCCTTGTCCTGCCGTAACTTCATGAGAGTCTTTGAGAGAAGTGGAAGTGGAGGGAATGCATATAGGAGACCGTTCGCCCATGAGAGGGAGAATGCATCTCATGGCTGATAGTGTTGGCTGCGAGTGAGAGAGCAAAAGTTCTCTACTTTACGGTTTTGAAGTGATGCAAAGAGATCTATATGAGGGTAACCCCATTGTTGGAAGATCGAGTCCACCACTGAGGGGCTGAGAGACTACTCGTGCGACTGAAAGCTGCGACTTAGTTTGTCTGCCAACATATTGTCCACTCCCAGCAAGTAGGTGGCCCTGAGGCACATCGAGTGGGAGAGGGCCTCTACCCATATCTGAGCAGCTTCCTGACACAGAAGGTAGGAGCCCGTTCCTCCCTGCTTGTTGATGTATCACAAGGCCACCTGGTTGTCCGTCTGAATCAGGATGACTTGATTGGACAGGAGATCCTGAAATACCCTGAAAGCATATCTGATTGCTCAAAGCTCCAGGAAATTGATTTGGTGTTTGGCTTCCTCTGGAGACCAAAATCCTTGTGTCTGCAGTTCGGACACATGGGCTCTCCAGCTGAGGTTGGAAGCATCGGTGGTGAGAATTATTTGAGGATCTGGAGCCTGGAAGGGCAAGCCTTAGAGGAGATTGATCTGACTTTTCGACCAGGCTAGAGACTGACGGAGTGAGTCGGTGACGTGGACAATGGTCAACAGAGGCGGAATGGATTGAGTCCATTGTGACCTTAGAGTCCACTGCATGTCTCTCATGGCCAAGCGGGCCATTGGGGCAACCTGAACTGAGGACGCCATGTGTCCCAGCAGGATGAGAAAGTGGCGTGCAGTCGTGCGATGTTGAGACTTCAGCTGATGTGCGAGAGAGACGAGAGTGAGAGCTTGCTGATGAGGCAGAAAAGCTTTTGCCTGCAAGGTGTCCAAGTCTGCCCCTATGAATGATAAAGTTTGAGATGGGACTAAATAGGATTTGTAGTAGTTGATGAGAAATCCTAGCGAAATCAGAGTGTGTAAGGTAAGATGTAGGGACGACAGAGCAGTTTGCTGAGTGGGAGCCCTGATTAGCCAATCGTCTAGATAGGGGTAGACGTGAACACCTTGAGTCCTCAGGAAGGCTGCAACTACTACGAGGCATTTTGTGAAGACTTGTGGTGCAAATGCAAGGCCGAATGGAAGCACCCAGTACTGATAGTGCTTGGGGCCTACGAGAAATCTCAGGAATCTGCGATGAGATGGAGTTATCGAAATATGTGTGTATGCGTCCTGGAGGTCTAGAGAGCAGAGCCAGTCTCCTCTTTGCAAAAGAGGAAGAAGAGAACCCATGATTACCATTTTAAACCTTTCTCGATGGAGGTACTTGTTGAGGGCACGGAGGTCCAGAATTGGATGAACGCCTCCCGATTTTTTGGGGGTTAGAAAGTACCGGAAATAGAACCCTAGGCCGTGCTGAGAGTAGGGCACTGGTTCTATTGCTTTGGACTGGAGGAGGAGGGAGACCTCCTGTTCCAGGAGGATAGAGTGGTTGGATGTTCTCCATGTCGGTAGAGGTGGGGAGTCCGGTGGGATGGAGAGAAAGTTCAGATGATAACCTTGAGCGATTATCACTAGGACCCACTGGTCTGAGGTGATTGAGTGCCACCTGTTGTTGAAATGGCATAATCTACCTCCCACTGGTATGTGAGGCAGTGGAAGCTGGCTGCTGCTCTCTATGCAGGAGTCAAAAACCGGAAGCAGGGCCCGGCTGAGGAGCTGCTTGAGGCTTTTGTTTTCATAGTTGACGAGACTGGGTTTTTTGGAAAGGTCTCGTAGAATGAGATCTAGACGGTGGTGGGTAGGATTTCTTCGGACGGAAGAATGACTTCTTAGTGTCCTTTTAGAGAGGTTGTTTTGAGGAATACTCAGAAGGCATCAGAGAGAGATGTCCCAGGGTCTCATGATGGTCCTTGAGTTCCACCACCGTCTGTTGAATCTGCTCGCCAAACAGATTGTCTCCTACACAGGGCAGGTCGGATAATTTGTCCTGTACTTCAGGGCGAAAGTCCGAAGACTTGAGCCAGGCCCATCTTCTTGCCAAAATAGTAGCTGCAGATACCCTGGTACCAGTGTCAAAGATATCGTAAGATGATCTTATCTCATACTTGCCTGCGTCAAAGTCCTTGTTCACTAGGGTTTGAAGTTGTTCTTGGAATTGCTGAGGCAGGGAGTCTGTCAATTTTTGTATCTGCTTAAATAAGATCCTGTTGTATTGGGTCATATAGAGCTGATAAGTTATAATGTAATTTCAATCTTGCTGTTCATTTGTAAACCGGTATGATGTCCTCACTAATACTGGTATATAAAAACCTGTAAATAAATAAATAAGAGGCAATTTGGGAGATGAACATTGAGCCCTGGAAGACACAGCAACCAATGGCATCTAGAAATTTCTGCTCTTTGTCTGGGGAAAAGGAAAAATGGGGTTTTGATCTCCTTGCCCTCTTTTGGGCCGATTCTACAACCACAGATTGGTGATCCAACTGAGGTTTTTGAAAACCTGGGGCTGACTTTACCAAATAAGTGGTGTCAGCATTCCTGTTGACTGGAGTAATAGAGCCAGGATGTTCCCAGTTCTTTTTGAGGAGATCCAGAAGAACCTGGTGAATAGGGATGGAGGTTATTTCATTGAGAGCATCCAGGAATTGCAACAGCTCCATCATTTGATGCCTGTCATCTTGTTCGGTCTGTAATTGGAAAGGAACCAATTCAGACATCTCCTTCACAATATTTATGAAGGAAAGGTCCTCCGGAGGAGAACGGTTCCTGCTTTCAGTAGAAGGTGGTGAAGGCAAGTCATCGGTGTCTGGTGAAGAATCATCAGTCCAGGTATCATAGGGATCAGCACCTGCCCCTCTAGGACCCAATTGGGGACGGGGCGGTGGAATTCCTGAAGGGCCAGGTCTAGGCTCCAAAGGAATCAAAGGAAGAACTGGAGGCACCGATGAAGGCATCAAAGGCACCGGTGCAGGAATCAAAGGCATCAATGGATGGATCGGTGGCGCCAAAGGACACAACGGCATCGATGGCTGAGGCATCGGTAGGACCCCCGATGGAGGGATGCGGAATGGTGTTTCTCCTCCCAATGACAAGGTAAGCGGAGAGGGCACCAGAGGCATCAGTGACCCGGGATCCATCGGTGGAAAAGCGGCAATAAGCGCTTCCATCTTTGAGAGCAGTGGTGCCAACGCTGCTGGAATCAGGTCGGTGGTCAGTTCCACGATCGGCACCGGGTGTCGGTGCTGGAGGAACTTGGAATTGATGCATCGCCTTGTTGATGGCCTTCTGAACCATCCGGTCCAGTTCTTCACGGAGACCTGGAGCAATCAGCCCCGGCTCCGGAAGGGGAGAAGGCAGAGGCATGGCTGGAGGGACCATCGTTAAAGGCGGAGTCGCGGCTCCCGATACCCGTCCGGGTGAGGGTTGCCTCGGTGACCTGGTCGCAGAAAAGGTCGGTGCCTTTTGTGGACGGGGCTTTTTCGACGGCAGCTTGGACGATGGCGAGATCGATGATTTCACTCCCTCGATGGTCCGAGACTTCCGATGTCAATGGTGATGTTTCTCTCTACGATCCCCTCGGTCCTGAGGGGAAGTAGAGGTAGTTGAAGGCCGAGAAGTCGTCGACGCCAGACGGTCACCGGCCGGTGGTCGATGCTGACGCGAAGTGGAAGGTGCCGGTTCAGATGACGTCGATGCAATGGACGGCGTTGGGGTTTGAGCACGGAAGAGAAGTTCCATCTTCTCCATTCTGGCCTTGCGACGCTTTGGTGTCATTAGGGCACATTTGGTACAGGTCAGGACATCGTGCTCACATCCAAGACACATTACACAGACTTTATGAGGGTCTGTTATGGACATGGTGTGGCTACAGTCCGGGCACCGAAGGAACTCCGACGCCATGGCCTTGAAAAATTTGAGCCGCAGGGCCAAACTCGACGGAAATCGACCGAAAACGGGTAAAAAACTTACCGGAGTACCGCGGCTTGAAAAAGTTGAAGGAGGGACCCCTGTGGGGTAAGAAAGTGTTCAGTAATTCCGTGAGGAAAATTCCTGTCAGGAATCTCTGCAGAGCTCCTTAACCGCGTGGCTAATGCTGCATGGAAAAAAGAAGACTGAAGGGGGAACCCTGCTGGCTGCAGGGGGGTTTAGTGCCATGCTGGGCATGCCCGGTAGGTGCCAGTCAAAATTCTAGAAACTTTGACAAAAGTGTTCCGTGATTGGGCTCCATCCTGTGATGTCACCCATATGTGAGGACTACCATCCTGCTTGTCCTGTGAGAACAGTCTTTCAACTGCTTTTTTGACATAATGATGCTATCAATTTTCTAAGATTTTGTACTCCACGTTGATCTTTGCCAAAACCTGTCTAGGCATTTGATATATAGGTTAGCTGACTGTCAGACTCTATTAACTGTCAGGATGTTTTTGGGACCAGTACCACCTTCCAAACACAGTTTTTTTACCTTTCTACAAGCCAGACACTATTTGGCTTCACTACATTGGACACAGACTGAGATAACTGCAGAACTCATACTGACCAACAAGATACAGAGCATGATAGAAGGGAAAAATACGATCTGCTTATGGTACAAGCTGTGCAAACAATCTTGCTACTATAAAATTGGAAGCTTTAGGCAGATACTGGGCTCATGCGCACGTCAGTAACATAACTGTGGACATCATTCAAAAATGACTCATTTTGATGCATACATATAATAGAGATGTGAATTTACGAGAAATGAAATACAAATTGATATACCATGCCTATATTGATGTGCGTCAACATCATATGAAACTGGTCACCACCCCGTTATGCTCTTGCTGCTGCACATCCAATGGGACTTTACTTCATAAGGAGAAATTACTACTTACCAGATAATTTCCTTTTCTTTAATGAGCACAGGTTAATCCACATGAGTGGGTTATACACCTCTACCAGCAGATGGAGATGGAGCAAAGCTGACATCACAGTATTTATACACCTCCACAAACACTGGTCTCCTTGAAACTCCATCCCCTAAAATATCCCATCTCATCTCAACAAGACAACGTGCTTTCTCAATAGCAGGCCCGCTACTATGGAACACCCCTCCAATTGAATTAAGACTTGAATTATCCTCACAAACCTTTAAGAAATATCTAAAAACATGGCTTTTTCTAAAAGCTTTTTAACATGTTAAAAAGAATTATTTACCAAATTCAACTTAATTATCTCTTATTATTTCTCTTTCTCTTCTGACTTCTTTAATTTTCTCCCTTATTTTGTATAATATTTCTGCTTCTACTTTTCACATTGTAATTTCTCTTCCTTTTGTTATATGTGAACCGATGTGATGACTTTTGTTAAATGTCGGTAAACAAAAACAAATAAATAAAATAAATATATACCCCTGCACCTGCATCAGCCTGCCAGTATTCTCTGCAAAAGCCAACTATGAACAACTAAAGAATACATGATCATAACCATTAAGACAATCATTCACTCAGTCAATAGGAAAATACTGAGGCCAGACAAGGAGTGTAATATTACTGATCTAGGGACTGGATCTGACACTTAGCAGTAATCCCTGGAAACGCAGCCACTCGGGAGGACAATAGCTCCACCATCTGGTAGCCAAGAGCGGGAAGGTGGATTAACCTGTCCTCATTAATGAAATTATCAAGAAATGTATTTATTTATTTAAAATCTTTTCTAAACCGTCACTAAGCAATATACCATCGCAACGGTTTACATGTAGGCACATAAATTAATGTAAGTGGGTGCATACTATAGTACATTCTAACAGGTGCCACAAAAGGTAAGTAGTAATGTCTAACAGGTGCCACAAAAGGTAAGTTGTAATGTCTTCTCTCTTAGCATTCAGAAAGGTTAATGCACACCAATAGGATATACCAAAGCTACTCCCAAACAGGGCGGGAGGCTGCCCACGGTTGGACCACTACCACATATGCGAAGGCTGCATCCTCCTGGACTTGCACAACCAGGCAATAATGCCTGGAAGTTGTGTAAGAAACAAACACATCGAAGCTCGGCTAATCTCAAACGAGAGACAACCATCTAATTTCTTCACATGACACTGCCCAAGCTCTACTGGAATGAGCGTTAACCTGAGTAGGAAATGGCTGCTCAGCATCCACATACTCGACGTTGATAACCTTCTTAACCCAATGGGCCATCATAGCCCGCGATACCAGTTTACTCTATTTACTCCCACTGTGGAGTATAAACAGCTGGTCCATCTTCCTGAGTGGTTTAGAAACCTCCATACCTCAAACTATGCCACTTGACACCTAAGGCCCGTAATAGGTGATATTCCTCCACCTCTCTCCCCCTGCCCAGAGTTGGCAGGGATTGATTGATTCTAATGAAAATCTGAGACCACCTTTGGCCAAAAGATGGAACAGTTCGCACCTGGACCACCCTTGGAGACACTCACAGAGACTGTTCTCAGTTATGACAGAACCCGCAGTTCGGAAACTACGCACAGATAATCATCCTTTAGTAAATAATCTCAGGAAGAGGCTATGCAGTGGTCGATAGGTGGGACCCATCAAAATTCCAGAACCAGATTAAGACTCCACATGGGCATTGGCAAATGCAAGGGACATGAATTTCTTCAATCTATATTTGTACCTGAGGCAATAGAGAGTGAAGTGACTTGCCCAAAGTCACAAGGAGCAACATTGAGATTTGAATCCTAGTTTCCCTGGTTCGCAGCCCACTAGACATAAGCAGCTTTAACCACTAGGCTCCTCCTCCATCCCAATGACTTATGTCACTAGAGTGACTTTGCATATCTGAAAAGAGATAGTAAACCTTATGCACATTTCAAAATGATTAGTAATGCATTCAGTGGCTCAGAGCCAGGTCAGTCTCAAATATCTTATTATTTATTCATTAAAGGCCTATTTGATGCTGTGTGGATTCCATTATTTGGATTCCCAAGAACACATATTTTAAGTATATTCACCTGACCCTCCTGAATATATTTGCTATGGCCTCTCAAGCAGTAAATCAACTCCTATGTTCAGTGCCAGATTAAGACATGCTGATGTCCTAAGCTAAGTTCAACAAGCTTCATAGCTTTACCAAAAACATAGAAAACTTGAAATGTAGTAATTTATTTGTATTTAAAGACCCCCCTCATGATCTGAAGCCCTAAAATGTCTTTGTTTCCTTTCCATTTTCTTTAAACAGTAGCATATACTACACTGGACATTAAATATGCAACAAAACAAACCACAAATGGTATACTGTTTAAAGTACTTTGGGATCTTGTCTGGACTAACAAGTTTTACAATGGAGGAGTGACTGATTGGTTAGAACTACAGGCTGAGTACCAGGGAAGCCAGGGGTCAATTCCTGCTTCTCCCACTGATGCTCCTTTTGGCCTTGGGCAAGTCATTTAACTGTCCATTGCCTTAAGTACCAAATTAGATTGTAAACCTTTTAGGGAGGGGAACTATCTATTGTACCTGAATTAAATCTTGTCTTGAGCATTGATTTTGGAAAAGTAAATTACTAAATCTAAAATTCAAATTGCAAATAAATGTAATTCAATTTAAGCTAGTAAACTTCATTTGCAGTTACGTCTGGCATGAGGTATATTGTACAATTTAAATCTTTTCTCATCAAATTCAATATATAAATTTTGGGATTGTATAGCCAATTTCTGGAATCTAATATGGAATCTACTATAAGAAAAATAATAGGAATAGAGAGGTTGATACTGCAATTTCTTGAATTACCTGGACAAAAGCAGAGATTTGAATATTCCTCCGGCTGTTCGACTAAGTTTTGTCTGAATAACTCTTTACTCATAGAAACATAGAAACATAGAAATGACGGCAGAAGAAGACCAAACGGCCCATCCAGTCTGCCCAGCAAGCTTCACACATTTTTTCTCTCATACTTATCTGTTTCTCTTAGCTCTTGGTTCTATTTCCCTTCCACCCCCACCATTAACGAAGAGAGCAGTGATGGAGCTGCATCCAAGTGAAATATGTAGCTTGATTAGTTAGGGGTAGTAGGGGTAGTAACCACCGCAATAAGCAAGCTACACCCATGCTTATTTGTTTTACCCAGACTATGTTATACAGCCCTTATTGGTTGTTTTTCTTCTCCCCTGCCGTTGAAGCAGGGAGCTATGCTGGATATGCGTGAAGTATCAGTTTTTCTTCTCTCCTGCCGTTGAAGCAGAGAGCTATGCTGGATATGCGTGAAGTATGTTTTTCTTCTCTCCTGCCGTTGAAGCAGAGAGCTATGCTGGATATGCGTGAAGTATCAGTTTTTCTTCTCCCCTGCCATTGAAGCAGAGAGCTATGCTGGACATGCGTGCAGTATCAGCTTTTCTTCTCCCCTGCTGTTGAAGCAGAGAGCTATGCTGGAAATGCGTGATGGAATATGGAATAGACTTAGTTTTTGGGTACTTGCCAGGTTCTTATGGCCTGGATTGGCCACTGTTGGAAACAGGATGCTGGGCTTGATGGACCCTTGGTCTGACCCAGTATGGCATTTTCTTATGTTCTTATGTTCTTATGATGTATCAGCCTTTCTCCCATGCCGTTGAAGCAGAGAGCCATGCTGGAAATGCATCGAAAGTGAAGTATCAGGCACATTTGGTTTGGGGTAGTAACCGCCGTAACAAGCCAGCTACTCCCCGCTTTGTGAATGCAAATCCTTTTTTCTTCTCCCCTGCCGTTAAAGCTATGCTGGATATGCGTGAAGCATCAGTTTTTTTTTTCTCCTGCTGTTGAAGCAGAGAGCTATGCTGGAAATGCGTGATGTATCAGCCTTTCTCCCCTGCCGTTGAAGCAGAGAGCTCTGCTGGATGTGTGAAGTATCAGTTTTTTCTTCTCCCCTGCCGTTGAAGCAGAGAACTATGCTGTATATGCATTGAAAGTGAAGTATCAGGCTTATTTGGTTTGGGGTAGTAACCGCCGTAACAAGCCAGCTACTCCCCTCTTTGTGAGTGCAAATCCTTTTTTCCACATTTCCTCTTGCTGTTGAAGCTGAGAGCGATGTTGGAGTCACAGTAAGCATGTATATGTTTATTGAATAAGGGTATTGTCTCCAGGCAGTAGCCATCCTTCTGGCGAGTCACCCACTCTTCATTGGCGGCCTCTTGACTTTATGGATCCACAGTGTTTATCCCACGCCTCTTTGAAGTCCTTCACAGTTCTGGTCTTCACCACATCCTCCGGAAGGGCATTCCAGGCATCTACCACCCTCTCCGTGAAGAAATACTTCCTGACATTGGTTCTGAATCTTCCTCCCTGGAGCTTCAAATCGTGACCCCTGGTTCTGCTGATTTTTTTCCTACGGAAAAGGTTTGTTGTTGTCTTTGGATCATTAAAACCTTTCAAGTATCTGAAAGTCTGTATCATATCACCTCTGCTCCTCCTTTCCTCCAGGGTGTACATATTTAGATTCTTCAATCTCTCCTCGTACGTCATCCGATGAAGATACTCCACCTTCCTGGTCACCCTTCTCTGTACCGCTTCCATCTTGTCTTTGTCTTTTTGTAGATACGGTCTCCAGAACTGAACACAGTACTCCAGGTGAGGCCTCACCAAGGACCTGTACAAGGGGATAATCACTTCCCTTTTCTTACTCGATATTCCTCTCTCTATGCAGCCCAGCATTCTTCTGGCTTTTGCTATCGCCTTGTCGCATTGTTTCGCAGACTTCATATCATTAGACACTATCACCCCAAGGTCCCTCTCCTGCTCCGTGCACATCAGCCTTCCCCCCCCCCCCCCCCCCCCCCCCCCCCATCAAATACAGTTCATTCGGATTTCCACTCCCCATATGCATGACTTTGCACTTCTTGGCATTGAATCTCAGCTGCCATATCTTCGACCACACTTCCAATTTAGTTGGAAAAAAAAGAAAGTGGTGATGAAGGCATTCCGAGGCATGGTTAAATTTTAGCCAGTGAGCATCAATACTCAACAATAGCCAGCTAAAATTAGCCATGTAAATCACATCAGAAAAATACCTGGTAACTTTATGCAGGTAAATTTAACTAGGTACATTCAGTAGAACTCTTATCTGGGCGTTTCCCACTGACTATCCAGTAAAGTTATCTGGGTTTCTTTGCCCAGGTAATTTTCCTACTTCCTAGCCTGCTGAATATCAATCTCATATATGTTACATATAAAGTGAAGACTTGGATGATGTGAATGTTAACTGGATAATGTCCACATTACCCAAATCAAGCTTCCTATAAAAAGCAATGGACACTGTGAACATTATCCAATTAATCTTTAAATTATCCAATTTCTATATTTACCTGTATCATATAAAATTTAAATAAGGTAGCATAACATCCAACACAATTAATAAAATGTGCCATTTATTGAAAAATGCTGAAATCTGAAGCATTTCTGCTACTTTATTGCTTCTTTATATCTATGATACAAATGAAATCTTCTTCTTTTTGCAAGTACATTTTTGCATTTAATGTTATTTTTCCCAATGTCACTTTGGGAAAAATAACATATCTTGATCCAACTCTATAACAGAATTATCAATGCTGTTTTTCCCAATGAGCTACACAGTATGTTACCCTCTAGTATTGTGAATACAATGGCAATAGGTTAATTAAAGTTTCCTTTAAAACACACTTTCTAGAGGAAAAAAATGGAAAAAACTGCTTACGGAAGATAGTTTATCTTCCTTTAACAACAATCTTTGTAAAGGATTGAGGGGAAAAAAGCTTTCTCCAAGGGAAGAGACAGGAAGAGGATGCAGCCTAGTTCCTTCAGATATGCCGTGAAGCCATAGAAGCGGTGTGTACACAGCAGTGTAGTCTGAAATCAAATGGCTTTGACCTAGGGAAAATTTCTGGGAAAGCATGGCATCAGCACATTTGTTTACTTTCTTGAGTTTCCTTTCTTCCAGGGTTTAGTTGATAGCTGTTTTATCTTAATGACTGTAATACATTCAGAAAATCATCTAGACTTTATGGAAGATGCATCATTTGACTAATTTAAGGTTTGGAAGGAATCTAAAATAATAAATATACAATTCATCACACATCTGTTGAAATATACTGTGACACAATATTTTCTAACTGGGGCAGGAGAAAGGTTCTATGCCCTTTTGTGTGTACCATTTTGTAAATCTAGTCCACTTAAAGTGGTAGGATTTACATGTGGAAGGCTTTCGTGAAGCTACTAGAACTTGAGACACTTGTGTTGAAAGATTAAGTGGTTGCAGAATTAAGCTCTCTACATCCAAGCTGTTAGGGCAAGAGTTGTCAGGTTGGGATGATGAAACTTGCCCTGATTCTGAGTGATGAGAGTGGGATCTATGCCCAGGCGGATTGGTTGTGAGATCGAGAGGTCGAGGAGTATGGGAAACCATACTTATCGAGGCCAGTACGGGGCTATGAGGATCATTGTTCCTCTGTCCTGTTGTAGCTTCACGAGAGTTTTCGCTATGTTGGAGGATATGCATATAGAAAGCCTGTGTTCCAGGGGCGAGCAAATCGTCCCTGGGGACTGTTTGCCGACGTCCGTGGAGGGAGCAGAACCTTTCCACTTTGTGGTTCAGTGTGGATGCAAAGAGGTCTATGGTTGGGCGACCCCAGTGTCGAAAGATTTTGCTCGCTACACATGGGTCCAGCGACCATTCGCGGGAATTGAAATGTCGACTGAGATCGTCCGCTAGGATGTTTTTGATGCCCGCCAGATAAGTTGCTCGGAGATGTATGGAATGCTCCAGAGCCCAAGCCCAAATCTGTACTGCTTCCTGGCAGAGCAGATAAGAGCCTGTGCCTCCCTGTTTGTTTATGTACCACATTGCTACTGTGTTGTCTGTTTGTATCAGCACAGTTTTGTTTGAGAGGCAGTCTTTGAAGGCATAAAAGGCATATCTCATCGCTCGAAGTTCCAAGACGTTTATCTGATACTGTTTTTCAAGTGTAGTCCACGTCCCTTGTGTTTGACGGTTGTTGACGTGAGCTCCCCATTCCAGGTTGGAAGCATCTGTAGTCAGGATGACTTGTGGATTTGCCTGTTGGAATGGGAGACCAGCTTTCAACGCTGTTTGATTTGTCCACCAGTGGAGCGATAGAAGTAACCGGTTGGTGATTTGAATTGTGTACGACAGTGGTTGGAAAGCTTGTAGCCATTGAGATTTCAAAGTCCATTGAGTTCTTCTCATGGCTAACCTCGCCATAGGAGTGACATATACTGTCGTGGCCATGTGTCCTAGTAGCACTAGAATTTGATGGGCGGATGCGAACTGGTGATGAATCATAATGTTTGCCAGTCGTGCCAAATTGTCTGCATGGTCGCTTGGAAGGGAAGCTTTCGCCACTGTGGTATCGAGGTCTGCTCCGATGAATGTGAGGAGTTGAAACGGCTCGATGTGGGATTTTGGATAATTGATGAGAAATCCCAGAATGTGCAATAGCGTTATTGTGGTTTTCAAGGCAGAAAAAGCTCCCTGCCTAGATGGACTTCTGATTAGCCAATCGTCTAGGTATGGAAAAACATGAATGCTGTTTTTTCTTAAATGTGCAGCCACTACTGCTAGGCATTTTGTGAATATTCGAGGAGCAGAGGCCAGTCCGAATGGTAGGACTCGGTACCAGTAATGATTCTTTCCCACTACGAATCGTAGGTACTTGCGATGTTGTGTGGAAATTGGTATGTGCACATAAGCGTCTTGAAGGTCCAGAGAACAGAGCCAACCTCCCTTTTGAAGTAACGGAAGGATGGTTCCCAAAGATACCATCCGAAACTTTTCTTTGTGTAGAAATTTGTTTCGATTTCGGAGGTCTAAGATAGGGCGAAGGCCGCCTGTTTTCTTTGGAATGAAGAAATAGCGGGAGTAGAACCCCCTGCCTTGTTGAGACCGGGGCACTGGTTCGATGGCCCTGGCAGTCAGCAAAGTAGAAAGTTCTACTTGAAGTTGAGATGTGATAAGAATGTTTGACCAAAGTGGAATGGGAGGAGAATGCGGGAGTATCGTACTGAATTTTAGGCGATATCCCCGATACAGTATGGCTAATACCCATTGATCGTTTGTGATGAGACTCCATTGGTGTTGGAAATAATGAAGTCGACCTCCAACTGGTAGGGAGGGTATAGGGTTGAGAAAGAGGCTGCTGTTCTCTTGGCACGGTTCAAAAACCCGCCGCTGGTCCAGTTTGGGGTGGTGGCTGGGTCTTGTTACTTCGACTGACGTGGACGCCCTGTCTGTGAGGGACGGTATGGACATGCTGAAGAGGCAGGAGGGTAATACCTTCTTGGTCTGTAGAAGGGTCACCTCGTGTCTCTGCGTGGTGGACGTCTTAGGGAAGTTGTCTGATCTACTGGCAATTTTGATAGCTGACGAAGAGTCTCATGATGGTCTTTCAGCTGAGATGCCGTAGCTTGGATCTTTTCCCCGAAAAGATTGTCTCCAACACAAGGGAGATCTGCAAGCCGTTCTTGGACCTCCTGCCTAAAGTCAGAAGCCTTAAGCCAGGCCCATCTTCTCGCATTTATTGCAAAGGCAGACAGACGAGTTGATGTTTTGAAGACATCATAGGCTGCTCTCACCTCATGTTTGCCAGATTCTAATCCCTTGTCAACTAACGTAGCTAAAGGTAGTTGATGTTGTTGTGGGAGGTTGTCCACAATACCCTGTACTTGTTTCCGTAAGTTCCGTTGGTACTGTGACATATACAGCTGGTATGCTGCAATACGTGCTACCAGCATGGACCCTTGATAGACTTTCCTCCCTAAGGTGTCCAAGAATTGTTGCTCCTTTCCAGGTGGAACAGAAGAATGAGGTTTTTGTTTCCAAGCCTTCTTCTGAGCAGATTCTACCACTACTGAATGGTGAGGTAGTTGGGGCTTCTGATATCCTGGAGCATGCTGCACTAAATAAGTGGCATCTGTTCTCTGATTCACTGCAGGGACTGAGCAGGGGTGTTCCCACATTCGTTGTTGCAATTCCAAGAGGACTTGATGGACTGGGATAGCCATAATTTCCTTCGGCGCATCCACAAACTGCTGTATTTCTAGAGCCTTATGTCTAGTATCCTCCTCTGTGATCAATTCAAATGGAATTGTAACTGCCATTTCTTTGATAAAATTTGTAAATTACAAATCTTCTGGAGGGGATTTCTCTCTCTCCTCTGGTGGAGAGGACTCTGATTGCAGTTCCTCCGACTCAGTGTCCGTGTCAACATCCTTCCAAGGTGTATATTGAGGATGATAAGGGGAGTCAACGTCTTCTGGTTGGACATGATGCTTCGATTTAAACACAGCTTTTGTTGAGATGTGTTGTGGCATCGTTGGAAGTGAGGGCATTGATGGGGAATCGATGGGCCTCGATGGCATCGATGGAAATCCCCCGATGGACCTGGATTGGATTGGCATCGATGTGTCCTTGAAAGGCATCGAGAGTGTCTTTGAGACTCAATGTCGATGAAGCCCCGATGGTCCTGGGGCAGAATCGGAGTCTCCGCCATCATCCTCCGATGATCTGGGAGCCGGAATGGCTGGAGTCACCGGTGGGGGTATTGGCATCGATGGAGTTGGTGCCGTCGGTGTTGGCGGAAAAGCTTGTAATAAGGCATTGAGTCTATTCAGCAAATGCTGAAAAATCAACTGCTCCAATGTCGATGTCGGCACCGATGGCACTGTCGGAGGCTGTAGGTTCTTCAGAGCCTCAACGATGGCCTGTTGGACTAAAGTAGTCACTTCTTCCCTTGAAATCGGGGCAGTATCCACTGCCACGGGGGAAGGCACTGCTGGCGCTATTGGCACTTCCACGATGATTCGTGGTGGCACTTCTTCTGACACTGAGCCAGGTGGAGAGCGCCGCGGTTCTTCGTGTACAGCCGGTGGAGTTGGCTCTAGTACACGGACTTTCTTGGGCAACGGCTCGATGGATTTCGATCCTGACGTCGATGGTTTACCATCCGCTGGGTCGATGGATCGATGGCAATGCCGCTTTTTCTCCCGATGACTTTTCGATGTCGAAGACGATGATATCGACAGTGCCGGTGACGGACGGTCGTCGACCCGTGTTTCACCTCGATGTTTGGTTACCGAGGAAGTGTTACTCTTGGGGACGATGTCGACGATGGCATCTTTTTGAATAATTCTTCCATCTTATCCAAACGGGCACGCCTGCCTTTCAGTGTCATCTGGGCACAGGTTGAGCAAGCCCGGATGTCGTGGCCTGATCCCAGGCACAGAACACATACATAATGTGGGTCAGTAATGGACATAGTCCGGTTGCAATCCAGACATTTTTTAAACCCCGATGCCATGATAAAGTTATGGCCTAATAACGGTCGATGACCGGAATTGATCAAAACTATCTGAAAAATGTACTCACTGAGACTATGTTGAAGGGAAACCCAATTATGAGAAAAATGTGACTGAAAATGTGAAAAGAAAAAGTTTTCTTCTCTGAGAAAATGTGAGGGAATTCTTTTTCCAGAGCTCCTGAATTGCTTTGCTACAGCAAGGCGGAAAAAAAGAGACTGAAGGGAGACCCCTGTGGCTGAGAATATCATGGCATGCTAGGCATGCTCAGTAGGCCCACAGTACCAGCCAAAAGTTACTAGAAACTCTTGACAGAAGTTTTCCGTACCAGGGCTCCATCTGATGATGTCACCCATATGTGAGGACTATCATCCTGCTTGTCCTGGGATAAAGTATCTTCTTTGCCGGTAGAATTGCCTCTTAGAATCCCTCTTAAAAGATCTTTTGGATGAAGAAGAGGGATCAGAAGGCAGTAAAAAGAGATGGCGCAGAGTCTCTTGGTGGTCTTTAAGCTGTGCCACTGCTTCTTGAATCTTTTCACCGAAAGGATTATTCCCCACACAGGGCAGGTCAGCCAATCTGTCTTGTACCTCTGGTCTGAGGTCTGAAGATTTCAGCCAGGCCCATCTCCTTGCACTGATACTGGCTGCTGACATACTGGAAGCAGTGTCAAAGATGTCATAAGCTGATCGTACTTCATGCTTGCCAGCATCTAATCCTTTTTGTGCTAGAGCATGAAGCTTGTCCTGGAACTGTATATGTAAGGCTTCAGCAAAGTCTTGAATCTTTATGATCAAGGCCCTATTATATTGGTCATGTAAAGTTGGTAGGATGGACTGCGCGAGATGAGCATTGATCCATGGAATACCCGTCTTTCAAATGCATCCAAGAACTTCTGATCTTTCCCTGGGGGAATGGATGAATGAGGCTTGGGACAGCTGGCCCTCTTTTGGGCGGACTCTACGACCACCGAGTGATGATCCAACTGAGTTCTTTGAAAGCCAGGGGCTGACTGAACTAAGTAGGTGGCATCTGCTTTTTGATTAACAGGTGCCATGGAGCCAGGGTGCTCCCAGTTTCTCTTCAAAAGGTCCAAAAGGATGTTATGAATAGGAAAGGACATGATTTCTTTTGGAACATCGAGAAATTGTAAAAGCTCTAGCATCTGGTGTCTCGAGTTTTCCTCTATCTGAAGCTGGAATGGGACTGTTTCAGACATCTCCTTTACAAAATTAATAAAGGACAGGTCCTCTGGAGGAAAACGCTTTCTTTCATCAGGAGGGGAGGGGAGGGAAGGTAGATCATCCGAATCCTGGGACAAATCGTCAGTCCAAGGATTATAAGGGTCATCACCAGCTCCCAAGTGTTCTTCAGAAGGAAGTAACGGGGTTATACCTGAAGGCCCTGGCCTGGGCATCGATGGCCCTGAAGGAGGAATCAAAGGCATCGATGGAGGCATTGACGGCATTGATGGCAATATGGCTGGCATTGACGGAGGCACCGATGGAATCGGTGACATCGATGGATGCGTCGTGGCGGCACTCCGGATGGTGGAATGAAGAGCGGTGTTTCTTCATCTTCCTCCGAGAACAAGGGAATCGGTGAGGAAGGAGTCGGGTCCCTCGGGTCCCTCAGATCCACCGGTGGAAGGGCACCGATTATCTTGTCCATTCTAGCCAATAGCAGTGCCAGCATGATGGGAATTGGATCGATAACTGGAGGAGGAACCGGCACCAGCATCGATGGAAGTTGGAAGCCCTGGAGTGCTTTGCCGATGGGCCTCTTGGATCATCCCATCCAATTCCTCACGGAAACCTGGGGCATGAATACCCGGTTCCGGAGTGGGAGGAAGCACTGGCGTAGCCAGAGGGTCCACCGGTGAAAGTGGAATCGCAGATCCCGGCACCTGTCCAGGTGGGGAACATCTCGGTGATCCAGAGACAGAAGAGGACAACGCCTCTTCTGTATGGGGCTTCTTAGTCTGAGGCTCAGACGACGACGATGTCAAGGGTTTACCTGTATCGATGGCCTGAGCTTTACGATGATGGTGTCGATGTTTTTCTCGATGGTCCTCCCGGTGTTTTTCCAGAGGAGGAACAGAGGGGTCAACATCCATGGGAGTCATCAAGGCCAGTCGGAGAGCAGCGGATTCCCAGTGCTGGCGAGATGTAGATGGCACTGGTTCAGACGACATTGACGCTATCGATGGAGTCGGGGATTTTGGCCGAAAGAGAAGAACCATCTTATCGAGTCGAGCCTTATGACGTTTTGGTGTCATTTGAGCACATTTGGTGCAAGTAAGGACATCGTGGCTGGACCCTAAGCACATTTCACAGACCATGTGAGGGTCAGTGATTACATTGTTCTAGTGCAATCGGGGCATGGACGGAAACCCGACGCCATGACTTCGACAAAATTTAGTCGCGCTGCGGTCGATGGCCGGAAGGCTACGATGGAAAAATTCGACGGGAATCGACCGTAAGCGGGCAAAAAACTTACCGTTCGACCACGGACCAAAGAAATCGATAAGGCCCTGTGGGGTAAAATTTTTGGAAATTTTTCAAAGTTCCGTGAGGAAACTTCCTGTCAGGAGTCTCTGACAAGCTCCTTAACCCGCTTGGCTACTGCTGCACGGAAAAAAGAAGACTGAAGGGGGACCCCTGCTGGCTGCAGGGTTGGTGCTATGCTGGACATGCCCAGTAGGTGCCAGTCAAAGTTCTGGAAACTTTGACAAAAGTATTCCGTGATTGGGCTCCATCCTGATGATGTCACCCATATGTGAGGACTACCATCTTGCTAGTCCTGTGAGAAAAATTATACATCTGGCGTTTTCTCTAGGAAATTACAAAAGTATCTGATGCTATGTGAAGATGTTTATAATTATTTAGCAGATATTCCATGTTTAAGTGACATTTGAAGAGCAGTATCCTGTGAGATAGTGGTTGAGAGAGTTGATTCCAATAGTTTTAGGTGCCATTGGGCTGTCCTCATGAGCCAATGTACAAAGGGTGCAACATGGACGGACCGTGGCTGCCAAGTGTCCCAATATTCCCATCAAGGTTCTAGGTGATACTGCTGTCTGGTCTGAGAAAGAACGAAACATGCAAATTAATTTGTTCATCCTTTGAAGAGGAAAGGAAGCTTTCTTGCTATGAGCAACTATGCTCCTATGTATTCATTTGATGTGTTGGTATAATGTGCAATTTCTCATAATTTAGGACAAAACCTAGTGATATGAATGTGTGAATTGTATAGACTGTGCTTATTTTTGCTTCCTTTTGCTTGATATTAGCCAGAAGACTAAGTATGGAAAAACTAAGATATTGTTTTTCATAACACACGGGCCGATACAGTAAAAACGCGGGAGAGCAGGCATTAAATACAGAATCGCGCGCTCTCCTGTGCGTGCGATTCTGTATTTAAATGAAGCCCGGTGGTAAAAACGGGCTAAAGGAGCGGCAGCTATCAGCGGAAGGAGTATGGGAAACCATACTTGTCGAGGTCAATACGGGGCTATGAATATCATTGATCCATTGGCCTGTTGTAGCTTCACTAGAATTTTGGATATCAGTGGTATCGAAGGATATGCGTATAGAAGACCTGAGTTCCAGGGGTGAGCAAAGGCGTCCTTGGCTAACTGGTTTCTCTGTTTGTGAATGGAGCAGAATCTGTCCACTATGTGATTCAGCTCAAATGCAAAGAGGTCCATTGTTGGCTAACCCCAACTTTGAAATATCCTGGTCGCTACTAAAGGATCCAGAGACAACTCGTGGGGTTGGAACTGACGACTGAGGCGATCTGCAACTACGTTGTGTATGCCTGCTAGATAAGTGGTCCGGAGAAATATGGAATGTGTCAGCGCCCAGTCCCAAATTTGTGCGGCTTCTTCGCAAAGGAGATAAGAGCCTGTACCCCCTTGTTTGTTCAGGTACCACATGACAACTGTATTGTCGGTTTGTATTAGAACAGTCTTGTGTGAAAGGCAGTCCTTGAACGCATAAAGCGTATAACGTAAAGCTCGAAGCTCCAGGAAATTGATTTGAACTGTTGCTTCGAGTTTTGTTCAAGTACCTTGAGTCTGAAGACTGTCTACATGCGCTCCCCAACCTAAGGTGGATGCATCTGTAGTTAAGGTTACTTGTGAAACTGGTTGCTGGAAAGGTTGGCCTGTGAGCAACTTGTTTGTGTTCGATCATCAGAGGAGAGAGAAACGTAACTGGTTGGTTATTTGAATTGGAGATGACAGTGGTTGAATGGCTTGGAGCCACTGTGATCTCAATGTCTAGTTCATTATTCTCATGGCTAATCTGGCCATAGGAGTGACATGGACTGTGGAAGCCATGTGGCCTAGCAGAGTTAGGAAGTGATGGGCTGTCGCCGTTTTCCTTGTGCGCAGAGACTTCGCCAATTTGGAGAGCGTGTCTGCTCGGTCTTTCGGGAGGAAGGCTTTTGATACGGCAGTGTTCAATTCTGCTCCGATGAATTGTATGAGGCGAGATGGAGTCAGGTGGGATTTTTGGTAGTTGATTAGAAATCCCAATGAGTGAAGCAGACTGATTGTGAGTTTGAGAGATGTGAGAGCTCCTTGTCTTGATTGGCTTTTGATGAGCCAGTTGTCCAGATAAGGAAAAACGTGTATGCTTTCCTTGCCGCTGCCACCGCTGCCACCGCTAGGCACTTTGTGAATACTCGGGGTGCCGAGGCAAGTCCGAATGCAGAACCTGGTATTGAAAGTGTTGATAACCCACCAGGAAGCGCAGGAACTTGCGATGAAGAGGGAATATTGGAATGTAAGCGTAAGCATCTTGAAGATACAGAGAACAGAGCCAATCTCCTGCTTGAAGAAGGGGAAGCATAGTGCCTAAGGACACCATCCTGAATTTCTCTTTTCGTAGAAATTTGTTGAGTTTTCGAAGGTCTAAAATGGGACGTAGGCCTCCTATTTTCTTTGGAATGAGAAAATAGCGGGAGTAGAATCCTCTGCCCTGCTTAGGCCGGGGAACTGGTTCCACGGCCCTGACTCTCAGGAGGGTGGATAGAGAAAAAGGGAGGCAGGCTAGGTAGGGGGTTTAGGAAGTTTCCTTCCAGTCCGTCCTTTATTGTGCACATGGGTTCAGATTTTATAACTTGAGCGCTTCGATGTGCGCATGCTATAAAATCGCACGTCCATGTATGGGTTTTAAATTCTACCCTTAAGGCTGTTAGCCAATCATCAATTTCCAAATGAAGCAGCATTTCCAAATGAGTTCATTTTGAACTTCTCTTTTATGGTGTTCTTTAATTTCCTTAAATCTAGGATAAAGCACACTGTAACAGGTGTTCTCCTAGGACAGCAGGATAGTAGTCCTCACATATGGGTGACATCATCAGATGGAACCCGGTACAAAAAACTTTTGTCATAGTTTCTAGAAACTTTGAATGGCAGACTGAGCATGCCCAGCCTACTGCTAGCCGCACGTCCACGCGAAATCTCCCTTTAGTCTCGTAACATAGCAAAAATATGAGCGAGAAATGTAACACAATAAACCAAAGGCGAACCCAACATCGTGGGGAGGTGGGCGGGATTCCTAAGGACTAACATCCTGCTGTCTTAGGAGAAAGCAAAATTGCTTACCTGTAATAGGTGTTATCCCAAGACAGCAGGATGTACTCCTCACGTATGGGTGACGTCACTGGCTGGAGCCCTATCACGGAAAGCTTTCTGTCAAAGTTTCTAGAAACCTTTAACTGGCACACTGAGCTCACTGAGCATGTCCAGCATGCCATTATCCTTCGAGCCACAGGGGTCTCCCTTCAGTCTCGTTTGTAGCTATAAGCGTTAGAAAAAAATAAAATAATAAAACGTGTCAGACCCAACTCCGCGGGGTGGCGGGTGGGTTTCGTGAGGACTACATCCTGCTATCCTGGGATAACACCTATTACAGGTAAGCAATTTTGCTTTATCCCAGGACAAGCAGGATGGTAGTCATCACATATGGGTGATTAGCAAGCTACAGGCTGGGTCATCCTTGTATTGGACCAACAGCGAACAACTTGTGCAACGGGCACAACAACTGGTGTACTGTTGGAAAAAATGAGGCAGCGTGAAATCACAGCTGGTTGGATGCAGAAGGAGTTGGTATTATACTGGAAATAAGTTCTTTAAGACAGATTGTTCAAAGGTTGAATCCTGTCGTCATTCCTTGTCCAGGCAGTAATGAGCTGCAAATGTGTGAAGAGAGCTCCATGTTACAGCCTTGCAGATGTCAGCAATCGGTACTGAACGATAGTGTGCTACTGAGGTTGCCATTGCCCTAACTGAGTGTGCCTTTACTCGTCCCTGGAGAGAAAGGTTTTTTCATAGCAGAAGTCTATACAGTCTGCTAGCCAGTTAAAGAGTGTTTGTTTGCCCACTGCTCTACCCGGTTTGGTTTTCTCAAAAGAAACAAAGATCTGGGTGGATTTCCTATGGCCTCTAGTGCGGTCTAGATAATACACTAGAATGCGTTTACAGTCCAATGTGTGTAAAACTCTTTCGCCTTGGTACGAATGAGGTCTTGGAAAGAATGTGGGCAAATTTATACACTGATTCAAGTGGAAGTCTGTAACCACCTTGGGAAGGAATTTAGGGTGAGTACGGAGGACCACTCGGTAATGTAGGAACCTGGTATAGGGTGAGTATGTTACAAGTGCTTGTAACTCACTAACTCTTCTAGCAGATGTAATAGCTACTAGGAAGAGAACTTTCCATGTAAGAAATTTAACATCGCAGGAATCTATGGGCTCAAAGGGAGAACGCATGAACCTTGCTAGTACTACATTAAGGTCCCATTCTGTGACTGGTGGCCGTAAAGGGAGTTTAAGTTGAATTAAATCTCTCATTAATATACTGACAAGGGGTTGCACTGATATCGGTGCATCCCCTACTCCTTTGTGGTAAGCTGAGATAGCACTCAGGTGTACCCTTACCGACGAAGTCTGGAGATCAGAGTCGGAAAGGAGCCAGAGATAGTCTAATAAAGATGACGTGGGGCAGGAAAAGGGATCAATACTTTTGTGTGTGAACCACGTGGTGAATCTTTTCCTCTTACAATGATAGGATTTTCGTGTGGAAGGTTTTCGTGAAGTTACAAGCACTTGAGAGACATTAGTTGAAAGATTGAGTGGTTGCAGAATCAAGCATTCAACATCCAGGCAGTCAGGAATAGGGTTTGAAGGTTGAGGTGGTGCAACCTGCCCTGAGTTATGACAGTGGGTTCTCTGATAGAGAGATCGAGGAGTATGGGAAACCATACTTGCCGAGGCCAAGACGGGGCTATGAGTATCATTGACTCTTTGTCCTATTGTAGCTTCACTAAAGTTTTGGTTATTAGCGGTATCAGGGGATATGTGTATAGAAGACCTGAGTTCCAGGGGCGAGCAAAAGCGTCCTTGGCTAACTGATTTCTCTGTTTGTGCAGGGAGCAGAATCTGTCCACTTTGTGATTCAGCTCGGATGCAAAGTGGTCCATTGTTGGCTGACCCCAACATTGGAATATCTTGGTCGATATGAAAGGATCCAGGGACCACTCGTGGGGTTGGAACTGACGACTGAGGTTGTCTGCAAGTACGTTTGGTATGCCTGCCAGATAAGTGGCCCGGAGAAACATGGAATGTGTCAGGGCCCAGTCCCAAATTTGCGCGGCTTCTTGGCAAAGGAGATGGGAACCCGTACCTCCTTGTTTGTTCAGGTACCACATGGCAACTGTGTTGTCTGTTTGTATTAGAACAGTCTTGTGCGAAAGGCAGTCCCTGAACGCATAGAGAGCATAACGTATAGCTCAAAGCTCCAGGAAGTTGATTTGAAATGTTGCTTCAAGGCTTGTCCAAGTACCTTGAGTTTGAAGTTTGTTGATATGTGCTCCCCAACCTAAGGTGGATGCATCTGTAGTCAAGGTTATTTGAGGAACTGGTTGCTGGAAAGGTAGGCCGATGAGCAAATTGTTCGGGTTTGTCCACCAGAGGAGAGATGAACGCAACTAGTGAGTTATTTGAATTGGAGACGACAGTGGTTGAATGGCTTGGAGCCACTTTGATCGCAATGTCCATTGCGTTATTCTCATGGCTAATCTGGCCATAGGAGTGACGTGGACTGTGGAAGCCATGTGGCCTAGCAGAGTAAGGAACTGATGGGCTGTAGCTGTTTGCTTTGCGCGCAGAGATTTTGCTAACTGGGAGAGCGTGTCTGTGCAATCTTTTGGTAGGAAAGCTTTTGACACGGTGGTGTTCAATTCTGCTCCGATGAATTGTAGAAGATGAGAAGGTAGGAAGTGGGATTTTTGGTAGTTGAGAAGAAATCCCAGCGAGTGAAGCAGATTGATTGTGAGCTTGAGAGAAGTGAAAGCTCCTTGTTTTGATTGGCTTTTGATGAGCCAGTCGTCCAGATAAGGAAAAACGTGTATGCTTTCCTTATGTAAATGGGCCGCTGCCACCGCTAGGCACTTTGTGAATACTCGGGGTACTGAGGCAAGTCCGAATGGCAGGACTCGGTATTGAAAGTGTTGATGACCCACCAGGAAGCGCAGGAACTTGCAATGAGGAGGAAATATTGGGATGTGAGCGTAAGCATCTTGAAGATCCAGAGAACAGAGCCAATCTCCTGTTTGAAGAAGGGGACGCATGGTGCCTAAGGATACCATCCTGAATTTTTTTTTCCATAGAACTTTGTTGAGATTTTGGAGGTCTAAGATGGGATGTAGGCCTCCTGTTTTCTTTGGAAGGAGCAAATAGCGGGAGTAGAATCCTCTGCCCTGCTGAGGTCGGAGAACTGGTGGATAATTCTGTTTGTAGAAGAGAGGTATGATCTCTTTGTATCCAAAGAAACTTTGGTGGAGAGTCTTTTGGCTGTGTGAGAAAATCCAGATGGAATCCATGTGCTATATGGACAGAACCCATTGATCTGTGGTTATGGCTGTCCAGTTGGGTAGAAAATAGGAATCCCGGCCTCCGACTTGTAAGTTTGGATTCAGGTTCTTGGAGAGGCTGCTGTTCCATGGGATCACTTCAAAAACCAGATGCTTGGCTTATCTGTGGGGAAGGCTGAGGTCTGGATGTTTTGATTTGTCTGGATTGACCTCTTTGTAATGGTCTTGATGTTCTACCACGAGAAGGTGGTGGATAATATCTGCATGGTCTGTAGAAAGGTTTCCTTGTATCCTTTCTGGAGGGTCGCCTTGCAGAAGATGAAGTTTCCGCTGGTATCATGGAGTTGGCGTAATGTTTCGCTGTGATCTTTTAATTGTACAACTGCCACTGGCACCTTATCGCCAAACAGGTTTTTACCTGTGCAGGATAGATCTGCCAATTTTCCCTGAACCTCAGGCCTGAGGTCGGGCGCTTTGAGCCATTTCCATCTATAAGCGCTGATACCAGTGGCTGCCATTCTAGATGAAGTTTCAAATGAGTCATAAGCTGCACGGACTTCATGCTTTCCAGCTTCTAGACCCTTATGAATGATGGAGTTAAAAGAGTCTTGATAATGTTGTGGAAGGGTTTCTGAAAAGTCCAGCATTTGTTTCCATAAATTATTATGTCATACGGGATAATAAAAGAGAAGCTTGGAACATTTTACGACCTAAGGTATCTAAGAATTTTTGTTCCTTTCCAGGAGGTGTGGAAGAGTTGGTTTAATCCTTTTTTATCTCTTCTGTGTAGATTCTACCACCACAGACTGATGTGGGAGTTGCGGCTTCTGAAACACAGGAATATGTTGCACTTAATAGGTGGCATCTGTTCTCTTATTTACAGGTGGCACTGTGCATGGATGCTCCCAAAGACGTCTTTGAAGATCAACTAGAACCTCATGGCAACAATCTCTTTAGGAACGTCAACAAAGTGTAGGACTTCTAAAGTTTTATGTCTAGTGTCCTCTTCTGTAGCCAGCTGGAAAGGAATTGTGTCAGACATCTCCTTCACAAAGTTAGAGAAAGAGAGATCTTCAGGAGGTGATTTTCTCCTTTCTTCCGTTGGTGAAGGGTCCGAAAAGATGTCCTCAGTTGAGGAATCGGAGTCCACATCCTCCCAGGTGTCTGAGAACGTGTGTGGACGTGGACTAACTGGAGGAATGGAGAATCGCATCGATGATGACTTGATTTTTGATGGTTCCATTGATGAATTTTGTTTCTTTTTACCTGGCATCGATGGTAATGGAATTGACATCGATGGAATCGGTGCTGGAATCGGGCGGCTCGATCCCGAGAGACACAACGGTCCTGGTATTGGCTGATCAGAGTCAGTGGAGTCAGCTTCCGAAGAGTCAGGAATCGGCACCGGTGGATCCGGATGCTTAATCGGTGTCTTCGGCCTCGGTGGCATACGTTGAGTCGGCAAGGCACCGATCAAGGAATTGAGCTGGGACTGTAACGGCTGAAGCATTGATGCCTCTGGAGTTGGTGGAGGTATGGGAACTGGCACCAGTGGATGGAGGTCATGGAGGCCATCGACTACTGCCTGGTGGATAAATCCGTCCAGTTCCTCCCTGATAGATGATGTGGACAGAGCAGTTATAGGGGGTGGCAGAGGAGGCAAAACTGGCTGCACCACAGGTCCCTGTGGGCTCAGTAACTGGCACCAACGTCGGTGGGGATTGCCTCGGTTCTGGAATCGATGGCGCTGAAGCATCTTCGATACTGGCCTTTTTAGCGGGTGGGCCGGTAGGAATTGAACTCACCCCTGGATCGGAATCGGCACCGGGCGGTTCCCGTTGATGTTGATGATGGTGTTTTTCACGGTGCTCTTTTTTTTCAAGCACCGATGTTGACTTCGTCGATGCCTTCAATGGAATTGGGTGGGTCCCCACTATCCCCATGCACCCGGTGGGTTTTTAGGATTACCTTCTTTTTAAATCCTGCCGATGACGATGGAACGAGCTGGATATTGAAAAGATGTTCCATTTTATCTAGACGGGCCTGTCTACCTTTGGAAGTCATCTCGGCACGTTGAGGACATGAGGAAACATTATGTCCAGGGCCGAGGCACAAAACACACTCGATGTGTGGATTGGAAAGAGACATTATGTGGGCAATTAGGGCGTTTTTTGAAGCCGGTTGCGATTGTGAAAGGCCGGACAGTCGTCGACGGCCTGCAGTAACTGATGAAATTAAGGAACGATATCGACTGCAAAAATTGGTTTTTGTCACCAATCAAGGAAAAATTGATCCGAGGCTGGGAGACCCCAATGAGGTGATTTTTCTGAGAAAAAGTATTAGTTTTTCCGTGAGGAAATGTTGTGTAAAAACACACAGGGTTCCTTAACTGTGAGGCTAACTGCAGTGCAGAAAAAAGAAGACTGAAGGGAGACCCCTGTGGCTCGAGGGATAATGGCATGCTGGGCATGCTCAATGGGCGTAGTGTGCCAGTCAAAAGTTTCTAGAAACTTTGACAGAAAGTTTTCCATGATGGTGCTCCGTCCAGTGAAGTCACCCATATGTGAGGACTATCATCCTGTTTGTCTTGAGATAACACCTGTTACAGGTAAGCAACTGTGCTTTCTTCTAGGAAAAGCAGGATGGCAGTCCTCACATGTGGGTGATTATAGAGTTCCAGACAGTCCCTTGTGATCAGAGGGACCCACAGTGGCCAAACAAGGTAACATAGTAATGACGGCAGAAAAAGAACAAAATGGTCCATCTAGTCTGCCCAGCAAGCTTCCCAAGGCAGCAACTGCTGCTCAGTGCAGGTTACCCCCCACGTTTCTGTTAAGGGTAGTACCTGCCGCTACGTGCCGGTTAAACATTTTTATTTATTCCCATCCTCTATCCTTTAGGGATCCATAGTGTTTATCTCATGCCCCTTTGAAATCCTTCACAGTTTTAGTCTTCACCACTTTCTCCAGAAGGGCATGCCAAGCATCCACCACCCTCTCAGTGAAGAAATATTTCCTGACATTGGTTCTAAGTCTTCTTCCCTGGAGTTTCAAATTGTGACCCCTAGTGCCAATAGGCACAACACAACTGCGGCACTGTGGGAAACAGGGACATTCTGGCTCCACAGAGAGCACGATGAGAACAGTTAGGTTCATGATTGGAATAGATTGCGGAGAAGAGACCGGCCAAAAGCACTGTCCTGGTGACTATCCCTGTCAAGACAGTAGTGCGCTACGAACGTGAGGAGAGAACTCCAGGTCGCGGCTCTGCAGATTTCGGCGACAGAGACCGCACGCAGATGGGCCACTGACGTCACCACAGCCCGCACAGAGTGAGCTTTCACCCTGCCAGCCAGGTGGAGGCCTGCTTGCTCATAGCAGAAGGCAATGCAATCTGATAGCCAGTTGGATAGGGTCTGCTTCCCCACTGCTGCTCCCAGCCTACTGGTGACAAAACACACAAAGAGCTGGGTGGACTGTCTGTGGCTCGCTGTACGGCCAAGTAGAAAGTGAGCGCCCGCTTGCATTCCAAGGTATGAAGGACACGTTCTTCTGGGTGTGAATGAGGCCATGGGAAGAACATGGTAAGGATAATTGACTGGTTGATGTGGAAAGTAGTCATCACCTTCGGCAGACATTTTTGGATGCATGCGCAGCACCATACAATCATGGAAGAATTTTGTGTATGAAGCGCACATAACCAGGACCTGGATCTCAATGACCCTGCAAGCGGAAGTGACCGCTACCAGGAACATAACTTTCTAGGTGAGGAACTTTAGGTCACAGGATTTGAGAGGCTTGAACAGATGCCACATGAGTCTCGCCAGGACAATGTTGAGATCCCATGGGGTTACCGGCAGGCGAAGCGAGTGCTTCAGTTGAACCAGGCCCCACATGAAACGCCCGACCAGTGGCTGGACTGAAATGGGTGCCCCACCGACCCCCTGGTGATAGACGCTGAGGGCACTGAGGTGTACTCGGATCGAGCTGTTCAGGAGGCTAGACTCGGACAGGTGCCACAGATAATCCAGCAGACGGGGCAGCGGACAGGAGAAAGGGTCCAGCTGTGGCCCCCGCACCAGATGGAGAAACGCTTCCACTTTAAACTGTAAGATTTTCGAGTGGAAGGTTTCCGGGATTCAAACAAGACCCTGGAGACCCCGTCTGAGAGCTGCAGGGGCTGGAGGATCATGCGCTCAACATCCACCTCATGAGGGCCAGGGCCTGAGGTTCGGGTGGTGCAAGGTGACCTGGTTCTGCGATAGGAGGTCGGGAGACGTCCCCAGCGGAACTGGTGCACTTATGGACAGGTCCTGACCAAGCCTGCCTTAGCCAGGAGGGTGTCACCAGGATCACGGTCCCCCCATCCTCTTGCAGCTTCATCAGAGTCCTCAAGAGAAGCGGAATTGGGGGGTGCGCCTACATGAGCCCTTGTCCGCAGTGAAGGGAGAATGCGTTGCAGGCCGGACAGTCCTTCCCCAGAATCAGGGAGCATAAAATGCTCACCTTGTGATTGTGGGGAGAGTCGAATAGGTCCATGTCCGGCATGCCCCAGCGACAGAATAGGCTGGCTGCTACCGCTGGGTTCAAGGACCATTCGTATGGCTGGAAGGACCAGCTGAGGTGGTCTGCCAACGTGTTTAGGTGGCCCAGCAGGTATGTGGCTCACAGACACATCCCCTTGGAGAGGGTCCAATCCCAGACCTGTAACGCCTCCTGGCAGAGGGGGAAGGAGCCCGTGCCTCCCTGCTTGTTGATGTATCACATCGCCACCTAGTTGTCTGTTCTGATTAGGACAACCTGTCCTGGAAGGCTCATAGGGCATACCGGATCACCAGCAACGCCAAAATTTTTATCTGGCAATGGGATTCGGCCGCAGTCCAAAGGCCCTGAGTATGCAGGTGGTCCGTGTGGGCCCCCCACCCCTGAGGTGAGGTGTCGCTGGTGAGGGTCACTTGGGGTGGAGTGGGCTGGAATGGGAGTCCTATTTCCAGATTGGACAGGGCTTCCCACCAGGCTAGGGAAAGACGGAGAGGGTCTGTGACAGTCACTGGTGCTTCCACATCCTGAGATGCCTGCTGCCATTGACACCGCAAGGCCCACTGTGGGTCCCTCATGCGGAGGTGGGCCAAGGGGGGGGTCACGTGGACCAAGGCCTCCGTAGGGCCCAGCAGGCAGAACAGTAGATGGGCTGGTACCGTCTATTTGCTGCGAACGAGGTTAGCCAGGGAACAGAGGGTGTCCGCTTGATCCCTGGGCAGAAAAGCTTTCGCTTGTGCCATATCCAACTTGGCACCGATAAAGTCCAGCCGTGGAGACGGATTGAGATGTGACTTGGGAAAGTTGATAATGAATCCCAGCATCTGTAAGGTGTTTACCGTCAAGGCTAGAGCATTCATGGCCCTGGAGTGTGAATCGCTCCGGATCAGCCAGTCATCTAGGTATGGAAAGACGTGGACACCTGAGGCAATCTCCTTTAATCGCCTTATAAACAATTGTTACAAGTTAAAATTGACCCTTTGCACTACAGGCTGCCAATGTAGTTCCATAAGTTGAGGCATGACATGACACCTCATTAGACGACCTATAGTTAAACATACCACTGCATTTTGTAGCATCTGACGAGCCCAAAGTTGATTCTTGGGCAGACCCATATATAGCACATTGTAATAATCCATTGTACTTAGGGCAATAGTCTGTACTGTTTGAAAATGTTGAGCTGTAAGAATGCATCTCAACTTGTGAATGCATCTGTAACTTATAAAAGGATGATCTTAATATTTATTTATTTATTTAGAGGTCTTGTATACTGTCATTCCAAGTAAAAATCACTAGTTTACCACGGTTCATGACATTAACATTCATAAGTATTAGAGAACACTGAGTAAATCAATAACATACACCATTATTAATTACTGGGCAATCGGTAAAGTATTTGGGTGGTAGCTTGGGAGGGTATTAGGGGGAGAGAAGGGATATAAGGGTGAAAATGGGAAGAGAGTTAGGGTGAGAAAGAAATC
Organism: Rhinatrema bivittatum; assembly: GCF_901001135.1. Lineage (NCBI taxonomy): Eukaryota > Metazoa > Chordata > Amphibia > Gymnophiona > Rhinatrematidae > Rhinatrema > Rhinatrema bivittatum. Next base: position 469,201,474 of record NC_042615.1, on the reverse strand, counting down.
ATTCAATCAATTTGTGTTGAGTGTAAGCATTTTGGAACAGCCATGTTTTCAGATCTTGTTTGAATTTTTTCTTGTCGTTGTGGTTCTTAGTTCTTTCGGCATCATATTCCAAAGTTCAGGACCTGCTATTGATATCGCCGTTTCTTAATAGCATGACTGTGGGTTTTCATTGATAACTAGGAGTCTAGCAAAATACCAAGGGCAAACACATCTTCATGTAGCGTGTGTCGGCTGCGGCAGGTCCGTGGCTGGGCCCACTTACCCCTGTTTGTCTGCTCCAGCGCCTGGTTCTGCCTCTCTTTTGGCCGTGGGCAGCCGCCTCCGTGTCCCGGCTGCTTCTCATGCTCCTAGCTCCTCCGCGGATGTCTCAGCTCTGAAGTGGGCCTCCCCGCGTGGTCCACGGGGAGACGCCGCCATCTCGCGCCGCACCCCTCCCGAAGCGCATTCGCGCATTGGCTCTGCTTTTAAAGGGGCCGTGGTGGGAAACTACCTCACAGCCCCAGATGATGACATCACTGAGTCCCAGTACTTAAGGCCGGGCCCAGCCAGTGCTTCCTTGCCTTGGCAACAGGTTTCCACGCTTGTCGTGTGCTTAGTTGCTTGTTCCTGCGTTTCCTCCGTGTTCCTGGTTCCTGGTTTGTTCCTGCTTCAGCTGTGTTCCTGTTCCTGATCCTGGTATCCATTCCTGCTCCTGTATTCCATGTCTACCCTGCTTGTCTGCCTCTGACTGATACCTGGCTTGACCTCTGCATTGTCTGACCACGCTACTGATTGATAGCCGGCTTAACTTCCGCATTGTCTGACTACACTCCTGCCAGTCTCCTGGTTTGACCTTTGCCTTGCCTGACCATTCTCTATCTGACTCCTGGTTTGATCCGTGCTTGCCTTGCCACTCTTCCTTGCCTGCCGCCTGCCCTGACTTCAGCCTGCTCTACGACGCTACCGATGAACCTACTCTGGACTTGGCTTCTCAGGCTTTGGCCTGTTCTTACTCGGGTGCCCTCTGTCTGTCTCCTGTTCTCATTGGCGCCTGGGTTTCCAGGACTCTGCCTCGTCCGGACCGGACCACCTACTTCTACAACCGCTGCTGGCCCCTGGCTGTCTCCCTTGTCCGACCTTGGACGGAGGCTCATCTAAGTCCAGCCGACCCCGGTACCCAAGGGCTCAAGCTGCGGGGAACAAGGCCTGGAATTGGCAAAGCTCCAGCCGGCCTCCAGCCGACAGTGGGGACCCTTAGGGCTTGCCCTGCGGGTAGCATCAACCCCACCTCAGCCCAAGGGTCCACCTCAGCCCAAGGGTCCACCTCCTGCACAACACTTCATTTACTCTGATCTCCATACCTTTAAACTGAATAAAAGGAGGAGAGGCTGGAAATACAGCTCTACTAACCCACAGGATTTATGATTTTCTAGCCATTATGTACCAGTTTATTTTGTTCCAGAGCTTGGAGAAATAATATAAGAGTACATAAGGCCTTTTTCAATGAGGTTGCCACAGTTATCAAAACTTGCACGTCATCTGTATAGATTCCATATTTGATATTATGGGAAGTTAGGCGAGTACTCAATAAACAACATCAAGGAAAGGGACAAAAGGGATGCCTGCAGCCATTTTCATTCACTCTGATTCATTTTCACTAACATGTACTTCCTGTACCTGCCCCTTCGGAAAAGACTTGAACCAACATGCACCCCCATGGAGTGATAATGACCAAGTAATAGTGAATGATCACATTAACTGAATGTAGAGGAAACATCAAGCAGCACCATAAGCACCTCACACCTAAAGTTCATCTTGCATAAGAAAATGTTAATCAAAGAAGCCAGCAAAATATCTGTGTTGTGGCCACACTGGATTCAGCAGAGTTGCTTACCTATAACAGGTGTTCGCCTAGGACAGCAGGATGTTAGTCTTCAGAGATGTGTGACATCATCAGATGGAACCCGGCACAGAAAACTTATGTCAAAGTTTCTAGAAACACTCAGCATGCCATTATCCATGCGTCCACACAGGGTCCCCCCTCCAGTCTCGTAGCATAGAATTATGATAAAAATAAAATAATAAACATAAGAGAAACCCAAATCCGCGGGGTGGCCGGCGGGTTTCGTGAGGATTAACATCCTGCTGTCCTAGGAGAACACCTGTTACAGGTAAGCAACTCTGCTTTCTCCTAGGACAAGCAGGATGGTAGTCCTCACACATGGGTGAATCCCTAGCTATAGGCTGTTCCCAAATAACGAGCAAGACCAACAGGCACCCAACCAGGTGCCAATGGGAACAACACAGGTGCTGTTGATAACAGACGGAGACAGCCTGAACCAGAAAAAAGGGCCCTAGGCAAGAAGAGTTGGGTTTTACAGCTGTAAAGATTCCGGAGTACAGACTGGCTGAAGCTACTATTGTATTGGCCATCCCTGTCCAAACAGTAGTGGGCGGCAAAAATGTGGAGAGAACTCTACATCACAGTTTTGCAACTCTCAGCCAAGGGAACCGCTCTCAAGTGGGTCACTGAAGCCATCATGATTCTGACAGAGTGAGCCTTGACATGGCCCCCAAGCTGCAGCCCTGCTTGCGCATAGCAGAAGGAAATGCAATCTGCCAGCCAGTTAGACAGGTCTGCTTGGTGACTGCAACTCCTAATCTATTCTTATCAAAAGAGATGAAGAGTTGCGTGGACTGTCTGTGGCCTGTTGTTGGCTCCAGGTAGAAAGCCAAAGATCTCTTGCAATCCAAGCTGTGCAGACCCCATTCGCCCTGATGCGAAAGAGGCTTGGGAAAAAAAGGTGGGTAGGACAATGGACTGGATAAGACGGAAATCCGTCACCACCTTAGGCAGGAATTTTGGATATGTATGCAGAACCACCATATCATAAAAAAACTTTGTGTATGGTGGGTACGTCATCAAAGACTGAAGCTCACTGAACCTGTGCGCTGAAGTGACCGCGACCAAAAACATGATCTTCCATATCAGGAACTTGAGGTCACAGGTCCACAGTGGCTCGAAAGGATCCTTCATGAGTCAAGCCAACACCACATTGAGGTCCCAGGACACAGCAGAACGTTGTAAGGGGCTTGAACTGAAGCAGACCCTGCATAAAATGCCCCACTATGGGTTGCACAGAGATGGGCGAACCATCCACACCCTGGTGGTAGGCACCAATGGCTCTCAGTTGTACACTGACGAAGCTGCTCTTCAGGCCATAAAACGTCCTGGTGGAATTCTTCCTGAAAACCATCAGGACCTGAAACACATCATCCGAGAGGCAAAGGGGCTGCAGAATTAGCCTCTCAACATCCAGGCTATCAGAAACAACACCTGAGGTTGGGATGGTGCAACCTGCCCTGATTCTGTGAGACGAGATAGTGGGAAGTCCCCAGAGTGATCGGTTCTTGGACAGAGAGATCCCGCAGAAGTGGAGCCAGATTTGCCTTGGCCAATGAGGGGCTATAAGGATCATGGTCCCCCTGTCTTGCCGGAGTTTCAGGAGAGTCTTCATCACCAGAAGAAGTGGAGGATACGCGTACAGAAGGCCCTTGCCCCAATGACGGGCAAAAGTGTCCCAGGATGGTTTGCTGTCCTCCCATACAGGGAGCAGAATTGTTTCACTTTGCTGTGGCAGGGGAAGGCGAAGAGATCCATGTCCGGGGTTCCCTGGAGGCAGAAGATCCGATCTGCTACATCCTTGTTCAGGGACCACTCGTGGGGCCGGAAGGCTTGACTCAGCAGGTCCGCCACCACATTCTCTGTGCCCATGACCAAATGTGAACTGCCTCCTGTCACAGGAGGAACGACCTCATATTGCTCTGCTTGTTGATATAGTGCAGTTGCTTACCTGTAACAGGTGTTCTCACAGGAAAAGAATAAGAGTAGATGGACTGGCCAAACTTGGAGCATGCCGGCCAGTCGTATCTAAGCAATAGCAGCTGTGAAGGTATGGAGAGAACTCCAGGTTGCAGCCTGATAGCAAATGTTGCTTACCTGTAACAGGTGTTCTCACAGGACAACAGGATGTTAGTCCTCACATATGGGTGACATCATCAGGATGGAGCCCAATCACGGAAAACGTCTGTCAAAGTTTCCAGAACTTTGACTGGCCCCTACTGGGCATGCCCAGCATGGCACTAACCCTGCAGCCAGCAGGGGTCCCCCTTCAGTCTTATTTGAAAGCTACAGGCAGTGCCGAAAAATAAAATAACAAAACTTTACGAACCCAACACCGCGGGGCGGCGGGCGGGTTTCGTGAGGACTAAAGTCCTGCTGTCCTCTGAGAACACCTGTTACAGGTAAGCAACATTTGCTTTCTTACAGGACAAGCAGGATGGTAGTCCTCACATATGGGTGAGTACCGAGCTGAGGATGTCTGAACATGCACCAAATGTACCCAACAGCGTGCAACAGGCACAACAACTGGGGTGGAATTTGGTAGAGGGCATCCTGAACCCCACCGGGCAGGCAGAAGGGTGTTGGTACCTCACATTGGAAATAGGTTACGCAGGACAGACTGGCCGAAGATGGAATCTTGTCTTCCGGCTTTGTCCAAGCAATAGTGGGCTGCGAAAGTATGGAGAGAACTCCAGGTGGCAGCCCTGCAAATTTCAGGAAGCAGCACCGATCATAGGTGTGCTACTGAAGTCGCCATGGCCCTCACAGAGTGTGCTTTAACACGGTCTTGAAAAGGAATGCCTGCTTGCTGATAGCAAAAAGATATGCAGTCCGCCAACCAGGAGGAGAGAGTCTGCTTACCCACAGACCCCTAATTTGTTGGGGTGGAAAGAGACGAATAACTGAGTGCTCGTCCTGTGGGCAACTGTACGGTCTAGATAAAAAGCTAGAGCCCGTTTGCAGTCAAGGGTATGCAGAGCCTGTTCCCTTGGATTGGAATGGGGCCTGGGAAAGAAGGTAGGTAGTATGATGGATTAATTAATGTGAAACTCCGAGACTACCTTAGATAAAAATTTAGGGTGAGTGCGGAGTACCGCCCGGTCCTGCAGGAGTTTAGTGTAGGGCGGATAGGTAACTAGGGCCTGTAACTCACTAACCCTGCAAGCTGAGGTGATAGCTAAAAGAAAAATCATTTTCCATGTGAGATATTTTAGAGCACAGGAGTGAAGAGGCTCGAATTGTGGTTTCATGACCCGACCAAGAACCAGGTTAAGTTCCCAAGAAGGGGCCGGAGTACGTAAAGGTGGCTTGATGTGGAGCAAGCCCTTCAGAAAGCGTGTTACAAGGGGTTGTACTGAGATAGGGACATCCCCGACCCCTTTATGGAAGGCAGCTACCGCACTGACATGCATTCTGATGGAAGATGTCTTGAGACCAGACTCTGACAGATGCCAGAGATAATCCAAAAACTGTGGGATTGGACAGGAAAAGGGATCAAGGTACTGAGAAGTACAACTTGAGGTAAACCTTTTCCATTTATAGGAGTAAGATTTTCTCGTGGAAGGCTTCTGTGAAGCAATCAAGACACGGGAAACTGGGTCTGAAAGGTTAAGTGGTTGAAGGATTAACCTTTCAACATCCATGCCGTCAGGGACAAGGCCTGAAGATTGGGATGGCGTAGGCTCCTGTTGTTTTGAGTGATCAGAAGTGGGTCCTGTCCCAAGGGAATGTGCCTGCGGATGGAGAGATCCTGTACTATTGGAAACCAAACTTGGCGTGGCCAGTGAGGTGCTATCAGGATCATGGTTCCCTTGTCCTGACGTAACTTCACAAAAGTCTTCGAGAGAAGAGGAAGTGGAGGGAATGCATAAAGCTGACCGGTTGCCCATGAGAGGGAGAATGCATCTCTGGGCTGAGAGCCTTTGCTGCGAATGAGGGAGCAGTAATGGTCCACTTTGTGGTTCTGAGGGGACGCAAAGAGGTCTATCTGAGGAGGACCCCATTGTCGGAAGATGGAGTTTGCTACTGAGGGGTTGAGAGACCACTCGTGCGGTTGGAAGACACGACTCAGCTTGTCTGCTAGAACATTGTCCACTCCTGGCAAGTAGGTGGCCCTGAGGTACATCGAGAGGGAGAGAGCTTCCGCCCAAATCTGCGCAGCTTCCTGACACAGAAGGAAGGAGCCTGTACCTCCCTGCTTGTTGATGTACCACATGGCCACCTGGTTGTCCGTCTGAATCAGGATGACTTGATTGGAAAGGCAATCCTGAAAAGCTCTGAGAGCAAATCGCATTGCTCGAAGCTCCAGGAAATTTTTCTGGTGTTTGGCTTCCTCTGGAGACCAAAATCCTTGCGTCTGCATATCGTTCACATGAGCTCCCCACCCGAGGTTGGAAGCGTCGGTGGTGAGAATGATTTGAGTGTCTGGCACGTGAAAGGGCAATCCCTGGAGGAGATTGCTCTGATTCTTCCACCAAGCGAGAGACAGACGGAGTGAGTCGGTGATGTGGACAATGGCCGACAGAGGCTGAACAGCTTGAATCCATTGTGACTTCAGAGTCCAATGCATGAGTCTCATGGCCAAGCGGGCCATCGATGTGACATAGACTGAGGATGCCGTGTGACCTTGGAGGACGAGAAATTGGCGTGCAGTCACAGTATTTTGAGACTGTAAGTGGTGAGTGAGAGACACGAGAGTTAACGCGCGTTGTCGAGGTAGAAAAGCTTTTGCCTGCAAGGTGTCCAAGTCTGCCCCAATGAACGACAAGGTTTGAGATGGGACTAAATAGGATTTCCCATAATTGACGAGAAATCCTAGTGAAATGAGAGTGTGTAGAGTCAAATCGAGGAATGACCAAGCCGCTTGCTGGGTTGGGGCCCTGATTAACCAGCCATCCAGTTAGGGGTAGATGTGAACACCTTCTTTTCTGAGAAAAGCTGCGACAACTACGAGACATTTGGTAAAGACTCGTGGTGCAGATGCCAGGCCGAACGGAAGCACTTGTGGTGCAGATGCCAGGCCCCTGAAAGGGGCCTAATAAAAACCTCAAGTATTTGCGATGAGTTGGAGTTATCGCAATGTGTGTGTATGCATCTTGGAGGTCCAGAGAGCAGAGCCAGTCTCCTCTTTGTAGAAGAGGTAGAAGTGATCCCAAGGTAACCATCTTGAACTTTTCTCGCTGGAGGTAATTGTTGAGAGCATGTAGGTCCAGGATTGGATGAACACCCCCTCCCCCCCCGATTTTTTGGGGATCAGAAAGTACTGGGAATAGAACCCCAGGCCTTGCTGCGAGTACGGAATGGGTTCTATTGCTCTTGACTGGAGAAGGAGGGAGACCTCTTGTTCCAGAAGAATGGAGTGGTCGGATGTTCTCCATGTCTGCAGATGTGGGGAGTCCAGTGGCAGGGTGAGAAAGTTCAGATGGTAACCTTGAGCAATGATTGCCAATACCCATTGGTCGGTTGTGATTGAATGCCACATGTTGAGAAAGTGGCACAATCGACCTCCTACTGGTATGTTTGGAAGAGGAATCTGGCTGCTGCTCTCCAAGCGGAAGTCAAAAACCTGAAGCAGGTCCTGGCTGGGGAGCTGCTTGTGGTTTCTGTTTTCGGAGTTGGCGAGGTTGAGGTTTCTGATAAGGTCTTGTAGTACGGGACCTTGCTGGTGATGGGTAGGCCTTCCTTGAATGGTAGAAAGACTTCTTAGAGTCCTTCCTGAAGGGCTGTCTTAGGAGAAGTCTGAAGGCATCAAAGATAGCTGTTTAAGGGTCTCATGATGGTCTTTTAATTCAGCCACCATTCGTTGAATTTGTTCACCGAACAGATTATCTCCCACACACGGCAGGTTGAACAACCGGTCTTGCACTTCTGGGAGAAGGTCAGAAGATTTAAGCCAGGTCCACCGTCTTGCTGAAATGACAGCTGCAGACACTCTGGTAGAGGTGTCGAATATGTCATAAGATGTTCGAATCTCATGTTTTCCTGCCTCAAAACCTTTGTTAACAAGGGTTTGTAGCTGGTCTTGGAATTGTTCAGGCAGGGACTCAGATAGATCCTGTATCTGTTTAAAGATGACCCTATTATATTGGGTCATATAAAGCTGGTAGGCAGCAATTCTGGAGATGAGCATGGCTCCTTGAAACACTCATCGACCAATGTTGTCTAAGGAACTTTTGTTCCTTAGCAGGTGGGCTGGATGAGTGAGGTTTTGACCTTTTCGCCTTTTTCTGAGCTGACTCTACCACAACTGAGTGGTGGTCAAGCTGGGATTTTTGAAAACCTGGCACTGACTGAACTAAATAAGTATTGTCAGCCTTCCTGTGAACTGGAGCAATTGACCCAGGATTTTCCCAGTTCTTTTTGAGAAGATCAAGAAGTACTTGATGAATGGGAATCGAGATGATTAACTTGGGGGCATCCAGAAATTGGAGTAACTCCATCATTTGGTGCCTGTCCTTCTGTTCCGTCTGAAGTTGAAAAGGAACCAACTCAGACATTTCCTTCACAAAATTTATGAATGAGAGGTCCTCTGGAAGAGAACGCTTTCTACTTTCAGTAGTAGAAGGTGGTGAAGGTAAGTCATCGGTGTCTGTTGAAGTATCATCACCCTAAGTATCATAAGGATCAGCAGACTGTCCTGTAGGACGAGAAGGGGGTTGGATACCTGAAGGCCCCGGGCGAGGCTCCGAAAAAATCAAAGGAATCGCAGGAGGCACCGATGATGGCATGGAAGGCATTGGTGCAGGCATCGATGGCCGTATTGGCACCGATGGATGAATTGGTGGCGAGGCACGTATTGGCATCGATGGCTGAGGTAAAACTCCCGATGGAGGAATGTGGAACAGTGTTTCTCCTCCCGAAGAAACCGTCCTCGGGGAGGGCATCGGAACCATCGGAGACCCGGGATCCATCGGTGGAAGGGCGGCCATTAGTGCCTCCATCCTGGACAGCAGTGGTGCCAGTGCTGCCGGAATCGTGTCGATGACAGGTTCCACAATCGGTGCCAGAGGAACCTGGAGACGTTGCATCGCCTTGTCGATGGCCTCTTGAACCAGCCGGTCCAGTTCTTCTCGGAGACCTGGAGCAAGCAGCCCCGGCTCCAGAACAGAAGAGGGAGGCAGAGGCACAGCCGGAGGGAACACCTTTATAGGCGGAATCGTGGCTCCCAAACCCCGATCGGGTGAGGGTGGCCTCGATGACCCGGTCACAGGAATGGCTGGTGCCTTTCCTGGACGGGGCTTCTTCAACGGTGGCTCGGATGGTGGTGAGGTCGATGACTTCGCTCCCTCGATGGTCCGAGTCTTTCGATGTTGATGACGATGTCTCTCCCTGCGATCCCCTCGATCCTGAGGGGGAGTAGCGGGTGTCGATGGCCATGAAGACGTCGATGGTGGTCGGTCACAGGTCGGTGGTCGATGCTGGCGCGAAGTCGACGGTGCCGGTTCCGATGATGTCGATGCAATGGACAGAGTCGGGGTCTGAGCACGGAAGAGGAGCTCCATCTTCTCCATTCTGGCTTTGCGACCTTTTCGTGTCATGAGGGCACATTTGGTGCAAGTCAGGACATCATGATCACGGCCTAAACACATTACACAGACTCCATGGGGGTCTGTGATAGACATGGTGCAAGTACAGTCCGGGCACCGACGGAACCTCGACGCCATGGCCATTGAAAAAAATCGAGCCGCGGTACGGTCGACGGCCAGTAGGCCGCAAGGGCCAAACTCGACGGTAATAGACAGAAAAAACGGAGAAAAACTTACCGGAGTACCTCGGTCGAAGAAAAGTTAGAAGAGGGACCCCTGTGGGGCAATTTAACTTTAAATAATTCTGTGAGGAAAATTCCTGTCAGGAATCACTTTAGAGCTCCTAAACCGTGAGGCTACTGGTGCGCGGAAAAAAGAAGACTGAAGGGGGACCCCTGCTGGCTGCAGGGTTAGAGCCATGCTGGGCATGCCCAGCAGGGGCCAGTCAAAGTTCTGGAAACTTTGACAAAAGTTTTCCGTGATTGGGCTCCATCCTGATGATGTCACCCATATGTGAGGACTACCATCCTGCTTGTCCTGTGAGGAAAATATGTACAAGCAGCAGCGGCCGAGGGGAAGCTATTAAGGCTGGAACGGACGCAACAGAGTGTGGTTACACACAGTGTTGTAGTGAAATACCTGCTTGTTGGTAGGAAAAGATACAGACAGTGAATTAGGAGGAATAGGTCTGTTTGCCCACTGGAACTCGCAGCTTGATTCTTGCCACAGAAGGAATGAGTTAGATGGAATTCCTATGAAATGTAGTGCGATGGAGATAGAATGCAAGTGTACTATTACTGTCCAAGAAGTGGAAAAAACCCTCTCGCTCTGGTGAGAGAGAGGTGTTGGGAAAAATGGGCAGAGTATATCCTGAGTAAGGTGAGATGCAACGTCTACCTTAAGAAAGATAGGAAGTTGAATGCATAAAAAACACTCGGTCACAGAAGAACACAGGGTCGGATGAGTATGTAACAGGGTGTGTAACTCACAGACTCTGTTGGCAGCAATGACATTTATGAGGGAAAGTATTTCCCAAGTCAAACTGTGAAATGACAGGAATGGAAAGTCTCGAACGGAGAACGTATGAGACTTATAAGGATAAGATATAGGTTCCATTCCGTGACTAGTGAAAATAGAGGCGGCTCGATCAGTGGATAATCCATGGTAAGCTGACTCAGAAGGGGTTTACCGTTAATCGGGTATCCCCACTCCCAAAACGATATGTGGAGGATGTCTGGGGAGCAGAATCCGAGAGAGCAAGAGAAAGAGTGGTGTGGAAAAAGAAAAAAGGGTAATACCCTTTTGTATGCGTCATATGATAAATCATGCCATGTTGAATGGTAGGATTTATGTATGGAAGGTTTTGTGACGCTACCAGTACCTGAGAACATCAGTGAGTCTACAATTTGAGACTGACTTGTGAGACGGCGAATTGGTTACTGGTGTGATAGATTGAGAAGTATGGGAAGCATACTGGTCTTGGCCAGGACGTGGGGCTGAGGAACAGTGAACCACGTCATGGTTCAACATTAGAAGACTGCTGGCTATGAGAGGCAGCAGAAGAGACACATAGCAAAATTGCTTACCTTGTAATAGGTATTATCCCAGGACAGCAGGATGTAGTCCTCACATATGGGTGACGTCACCGACGGAGCCCAGCGCGGGAAATCTTTCTGTCAAAGTTTCTAGAAACTTTTGACTGGCTCTGTGAGGCCACTGAGCATGCCCAGCATGCTATGATATTCTCTGCCACAGGTGTCTCTCTTCAGTCTCGTATGTAGCAAAAGCTTTAGCAAAAATAAAATAATAAAAGGAAGGAGACCCAACTCCACGGGGTGGCGGGTGGGTTCTGTGAGGACTATATCCTGCTGTCCTGGCATAACACCTATTACAAGGTAAGCAATTTTGCTTTATCCCAGGACAAGCAGGATGCTAGTCCTCACATATGGGTGATTAGCAAGCTAGAGACTGAGTCATTTTGTAGTGAAGCAACAGTGAGGTATTGTTGTTGAATATGAGTCAGCCGAAGATCACAGTAGGTTGGTTGTAGAAGGAGTTGGGGTTATACTGGAAACAAGTTCTTTAAGACAGATTGTCCATAGGCAGAATCTTGTCATCCCTGCTTGTCCAAGCAGTAATGAGCTGCAAAAGTGTGAAGAGAACTCCATGTTGCTGCTTTGCATATGTCAAGAATTGGCACTGAACGATAGTGTGCTACTGAGGTTGACATTGCTCTTACTGAATGCGCCTTTACTCGCCCTTGGAGAGGAAGGCCTGCTTTTTCATAACAAAATTGTATGCAATCTGCTAGCCATTTGGATATAGTATGTTTACTCACTGCTTTCCCTGGTTTGTTTGGATCGTAAGATACAAACAGTTGTGTGGATTGTCTATGGACTGCAGTGCGGTTTATATAAAATGCTAGCGCACGTTTACAGTCCAAGGTATGTAAGGCTGTTTCTCCTGGATGGGAATGAGGCCTTGGAAAGAATGTGGGTAAAACTATGGATTGGTTCAAGTGGAATTCCGTAACTATTTTGGGAAGGAATTTTGGATGTGTAAGGAGAACCACTCTGTCATGTAGGAACTTAGTATAGGGTGCGTACGTGACGAGTGCTTGTAACTCACTAACCCTTCTAGCTGATGTAATGGCTATGAGGAAGGTAGTCTTCCATGTGAGAAATTTAAGATCACATGAATCTATGGGTTCAAAAGGAGAACGCATGAGCCTTGTTAAAACCAGATTCAGGTCCCATTCTAAGACTGGTGGCCGAATTGGTGGTTTAAGATGAGTTAAACCTCTCATAAACCTACTGACAAGAGGTTGTGTGGAAATAGGTGCATCTCCTAACTTGTTATGGTAGGCTGAAATTGCACTTAAATGTACCCTTACAGATGAAGTCTGGAGACCAGATTCTGAAAGATGGTATAAGTAGTCTAGTAGAGAAGTTGTGGGGCAGGTGAAAAGATTTATATTCTTTTGGGTGCACCACAAAGTGAATCTCTTCCATTTGGAAGAATAATGTTTCCGTGTGGAAGGTTTACATGAAGCTATAAGTACTTGAGATACATTGGTTGAAAGATTGAGGGGTTGTAAGATCAAGCTTTCAACATCCATGCTGTCAGAGATAGGGATTGAAGGTTGGGATGGCGCAACCGATCCTGATCCTGAGTTATGAGAATGGGAGCTACTCCCAGGTGAATAGGATCCTTGACTGAGAGGTCTAGCAGTGTGGGGAACCATACTTGTCGAGGCCAATATGGGGCTATGAGTATCATAGACCCCTTGTCCTGTTGTAGCTTCACTAGAGTTTTGGTTATGAGCGGTATTGGAGGATACACGTATAGTAGGCCTGAGTTCGAAGGGCGAGCAAAGGTGTCCTTGGCTGGCTGGCTTTTCTGTTTGTGTAGAGAACAGAATTTGTCCATTTTGTGATTCAGATGTGATGCAAAGAGATCCAATGTTGGTTGTCCCCAACGCAGAAAAATCCTGGTCGCTACTGCAGGATCCAGGGACCACTCGTGTGGTTGGAATTGCCGACTGAGTCGATCTGCCAATACATTGTGAATGCCTGACAGATAAGTGGCCCGAAGAAACATTGAGTGGTTCAGGGCCCAGTCCCAAATCTGTGCAGCTTCCTGACAAAGGAGATACGAGCCCATACCTCCCTGTTTGTTGATGTACCACATGGCTACTGTGTTGTCTGTTTGGATCAGAACAGTCTTGTGTGAAAGGCAGTCCTTGAATGCATGCAGCGCATAATGTATAGCTCGAAGCTCTAGGAAGTTGATTTGAAACGTGGCTTCGAGGCTTGTCCAAGTCCCTTGAGTTTGGAGAGTGTCTATGTGTGCTCCCCAACAACAGGTGGATGCATCTGTAGTTAAAGCTATCTGTGGGACTGGTTGCTGAAAAGGTAGGCCTTTGCACAAGTTGTCCCTGTTTGTCCACCAATGTAGAGATGATCTGAGTTGTTGGGTCAATTGAATTGGATAATGTAGTGGTTGAATGGCTTGGATCCATTGTGATCGTAAAGTCCATTGGGTAACTCTCATGGCAAGTCTTGCCATAGGCGTAACATGAACTGTGGAGGCCATATGACCCAGTAAGGTTAGAAACTGATGAGCTGTTGCTTGTTTCTGTAAGGAAATGGATTTTGCTAGTAGAATGAGTGCATTTGCTCGATCTACAGGTAGAATGGCCTTTGCTAGATTGGTGTTCAATTCTGCTCCTATGAACTGAAGTAGGTGAGTTGGAGTAAGATGGGATTTTTGATAATTGATGAGGACTCCCATGGAATGAAGTAGGGCAATTGTTCGAGTGAGAGAGGTAAGAGCTCCTTGTTGAGATTGACTCCTTATGAGCCAGTCGTCTAGATATGGGAACACATAGACACCTTCCTTGTGTAAGTGTTCTGCTACTACTGCTAGACATTTGGTGAAAACTCTGGGAGCAGATGCCAGTCCAAATGGCAAAACTCTGTATTGGAAGTGTTGATGGCCCACCATGAAGCGCAGGTACTTGCGATGAGGAGGGAATATTAGAATGTGAGCGTAAGCATCTTGAAGATCCAGAGAACAAAGCCAATCTCCTGTTTGAAGAAGTGGAAGCATGGTGCCTAGAGAAACCATCCTGAATTTTTCCTTTTTTAGAAATTTGTTGAGATTTCTGAGGTCTAGGATGGGACGTAGGCCTCCGGTTTTCTTTGGAATGAGGAAATATCGGGAGTAGAATCCTCTGCCCTGCTGTGTCCGGGGCACTGGCGGTATTGCCCTGGCTCTCAGAAGGGTGGATAATTCTATTTGTAATTGAATTAGTTGAGAATTTTGTTGTGGGCAGGAAGCTGGTGGAGATTCTGGAGGAATTGAGAGGAATTGAGAGTGTGTAGCCTCGAGAGACTATGGAGAGTACCCATTGGTCTGATGTTATGTTTTGCCAGTGTGTGTGAAAATAGGATACTCTTCCACCCACTGGCAGGTCTGGTCGAGGATTTAGGGGATGGACTTGTTCTCTGGCCTGTGTTTCAAAAGCCCGCTGCTGGGCCTGTCTGTGCAGGAGGTTGCGGGCGGGTAGTCCTAGGCTGTCTGGCCTGGGACCATTGTTGTGGTCTAGTTGACCTACGCCTAGAAGTTTGGGGGTAGTATCTTCTTGGCCTATAGTAAGAACGTCTGGCTTCTCTTTGAGGTAGGCGACGAGAAGGTTGAGTAGAGGGTCTTGTGGTATTTGAGACAGTTGACGTAAAGTCTCTATATGGTCTTTAAGCTGTTGTATTGCTTCCTGAACCCTTTCTCCAAAGAGATTGTCACCAATACAGGGGAGATCCACAAGTTTTTCTTGAACCTCAGGCCTGAGGTCTGAGGCCTTGAGCCATGCCCATCTACATGCAGTGATTCCAGCTGCTGCTGCTCTGGAAGCCATCTCAAAGTTGTCGTAGACTGCCCTCACCTCGTGTTTTCCTGCCTCTAGGCCTTTGTTGATTACGGCCTGTGCTGGTTCCTGGAATTGTGTGGGTAAAGAGGCAACAAATTCCTCCATTTGATTCCATAGGTTCCTCTGATATTGTGTGATATATAGTTGGTAAGCAGAAATTTTGGTGTTTAAGATGGAACTCTGATACACTTTTCTGCCTAATGAGTTAAGGAACCTATGGTCCTTACCAGGTGGATTCGATGAGTGTGGGCACACACATCTGGACATTTTTTGTGCAGACTTCACTACAACAGACTGGTGTGGTAACTGTTGCTTTTGGTAGCCTGGAGCTGGCTGCACTATATAAGTTGTTTCCACACACTTAGTCACTGCAGGGACAGAAGATGGATGTTCCCAAATGTGGCGTTGGAGATCCAAGAGAACTTCATGGATTGGTACAGCCAGCACTTGTTTAGGCGGGTCAACAAACTGTAAAACTTCAAGAGTTTTTTTGCCTGGTATCTTCTTCTGCTGTGAGTTTGAATGCAATGGAGTCAGCCATGTCCTGAAGAAATGATGAGAATGATAGATCCTCTGGAGGTGATTTTTTTCTCTGATCCGGAGGAGAAGGGTCAGACATAAATCCTTCAGAAGATATTACAGATTGCTGTTCATCCCAAGGATCATCAGAGTCATCTCTGTAAGGAGATTTTGGCGATGATCTTGGAGGGAAGTGAAGGCCTGTAGGGCCTGGCTGTGGATCATTGGTGGAAAATAATTACTTACATGCCCTGCTCTTCCAGTTAGAAATTGTTTAATCTATCCTTTTTCTAACAGCCCAGTTCCACTTTCCCTGTTATAATGTAACTTTTTGCTTTCATTGTTTAACTGGTTCCCCCTAGTTTATTGTAAACCGGTACGATAAGACCTGGTTCTTGAGCATCGGTATATTAAAAGAATTTAAATAAAATAAATAAATAAAATAATGGAGAAGTGTCCTGAGGTTTTATGGATGGTAGGTTATCGATAACATTTTGATATCTTTGCAAAAGTCATCGATAAAAAGCAAGATCTTGTACTTCAGGAGGCTCAGATGACGGTTGCCTCGATGGTACTTCGGTTGTCATCGATGTCGTCATCGGTGGAAGTGCCGCGGAAGTCGTCGACATCGACGGAATCGAGTACGGCATCGAAGAGCCCGATGGAATATGGGCGAAGATAGATGTCGATGACGTAATGAGCCTCGGTGTTGTAGTAATGGAATCCATCGGTGTCGGTGCCAATGAAGGCACCGGCATCGGTGGGCCTACCGGCATCGGTACTACTACCGGCATCAATGCTGGAGGCATTGGCATCCGCGGAATAGCCGGAAGTGTTTGCTCCTTGAGAGCCTGGATGACCGCTTGTCTAATTATATTAGACAATTCCGGTTGTACAACTGGTGAAGACAGAGCAGTTGTAAGCGGTGGCGGAGGCTGCAACGAAATATCCTGTGCGGAGGTCTGAGGAGTGTCTGGTATCGACAGAGGTAAAGGCCCAGGCAAAGGGACCGGTGTTTCCTGGTCCCGTGGCCGCTTCGCCATCGATTCGTCATGGGACATCGATGTCGAGGATGACAATAGACGATGTCGATGCCGATGTTTGGACTTTAAATGGTCTGACTTCGATGATAGTACTGATGATGGTGAAGACGGACGGTCACCGGATCTGTCCGGACACGGTTTTTTAATTAAGGCTCTTTTAGTCACTGCAGCCGGAGACGACCTTGACGATTTGGAAGGGGAAGGAATTAGTTGGAGCTGGGACAAATGTTCCATTTTTTCCTCCCTAGCCTTCCGCCCTTTTGCAGTCATCTCCACACATGTGGGACATGAACCTACATCATGCTTTTCACCGAGGCAAAGGACACATTCTAAATGTGGGTCGGTGATCGACATATTTCTATTGCAAACAGGGCCCTTTTTGAAGCCCGTAGCCATTTTGTTACCGACGGCTGTCGATGAATGTGAATTCGTGAGAAGAAAATTTGTGAAAAGTGAGAAATCAAGACCGAGGTACTCACCAGCCGGTGAAAAAGAACCCCGAGAGACGTCTATGAGAGAGAATATCGAAAAATATGACTTTCCAGTCAGAAAAGACTTCATGAAGAACGCAACAGCTCCTGTCCCGCGATGTGTGAAGCAGCGCAGAAAAGCGAAGACTGAAGAGAGACACCAGTGGCAGAGAATATCATTTATTTATTTATTTATTTATTTAAATTCTTTTAATATACCGATGCTCAAGACCAAGTCTTATCGTACCGGTTTACAATGGAACTGGGTGAAACCAATTAACAACTATAATAGAAGGTAAAGTTACATTAAACAGGGAGCAAGAACATGGGAGTTGGAAGACAGGAAAGATTTTAAACGAATACAACTGGTGAGTTGTATTCAACGAAAAACAAGAGAGTAGCGAGACATATAACGGTTGCTGAGATCGGCTGTAGATATATCTACAGCTGTAGATATAACATGGTTAATTATTAACATATTAATTCCTGAGGCAGGAGGAAACATAGGGAGGTAAGCAGGGGGGGGTGGAGGCAGGGTAGGGACAGGGGCGGGGAGGGAGGGAGGAGAGAGGGAGAGGGTAGGAAGGTGAGAATCAATGTTGGTTGATGGAGGCTCCTTCAACGGTAGGCTGGGCATGCTCAGTGGCCTCACAGGCCCAGTCAAAAGTTTCTAGAAACTTTGACAGAAAGATTTCCCGCGCTGGGCTCCGTCGGTGACGTCACCCATATGTGAGGACTACATCCTGCTTGTCCTGGTATAATAAAGAGGCCCTTGATGGAAAAAAGGTGTCTATGGGAACGCATTGGAAACATGTGTAGGGAGTAGAATCTGTGCATTGTATGGTTCGATTCGGACGCAGAGGGCAAGCTCGGTTGACCTCAGCGTTAGAAGATCTTTTCCGCTACACATGTAGTCCGAGACCATTCGAGAGGATGGAAACCTACATGGAGAAGGTCTGCTAGTGCGTTCAGTAAATCGCTTAGATAAGTGGCCCGAGGATACATGTAGTGAGCAAGGGCCAAGGGTAGAGCTGCGCAGCTTCCTTGCAGAGCAGCTAAGAGGTTGTGCGTGCTTGTGTTGGAAAACACATTGTCCCTATGCTGTTTGCCTGTATACACAAAGATTTGTTGCAGAGGCAGTATTGGAAGGCATAAGGGTATAACGCATGGCTACAAGCTCCAGGAAGTTCATGTGGAACTGTGTCTGCAGTGGAGCAGACGCATATTGGGTTGAGAAGCTTTTAGGTCAAACTTCACAACCCTGAGTAAATGCGAGCATGAGCAGAATCAGACTAGGCTTTGGTTCTAGATCTGCAATATGGATAAGTCCCCCTGTTCTCTTTGGAATCAGGAAATAGCAAGAGCAGAACCCCCGCCCTTGCTGCCGCAGTGGAACAGATTCGACTGCTCTGGCCGTCATGAGGGTGGAGAGTTCCATCAAGAGTATTCCCTGATGCAAGGACAGACCCCAAGAGAGGCATGGGGAGAGTCCGAGGAGACACCCAGGAAGTTCAACTGATACCCTCAACGAACAAAGGATAGGACCCACCGGTCTGAGGTGACACTGGATCAATGGTCCATGAAGAACTATAGCTGGCCTCCAACCGGAAGGCCTGGTGTCGAAGGTACGGACGATTGGCTTATGTTCCCCCCACCCTCTCCCGCAGCCAGTCAAAACCCCATAGCGGGGCTCGGCTGGGGTACCGCTGAGGCCTGGGGACCTGCTGTGCCTAGGACGGCCCCTAGAGCCCACACACTGAGAACGGGCAGGAGAGGCAGGAGGATAATACTTCCTCTGGTGATAAAAGGGTCTCCTTGAGCCCTGCCATGAGGATTTCTGGGCAGAGGACGGCGGGTCCAATGTACTGGTAGAGAGATGCTGAAAGGTCTCATGGTGATCTTCCAACTAAGTTACAGCATCCCTCACCTTATGAGTGCATGGCAGGTCTGCAAGCTTCTCCTGGACCTCCGGCTGGAGATCAGAGGCTCGGAAACAGGCCATCCTGTGGGCACCGATACCCACTGCTGCCACCCTAGCTGCCATTTGAAACATGTCTTAGGTGGAGTGCACCTTGTGTTTGCCACATTCCAGGCCCTGGACGACTGCCAACAAAGAGTCTTGCTGTTGTTGGGGCAGGCACATGGGGAATTCCTGGACCTGTTTCCAGAGGTTCCTGGAGTATTGCGTCATGTACAGCTGGCAGGAAGCAATACAGGCGATCAACATGGCGCACTGAAACATGTTCCTACCCAGCGCATCCAGCACACTGTGCTCCCGATCTGGAGGGATAGAGGCATGGGTGCGGGAACGCTTGGCCTTTCTGAAGGCAGACTCCACTAAGACTGACTGATGAGGAGTTGACGCCTCTCAAACCCCAAGGCATGCTGTCTCAACGACACATTGACAGTCCTATATAAGACCAAGTAGGTGTTCTAACAAATCTTGTTCCGCCTCCATTTAGATGTTACACATCATTGAAAGGGTTGTTTGTTGCACATTGTTTTAGGTTAGCCACCAGTCACAAGTTGCCGGCATTAAGCACACCCTGTTTCCCTGAAGAAGGATAGTCTTCCGAAACATTGCAGTCTCAGACAGCATAAGATATTGTATGAATAAATCCCAGCATGACCTGATTGTGAACTACAGACTGGTAACACAAAGATTTATTATATTTTCTTACTTCAAAGTGGACTTTCACCTAAACTTATGATAGCTTCTAAGGAAGAATCATTCACTCTGGGTAACCAATGATTTAAAAAGCCCTAGCGCCTTCTAGAGCTGCGTTTACATGCTTGTAGCCCCTGGTGGCACTATATGAGGTTTTTCCAGAGTTTAAACAAACATTTACCCCAATTCTTTTGAGCTGGATTTATTATACTTTGATATTTAACAGTTCCCAGCCATTTTTTGGATTTTCAATTTTTGTACAAAGTAAACAGCATCAGCCTTCTGATTCACCAGAGGCATGGAGATGGGATGTTCCCAAATCCTAAGGAGTAACTCCTTGAAGATCTCATGGATGGGAACAGCCACTACCTCCTTCAGGGCATCGACAAACTGGAGAACCTCCAGAATCTTATTCCTGGCATCCTCTTCCGTCGGAAGCTGTATCGGAATGGTTTCAGCCATAACCTGGACAAACCCTGCAAAGGTCAGGTCCTCAGGTGGGGATCGGCGCCGCTTCTATAGAAGACACAGGTCCGAGGGAAGATCCCCCGAGTCATCAGATGAAAACTCAGAGGTATCATCCCTCACTGGCCTTCTTCTTCACTAAGAGTCTTATTTGCCAAGGCTATCGCAGGCTTGCGCTGTTAGCGCAGGCCTGCAATAGCCTGCGAAGGTAGCGCACGCTTGTGCTACCGAAATCGGGGCGGAGTCGGCCCCGGAAGAGGAGGAGTTGGGGCGTCACCAGGGTCAACTCCTCGAACACGCCGCAGACGACGAAAAGGTAAGGGCCTTTTCGCATCCTATTTTGCACCCAATAGCTACACCTTCTATGGTGGCGCTACTGGGTGCGAAACCGGCAGCGATCGCACCACGGTGGTGAGATCGCTGCTGGCTAGCGCAGGACCGCCCCCCATTTCGGCCTCCCGCCCTTCATTACCTAAAGTATCACAGGCCTGCGATACTTTAGAAAATTAGGTCCTAAGATTGCCCGGAGACACCAGTGGCAGAACTCTGCCCAGGCTTGGGCACCAAGGGCATCGAGACCCCTGAAGGACCCGGTACCGGACCGGGCAACGCCAGCTGCGGAACCAAGGGGCTTGACAGTGCTGCGACGGGCCTTCCCCCTCCTCGGAACCCACAATGTGAATCGCACCAGACAGAAGCGGCAATGGTGGTCATCAGGGCATTGATGGACCCCGGGTACAGCATCAGCTGCATAGAGAGGACGCCAATAAAAACATTGAGGTGCTCCAGCAGCAGTGCTAACATCGAGGGTGCAGGCTCCAGCACCAGTGGGGCCAGCGGTTCAATGCCCTGCAGGGCTCGGACAACCACCAATTGCACCCTGTATTCCAGCCCCTCTTGGAAATCTGCCAAGGACAGGATGGACTGAGGAGTGGGAGGTGTCACCAGATCTCCCTTGGAGCCCGAGGGAGATCGGGGTCCAGCACCGATATCAGTGAGGAACGCATGGGACTCCCGGGTTTGATGCAGGACGATGCTTCCTCTCCACGGGTTCACTTGAGGGGCATCACAGCAGGCGCCAGTGCCGACCTGAGCCTGGTGCTATGCGTGGAAGGAGACCAGTGGCGATCTTTCCGGGACTTTCCACGGTGCTCGGCCCGATCTTTTCGGCGCCGAGGAATAAGGAGATGATCCCGACGTCCTGGATTGTGAAGAGACCAATGATGGCCAATGCCCGGCAGTTCTCTCCATCGAAGGCCCTGGCAGAGGGATGGACAGCAGTGGCTCGGTGTCCATCGGTTCCCCTCGGCCCTATGGAGTCGATGCCCCTGACGCCAGAGTCAAGGGTTCAGATTTCTTCGAACTGAACAGCTTCTCCATTTTATCCAGGCAGGCGCACAAATACAGCAGCACTGAACGTCATGCGATGCTCCCAGGCAGATGATACACACCTCATTTGGATCTATGAGGGACATGGTCTGGGGGCACCAATGAAACCCTGGCAACGCCATTACAAATAAAGCTCAGTGACCCTTGGAGGCCCTCAGGAAAATCATGGTGAACACCGTCGCCGTTGCCGTTCCGGGGACGCCGGAGAGAGCGGCATGAAGATGCGGCAGCAGCCATCTTCCCAAGGCTTGAGGAGAGAGAAGGAAGAAAGGTAAGGCACAGAGGTCGAAGCCGTCTGAGACCGACGGATGCAACGACAGGGAAACAGAGTAACTTAGAGAATTTTAGACTGAGTGGAGAACATCCACTGTGGCATCGTAACATCTTAGTAGTAACATGTATCCAGAAACTTAGAAAACAAGATGGAATTTGAGTCTGACAAGGGAAGCTACGTATGGGATAAAAAACTAAGTTGAAGATCTACAGGGTGATAGTAGAGCTATGGAGGTGGTGCTTAAGTCGAGAGGATGAGAGGTTAGTTCATGTAGATCTGCAAAGAGACAATGGATGTTAGGGGGGGCGGAGCTGATTGGAGCTTAGTATGTGGTGATTTAACATACAGGTTGGTAGGCTTTTTGGAATAACCAAGTTTTCATGTACTTTTTGAATGACTGGGTAGAGGGTTCCAGTCTGAGTTGAGCGGGAAGTTTGACTTCGGTTGTGGCAATAGGTTCGAAGTTAGACCAAGTGGAGGGTGTTGCGCTGAGTGGGGTTGGCAATTCCTTGATTGTATGGGGGGTGGATGCTGTTAGCTTTGTGATTTTTTCAGTGAAGAAGAGGGCGAGTTCTTCGCATGTTTTGTGGAGCTTCCTGTTGTGGGTGGGTTGTGGCTTGGTTGCATCAGTTTGGAGATGAAGTCGAATAGGGCTCTGGGGTTGTACTGGTATTGGTAGATTTTCTTTGCATAGAATTCTTGTTTGGCTTTGTTGGTGTTTGTTTTGCAGATGTACAGTAGTATTCTGTATTTGTCGAGGTGGGGTGGGGTGGGATGTTTTCTCTGCTTGTCTGAGTAGTCGTTTGGTGTTTTTCAGTTCTGGGTTGTACCACGGTGTTTTGTGGGGATTATCAGTGTTGATTACTTTGGAGATGATTGGGCATTTGGATTTTCCAATTTCAGTGTTGATGTTGATCCAGGAGTTGATGGCCATGTTTGCATCGTTGAGGTCTAAGGTTTTTAAGGCGTTGGGGAGAGCTTCTGTTAGGTCTTCGCTGGAGCATGGTTTGTGGAATTTGATGTATTTTTTGGAATTATTGGATTCTGTGTGGTTGGTTTTCAGTCGGAGTGTGGTCAGAATGAGTTTGTGGTCCAACCACGGAATGCTGGTGGTCGTGGGTGGGCTGTTGGTGGAAGATATTTTGTCATTAATAAATATGAGGTCAAGGGTGTGGCCTGATTTCTGGTCAGTGAGTCGATGATTTGATTGAAGCCCATTGCAGTCATGGTTTCTAGGAGGAGTTTGCATGGAGGTGGGAGGGGAGTGGCATCGATATGGAGGTTGAAGTCTCCTAAGATAATTGCAGGTAGGTCCATGTTGATTTGGGAAGAAATGGTTTCTATGAGGGTGGATAAATTGAGATGCAGGCATTTCGGCGGGGCGTATAGCAGGATTATCTGGAGGTTTTTTGATTTAAAGAGGCCTATTTCCAGAAGAGGTGATGTGTTGATGGGGTGGCATGTGAATTTGAATTTTTTAAGGGCTGCCTCCTTTTTATTTTTGGTTTAGGTAAAGAAAAGATATTGTATGTTGAATGAGGAAGTTGGTTGATTAGTTTGGTGTCTGATTTTTTTGAGCCAGGATTTGGTGATGCAGAGGATATCTGGGCGGTTGTCAATTAGGAGATCGTGTAGGATGGGGATTTTCTTGGAGATCGATTGGGCGTTTATGAGAAACAAGTGTTAAGATTGAGAGAGTTGCCATGTGGGTGTCAGGTTTGGTGGGGATGGTTGTGAGGTGTCGTGGGTGACAAGGAAGGTTGTGTTTTATGTGTGGGATGCAGTTGCAGTTTGGTGGAGGCAGTTTGAAGTGGGTATACATGGTGTGGCTGGAAGTGTCCCTCAAAGTTCGTCTCAGTGTGGAGGTGGGACTAGCTGGGAGGTTTGTGTGGTAGGTTCGGGTAAGAGGAGTTCATGGCTTCAGAGGTGAAAGTTTAGTTGAGAGTAGCTGGGAGGAGGTGGTGAGGAAATTTGTTGCTGGTAGCGGTTTACTCAGGGCGCATGAAGGGGTGCACAAAGGGGCTGGCCCGGGGTCTACGTCTCTTTAATCTGGACCCACTGACGCATGGATGACATTGCACTGAGGTAGGCCGCAGTCGGGGTGGATTGAAGGTCGTCGTTCGGAAGCCCTCATGGATGGCTGGGATGCCGGGTTGGTCGCAGCTGCTGGCTCCGGACCCCGGCGGCTCTGTACCAGCAGCACAGAGCAGGTGGTCAGCGCAAAAGGGAGGAAGCTGGGTTATCTGTGCTGGGGTCCATCTGATGATGTCACCCATGTGTGAGGACTAACATCCTGCTTGTCCTAGGAGAATGTATTTGTCCAAAAATATCTACTAGCTAATGCTAGCAAATTAGTATTTGAATACTTAAGTTCTCATAAAAATCTCCTCCACGTTGTTAAAAGTTATGCTGAACTTCATGTATCTACAATGTCAGAGTATTATTGTTTTAAAACTTCCACAAGATCTATGCATGCTAAAGAAGATAAAACTGTACGCTGAGCATTATTATTATTTTTTTTTTTTTTAAGAAAATGGATTCTTTGGAAAGTCTAGACTCATTTCAGGCTCAGTGGAGACTACCATTGGATAACTTCTTGCCTGCTCAGAACCTTTGTCATGGAGCACACAGGAGCAGTGAAATTTCTCGACACTTAAGCCAAGCTTTTTCTAAGAAGCCAAATAGCTTGAGTACCCCTTTAGCACAGCTTAGCCACCAGATTTATGATTTTGGCGCTATCAGAGTGCCATGGTGGCAACCCTTTGAAACTGTGCCAGCACACTGCCTTAAAGCAAGTGGAAGCAGGATTCTCTTTGGCCTAGACATTTGGTGTCTTCAAAATCTGGTGACCTAGGCTTTTTCCTATATTGTCTATGCCTAAATCTCGGCCTGGACTGCACGTAAGTAGTGAAAGGCTTCTGTTTTTCCAGAGAGTTTTAAAAGATTTTGTCTGTTCGGCACTGAGCACGTGAATGACTCAGGTGAACTGCAGGTCTTCAGAGAACTAGATAAGATCATGTTTCTGCCTTTTGCTGTCTGCATTTTCAAAAATAATACAATAAAGTGTTTTACCTGGAGTAAGATTTTTAGCAGTATTCTGTGACTTGTGCATTTCAGTTTCTTTGAAAATAAGGTCTTCTTGCATAACCTTCAGCTCGGGAGCAGTAATAGAAGTGATCTGTTTTAGGCGATTCATATTCTGCATAATAATAAAATAATGCAAATAACCTTATCTTCCACATCCCCTTAGTCTATTTCCTTGCAGTTTTATATCAAGATCCCTTGTTCTAGGATGTTTCCACTGAAAAATACTAATTATCAATAAAAAATAAAGTATAATAAAGATAGTAACAATGCTACAAATCTATATTGTGTGCATTTAATTTTAAAAAGACTTGTATCTAAAATAAATAGAAAACAGAGTTTGGGATCATTAATTTTACAAATTGTTTTTATGTACTGTAGTAATTTTCATTACTTAAACTACATACAAAAACCAAACAATAAAAAAGACTAAAAAACTAATTACATGGGATATAGCTATCAAATTTCATACAGCTGAATAATATATCAAAAGATAGCTCTTTTATCTCTTTTCTAAAAGTGGGATGGTATTAAATTTTCTCTCCATCATTTTACTGAAGAGAAGAAGAAAAGGGTATGTAGCACATACCCTACTTGAGTGTTCCAAAAGTGCAACAATATTAGCTTCTATCTGTGCCTTCCGTTCCAGTTCCTGATTCCTGGCCTCTTCAAAGGTTGCAAGAAAGCCTGCAGATTGAAAAATAAGATAAAAGTTGGAGTTCTGTCTACAGAAGAAATATGCTATTGTGTTTTGCTTTAACTGTACTTGCAAATAATTTCATCATAAAATATCCAATGATAGACATCTGTGCACTTACACAATATTGTCTCTTTCTAAAATTGTGCTAATTTAACAACATTCTTTGGAATGTAAAAATAACTAAATACACCTGCAAATACAGGAAATTCTTAAAGCTGAATCATATAGTTGTGTATTCTTATAGATGTCTGAAGTAGGCACAAATTATTATTACATGAAAATGCATGGTTTTTGGTCTAGCCTCCCTAAGGAGGGGCTTACCTGATAGTCTAGTATGTCTATGTGTCTGTCACATCTTTCAGTATCTGAATGGCTAAACAGAACTGAACCAAATGTCTGACATTTTGTACCTTTCACAAATGATTTGGTGGTGGTGGTGGAAAGAGGGAGGGAGGGCAAAGGCTGGAGGGGTGCAAAGCTGACAATTTCCTTGTATGAAATACATGGGAGGGAGTAATTAAATTCATGATATTCTCAAGAACCATTACCGATTTTAATGAAACTTGAAATCTGGACATAAGGCATAAGAAAATGTAGCTGGACAAAATGAAATTGTGGTAGGTACTTGATTACTGTTTATATGTCAATATATTTTCTACAGCAAATAGAAAGTGGAGATGATGAGCGGTATACACAATCGGTGAAAGCCGCAATTCGGATGGTATAGCGCTAGAGAGTTCACAGATCCTTATACTGGATTAATCGAAAAAATGAGAACAAGGAAGGACTTTAAATTAAGCGTTTTCCACCTTTTATTGATAAGTGTTTGAGAGAAGTTTTCGGTCCCCCGACACGGACCATGTTTCGCTACTTGGGCTGCGTCGGGAGGGACGGAGGCCCAGACAAACAACTTAGAGCTGTGCCAGAAGATTTACAATGTATAAACCAACAAAAGTGTCCATGTACTGCAGGAGGAAACGCCGGTATCAGGTGCAGGGCACCCTGCGGAGAATAGTCCAAGTCAGAATGAGCTTCCGAGCATGGTGAAAGCAAGAGACAGTTTCCGGCATTAACATAAGAGGGAAACTGGAGCTATAGTTCAGCCATGGAGTTGATACTGAACATGGCTCCAGTTCCCCTCTTATTTTAATGCAGAAGTTCCCCTTTATTTCAAATACTTAACTTGAAAGTTCAATCTTATATAGATCAGAAACTGTCTCCTGTTTTCACCATGTTTCGGGGGACCGAAACCTTCTCTCAATCACTTATCAATAAAAGGTGGAAAACGCTTAATTTAAAGTCCTTCCTTGTTCTCATTTTTTCGATAAATCCAAAATATTTTCTGCTGCATATTGTTGGGCAATTATCTGATTTTGCTGAACCAAATTTTGTATAACTTTATTCCAAAAAGAGGATACCTATCTTTTATACTTTTCATTTTTTTATTATGAATTTAAGAATAATTCACACATGAAAAATCAATTAATTATAAAGTAAAGAAAGTGTTTGATACAATCACGAGTAGAAAGATCATGGCATTGAAACAAAAAATAGTTCAGACACCTTCAATCACTAATTGTAGTCCACAACAAGCACAGATGCAATCACAATAAATTACTCGTAAAAAAGAAAAAAGCCACAATGATACAAACAAAAATGGAATTCATTCTCTTCCCTGTTTATTAATGCAATTTGCTAACATACTACTCACCTAAAAAACAAGACATCAAAGCATGGTACAAAATAATATAAAACTCTCTCCTCAAATCAATCAGCACTCATATTTTAATTTACATATACCATCTTAATCATCCAAAATCTTACTGAATAAAAATAAGTTTAAACAATAGTTAAAACCCTTCTACTACATTTATTTATTCATTCTACATACTTGATTGATCGCATATCTTACACATGGTAACTTAAGCATGTACAATAAGGAACTGAATACAGAAGAACAAATACAAAATACAAATAAAAATCATGAAAACTGAAGGCAAATACAAATAAAAATTTTAAAACTAAAAACAAAACAAAAAAATCACCATATCATCGAAAGAACATAAGAACATGCCATACTGGGTCAGACAAAGGGTCCATCAAGCCCAGCATCCTGTTTCCAACAGTGGCCAATCCAGGCCATAAGAAACCTGACAAGTACCCAAAAACTAAGTCTATTCCATGTTACCGTTGCTAGTAAGAGCAGTAGCTATTTTTTAAGTCAACTTAATAGCAGGTAATGGACTTCTCCTCCAAGAACCTATACGATCCTTTTTTAAACACAGCTATACTAATTGAACTAACCACGTCCTCTGGCAACAAATTCCAGAGTTTAATTGTGCGTTGAGTGAAAAAGAACTTTCTCCGATTACTTTTAAATGTGCCACATGTTAACTTCATTGAGTGCCCCCTAGTCTTTCTATTATCTGAAAGACTAAATAACCGATTCACATCTACCCATTCTAGACCTCTCATGATTTTAAACACCTCTATCATATCCCCCCCCCCCCCCCAACCATCTCTTCTCCAAGCTTAGTCTTTCCTCATAGGGGAGCTGTTCCATTCCCCTTATCATTTTGGTCGCCCTTCTCTGTACTTTCTCCATCACAATTATATCTTTTTTGAGATGTGGTGACTAGAATTGTACACAGTATTCAAGGTGGGGGTCTCACCTTGGAGCGATACCGAGGCATTATGACATTTTCTATTTTATTCACCATTCCCTTCCTAATAATTCCCAACATTCTGTTTGCTTTTTTGACTGCTGCAGCACACTGAACTAACAATTTCAATGTGTTATCCACTATGACGCCTAGATCTTTTTCTTGGGTGGTAGCACCTAATATCTAACATTGTATAATTACAGCAAGGGTTATTTTTCCCTATATGCATCACCTTGCACTTATCCACATTAAATTTCATCTGCCATTTTGATGCCCAATTTTCCAGCCTCACAAGGTCTTCCTGCGATTTATCACAATCTGCTTGTGATGTAACTATTCTGAACAATTTTGTATCATCTGCAAATTTGATTACCTCACTCATCGTATTTCTTTCTAGATCATTTATAAATATATTGAAAAGTAAGGGTCCCAATACAGATCCCTGTGGCATTCCACTGCCCACTCCCTTCCACTGAGAAAATTGTCCATTTAATCCTACTCTCTGTTTCCTGTCTTTTAGCCAGTTTGTAATCCACGAAAGGACATCGCCACCTATCCCATGACTTTTTACTTTTCCTAGAAGCCTCTCATGAGGAACTTTATCAAACGCCTTCTGAAAATCCAAGTACACTATATCGTACTTTATCAAACGCCTTCTGAAAATCTAAGTAGTACACTATATCATAAAATATAAAATAAGAAAAGACTCCATTTATCAACCACAATAAAATATAAAAACAGATATTGGCAAAAAAGGAACACCTTAATTTACAAGATGGGAAGGCTTGCAGAAAAAGAAATGTTTTTAAAACTTTCCTGAACTTAAAATAATCTTTTTGTAATTGCAGAGCTAAAGGAAAACAGTTGCATAGATTCGGAGCAAGATATGAAAAACAGACCCCTAGTTTTCTGTAACTAAGGCTTAGATTTATCATTTTGCTATAAATTTCGCATGAATACCGCCTGCAATAAAAAAGGGGCGTGGTTAGAGTAATTTTTGAGTTACCGCAACGTGCGGTATTTTAGCAATTTGCATTGGTATTTTACTGCAATATGCATTAAATTTATCACACCTGCGATATTTTCACTTTGCAAAATGAGAAGTGCCCAGACAGGCAATTCTATGTTTTGGGCTGCTCCTGGCATGAGAGCGAGACTCTTTATAAGCTCTCATAGTAGTCATCTATTTATACCACTGTATGAGGGCCAACTAGTAACTCAATGTGAGGTTTTGGTGGTGGTCTAGGGTTTGGGGGCTAGTTTTACATGCACAGTCAGATGTATGAATACCACAGTACACATCAGTGAACATTTGATGTGATTTGGAATGAGGAAAGGTACACAAAGATGAGATTTCTACAATGTACTCTTGCCATAGCTTGATAGCACCTAGGTAGAGAGTCCATCAAACGTTCACTGCTGTGTACTATGCTGTTCATTCAACTGACTGTGCATGTAAAACCGGCCCCCAAAACCTAGACCACCACCAAAACCTTGCCTCAAATTACTAGTTGACCCTCCTATAGTGGTATAAATAGATGACTATTATGAGATCCTTATCAAGAGTCTCTCTCTCTCTTTCTCCCCTCTCCCTGAACCGGGATTTGCGATATTTATCGCAAATCCCATTTGGCCATATCAAAGTTTAATGGCTTATAACAGCTTAACGGCAGGAAAAAAGGTGTAGTTATTTCCAGCGTTATAACATGCATCACACTATCGCACGCAACATTAAACACCTCTAATTTTCATAAACCCCCCTAAACTTCTCCTCTTTGACTAAATTTTCAAAGTTTGTATTTGCATTGCACGATGCAAAAAATAATGCATGCGTTATGATGTTATCGCGGGCCCTAATGCCCGGGATAATGCCCTAACGCGATTTGAAAAATGACCCAATAATATCTGTAGGAGATGGTAAAATTAGTAATTCCTGTTGGGAAGAGCGCAGTGAGTGAACAGGTTGATGAGGAATGCTCAAGCTCAAAAGGTAGGATGGTGTTTCCCAATGCAAAGCTCTGAAAGTCAAACATCCAATTTTAAATTTAATTCTCAGGGATATTGGAAGCCAATGCAGTTCAAACAATAGAGGAGTGACATGGTCAAATTTATTTTTACCAACGATTAGTATTTCAGCTGTATTTTGAACAGTTTGCAATTTTCTTATTAGAGTAGATGGTAAGCCATTAAACCAAGCATTGCAATAATCTAGTCATGATAATATGAAATGATGCATTAGGGTCTTAAGATCAGAAGAATCTAGAAAAGGTTCAAGATGATGTATAAAGTGCAAAAAGAAATATGAACTCTTTAACAACTGTGAAATATGATTTGAAAAAGAAAGAACTAAATCAATATGGACAACCAGGGTAATGATGAAATTTCTGACTTGAAATTAATTACCAGCCATAATGGGGCAGGAAACCAAGAAATATCCTGACTTCTAAACTACTCTATGTAGATAAGACCACACGGATGTTAAAAACCTGCATTTTCAAACACCTTAGCTGCATTCTCAACTCCTGAGAAGAAGCTCTGCTAGTTTCCCATTGACTCATATCAAAACACTCCATTGCTGATCTCTTCTTTATGACCACCGAAGTTCTCTATCAACATCTCCATAGTTGCAATTTTGGAGAATGGCTAGTACGCCAGAAATAATGGTGGATTTATACATTAAGTTCACTATTTCCTTCTGGCTTGAACTGGGACATTCAGTGGTCAGTCTTCTGATTTTCCTTGAGTTTTTGCTCCTTACCTAGTTCTTTGTCTGGTCAGCCTTTGCTGTGATAGGTAGCATCACACCATGTGATTTTTGGAGCCATTTTTGAAATCTCCTCCCCCTTTTACAGTATTTGTACCCTGCTCCTCAGCGTCTCACTAAACACAATTGTTGAACCTCTGATATAAGTTGTTGTAACCCTACGATATGTATATTTGCTACTGTTATGGTTTAATTTCCTGTTTTTCTGTTTTGATACATTCATTTAAGTTTGCCTCTCTCTCATACTTGCTTGAAGTGCCACGACAGTTGTTGCCGGTTTCTACCTGCTATATACTATGGATTTTGTGGTATATAATTCTAATAGTACTTGGCAGTTATCATGTTTCTTTTGATTCCTTGCTCTTACCCTTTCTTCATTGTTCATTTTTCAGCTGTTGTGAATTTGTCCTTCAAGATGCAGCCAATGTGATGAAACACTGTCTGTGCTGGGGGACCAGAAACTGTTTGTTTCTCAACAAACTGCTTGGATTTATATTAAAGACAGACTGTTATCACAGATGGATTTATATTAAAGATGAATTTTCACTGTTCCTGAACGATTGAGTTGGTCTTTCTTATAAGAAAGGATCCTGACCTTTAGCACTACACTTTTACATATTGGATATTACCTGTGTGTTTACCACTCATCCTGTCCACTTTGTATATGCTGTCTTCTAGAGCAGTGGTTCTCAACAGGTGTGTCGGGATACACTGATGTGTCATAAGGTCCTGGGAAGTGTGTCGCAGGGCCAGCAGATGACTGCCTCCTTATCAGCCCGGGTGGGAGTTGGTTGACTTCTCTTACATTAGGCCTGATGGGAGGCTACTCTCACTTCCTGCTCTTCTTTCTCACCCAGTGGGAGACTGTTTCCTCCTTCAATCAGATGAGAGTGAGCCATTGCCAGCTCCTGCTGTTCTAGGCCTTATGGGATGCAAACTATCTTCCCCTGCTAAGTCTGGGAATGATGCTGTTGCTGATCTCTTCACCCTGTGTAGGGTAGGGGAAAAGAGATTGGGAATGCTGGGAACATGAAAGAGGAACAGAGAGGGAGTATGGGGGCTGCTTAGCAGCAAAGGGTAGGAAAAGGGGATCAGGGTAGCTGGGCAAGCAGGGAGGTGAGATAAAGGGCTAGGGAGAGTCAAGCAGAGGAGAGAAGGAGCACAGGAAAGAGGATGTGGGGGGGTCAGGAATGCTGGGCGGGGATATGAGTGACAGTGGATGACAAAGGGAATAATTGGGAAAAGTGAAGAATGGAGGCATGGAAGGGGAGTGATGGGATGCAAGAGCCATGGTATGTCAGTTTTGGGAATGTGCATTTCTTCTATCTTTGTTTTTTGCTTAGTGTAGGAGGATATGTATTTGTTTCTAGCTTTTCAGTTTTGCACTGCATGCAGAGTGGCTTTTTGAAGTTTCCATTCTAGTTTTTGTCTCCACATTTATAACTTGTGGTCTTTTATTCTGTATTTGGTAAAGGTCGGATCTGTATGTGTGACTGAGGTGAGGTATTTTACCAGTAGGTAAGGATTTGTATCAATCTTTGTTGCGTTTTCACATTCTCAATAGGACATGCATTGGTGCTGCACTACTGCCTTGCTGCCTTTTCATAGAAAGGGCTATTGGTGTTTGAGTTCATAAGAACATAAGAACATGCCATACTGGGTCAGACCAAGGGTCCATCAAGCCCAGCATCCTGTTTCCAACAGTGGCCAATCCAGGCCATAAGAACCTGGCAAGTACCCAAAAACTAAGTCTATTCCATGTTACCATTGCTAATGGCAGTGGCTATTCTCTAAGTGAACTTAATAGCAGGTAATGGACTTCTCCTCCAAGAACTTATCCAATCCTTTTTTAAACACAGCTATACTAACTGCACTAACCACATACTCTGGCAACAAATTCAAGAGTTTGTGATTTGAGTAAAAAAGAACTTTCTCCGATTAGTTTTAAATGTGCCACATGCTAACTTCATAGAGTGCCCCCTAGTCTTTCGATTATCTGAAAGAGTAAATAACCGATTCACATCTACCCGTTCTAGACCTCTCGTGATTTTAAACACCTCTATCATATCCCCCCTCAGCCGTCTCTTCTCCAAGCTGAAAAGTCCTAACCTCTTTAGTCTTTTCTCATAGGGGAGCTATTCCATTCCCTTTATCATTTTGATCACCCTTCTCTGTACCTTCTCCATCACAATTATATCTTTTTTGAAATGCGGCGATGTACACAGTATTCAAGGTATGGTCTCACCATGGAGCGATACAGAGGCATTATGACATTTTTTGTTTTATTCACCATTCCCTTTCTAATAATTCCCAACATTCTGTTTGCTTTTTTGACTGCCGCAGCACACTGAACCGATGATTTCAATGTGTTATCCACTATGACGCCTAGATCTCTTTCTTGGGTGGTAGCACCTAATATGGAACTTAACATTGTGTAACTATAGCATGGGTTATTTTTTCCCTATATGCATCACCTTGCACTTATACACATTAAATTTCATCTGCCATTTCGATGCCCAATTTTCCAGTCTCACAAGGTCTTCCTGCAATTTATCACAATCTGCTTGTGATTTAACTACTCTGAACAATTTTGTATCATCTGCAAATTTGATTACCCCACTCGTCGTATTTCTTTCCAGATCATTTATAAACATATTGAAAAGTAAAGGACCCAATACAGATCCCTAAGGCAGTCCACTGCCCACTCCCTTCCACTGAGAAAATTATCCATTTAATCCTACTCTCTGTTTCCTGTCTTTTAGCCAGTTTGTAATCCAAGAAAGGACATCGCCACCTATCCCATGACTTTTTACTTTTACTAGAAGCCTCTCATGAGGATCTTTGTCAAACACCTTCTGAAAATCCAAATATACTACATCTACTGGTTCACCTTTATCCACGTTTATTAACTCCTTCAAAAAAGTGAAGCAGATTTGTGAGGCAAGACTTGCCTTGAATAAAGTTTGTTCCATTAAATCATGTCTTTCTATATGTTCTGTGATTTTGATGTTTAGAACACTTTCCACTATTTTTCCTGGCACTGAAGTCAGGCTAACTGGTCTGTAGTTTCCCGGATCGCCCCTGGAGCCCTTTTTAATTATTGGGGTTACATTAGCTATCTTCCAGTCTTCAGGTACAATGGATGATTTTAATGATAGGTTACAAATTTTTACTAATAGGTCTGAAATTTCATTTTTTAGTTCCTTCAGAACTCTGGGGTGTATACCATCCAGTCCAGGTGATTTACTACTCTTCAGTTTGTCAATCAGGCCTACCACATTTTCTAGGTTCACCGTGATTTGGTTCAGTCCATCTGAATCATTACCCATGAAAATTTTCTCCAGTATGGGTACCTCAATAATAGGCTGCGAAGGTATGGAGAGAGCTCCAAGTCGCAGCCTTACAAATATCAACAAGCGGCACCGACCGTAGGTGAGCTACTGAGGTTGGTATGGCCCTAACAGAGTCTGGTTACACATGGTGTTGTAGCAGAATGTCTTCTTGTTGGTAGGAAAAGGTAGAATTAGAGTTGCAATGTTATGGAAGGTTTGCTATACATGTACTGATTGTTTTGGGTTTTTTTTTCAGGTTTTGTATTTTACAATGCCCTTGGTAGTAAGGGAGTTTGTGTTTGTTACTGAGATAGAACCAGAATCAGAATATCTTTTTTATATAGCAGGTTGTATTTGAAATATACTAGTTCTACTCTGCTTCCATTGTTTGGGGGTGGGGGTGTATATGTTTACATTTAGCCCCGTGATGGTCAAGGGTTCAGTGTGTCATGCCTGTAAGCATTACCTGCCAGCTGTGTCCCAAAAGAAAAAAGGTTAAGAACCACTGGTCTAGACAATAGTGAGACATGAACGCATGAACCGATGACCATGTTGCTGCTTTGCAAATGTCCTCAATTGGAACTTCATGAAGGTGAGCAATAGAGGAGGCGGCTGCTCGCACTCTTACCTGCCCTGTAAGTTGTATAAAATTTGTGTTATAGCAGAATTGAATACACTGGGTTATTCAGTTAGACAATATTCTTTTTGTTATTGCTGTTTCTAAGGAATTCTGCTTTTAAGAGACAAATAGTTGAGAAGTGTGCCTGTGACCCTGGGTTCGGTGTTTGTAATAGGCTAAAGCCTGTTTGCAGTCTAAAGTGTGTAGTGTTTTTTTCCCTTTTGTTAATGTGTGGTTTAGGGGAAAAATAGGTAGGGTGATAGTTTCAGCTTTTCACCTCATTCAGTCTATCTTTGGCAGAAATTTTGGAAGATTTCGAAGATCGCTTTGTCATGGTAAAATTATAAGTATGAGGAAAAATGGACCAATGTTTGAAACTCACTCTTCTTGTTGATGTCACTGCTACCAGGAATAAAACCTTCCATGTGAGATATTTTAAAAGTGCCAAATCCATAGGTTCAAAAGGGGAACTTAAAGGTTTTCTTAAGACGAAATGGATGTCAAATTCGAAGGAGACCCTTCATGAAACAGGATATAAGTGGGTGAGTGGAAATGGAAGGTCCATCTTTTCCAGTGTTATATGCTGCAATAGCACTAAGATGCACTCTTTCTGAAGAAGTTGCAAGGCTCGTTTCAGATAGCATGTGAAAATATGACAATTTCTCAGATGAACAAGTAAAAGGGTCAATAGTGTTATCACTACATCACTTAGAAAGCAGAGTTGCTTACCTGTAACAGGTGTTCTCACAGGACAGCAGGATTTTGTCCTCACATATGGGTGACGTCAGTGGACGGAGCCCTGTCACAGAAAACTTTTCTATCAAAGTTTCTATAAAGCTTTGACTGACACTGGCACACTGAGTGCACTGAGCATGCTCAGCCTGCAATTATCCCCGTGACCACAGGTGTCTCCCCTCAGTCTAGTCTTATAGCAAAAAGCACAAGCGAAAAATAAAATAATAAAACATATGTAGACCCAACTCCGTTGGGTGGCGGGTGGATTTCATGAAGACTAACATCCTGCTGTCCTGTGAGAACACCTGTTACAGGTAAGCAACTCTGCTTTCTCACAGGACAAGCAGGATGATAGTCCTCACATATGGGTGAGTACCGAGCTGAGGATGTCCGAGCAGTGCACCAAATGCACCCAAAGACGTGCAACAGGCGCAACAACGGGGGTGGAATTTGGTAAGGAGGGCATCCTGAAACGGGTTGGTGGAAGGATGTTGGGTAGTTAAACTAAAAAGAAGTTGAGTAAAATGGACTGGCCAAACACGTAAGCTTGCCGGCCAGTCTTACCTAAGCAATAATAGGCTGCGAAGGTATGGAGAGAGTTCCAGGTCGTAGCCTTACAAATTTCAACAAGCGGCACTGACCGTAGGTGAGCTACTGAGGTTGGCACGGCCCTAACAGAGTGTGGTTACACACGGTGTTGTAGCGGAATGCCTGCTTGTTGGTAGGAAAATGAGATACAGACCATCAATCAGGAGGAAAAAGGTCTGTTTGCCTCCTAGAACTCGCAGCTTGGCTTTTGCCAAAGAAGGCAAGAGTTAGGTGTAATTCCTATGGAGTGTAGTGCGGTCTAGATAGAATGCAAGTGCACTTTTACAGACCAAGGGGTGGAAAACCCTCTCACCCTGGTGAGAGAGATGGGTTGGGAAAAAGTGGGCAGAGTGTAATCTGAGTATGGTGAGATGCTGCGTTTATCTTAAGAAGGATATGAGGTTGAGTACGGAGGACCACTCGGTCACAGAGGAATGCAGGGTCGGTGAGAATGTAACCAGGTGTGGAATCCACTGACCTTGTTGGCAGAAGTGATGACTACTAGGGAAAGAGCTCCCATGCCAGATTGTTAAGTGATAGGGATGTAAAGGCTCGAACAGGGAACGTATGAGTCTTGTAAGCACTAAATGTAGGCCCCATTCCGTAACCAGTGAAAATAGAGGCGGCTTAATCAGTGGATGATCCATGATAGCTGACTCAGAAGGGGTTGAACCGTGAATCAGGTATCCCCACTCCCAAGTGGTACGCCAAATTGGAATCGAGGAGTACCTATGTGGAGGATTTCTGGGGAGCAGAATCTGAGGGAGTAAGAGAAAAAGAGTGGTATAGAAAAAAGGGGGTAATACCCTTTTACATGCGCCATGTGGTAAATCATGCCATTTTGAATGGTAAGATTTATGTGTGGAAGGCTGTTGTGACGCTACCAGTACCTGAGAACATCAATAAGTCCGTGATATGAGACTGACCTGTGAGAAGGCGAATTGGTTACTGGTGTGATAGATTGAGAAGTATGGGAAACATACTGGTCTTGGTCACGACGTGGGTCTGAGAAACAGTGAACCCTGTCCTGGTGCAGCCTAATGAGAGTTCTGGCTATGAGAGGCGTCGATAGACACACATATAAGAGGCCTTTGCTGTAGAATGAGCAAAGGCGTCCATGGGAACGCATTTTGAGACATGTGTAGGGAGTAGAATCTGTCCCCTGTGATGTTCGGTTTGGACACAGAAGGCAAGGTCAGTTGACCTTAGTGCTAAAAGATTTTGCTCGCTACGCCTGTAGTCGGAGACCGTTCGAGAGGATGGAAACATCTATGAATAAGGTCTACTAGTGCGTTTGGCAAGTCTGTTAGATAAGTGGCCCGGGAATGCATGGCGTGAGCAAGGGCCAAAGACTAAAGCTGCGCAATTTCCTGGCAGAGCAGCTAAGAGGTTATGCGTGGTTGTGTATTGGAATACCACCTTGCCACTATGCTTTCTGTCTGTATGCACAAAGGTTTGTTGCAGAGGCAGAATTTTAAGCATAAAAGGCATAACGCATGGCTGGAAGCTCCAGGAAGTTGATGTGAAAACCTGTATGGAGCGGAATAGACGCATATTGGGTTGGGACGATGTGAATTCGAACTCTTCAACCCTAAGTAAATGCGACTGTGACCAGAACTATCTGAAGACTTGGTTCTAGATCGATAATATGGATCAGGGACGAAAGCAGTTGAACAGCTTAAAGCCACTGATCATTGAAAATTCCATTGAGCCTGACTCATAGCCATTCTGGGCAGATGAGTAAGTGGATAGTGAAAACACCTCGTGGCCCATCCCTGAAAGAATGAGGGACTGAGGTCATGTTGCATGCGTGCAGAGATGTGGAGGAAAATGTCAGTATGTCTACGCGGTTGGTGGGCAGGAAGTTCGTTGCGACTGTAGTGCCCAGAAGTGTTCCATGTGGGATTTATGGTAGTTAAACCACAATCCCAGGTAGAAGATTTATAGTGAGTTGTGGAGAAGATAGAGCTCCTTGCTTGGATTGACTGCTTTTAGACAGTTATACATGCAAGGAAAGCGTGAATGATGTTTTACTCTGTAGAGAAACAAGATTAACTGCTAGTGAGTTTTAGTGAAATACATGTGGTATTCCAATCCCAAGTGCTCCTGGCAATTTGGGATTGGAATGTTGTTGACTCACTATGAAACACATAGAAAGACTAGAGGAGAGAGGCAACCCACTTAACGAAGCATGGTGACGAGAGATACCATTTTACCTGTCCCTTCTGAAGAAAGTTGACATTTCTGAGGTCCAGGGTGGGCGGAGAGCATCTGCTTTCTGTTGAAAGAAAGAATAGCGAGATTAAAACTCACCCCCCCCCACCCCCCGCACTTTGCAGCATCCGGAGGACTATACCCTGAACCCTGGTACTAAGTGAGGTGGCTGCTCTGATATCCAGCAAGTTGGGAGACCAGGAGGTGTCCAACTGGCGGAGCTGATGTAATCTGGATATCAGCTAGTCTCCCGCGGGAGCGTGAGCGGTAAAAATCTTACCCACATGTCTTTCTGCAGTGCAAGAAAACATGGAGAGTTGTCGCCAAGTCTCGAGGTGGGCTTGCAAATGAAGCAGAGTCTGCTGGATTTTGTGCCTAGCAGACCAGCTGATGTATCTGGGACTTCGGACCGTAATCAGGATCCAGAAGCCAGAGTATTATCGAGAGCAGAGTCCCGTTGCTGAAAACGGGAGGATGTATCGATGTAAACCCAATTATTGGTAAAGAGATTATCTCGGTGTTGTGTCAATCATAGCCAGCAATAGCGATATGTGACACTAACACGGTTCTTGGAAGATAACATGACCTAGAACCTTAAGAAACATATGGTCCGATTTAGTGACCAGATCTCGATGGGACTGTAGCTGAAGCGGGTTTAGAGAATTTACCGACCTTCATGGTGGATCGCAGAAGGACGAGTCAGTGAATCTCGATGGCTCCGTGGATTTCGGGAGACATCAAGTACAGCCTAAAGGACGTAACGTCCGACTCAACTCTGTAATCTGGTATGGTAGCTCAGCTACAGAGGAGACAGGCTAGGCGTGTCTGGCGCTTCCACATTATTTTGTGGTGGCTCAGAACCATGCACCGATGTCGGTGGGGAATGCCTCGGCACCTCGGGAGCAGAGGAGCACATGACTCATGAATCCGGGCCCACTTTGCAACTGGCTCAATGTATCCTGACGCCAGTGCGGAATCCCTCGGAGCTCGGCCCGGTCATTCTCCAGCACCGAGGACTGCCACCACTGAGTGGAGCAGAGGCGGTGGCAGTAGCGATGTTGCTTGGCCAGGTCATTCACCAGCACCGAATAGGATAGCACAGATGTCCTGGATTGTGTCGGTGATGGATGGTCACCGTGCCGGTGACGATGATTGCCATGCTGCTGGGCCCGGTCTTTCCCCAGCACCAAGGTGGATACCCTCGCTGTCTTGGATGGTGAATGGTGACGGACTGTCAGCATGCCTGCACTGCTCCTGGCACTATGTAGTGCCGTAGGATGATACGGGGCTTTAGTTAAGAACCCAAAGTATGGAGCATTGTGTTTAGTCAAGGGCATTAGATTTATGTGCTATGTCAGTACTGACAGTATCGATGGCAGCACTGAAAGCGGCGTTGAGGGTATCGTTGAAAACATCGATGTAAATGTCGATGGCCCAGGCAGAGCAACGATAACATTGACGGAAGTCACAACAGCATCAGCATCGATGGAATCGATGTGGCACCGATGGAAATGACGCGGGCATCGATGGCACCGATGGAAACGACATGGACATCGATGGCACCGATGGAAACGGCATGGGCGTCGATGGAATGGATGAAATCGACACTGCCGTCGACGGCACTGACATGGCATCGATGGATTCGACCTGGACATTGACATGGCATCGATGGAATCGACCCGGCATCGATGACATCAATGGAATTGACACGATCATCGAAGGAATAGCCCCAGGCATCGATGGCTCTGAAGTGGGCATCGATGGAATCGATGTGGGCATCGAGGAAATTCATGGAGAGATCTGTATCATGGATGTAAACATCGATGGCACTGACAAAATTGATGCGGGGATCGATGGCATCGATGAACTGAGGGGGGGGGGGGGGGGGCATCGATGAAGGTAGGATGGCATGGATGAAGGTACCGAAGGTATCGATGGGAAGGTACCGAGGGAATCAATGGAGGCATGGATTCGACAGTGGTCCTGATGGCAACGGTAACCGTAGATGTCCCTATCCCATTAGCACTAATAAGCAGGTGGAGGATCACAGGACACTCGCAGGCTTTGTGGGGCTAACTAAGGATGAAAAGACAGGGAGAGGGAAGGCTGCAATTCGGTTGGTAGACTTGGGAAACCGTTAGTTAAGTGACAGGAACTTAACTAACGATTAAATGTACGTGAAGGGAGACCCATGCAGGGAAAGCAAAATTGCTTACCTTGTAATAGGTGTTATCCCAGGACAGCAGGATGTAGTCCTCACATATGGGTGACATCAGTAATGGAGCCCTATGTACGGAAAAACTTCTTTAAAAGTTTCCATGAAACTTTTGACTGGCACCAGAGTGCCTACTGAGCATGCCCAGCATGCCATGATATTCCCTGCCACAGGGATCTCCCTTCAGTCTGTTTTGTAGGAATCAGCGTTAGCCAAAAATAAAATAATAAAACGTATCGGACCCAACTCCGCGGGGTGGCGGGTGGGTTTCGTGAGGACTACATCCTGCTGTCCTGGGATAACACCTATTACAAGGTAAGCAATTTTGCTTTATCCCAGGACAAGCAGGATGCTAGTCCTCACATATGGGTGATTAGCAAGCTAGAGGCTGAGTCATTGTGTATTGAGCAACTGTGAAGTATTGTTGTTGAAATGAATCAGCCGAAGATCACAGCAGGTTGGTTGTAGAAGGAGTTGGGATTAAACTGGCAACAAGTTCTTTAAGACAGATTGTCCATAGGCTGAATCTTGTCTGCCTTCTTTGTCTAAACAGTAGTGAGCTGCAAAGGTGTGAAGAGAACTCCATGTTGCTGCTTTACAAATGTCCAGAATAGGTACAGAGCGAAGGTGTGCCACTGAGGTTGACATTGCTCTGACTGAGTGTGCTTTTACTCGCCCTTGAAGAGTAAGGCCTGCTTTCTCATAACAAAACTGTATGCAATCTGCTAGCCAGTTGGAGAGAGTATGTTTTCCCACTGCTTTACCTGGTTTATTTGGATCATAGGATACAAATAGCTGACTGAATTTCCTTTGGACTGTTGTGCGGTTTAAATAGAAGGATAGCGCGCGTTTGCAGTCCAAGGTGTGTAAGGCTCTTTCTCCCTGGTGGGAATGAGGCCTAGGAAAGAATGTTGGTAAAACTATGGATTGGTTCAAGTGAAATTCCGTGACTACCTTAGGAAGGAATTTGGGATGAGTACGGAGGATCACCCTGTCATGTAAGAACTTTGTAAAAGGTTCGTATGTGACAAGAGCTT
Organism: Rhinatrema bivittatum; assembly: GCF_901001135.1. Lineage (NCBI taxonomy): Eukaryota > Metazoa > Chordata > Amphibia > Gymnophiona > Rhinatrematidae > Rhinatrema > Rhinatrema bivittatum. Next base: position 469,159,859 of record NC_042615.1, on the reverse strand, counting down.
GTAGTTCACTGACTCTTCTAGCTGATGTAATGGCTATGAGGAAGACAGTTTTCCATGTAAGATATTTAAGGTCACAGGTATCTATGGGTTCGAAAGGAGAACGCACAAGCCTAGCTAATACTACGTTCAGGTCCCATTGTATGCTTGGGGAATGAACTGGAGGTTTAATGTGAGTTAGGCCTCTCATAAATTTACTGACGAGAGGCTGTGTAGAGATAGGTGCGTCTTCCAGCTTGTTATGATAAGCTGAGATTGCACTCAAATGTACTCTTACTGATGAAGTCTTAAGACCAGAGTCTGAAAGATGGTATAGGTAATCTAGTAGTGAGGTAGTGGGGCAAGTGAAAGGATCTAAAGATTTCTGAGTGCACCACAAAGTAAACCGTTTCCATTTGTAGGAATAGTTCTTTCTAGTGGAAGGTTTACGTGCAGCTATCAGCACTTGAGAGATAGTGGTTGGAAGGTTGAGTGGTTGTAAAATTAAGCTTTCAACATCCATGCTGTCAGGGACAGGGATGGAAGGTTGAGATGGCGCAACCGACCCTGATCTTGAGTTATGAGATTGGGAGCTAGTCCCCGGCGAATTGGATCCCTGACTGAGAGGTCTAGCAGTGTGGGAAACCATACCTGCCGAGGCCAGTATGGGGCTATGAGTATCATGGTCCCTTTGTCCTGTTGTAGCTTCATTAAATAGAGTTTTGGTTATGAGTGGTATCGGTGGATACGCATATAACAGGCCTGAGTTTCCAATGGCGAGCAAAGGCGTCCTTTGGTAGGCTGTTCTCCTGTTGTAACAGGGAGCAGTAATTGTTCACTTTGTAGTTGAGATGGGATGCAAAGAGATCTATTGTTGGTTGACCCCAGCGTTGAAAGATCTTGGATGCTATCGCTGGATCTAAGGACCACGTGTGTGGTTGGAACTGACGACTGAGGCGATCGGCTACTATGTTGTGGATGCCTGCTAAGTAAGTGGCCCGTAGCAGAATTGAATGTGTCATGGCCCAGTCCCAAATCTGTGCTGCTTCTTGGCAAAGGAGGTAGGAACCTGAGCCCCCTTGTTTGTTGATGTATCTCATGGCTACTGTGTTGTCCGTTTGGATCAGAACAGTCTTGTGTGAAAGGCAGTCCTTGAACGCATGTAGGGGCGGATTTTAAAACGAGCGCGAATAGCCTACTTTTGTTTGCGCTCCAGGCGCAAACAAAAGTACGCTGGATTTTAGTAGATACGCGCGGAGCCGCGCGTATCCGCTAAAATCCTGGATCGGCGCGCGCAAGGCTATCGATTTCGTATAGCCTGCGCGCGCCGAGCCGCGCAGCCTACCCCCGTTCCCTCCAAGGCCGCTCCGAAATCGGAGCGGCCTCGGAGGGAACTTTCCTTTGCCCTCCCCTCACCTTCCCCTCCCTTCCCCTACCTAACCCACCCGCCCGGCCCTGTCTAGACCCCCCCCTTACCTTTGTCGGGGGATTTACGCCTCCCGGAGGGAGACGTAAATCCCCGCGCGCCAGCGGGCCTGCTGCGCGCCGGGCCGCGACCTGGGGGCGGGTACGGAGGGCGCGGCCACGCCCCCGGGCCGTAGCCACGCCCCGTACCCGCCCCCAAAACGCTGCCGACACGCCCCCGGAACGCCGCGACGACCGGGCCCGCCCCCCGACACGCCCCCGACACGCCCCCTCCGAGAACCCCGGGACTTACGCGAGTCCCGGGGCTCTGCGCGCGCCGGGAGGCCTATGTAAAATAGGCTTCCCGGCGCGCAGGGCCCTGCTCGCCTAAATCCGCCCGGTTTTGGGCGGATTTAGGCGAGCAGGGCTCTGAAAATCTACCCCGTAGTGCATAACGTATAGCTCGAAGCTCTAGGAAATTTATTTGAAAAGAAGCCTCGAGTTTTGTCCAAGTCCCTTGTGTCTTCAGAGGACCAATGTGTGCTCCCCAGCCTAAGGTGGATGCATCTGTAGTTAATGTCACTTGTGGAACTGGTTGCTGGAAAGGCAGACCTTTGAGCAAATTGTTCATTGATGTCCACCAGAGGAGAGAGGAACGCAGTTCCTGCATTATCTGAATGGGAGTGGACAATGGTTGAATGGCTTGAATCCACTGAGATTTGAGTGTCCATTGCATTAGTCGCATGGTCAATCTGGCCATGGGAGTGACGTGAACTGTGGAGGATATGTGTCCGAGTAGGGTGAGGCACTGATGAGCTGTAACTTGAGATTGATTTCGAAGAGAGTGCACCAGGAGAACGAGCGTTTGAGCACGGTCTCTTGGAAGAAAAGCCTTTGCTATGATGGTGTTTAGATCTGCACCTATGAATTGTAGTAGGTGAGATGGCTGGAGATGGGATTTCTGGTAGTTGATGAGAAATCCCAAGGAGTGAAGCAAGCTGACTGTGAGCTTGAGGGAATTGATAGCTCCATTCTGAGTTTGACTCTTGATGAGCCAATCGTCCAGATAAGGGAACACATGCACCTTTTGTTTGTGAAGATGTGCCACGGCTACTGCCAGGCACTTTGTGAATACTCGAGGTGCTGAGGCTAGGCCGAATGGTAGCACTCGGTATTGAAAATGTTGACCTTTGATCAGAAATCGCAGGTACTGATGATGAGGAGGAAAGATGGGAATGTGAGCGTATGCATCTTGTAGATCCAAAGAGCAGAGCCAATCTCCTCTTTGAAGAAGAGGTAATATGGTGCCTAACGATACCATCCTGAATTTTTCTTTTTTGAGAAATTTGTTGAGATTTCTGAGGTCGAGGATGGGTCGAAGGCCTCCGGTTTTCTTTGGAATGAGGAAATAGCGGGAGTAGAATCCTCTGCCCTGCTGAGGCCCGGGGACTGGTTCTATGGCCCTGGCTCTCAGAAGGGTGGATAATTCTGCTTGCAGAATTGTGGAATGTTGATTCACTGACCAGGATGGGAGTGGTGGATTTTCTTTTGGTACAGTGAGAAAATCTAGTCTGTAACCGTGAGTTGTTATTGCAAGTACCCATTGGTCTGTAGTTATGGAGGTCCAGGTGTTTTGAAAGTAGGTTATACGACCTCCTACCAGTAGGCTTGGGAGTGGCTTGTTGGGGCTGCTGCTCTCTGAGTTGTTTCAAAAACCCGATGTAGAGGCAGTTTGTGGAGGCGGCTGGGGCCTTGCAGGCCTTTGCCTAGGTTGTTGGCGCTGAGCCGGGCGAGATGTTCTTGTCCGGTTTGTTGGGGGGTAGTAGCGACGTGGACGATAATATGGTCGCCTCGAATCCCGTTTTGGAAGTCTTCTGACAGGGGGTTGAGGTTCCTGAGGCAGTAAGGACAGCTGCTTCAGTGTCTCGGTGTGGTCTTTAATGGTAGCAACCGCTTCTTTGACCTTTTCTCCGAAGAGGTTATCCCCCAAGCAAGGAAGGTCAGCTAGCCTTTCCTGGACCTCTGGACGGAGATCAGACGCCTTAAGCAGGGCCCATCTGCGTGCTGTTATTCCTGAAGCCGAGAGACGTGCTGCAGTTTCAAAACTGTCATAGGTGGCTCTGACTTCACGCTTGCCCGCGTCTAGGCCTTTGTGGATAAGTTGATGGAAAGGTTCCTGGTATTGGTCAGGGAGTGTCAGTACTAGGTCTTGAACCTGTTTCGAAAGATTTCTTTGGTATTGATTCATGAACAGTTGGTATGATGCTATTTTTGAGACCAACATGGATCCCTGAAAAACTTTTCGGCCCAAATTATCCATAAACCTGTTGTCTTTTCCAGGTGGTGTAGAGGTGTGAGATTTTAATCGTTTAGCCTTTTTCTGGGTGGACTCTACCACCACTGACTGGTGTGGTAACTGGGATTTCTGAAAACCAGGTATGGGTTGGACCAAATAAGTGGCTTCAGACCTCTTATTTACTGCTGATAAGGAACCTGGATGCTCCCATATGCGGTACATGATTTCCTGTAATACCTCATGCACCGGCACTGCTAGAATCTCCTTGGGAGGGTCTACAAACTGCAGAACTTCCAGTGTCTTTTGCCTGGCGTCCACTTCAGTTTGGAGCTGGAAAGGGATAGTGTGTGAAGGACAGGTCTTCAGGAGGAGACTTCCTACGGTCCTCAGGAGGAGATGGTTCTGATAATATTTCTTCATCCGAAGAATATTCAGTCTCTGTGTCTGTATCTGTGTCCTTTGGTGATAACAGTGGTCGTGGTGTAACTGGCACCATCGGTGGTTCCCTTGGCATCGATGGGAATAATGGAGATCGAGGCCGAGGAGGTCTTGGAATTGCAGAAGGTCCTGGAACAGGCTCTTCTGGCTGTTTCTTCGATAAAATATCGAGGAGAGAATCCAGTTTTGTCATGATTGGTTGGAGAACTGCGACATCGGGAGATGGCACCGATGGAGTCACCGGTGGAATCGGTGAAGGCATCGCGCATGGCATCAAAGACATCGGGTGCGGCATCAATGGCCGTTCCGGCGGAATCGATGGTGCGAGCGGCATCGATGGCGAGGGATCGATCGGCATCTGGGCTGGTGTCGATGGCGTAATCGGTCCATTCAGGAAATCCCAGGACGAGAAGCGCCTGTTGCACCGCTTGACGAATGTACATGTCAAGTTCCACCCTCATAGCTGATGGTATCAGAGCAGCTATGGGGGGAGGCGGTGATGGCGATACCGATACCTCCTCAGAGCCCTGAGGAGGTATGGTGCCCGGCACCGATATCGGTGGGGATCGCCCTGGTACTGTAGGCCTCGGAGCCTCCGTACTCGTCCAAGGTTTCTTTGCTGGCAAGGCCGTACCCTTCGATGGCTCATCAGACACTGGCGTGCTGACGTGCTGGCGTCGATGTCGATGCTTTTCTTTATGTTTCTCGCTTCCAGAGGAGGACGTCTTCGACGATGGCGACAGGGATGGGGTGGAAGCATCCCCGGCCTCACATTGCAGCTGTCTTTTCAGGACAACCTGCCGAATGGATCTGGATGGCGATGACTGGGCTGACGTCGATGCAGTCAGGAGCAACTGTATTTTAAAGAGGTGCTCCATTTTTTCCATGCGGAGACGATGGCCTTTTGATGTCATTTCCGCGCATAATGTACACGATTTTACACATTCTAAGTGCGGGTCCGTAATGGACATATATCTCGCACAGTTCGGGCATTTCTTAAAACCCGAGGCCATTTTTGCCGGACAGCCGTCGACGGCGATGACCAAAAATTACCGGTATGGAACTGCAAAAATACGGGCAAAAAACTTACAGCGATGTTATTGAAGGGAAACCCTTGCAGTGGAACAAGTTTTTCCGAATTTTTGACAAACTTTTTTTGAAGTGGTGAAATCACCACAGGACTCCAATTTAACCGCGAGGCTAATGGCTCCGCGGAAAAAAGAAGACTGAAGGGAGACCCCTGTGGCAGGGAATATCATGGCATGCTGGGCATGCTCAGTAGGCACTCTGGTGCCTGTCAAAAGTTTCATGGAAACTTTTAAAGAAGTTTTTCCGTACATAGGGCTCCATTACTGATGTCACCCATATGTGAGGACTAGCATCCTGCTTGTCCTGGGATAAAAAGTGTTTGTGAAGTAAAACTTCAAGTGTTTCTGTGAGGAAAAGTTGTGAGAATTTCTCAGAGCTCCTGACCGTGATGCTAACTGCAGTGCGGAAAAAAGAAGACTGAGGGAAGACACCTGTGGTCACAGGGATAATTGCAGGCTGAGCATGCTCAGTGCACTCAGTGTGCCAGTGTTAGTCAAAGCTTTATAGAAACTTTGTCCTGTGAGAATATCTGCACCACTTGAAGACAGTTTCTGTGCGTGGAAAATTTCCAGGCGGAAATGATAATATCTTGAATAGAATGTGATACATTGAATTTTTCTAACACCTTCTGTTCAAAATCCATGCTTTCAGATGGAGGGAAGAGTGTAATGGATGGAACAGAGTCCCCCCTTCTTAAGTTTGGAGGTCTGCCTTGTTGCCTAGGAATACTGGGGCCTGAACTGAAAGTTGTATTAGATAGGCATACCAAGATTGTCTCAGCCATGTTGGTTCGTTTAGGATCATTCTCGCTTGTTTTGAATGCACATTTGGACTATTTATGCAATCAGTGGAATTGGGGGATAAGCATAGCTAGGCCCATTAACCAGGGAAGAAGGAATGTGTCCTGGGATTTCCTGAATGGACTTGGTAAATGGAGCAGAAATTTTCACCTTCCTGTTGTGTTTTGTTGCAAACAGATCTATCCACGGTAGTCCAAAGTGATGAAATAAGTCATTTGCTACCCTTTAATCTAGGGACCATTTATGAGGATGGAAGATTCTAATGAGTCTGTCGGCCTCTGTATTCACTATTCCTGGCAAGTAGGACACTTGAAGTGTGATAATGTTTTTCTGCCCATCACAGATGTTTACTGCTTCTTTGCGTAATATCCAGGAACTGGATCCTCCTTGTTTACATATAACATAGCTACTTAATTATCCATATGAATCATCACGCATTTCTTTTGAAGTATATGACAGAATGTGTTAAAAGTGTTTTTTATTGCTCTGAGGTCCAGAAAATTCATCTGGAAGTTTCTTTCTTGTGGAGACTATAGGTCCTGTGTCTTGTACTGGAGTAAATGGGCTCCCCATCCTTGCGTCATTGCGTCTGTGGTGAGAATGAGTTGGATTCTGAAGGGGTGCATTATTGTTTAAGACTGTTGGCTTTAGCCACTACGCCATGTCCATTTTCATGGATTGTGTTATCACTCTAGTGGACATGGGCTGTCTGTATTACAAAATCACCAAAAAGAGCACTTAATAGGTCCTGTAAATCAATTATAGCAATGAACAAAAGGCACCTCTTTTGTATTTACTGATAACGTGGCTCGAAACCAATGTATAGTAAATGCTGTTGTATAGAAATTCATCTGGCATTTATGGACACCGCATTAGCAAGCCTATCAACGTGTTCAATCTATGAGACATGAACCGTTCGGTCTGCACATCATCTGCGGCTTGGCGGCTGTATATCAACGGTGTTAAAGACAAAATTAATTTTATAGTCCAATTGGCTCAGATGAGCCTATCAAATAGCATAAATATTAAATATGAAATCCAATTTGTAATCCAACTGGCCCGGCAGAAAACCGCCGGTGGTACTTCAACTCTCTTCGTGTCTGTCCCAGCTGTACGGTCGAGGGTAGACCGTGGAGTGTGAGAATAACTGCTTCAATGTTATATTTAGTAGCGCGGCAATAACAGCCTGCTTAAATAATTAACAAGAATTCACATGTCCCCCGACTACAGAATTAACCAACCCGACAGCGGCCGGTGTTTTGCTGCAGGGCTGCAGCTTCATCAGGGGTAGATATCTAGGGAACAAACATCAGATTAAAAAATGACTTCCAAGAAAAAAATATATATACTTAGCTGAACAATGTGTCGACGAGCCAACCTTCTTGTTGTGAACCAATGGTCTCACGCAAATATCTTCAAAGTGGGACAGAGACCGCTATACTCAGGCAGTGTTGATTAAATAGCCCGTGGAAATCTCAGCGGGATGACGTCACAATCACGTCATTGTCATAACAACCATATAAACAAAAATGACCATATGAACACAACGCACAAATGCCCACTGTGGCTATCGGCTGTATAGCACTGCTGAAGTTGAAAAAAATGCTGTGTGTGTTATGATGCTTCATACATCATTTTAACCGAGAAACACTTGTAACTCTAGCGCTGAATTAAGGCCACCAGGTTGTACAGTGTTGAGGAGATGAATCCAGTGCTGTTCTTCCTGTAATAACAGGGTACTGAAGTCTCCACCATGCCAAGAAGGGAGATATTATGTCAAAACATATGCCCGTAGGGACTCAAAGGTATGTGAACATTCCAAGCAATGTGATACAAGAGGAGCAGAAATGCGTGCTTTGTTCAGACAAGATTTATGTTCAATCAGCCTGGTCTTAAATGAACGTTTTATTTTGCCTATGTACCAGAGATTGCAAGGACACTGTATAATGTAGACTACTCCTTCTGATGCACAGTCAGTATGTTGTTTCAATCTGTAGGTCCAATTTAGTTTTGAGAAAAAAATTGCCGATGTCTCTATCATGTTCTTGCAAACTGAACATGAGCTGCACGCTTTATGTGAACCTGTGGTCCTGATTGTGTGATTGTCTGGTAGAATCAGAATGGACCAGCTGGTCCTGCAAATTGGTACCACGCGTGTAGGCAAACCATGGCATTCATTGGAATTCAGAATGTAATTGTACAATATGCCAAGTCGAGCTGATGATATGTTTTATTTTCTGTGTCATACTAGAAAAAGGAAGCACGCACGTGAGCTTGTCTGCTTCGTCTTCGGTAGGAACAACCACTCTCTGTGGGAAAATTTAGCTCTAGTATAAGCCCTTTTGATACAACACTCTGGATAACCTCTGGTAAAAAATTTGGCTCCTAGGGATAGAGCTTGAATTTTAAATTTTGTTATCAGTAGTACAGAGACGTCATATACGAAAAAACTGGCTCACTGGCAAATTTCTTTTAAAATACGAGAATGGGCACTAAAAAAATGCAGAAAAGTATTGCTGGAAACCGGCTTACGATACAAGGTTGTTTCAAAATGTCCAAGGGTGTTAGTTATTGTGATATCCAAAAACTGTATTCTATCTCTTTGAATGTCTGCTGTAAAATGTAAGTGTAAATAGCACCCATTTAACCATTCCAAAAAGGCGGCCAGTGTCAGGAGTATCTGACCACAAGAGAAAAATGTCATTGATATACCATTTCCACGTGACAATGTGATATGAAAAGGGGTTATTATTGTAAATCCATTTGTCTTCAAAATGTGCCATATATAAATTGGCTAGATCTGGAGCCATTGTGGCACCCATGGCCGTCCCACAGATCTGTTGGTAGAATGACCCCTCAAAGGCGAAAAACTTTTTAGTCAAAGCCAGTTCAAGTAATGATCTTAAAAAATCAGTGGGTATCCTGTGTGGTTGAGGTCGAGCCTCAAAAAATAGTGTGGCTATTTCAATAGCCTCATCTTGGGGAATGTTTGTGTATAGTGCTTCGACGTCCAATGTGACCATCAGCATTTGGGACATGTCCTGTGAAAAAGATTCCAAAAACTGAATCATCGTCTGAGAATCTCTAATGTAAGATGATTGTAATGGTACCATCGGTGCCAAAAAATGATCTATGAACTTGGAAAGGGGTTCCAACAGGGAGCCCCTGCTGGAGACAATTGGTCTCCCAGGAGGTCGAGTGAGGTTTTTGTGTATCTTAGGTAAGATATAAAAAACCAGAACTTTGGGAAATCTCTTCATTAGAAATGTTGCCTCATGTGAAGTTAGAAAGCCAGCTGCTGTGCCAGATTGTATAAGGATGTCTATCTCTTTCTGAGTCCGTTCGTAAGGTCACTGGATAATGGATGATAAAAGGTATGATTGTGTAACTGCCTATGAACTTCATTATGATATTGCTGGGGATCCAGGAGCACTATCGTTCCTCCCTTGTCTGCCGGTTTAATAATGAGGTTGTTGTTGTCACGAAGGGATTTCAGAGCTAAAGATTTTTGTCTGGTCATATTGGTATAAGTGCGTTTGGTAGAAAAACTTTGACGTAGGTCCTGTATGACCTTCTAATGAAATGTGGAAATAACATATCCTGTGGGCCGGGAGGCACCCATGTGGATTTATTTCTTAGAACCGACATATCAACTGCACAGGGGGAATCATCAAAAAAGTGTTTGATATATAATTTGCGAACAAATTTGAAAAGTGCCACCTCCAACTTAAATAAATCTGCTTTAGGAGTGGGAATGAATGTAAGTCCTTTCTCAAGTACCTGTATTTGAGTAGGTGAAAGCTTGACTGAAGAGAAATTACAAATCAGGGATTGTTGCGAGATTGTGACCGTGTCTGTCTGTTGCTGTATTGTGGATCATCCTGCCAGCTGATGCCCCGTGACCGAGGTGGTCAGCGGTAGCTGCGGCCACGGCCTAAAAAACCCTGTTATTACAGGAAGAACAGCATTGGATTCATCTCCTCAACACTGTACAACCTGTTGGCCTTAATTCAGCGCTAGAGTTACAAGTGTTTCTCGGTTAACATGATGTATGAAGCATCATAACACACACAGCATTTTTTTCAACTTCAGCAGCGCTATACAGCCGATAGCCACAGTGAGCATTTGTGCGTTGTGTTCATATGGTCATTTTTGTTTATATGGTTGTTATGACGACGACGTGATTGTGATGTCATCCCGCTGAGATTTCCGGGGGCTATTTAATCAACACTGCCTGAGTATAGCAGTCTCTGTCCCGCTTTGAAGATATTTACGTGAGACTATTGGTTCACAACAAGAAGGTTGGCTTGTCGACACATTGTCCAGCTAAGTATATATTTTTTCTTCTTGGAAGTCATTTTTTAATCCGACGGTATGATGTTTGTTCCCTAGATATCTACCCCTGATGAAGCTGCAGCCCCGCAGCGAAACACCGGCCACTGTCACGCCCAAGCTTCAACCATACTTAACCCAGCCGGCTCAATGGCTCTTCATTGAGAAACCTTGGCTGCCTGACCTGGCCACCTTGTCCTTGCTATGTAGTCTTGCCTTGTGGCCTCTCTTGGCCTCCTTGCCTTGTTCTGTGGCCTCCTGGGCCTCTCTCTCTTACCTTTCGGCTTCCTGGCCTGCATGATGTACAGCTGGAAACAAGCCCTACCGAACCCCATCAACTAAGGGCTCATCCTAAGGAAGAGGGGGTTGGATAGGCCCTGCAGCCCTGTACTGCTTCTGTGGCACTGCTCCCAGACACCAGCATGCCAATCCATGATAGTCACATTATATATTTATTGAGAATCTATGTTGTGTGTGTGACACATCTGGGATATATTCTTAACAGGGTGGGCAGTGATAACTGTCAGCCATATATAGTGATTGTAAGATATCAATCTTTATTCAGGTCAGTTTTTGTTCTCTTTCTCTTTTGTAATCTCCCATCTTTGGTGGATGAGCATACAGGATCTCTTATTTAGTTCACACCTGGAACCTTTCCTTTCCCATGTCTATCCCTAGTTTCATGTTAAAGAATCAAAATAGTTGAGCATAGCTTCAACAGAGTCTGACCATTAGGGAAACATCAAAAGCAGCTTTGAGCTGCATTTAACTAGCTCTTTGAGGTAGGTACAATGCTTTTCTTGTTGGATCACAACCATTTAATATATAACAACCTGAAGCAAGTGTCACATTCATAGATGAAATGATTTTTCCTGAGGCAGCAGTAACAGTCTTCATGATAATTCATAGTGGATATCTTCTAGCCACATTGAGTGCACTTCTTGAAAAAGAAGCTGGCCTACTTTGAGGATATCCAGTGGAAATAACAGGAAAAAAGTTAAAAGAAGAAATATTCTTCAGAAAAAATAACTTCTTGAAGACAAAAAGCATACAGACTGTGGACATAGCTTGATCAGGTTTTAAGCAATCACAAAAAAAAAAAAAAAGAATGGTTAAAAATGGATGAAAATACCTAATTAGCAAAACAAAGGTAAAGAAAATATATATTAAAAAAAATGATTTTAGATGCATGAACACTTCCAGCTCTCTCAGAAAGAGCCTACAGAAGTTTGATCAGATCATTTTCATCAGATGGCAGACAAAATCAAAACCAAGTGATGGCTGGTTTGGTGTTGCACAGATCTCCTACTATGCATGTTATAAAGGTCTTTTTTGGAAAACACAGGATATTCCATTAGTGTTGCATGTAACAAGTGTATGCCTCCATTAAAGCTGGTTATTAAAGAAAACAAAATGTCAATGACTGTCAAATAAAAGTATTAACTTACTGTCCATGCCTTCTTCCCTTTTCTTCAGCTCTTTATACTTCTGATTCTTCTCCCCTGAAAGATATTTTTTTAAATTTATTTTTAAATATTTCTTACTTGCTTAAATCCAAGGAACTCAAAGTGAGGAACAATACCCAAAAAAGTAAACATATTTATTAAACTCAATATACAAAATGAAGTACTCCACACTATATTTTACAGTACTATATTCTACAAACATTTTTTACTTACAATAGTTAAAGCATAGGACTTAAATACATTTATTTGTCTATTTCCTATAGATTTATGGAAGTTTATTTTTATTTGTAAAAAGCAGAACCCTCCTAAACCCCCAATAGAACAAACCAGAAAACTTGTGAAATAAATCAATGGCATCTAAGTTTTGAGAAAGTACTATACAAACAGAGACCTTCACTTTTTTTTTTTTTTTAACCACTTTTATTGTTTTCCAAATAAAATATTTACAACCACTGCAATAGATACATGGTTCCTTTTGCATCCACACAGATTATCAAATCAGAACTTACAAAAATGTCATCATAATCATTCCATTACCCTCTCCCTAACCCTTCCCCTCTCATTCTCCCCCCTCCCCCCTTTTGTCCCCAGTAAGGGGAACTAGAGGAGAAAGAGCAACCAGAAGCGAAACAATGGCACGAAAGGGCACCAATAATTTAGGAGAGGGCACACCATTAGTTATTTAAGATCAAGCTCCTGGATCTATGTGGCAAGGATTGAATATAAGCGTCCCATATCTACAGGAACTGCAGCTGAAGAGAAGGGGATTCTTTCGAAGGCATACAATCCATCTGCATCATCTGATGCACGCCCAGAAGGATGGTGGGGATGGGTCCTTCCAGCTTATTAATATAACTTTTTTCCCGACACAGCATGCCTTTTTGACAAAAGTGCGCAAGCCCCGACCTCACATCAATGAGGGCGGAATACAGTCAAATAACAATAACTGTGATGTAGGTGTTATGGTTGTGCCCAAAAGCCCAAAAGTTCAGTCAAATAACATACAATCTTATTCCAAAACTGTTTAATATGACAGCATCCCCAGAACAAATGTGAAAGCGAACCCTCTACCTGCCTACTCTTTCCACACAGAGACGAAGGAACTAAATGAGAGTGAAAGGCAAGCATGATGGAAATGTACACCCTCCATAGAAATTTATACTACATTTCCTGGAAGTACATGTTGGGTGACACTGAAGATATTGAAAGAAAACTGGATCTAATCATGGTATCAGAGACATTAAATATTCCTTCAGCGTTCCATCTTTCAGCTAACAGCGAACTAGGGTCAAGTCCCAGCAGGGATCGTAACTGCTTGTAATAACAAGATGAGGGTGTTTGTTTTTTGTCTAATTACATGAAAGTCTCAAGGCTCTGAAAGACGGCGGATTTTAGGGAGGGCTGGGGTAAGGAATTGACATAATGTCGGAGCTGCAGGTAGGGAAAAGTCTGTAAGCTGGGTTGACCATACAGATCGCATAATTCCTGCAGCGGTAACAGATTACCTGTTTCATCTAATACATGGCCCAATTGTACAATGCCCTGACTATTCCAGTACTGAAAAGCTGCCAAATGGGAGCCCGGCAGGAACTCTGCATTACCCCGGATAGGCAGCAAGTAGGCACACAGTGAAGACAGCGCTAATAATTTGGTAAGGGTCAACCATGCGTGTCTAATTGGACAGATTAGGAGAGTAAGAGGGGCTGAGAAAGGCAATTCCTTCCGCACAGCTTAGATCACATATCTCAAATCCAGGGGAGCAACCAGAGTTTTCTCCGCCTTTAAGTTCACATATGCAGCATCATCGAGCAACCAGTCTCGCACCACTCTTAAATTACTGTCTAAATTGTAGAGCCTCAGGTCTGGGACCCCCATGCCTCCCCTTCACCTTCCCCCATTGGGTCTTCAAGCGGCTAAGCGGGATGCATACCTTCTTGCCATGCCAAATATAGAACCTCACAGCTTTCTCCAGGCACAGCAAATCTCGCCATTTTAGAGTCAAAGGTAAATTCTGGAATATGTAGAGCCACTGAGGGAGAAGCACTATTTTAAACAGGTTGATTCGGCCTCCCAACGACAGAGGGAGGGACTGCCAGGCTTGTAGTCAGGCTTGGGAGTCTGCTAACAAGTGGGTTATATTTAAAGAGTAGAGTTGAGACATTTGAGTAGATAGCCAGATTCCCAAATATTTAAGCTTTCCCTGTGCCAACATCAAAGAGAATGGCCCCTCCCAGGTCCCCCGCACTGTAGGGGGAATGCTAAAGTTTCTGATTTATCTAAATTAAGTTTGAGGCTAGAGAAGGAGGAAAACTCCTGAATACCTGCAAAAGGGGTGGGAGGGATGCCTGAGGATTGGTTAGGAACACTAATATATCATATGCAAATGCAGCATACGTGAATGTTTCTGTGTGAAAACGCACACCCCGAACTTCCTGAGTCAGCTGAATTATACGCAGGAGAGGTTCAAGTTGAAGGAATAGTAAGGGAGACAGAGGGCAGCCCTGCCTCATGACTCTACTGATTGGAAATGCCTCTGATCGCGAACCATTGGCTACTATCAACGCGGTCGGGTTTTGGTACAGAGGGTGAATGGCCGCCGTAAAGGATCCCTCGAACCCCATATATTGGAGAATATGGAATAGGTAATCAACTTACTGCTATAAAAGGTTCCTCCGCCTGAGCACAAAGGGCCATTGCCGTCAATACTTTCCTGATGTTAGGTAAGGCATAACATTTCCTCACGAAACTCACCTGACATGGGTCGATTAAGGAAGGGAGTAGAGTCGCTAATCTGTCAGCCAAAATTTTAGCCAGGAATTTTGTATCTTGATTTAACAAGGAGATGGGCAGATATGAGATGGTAAACTGGTGATCTTTCCCCGGTTTGGGTATGAGGGTGATATGTGCCTGGTTAACATGTGTGGGGAAGGAACCAACAGATATGAGGGCGATAAATGTTTGAGTGAGCGGAGAGACTAATAGGTCTATCAGCGGCTTGTAAAATTCTGCTGTGAAACCGTCAGGGCCGGCAGCTTTAAAGCGCTTTGCTTGCCTAATGATGTGCTGAAATTCCTCCTCCGAGACAGGTTGGTTTAACCAGTGCGTTTGTGCTGGGGTTAATCGTGGCAGTTTGAGCGAGGAAAGGAAGCGTTCACAGGCCGCCAGATCCCAGGATTCCAACCGATAAAGGCCGGCATAATATTTTTGAAATGTTGTAAAAATGGTAGGGGTATCGGAAGCTATTTTGCCAGCTGGGGTTCGAATGGCTGCGATGAAGCAGGAGCTCCTTTGCATTCGAATCAGATTAGACAATAGCTTTCCAGATTTATTACTAAATTGAAATAGTTTATGTTGGTAATAGACTAGGCTTTTTTTTGCTCTTTGATGTAACAAGGAATTAATAGTGCCCTGCAAGGTGAGAAAATGGTCTTTGTTGATGCGAGTGTTGGCGTTGGTCAAAGCACGCTTCGCCAGTTGGAGTTGAGCACTTAGAGACAGTAACTGTTTATCTAACATTTTTCTCCGTCTCACTGTATATGAAATAATGTCCCCCCCGTAGCACTGCCTTCGCTGTGTACCAAAAGAGAATTGGGTTCTCCAAATGGTCTTGGCTAAGTTGCATATAGTCCTTCCACTTTTCACGGAGATATTCCACAAAATGGGTGTTATCAGCCAACTAATACAGGAATTTCCAAATAAAAGCCTGTGGAACCGTGTGAGGACCAATTAGCATTATCCATACCAAGGCATGGTCTGAGATTACTATATCATCTATGTGGGTCTCTTGCAGTTTGGAGAATATATGGTCACTTATGAGAATATAATCTAATCTAGATTGTGTAGGGTGTGCCCACGAAACATGGGTGAAATCTTTTTCTAGGGGATACAGAGTCCGCCAGGCATGAACTAACTGCAAAGATCTTTCAAGAAAGCAAATACTATTCCTAGGGTTTGGAACAGCTTTGTGGGTTGTATCTCTATCCAACTGTGGGTCCCGTACAGAATTAAAATCCCCGCCCACTATAAGCACATGTTCCGCATAGGGGAGTAAATGGCTATAAATTTCTCGAAAAAAATTGAGACTGGGGTTATTGGGAGCATATAAGTTGCAGAGAACATATGTGCATTGCTGGAATTCAGTAACTAAAATTATATATCTACCTCGGAGGTCTTTTATTTCGGTTTGAACTTTAATGGGGACATGTTTCCCAATTAATATTGCAACCCCTGCTGAACGGGTTGTAGCGGAAGTGAAATGAACAGCACCCACCCAGCATTTACGCAACTTTGTATGTTCCAAGTCATTAAAATGTGTTTCTTGTAAGAAGACTAAATCCGACTTTCTTCGCAGGGTTGCCAAAATTTTAGAGTTAACGCCACATACATTCCAGGAGAAAACTATAGTGCCACTTCTAGCCATCTGGGAGTGCAGCAACAGGTTCTATTGAAAAGTATGAAACTTTTTGCACAATGGGGATCTCCCAGCTAAGGCCCCCATTTGCAGATTATCCTGCCATAACCTAAGTGAATTATTAACAGCGTGCAATCATGACCGTAATACCCAATCTAGATAAAATAATAGGTGTACCCTGTACCCTGTGCCCCCCATTTCCCCCCTACTCCCTTCCCCCCTCCTCCCTCCCCACCTCCCCCTTCTCTCTCCCTTCCCAACCCTCCCAATCACACACAAACCCGCAAACCTGGGAGATCACAAGTGTGCATTCCGTTCCCCTCCCCACCCACCCACCCCCTTTTTCTCCCTCCGAACATAGAATACATCACACATTTAGGGACCACAAACGAACCCCTAAAAGAGGAGTTGTAAACAGTTGATTGGCACAACAAGGATAGCACCATCAGATATTAAAGAACTATGCATTATTGTCCCCATGGACTAAACATGAGAAAAAACAGATGATACCAACAACAAAAAAGGAAAAAAAAAACAAAGGGCAGCTCCTCCAAATGCCTCCGCAGAGATAAACAACGATCCACCAAGGACACAGCACTTCGAGTACATGTCCCACATAGAAATTTAAGATCAGCAAACTAAGCTCTCTTAACCATTCCAAAACAGCAAGACTAACCCAGGTTAGGGAACATGCACTGTCCCTGGCCGGTCCCATATTATGGAACACTATGCCCCTTGATCTAAGACTTTAGAGAAATCATAAACTTTTCAAAATAAACCTCAAAACCTCGCTTTTCAAACAAGCCTTCAATAAAGAGAACGACGCAAGCAAATAAATAAATAAGGATAAGTGGATACAGAGCACCCAGCACACAATCTCCAGATACTACCTGGAAATTATTTTATCCCTCAGATAATCGTAGTCAAACTGACAGGTTGAATAGCAAAAACATATAATCTCCCATGAGAATTTCATTAATGTAAATTCCATGTCATAAACCATATAATACTTAATGTGTTTTTGTTACTGAATAATAATGGCACCCTCTATGTAAAGTATGATTTATATTTTCTTTGATTATATGTGCCCTATTGTAAACCGTTATGATGGTAAATAACTTAATGACGGTATATAAAAACTTTTAAATAAATAAATTAGTGTGGCCTTCAGGCCCAGGGCATGTAGCTTAGCAAAGAAAGGTGCCATGAAACTGCATTGTGCGCTGAGACGCTGAAAAGTCTTGAAAGACTAGGATCTGTTGATTATCATATTTTAAAGACTTACCTGTCCACAGAGCCTGAAGGATAGCGCTCTTATGTACAAAGTTAAGGAGCTTGGCAATAACTACCCTGGGCCGGGCAGTGCCATCTCTTTTGGGGCCCAAGAGGTGCGCTCACTCGATCCTTAAGGGACCATGTGCTACGGGCAACTCCAGCTCTCGGGTGAGCCATGACTCTAGCCACACTTAGATCTCTCTCTGTGAGGGCCTCCGGCAGCCCCACAAAATAGAGGTTTGAGCGGCGTAACCTTTTTTGCAGGTCTTCTATGCGTTCCTCGTGTTTAGCCAGTGTAGCTTTAAGGACCTTGATAAAGCTCCGACTTGTAATCACGGTGGCCATCTTGGATTTCTGAAACACGTTGTTCCACTTCTGCAACACGGGTTTCAAACCCCGCTATGGAGACAGAAAGTTTGGTAAGTTTATTTGAAATGGCTTGTAAATCTGGACGAAGGGCTTCTTTCACTGCTGCCTTAATGTTGGCAAGTGCCGTGACGGGTGGCGTGTCCGAAAAATTAGGATCGTCTTCCGCCAGCATCTCCGGAGGCCTGGTCTTATCTTTTTCCTTTTCTTTATCTCTCTTCGTCATTCTGGTAGCCATCTCGGCTTTGCAGGCTGCCAACAACCACTAAGTGTTAGGGAGCCAATGGGGTATTTAAATCTTGTTATTAGGTCCCTTGGCTGACAAAGGAGGAGTTCGGATGGGAGGCGGGGAACGGAGAAGGGGAACGAGCGTCTTCTCCCTTTCACTGCATCACGTGATCCAAACAGAGACCTCCATTTTTAATTTTAATTTTTACTTTCCACCAGTATTTATCATTGTTTATTATAATCAAGAAAACCAGGAGAAAATCATTGGGGGGAAAAAAAGCGGTGTTTTTCGTAGACAGCAGGATGAATTAGTCATGCTTCATGGGGTGATATCATTGAGTGGCAATAGGCAGTTTGTCTCTCAAAGCTTTAGAGTTTTGCCGTACTGGGCATGTGAGGCAGTTCCTAAGCGAACAATAGTTCCACAAGGCTCCTCAATTATCCAAGCAGAGAAAAAGAAAATCCAGATGTATAAAGAAAGCTGTCCAGGGAGGAGGGTGGGAACGCATGACTAATTCATCCTGCTATGGAAAACACCATTTATGGTAAAGAAATGTGCTTTTTTTTCTGTTGATTAGCAGGCTGAATTAACCATGCTTCACAGGGAGTCCCAAGCTGAGGGCTGGAAAAAAAAAAACCAAAAAAAACTCCAGGCCATTTGAGAAGCCAGTGTTTATTTTCCTTTCTTTTTTTTCTTTTCTTTCTTTTTTTTTTTTTTTTTTTTTAACAACCTGGACTCTGGATTGCGTGAATCTGAATGAAAATTGGTTCAGTATTGCTCTTCCCAGCGAGCCATCCTCGGCTGCCATTTTATCTAGGCAGTAATGGGAAGTGAAGGAGTGCACAGAAGACCAAGTAACTGCCTTACGGATTTCTTCTATTGGTAAATTGTGAAAGTGTGCTAATGAAGCTGCCGTAGCCCATACCTGGTGTTCTCATACAGGATAATGTGATGGAACAGCCCGGGATTCTTAGCAATATTGTATGCATGAGGTTATTCAATTACAAATAGTTCGTTTTGCAACTGGAGTTTTCAACCTTTCGGCATCATATGACATGAATAGCTAAGACCATCTATGACCTTGCGTTCTTTGCTTGTAATAGGCCAATGCTCGTTTGCAGTCTAAGGTGTGAAGCTGGTGGTCGTGGTCTTGGTCCTGTGTGTAGGGCTTTGGAAAGAAAGTGGGGAGCGTGATAGTTTGGTTCAAGTGAAATGCTGAGACTACCTTTGGTATGAATTCTGGATGGGTCTGTAGACTACTTTATCATGGAAGAATTGTAGATATGGAGGATCGTGTACAAACATTTGCAACTCGCTAACTCTTCTGGCTGATGAAATTGCCACTAGGAAAACTATCTTCCACGTTAGATATTTTAGTTTGGCCGATTCTAGAGGTTCGAAGGGTGGATTCATCAATGTGGTGAGAACTATGTTTGGGTCCCAAGATACTGGGGGGGTTTATACCAGAAGATGAATTTGAATCAGGCCCTTTATAAACTTAGAGATAAGGGAGTGTATCGATATTGGGTTGCCCTCTTGATAATGATGAGCTGCTATTGCACTTAGATGCACCCAAATTGATGGCCAGACCTCTTTTGGTAAGTAAATAGTGGTAGACCAGTAAGGGTTGAGGTTGACAGGTGAAAGGGTTGATGGAATGGTCTGATTGAGGGTTTGGTTCCTTCTTTATGTCTACCTTCAAGGTGATGCCTACTTTTTCGACAAACCGCAAGTAGATCGGATCCTCTGGAGGTGAGGAGTGTTCTGCGGGTTCCTCTTGAGAGTCTGAGGGAAGGCACATTGAGCTCGCTGGGGACTCCCATGGAGATCGTTCTAATGGGCATTCTGATCTTCGAAAATGTGCCGGAGAATGTTCTTTTCAAGGCATGAGAGAAGAAGGGGGTCTTCCTCATTACTCTCTGATTCTGATGCCATTAGTAGAGATGCCCCCATTGGCTCCATAACTATGGATGGATGTGGGAATAGAGACGAGAAGACATTTTGAACAATGTCCATAATTTGATCTACCACGTTAGGACTTAAGGTGAGGAGAATGAGGGGGATTTCCCATTTGTTGCAATATGTTTTCATGCTGTACTGTTGTTGTTGTTATAGGCGGCATGGGTAAGATGGAACAAATTGATTGAGGGGTCTAGAGATGCAGACCTTGTGGAAAAAAGTTAGGTGATAGGAAAGGTGTGTATCAAGTTGATGGTACACTGATATCCCTTGGTATTTTTGGAGGCAGAATAACTGCAGTCAGTATATCACGTGGCATTTGGAGTCCTGGCTCTCTTCTAGGGGATGTGAGATCCACGAACTGTGGATGGTCCCCTTCATCTGAAGATTCTAAGGTATGCTGTGAGAATTATTCGAATGTAGGTTCAAGAGGAGATGGAAAGCAAAATTGCTTACCTTGTAATAGGTGTTATCCCAGGACAGCAGGATCTATTCTTCACATATGGGTAATGTCACTGACGGAGCCCTAGTGCGGGAAAACTTTCTGTCAAAGTTTCTAGAAACTTTTGACTGGCCCTGTGAGGCCACTGAGCATGCCCAGCATGCCATGATATTCTCTTCCACAGGGGTCTCTCTTCAGTCTCGTACATAGCAATAAGCTTTAGCAAAAATAAAATAATAAAACGTATCAGACCCAACTCCGCGGGGTGGCGGGTGGGTTTCGTGAGGACTACATCCTGCTGTCCTGGGATAACACCTATTACAAGGTAAGCAATTTTGCTTTATCCCAGGACAAGCAGGATGCTAGTCCTCATATATGGGTGAATAGCAAGCTAGAAGCTGAGTCATTTTGTAGTGAAGCAACAGTGAAGTATTGTTGGTGAAAATGAGGCAGCCGAAGATCACAGCAGGTTGGATGTAGGAGTTGGGATTAAACTGGAAACAAGTTCTTTAAAACAGATTGTCCGTAGGTTGAATCTTGTCGTCCTTGCTTGTCCAAACAGTAATGAGCTGCAAAGGTGTGAAGAGAACTCCATGTTGCTGCTTTACATATGTCAGGAATTGGCACTGAACGATAGTGTGCTACTGAGGTTGATATTGCTCTTACTGAATGCGCCTTTACTCGTCCTTGGAGAGGAAGGCCTGCTTTTTCATAGCAAAACTGTATGCAATCTGCTAACCAGTTGGATAGAGTATGTTTACCCACTGCTTTACCTGGTTTGTTTGGATCATAAGATACAAAGAGCTGAGTGGATTTTCTGTGGACTGCAGTGCAGTCTAAGTAAAAATTTAGTGCACGCTTGCAGTCCAAGGTATGCAAGGCCCGTTCCCCTTCGTGAGAATGAGGCCTTGGAAAGAATATGAGTAAAACTATGGATTGGTTCAAGTGGAATTCCGTAACAACCTTGGGGAGGAATTTTGAATGTGTACGGAGAACCACTCTGTCATGTAAGAACTTTGTGTAGGGTGAGTATGTGACAAGTGCTTGTAACTCACTAACCCTTCTAGATGATGTAATGGCTATGAGGAAGATAGTCTTTCATGTGAGAAATTTAAGATCACAGGAATTCATGGGTTCGAATGGAGAATGCATGGGTTTTGTTAAGACCAGATTCAGGTCCCATTCTGTGACTGGTGGCCGAATTGGTGGTTTAAGTTGAGTTAAACCTCTCATAAATCTGCTGACAAGAGGTTGTATGGATATTGGTGCATCTCCCATCTTGTTATGGAAAGCTGAGATGGCACTTAAATGTACTCTTACAGATGAAGTCTGAAGACCAGAGTCTGAAAGATGGTATAAGTAATCCAGTAGAGAAGTTGTGGGGCAGGTGAAAGGATCAATACTCTTTTGCTTGCACTACAAAGTAAACCTTTTCCATTTCGAAGAACAGTTCTTTCGTGTTGAAGGTTTACGTGAAGCTATAAGCACTTGAGATATATTGGTTGAAAGATTGAGTGGTTTTAAAATCAAACTTTCAACATCCGTGCTGTCAGGGATAGGGATTGAAGGTTGGGATGGCGCAACCTACCCTGATCTTGAGTTATGAGAGTGGGAGCTACTCCCAGATGAATTGGATCCCTGATCGAGAGGTCTAGAAGTGTGGGAAACCATACTTGTCGAGGCCAATACGGGGCTATGAGAATCATGGTCCCCCTTTCCTGTTGTAGCTTCACTAGAGTTTTGGTTATGAGTGGTATCGGAGGATACGGGTAGAGAAGGCCTGAGTTCCAAGGGCGAGCAAAGACATCCTTGGCTGGCTGTTTCTTTTGTTTGTGTAGAGAACAGAATTTGTCCACTTTGTGATTCATATGTGACACAAAGAGGTCTATTGTTGGTTGTCCCCAACGTTGAAAAGAAAAGCTTTACATTCTATCCCTTCAGCAATGTCACTCACAAAGTTACTGAACAGTACTGGTCCCAAAACCAATCCTTGAGCCACTCAATTTAACACTGTTCTCTCTTCAGAGTAGGTTCCATTTACCATTACTTGCTGTCTCCTGTCAGCCAAATAGCTTGCAATCCACTCCACCTTGGCACCCACTCCCAAGCTTCTCATTTTATTCATGAGTCTTCTGTGCAGGAAAGTATAAGAAAATTATTCCTTACCTGCTAATTTCGTTCCTGTAGAACCATGGATCAGTCCAGACGGTGGGTTATGTCCCCCGTCCAGCAGATGGAGTCAGAACAAAAAGCTCGGGGGGAGGTCCTATATAACCTCACCTCCCTTGCTTCAATTCTCAGTAACTAGACTAACAAAGCCAAGAAGAGAAGAGACGGAGGGATCAAGTAACTAAACACTCTCAAGGTAACGTTAGACAAAATCGTAACTGCAGTAAAAAACCCCAATGGAAATTTGCAAACAGAACTGTAAGACAAACAGACCCTGGGTCCCCAGGGAGCACAGAGGTGAATCGGAAATGACATTCGAGCAGAGGCGTACCCCAATAGGGAGGGCGTCTGGACTGATCCATGGTACTACAGGAACAAAAATTAGCAGGTAAGGAATAATTTTCTTTTCCCTGTACGTACCAGGACAGTCCAGATGGTGGGATGTACCAAAGCTTCCCTACTATGGGTGCGCCGCAGACAGCCCCGCTCGAATGACTCTGTCCCCAAAGGAACCGAAAGCTGGCGCCCGGACATCCAGGCGATAGTGTCTCGCAAAGGTATGGAGCAACTTCCAACTGGCCGCCTTACAGATCTCCTGCGAGGACACCGAAGTACTCTCCACCCAGGATGTAGCTTGGGAGCGAAGGGAGTGAGCTTTAACGTCCAGCGGCGGGTGCCGTCCAGCACCAAGATATGCAGCAGCAATCGCTCCCTTCAGCCAACGGGCGATACGACCCTTCTTAGGTCCTGACCAAAGGACGAACAAGTGATCCGAAAGCCAAAACTCATTGGTGACCGCCAAATAATGCATCAGACATCGCTTAACATCTAGCTTGCGAAGATCTCTGGAGTCCGTCGAGGAAAAGGAAGGCAATTCAACCGACTGGTTGAGGTGAAAAGCCGAGACCACCTTGGGTAGAAAGGATGGTACCGTGCGCAAGGAAACCCCCTCATCAGTGAACTGGAGGTATGGCTCTCGGCAGGACAATGCTTGAAGTTCGGAAATGCGACGCGCCGAGCTGATCGCTACCAGGAAGATCGTCTTGAAGGTGAGATCCTTGAGGGTGGCGGTCCGAAGAGGCGGTCCACTGAGGACGCGGAGTACCAGGTTGAGATTCTATGAGGGACAAGGTGGCCGTAGCGGTGGCTTCAGGTGCTTTACCCCCTTGAGGAAACGCAAGATATCCGGATGGGATGAGAGTAGCGAGTCGTTCCCGTTGTGAAGGAAAGCTCCCAAAGCCGCCACTTGAACCCTGATGGAGTTATATGCGAGGCCCAAATCCAGACCATCCTGCAAGAACGAGAGAATCTGAGCCACCGAGGCATGGGTCGGTTGAATGGTATGTGACATGCACCGTGTCTCAAAGACCTTCCACACCCGAACGTAAGTAACGGAGGTGGAAGTTTTACGTGCCCGCAGTAGAGTCGAAATTACTGCCTCCGGATACCCCCGACGCCTCAACTTACACCTCTCAAAAGCCAAGCCGCAAGACAGAAATGATCTGCCTCCTCAAAAAGTATTGGACCTTGACGGAGGAGACGCGGGAGGTGACTCAGACGTACTGGCCCCTCCTCCGCCAGGTTGAGGAGGTCTGTGAACCACGGCCGTCGAGGCCACTCCGGCGCCACCAGAATTACCAGACCCTGATGACCCTCTATCCGCCGAATTACCTTTCCCACAAGGGGCCACGGAGGGAAGACATACAATAGGATCTGCCGGGGCCACGGTATACCAGAGCATCGACCCCTTCCGCGCCGTGTTCTCTTCTGAGGCTGAACAAGTGAGGGGCCTTTGCATTGCTGGCTGTGGCCATGAGATCCATGTGGGGGATCCCCCAATGTCCCACTATCAGACGCACTGCTTCCTCCGAGAGCTCCCACTCTCCGGGATCTAAGTGCTGACGGCTTAGGAAGTCCACCTGTACATTGTCCACGACTGAAATGTGGGAGGCTGCCAGGCGGAGCAAATGGAGTTCCGCCCATTGCATCAGCTTGTCTGCTTCCAATGAGACGTGATGGCTCCTTGTGCCTTCCTGGCGATTTAGGTACACCACCGTGGTCGCGTTGTCCGAGAGAATCCTGACCGCCCAATGGCGAACCAGTGGGAGGAAGCCCTTCAATGCTAAGCGGACCGTTCTGGTCTCCAGGCGGTTGATGGACCACCCTGCTTGATCCGTCGTCCAACTGCCCTGGATTGAGCTTGACCGACAGACCACTCCCCAGCCGGAGAGACTGGCATCCGTGGTGACTACAAGCCAGTCCGGAACCTCCAGGGATACCCCCTGGGCCAAGTGTCGAGGATCCAGCCACCAGCGGAGGCTGATTAGCGTTGGTCCCAGGATCGGGAGTACCGCCTGAAAATCCCGCGATACCGGCTTCCAACGGGATAGCAAGGCCTTCTGGAGAGGACGCAGGTGCGCAAAAGCCCACGGAACCAGATCGATAGTGGAGGCCATGGTCCCCAGGACCTGTAGGTAATCCCACGCTGTGGGGGAAGGGAGCGCAGTGAAACGATGAATCTGCTCGTGCAGCGCTTGTGCCCGCTCCAGCCACAAGAACACTTTGCCCTCCTTTGTGTCAAAACGCGCGCCCAGAAAGTTCAACGACTGGGATGGAATAAGGTTGCTCTTGGCATAGTTGATGATCCACCCCAGGGAACAGAGCAGTTGTACCACCCTGTCGACCGCTCGAAGACCCTGGGTCAGAGATTTCGCCCATATGAGCCAGTCGTCCAGATAGGGATGCAACAGGATACCTTCCCGGCATAGGGCCGCCGCCACTACCACCATGACCTTTGTAAAGACGCATGGAGCTGTTGCCAAACCAAAGGGAAGGGCTGGGAATTGAAAATGTTGCCCCAAAATCTTGAAGCGAAGGTAGCGTTGATGTGCCCGGTGGATCGGAATATGAAGGTATGCCTCCGTGAGATCCAGCGAGGCCAAGAACTCCCCTTGATGCACTGCTGCCAGCACAGAGCGGAGGGTTTCCATACGAAAGCGTGGGACCCTGAGGGACTTGTTGACGATCTTGAGATCCAGGATAGGCCAGAAAGTGCCTTCCCTTTTGGGTACCACAAAATAGATGGAATAATGTCCCCGGCCCAGCTCGGAGACGGCGACCGGCACTTTCGCCCCCAGCGAGAGTAGGCGGTCGAGGGTCTGACGAACGGCCCTTCGCTTGTGAAGGGACCCGCACGGGGAGAAGAGAAACCTGTCCCTATGCGCATGAACAAAATCCAAGGCGTAGCCGTGTTTTAGAATATCCAAGACCCACTGATCCAACATGATTTGGACCCACTCCTCGTAGAAGAGAGCAATCCGACCTCCTACTGGGGGAATCGGCTCGTGGGTCGGCCTGGCATCACTGGGCTGATTTCGAGGAGGTGCCCAGGCCCTGTCCTTCCTTGCCGGGCCTGCGCCCTCGAAAGGACCGGTTCCAGGTATGCGAGCGAGATGACGGAGCCCGGGGAGGCTGCTGCCTTGTAGTCCGAGACCGGCACTGAGTACGGAACCGTTTCCTGGTGGAACTGAAGGATCTTGTGGAACGAGGCCGATCCTCCGGGAGTCTATGGACTGCATTCTCATTGAGGGACTTGATGATTTGGTCCAGATCCTCCCCGAAAGAAACTTGCCTTTAAAGGGAAGCGATCCCAGCCGGGTCTTAGACGAGGCATCTGCCGACCAGTTCCGAAGCCACAGGAGACGACGGGCCGAGACCGCAGCCACTATTGATCGGGCCAGAACCCGGAGGTCATATAGGGCATCTACCCCATAGGCTACCACAGCCTCCAATCTATCCGCCTGTTGAGTCTCTGCAGCCGGCAGATCTAGGGAGGTGAGAAGCTGTTGAACCCAACGAAGACCAGCTCTCTGCGCTAGTGAACTGCACATGGCCGCCCGAATCCCTAGCACTGAAACCTCAAACTCTCTTGAGATAAACCTCCAACTTCCTGTCTTGGAGAGCCTTCAGCACCGTGCCGCCTGTGACTGGGATGGTGGTATGCTTCGTGACTGCCGAGACCGCGTAATCCACAGCCGGGACCTTGAGCAGCTTAAGAAATCCTCCGGAAGGGGATAGAGCTTTACCATCGCTCTACTGACCCTGAGAGTGGCCTCCGGCGCATCCCACTCCCTGGAGATTAATTGCAAAAAGGTGGGATGAGTAGGAAAAGCCTTAGCCAACTGACGAAGGCCCGCCAGAAGAGGATCCCCCTTCCTCAACTTGGGATTGGGCCCTACCGGTTCCGGGGGGGGCGTCGATGTCCATCTCCTGCAGGATGTGGGGAATAAGGTCATCCAGCTCATCCGACTGAAAGATGCGGAGGACCCTCGGATCGTCTCCCTCCACCTGGGCTGCCAAGATAGGGTCGTCCCCGGCCGGATCCATTCCCCCCACCTGGAATGGAATGCGATCCCCGAGATGGCGCAGGGGGGTCCTGAGATTGACCCGGCATTCCCCTGGCTGGCTGAGAACTGCCCTGGGGGGAGATCCCCCCCAGAGGTGGAGCCGTGCGCGCCAGTTTGGGGAGAAGGGGTCCCATCAAAAAATCCATAGGATGGTTCCTGCTCTGCAGGAATGCCTTGTGCATCAAGATAAATTCCGGAGAGAACGAAGGTGCCCCCGAGGTGGGGAAAACCGGGGCCTCCCCTTCCTGAAATCCTGGCTCCGATTCTGCAAACGGGACTAAAACAGGTGGTGCCGCTGAAATCGGTGCCTCTGTGTCGTTTTCGGAGATGCCGGCATCAGAATCCGAAATCAAAATGGCCGCCGTTCCCGCGCTCAGAGGGAACGGGGCCTGCCGCTTCCTAGCCGTGCAGTCCTCTTCACAGGTTCCTGCTGCGTCCCCCTGTTGATAGTTGTCCTCCCCACTGGGGAGGCAGCTCGCGCAGAGCCCCTCCCGCGAAAGCCATCCCCCTGCCGGCCACATGATGAACAGGCCGCCGATCGCGGCGTGCTGAGTCCAAGGGGGGAGGGGCAAGAAAAACGCGGCGGAGTCCTTGGCACCTGACTGCAAAAAACACACGGACCACCCCCCCACTGACCCGAAAGAGCCGCCTGGGAATCGGACCTCCCCGATGGCTGGCGGCCCCAGGGAATGGCACGTCGCGGGGCCGCGGGTCGGCAGCGACTAGGGGGTGGGGGTTGGGGGAGAGGTTAGCACCACTAATGTGCACCTCGGCGGTCAGGCGCAGCCCACAGCAACGTTGTGAAGAGCTAAAAAGAAGGTAAGCCTGAAAAATAAAATCACACACTTACCCCCCAACAGCCTGAAGGAAGGAAGGCAGAAGGTAGGAAGACAAGGGAACAGACCTGTCAGCAAGCGACAGGGACGGAGAGGCAAAGCAACTGACTCTCCCAGGCTTAAAGCTGCCCCCCTGTCCTAACCAATTTAACTAACTTTTTTTTTTTTTTTTACTTGATCCCTCAGAGAACAGACAAAAAGGCCTAGGAATCCTAAGCTACTGTGCTGAGGACTGGACAGTCCCCTGCCCACATCTGCTGAAGTCAGAAAGATACTGAGAATTGAGGCAAGGGAGGTGAGGTTATATAGGACCACTCCATCTGCTGGACGGGGGACATAACCCACCGTCTGGACTGATCCTGGTACGTACAGGGAAAAAAAGCTTTGCTGAAATCCAGATAGGTCACTGTTATGATTGTCGGTCGCAGTCGGCTGCGACCACGTCTACTCATGTCTTGTACTGCCCTTCTTCCCTCTCCGGGCCTGCTCGCAGCAGGTGTTAGCCTCTACCGCCGCGTACCTCATGGTTCCTCGTGGCGGCCGGACCGCCACCCACACTGACTCTGGGCCTTCCTAGGCGCACGCGCCACCGGGCCCTCTTTTGAAGCTGCTACGGCGGGAACCTCAGGGGTGTCCCTGACTGATGACATCATTTAGTCAGGGTTCTTAAGCACCGGCTTCCCTCCTACTAGCTGACTTGGTAACGAGTTCCATCGCTAATCTACTAGCTCCGGTATCCTTGGTCCTGTGGTGACTATCGGACTCTTCTTGGACTATGGACCCTGGCTCAGGTACCCGCTCCAGAGGGGCCTGTGTGCACTCTAAGCGGAGACCCGGTCTCCAGGCTTTCCCCGCTCTTTGGACTAGCCCTGCGCCTTCTAGGAGTCCTATCCACCGGTGTCCTGCTCCTCGGGGTTGCCTCTGGGAATGCTCTCACCACTTAGGAGACCTATCTCCATGCTCCCCCAGCTCCTCGGGGTAGTGCCTATGTTCTATACCAGAGTCTGTCTGGGCTTTCCTACTTCTCAAGGTTGCCTACGTCATTACCTGGAGACCCGACTCGGGCTTCCCCGCTCTGTGGGTTAGCCTATGTCATCGCATCAGTAGCTTCCTCGCTATGCTGCTGCGCCCCTTGGGGTTGTCTCAGCAGTGCACCTCCTACTCTTCCTGCCTCGCACTTCCCGCTCCTCAGGCCTGCCTAGCGACACCCTCTGGGAGGTCTCTGCCCAGGTACTGCTCTCCAGCTCAACCTGCTTATTGTGGAATTCCTCATTACTGTGTCTCTCACCCCGCTCCTCAGGACCTCCTCCACAGATTCTGTTCCAGAGCTCCTGCCTTACTCAACCTCGCCTCCCGACGGTGTGGACCTGTGGGGCTCCTCCCCACAAGTGGTAACAACTCTCACCTTGGGCCAAGGGTCCACGAAACCCACAAACCATAACAGGTCACATCAAGTGTCGTTCCTTCATCCAGTTCTCTAGTCACCCAATTAAAAAAAATCAATTAGATTTGTCTGACAGGACCTTCCCTTGGTGAATCAATGCTGCCTCGAGAACAGCAACTCACTGGATTGTAGATAGTTTACTATCCTTTCCTTCAGAGTCTCCATTACTTTTACTCCACTCCCATCCATGGTCTTGTCAACCAGCAATGGTCCTTCTCCAGGATCTTCTTTAGCGAACACCGAACTGAAATATTAGTTTAATATTTCAGTTATTATTTTGTCTTTCCCCACACATTGCTCTGTCACCTTTCAATTTTACTATATCACCTCAGGCCTTCCTCTGTTCTCTGATATATCAGAAAAATGTTTGTCACCTTGCTTTATTTCTTTGACAATCCTTTCTTCTACTTGATCTTTTGCTTTACTAATTACTTTCTTCATCTCCCTCAATTTCACCAATTATATTCTTCCATGTGTTCTATGCATTTGGTCAAAAAGATGCTGGATAGCAAAATTGCTTACCTTGTAATAGGTGTTATCCCAGGACAGCAGGATGTAGTCCTCACATATGGGTGACATCACCGATGGAGCCCTATTGCAGAAAACTTTCTGTCAAAGTTTCTAGAAACTTTTGACTGGCACTCTGAGCCCACTGAGCATGCCCAGCATGCCAATATATTCTCAGCCACAGGGGTCTCCCTTCAGTCTCGTATGTAGCAGTAAGCTTTAGCAAAAAATAAAATAATAAAACGTATCGTACCCAATTCCGCGGAGTAGCGGGTGGGTTTCATGAGGACTACATCCTGCTGTCCTGGGATAACACCTATTACAAGGTAAGCAATTTTGCTTTATCCCAGGACAAGCAAGATGCTAGTCCTCACATATGGGTAATTAGCAAGCTAGAGGCTGAGTCATTTTGTAGTGAAGCAACACTGAAGTATTGTTGGTGAAAATGAGGCAGCCGAAGATCACAGCAGGTTGGATGTAGAAGGAGTTGGGATTATACTGGAAACAAGTTCTTTAAGACAGATTTCCGTAAGCTGAATCTTGTCATCCTTCTTTGTCCAAACAGTAATGAGCTGCAAAGGTGTGAAGAGAACTCCATGTTGCTGCTTTACATATGTCAAGAATTGGTACTGAACGATAGTGTGCTACTGAGGTTGACATTGCTCTTACTGAATGCGCCTTTACTCGCCCTTGGAGAGAAAGGCCTGCTTTTTCATAGCAAAACTGTATGCAATCTGCTAGCCAATTGGAGAGAGTATGTTTACACACTGCTTTTCCCGGTTTGTTTGGATCATAAGATACAAAGTGTTGAGTGGATTTCCTGTGGACTGCAGTGCCATCTAAGTAAAATGCTAGCGCACGCTTACAGTCCAAGGTATGTAAGGCCCGTTCTCCTTGGTGAGAATGAGGTCTTGGAAAGAATGTGGGTAAAACTATGGATTGGTTCAAGTGGAATTCCGTAACTACGTTGGGGAGGAATTTTGGATGTGTACGGAGAACCACTCTGTCATGTAGGAATTTTGTATAGGGTGAGTACGTGACAAGTGCTTGTAACTCACTAACCCTTCTAGCCGATGTAATGGCTATGAGGAAGATAGTCTTCCATGTGAGAAATTTAAGATTACAGGAAGTCATGGGTTCAAAGGGAGAACGCATGAGTCTTGTTAAGACCAGATTCAGGTCCCATTCTGTGACAGGTGGTGGAATTGGTGGTTTAAGGTGAATTAAACTTCTCATAAATCTACTGACAAGAGGATGTATGGATATTGGTGCATCTCCCATTTTGTTATGGTAAGCTGAGATTGCACTTAAATGTACTCTTACAGATGATGTCTGGAGACCAGAGTCTGAAAGATGGCATAAGTAGTCTAGTAGAGAAGTTTTGGGGCAGGAGAAAGGGTCAATACTCTTTTGCATGCACTACAAAATAAACCTTTTCCATTTTGAAGAATAATTCTTTCATGTTGAAGGTTTACGTGAAGCTATAAGCACCTGAGATACATTGGTTGAAACATTGAGTGGTTGTAAAATCAAGCTTTCAACATCCATGCTGTCAGGGATAGGATAGGGATTGAAGGTTGGGATGGCGCAACCGACCCTGATCCTGAGTTATGAGAGTGGGAGCAACACCCAGGCAAATTGGTTCTCTGATTGAGAGGTCAAGAAGTGTGGGAAACCATATTTGTTGAGGCCAATACGGGGCTATGAGTATCATGGATCCTTTGTCCTGTTGTAGCTTCACTAAAGTTTTGGTTATGAGCGGTATCGGAGGATATGCCTATAGAAGGCCTGAGTTCCAAGGGTGAGCAAAGGCGTCCTTGGCTGGCTGGTGTCTCTGTCTGTGCAGAGCGCAGAACTTGTCCACTTTGTAATTCAGGTGTGATGCAAAGAGGTCTATTGTTGGTTGCCCCCAACGTTGAAAGATCCTGGTCACTACTAAGGGATCCAGGGACCACTTGTGTGGTTGGAACTGACGACTGGGACAATCTGCCGCTACATTGTGGATGCCCGCGAGATAAGTGGCCTGGAGAAACATTGATAAATAAAAACATTGAGTAATGAGTCTGGGGAAGTCCCCAACCTGACTGGTTCACTGAAGGACATTTCCCTAAGGAGTGGGAACCAATTCTGTCTTGGCCAGAATGGAACTATGAGTACCATGCTCCCCATGTCTTCTTTTAACTTTAACAGGGTCTTCACAATTAGCAGTATTTATTTTATTTATTTAAGATCTTATATTCTGCAACCTCCTGACAACTTTCGGCGTGAATTACAAAAAACAGTCATAAAATATTAAAATAGTATTACAAAATACAAAAGTATAGGAGGATATTTGTACAGTACACCCCTGCCCCAATTGAGGGCAAAGGAATCAAGGCCCTGAGCCCTTTTTCAGGAAGAGTCGAACCTTTCGCAAACAGATCCACCGCAGTTGTGCTCCTCTGGCGGAATATCTGGGTTGTGATCCACCCTGATCCAGGGACCATTCATGTGGTTCCAGGATCCAAATCAATCTGTACATAAGATTCTCTACATCTGCCACATATGTGTGGCTCGTGTGGCTGATATGTGTCTTGCTTGTGCATGGAGAAAATGAAAGTGTCTTTATTTATTTGGCAATCATTTTTGTACCGCATTATCGCAAACAGGTCAATGTGATTTACAAGCCTTTTAGTGCATACACAGAAATTTTAAAACAATAGTAACAAAACAGGAGTCACCATATTGAACACTGTCTCCAATCAAATCACTAGATAATTTATAAGCTCTGTTTATATTCCTGTTAAACCAACTTCTGGATCATGCTCCCAAAATGCCTGTGGAACAGTCAAGTTTTTAACAATTTTTTAAACTTAGAGTTAGTAAATTCAGTTCTCAGTTTTTCTGGTATACTCTTCCATAATATTGGACCACCCACCGAAAAGGTAAAATCCCTGATCTCACCCAAATATATCAGCTTAACAAATGGAACTTCAAGCAGTCCTTTATTCTGCAATTGAAGGGCTCGTGCAGGGATGTATACTCTTAGAGCTGCACCAAGCCATGGAGTGCTGACATGATTAATCAATTTGTGAATGAGCATAAATACCTTGTATTCAATTTTCAAGTATAGGAAGCCAGTGTAACATTACCAGGGTTAACCTCCTAAAGTCTGTAAGTAACTGCAAATGACGCAAAGCTGAATCAGAAAGACCCAGAAGAAGAGAATTGCAAAAGTCAAATCTCAGCAAAAGTAATGTTTGTAAAACAAATCTAAAATCCGAGGGTTCCAAGAACGACTCGAGCTTTTTTTTACATATGGATTTTGTAATAACTTAAGTGAACCATATGTTTAATATGAGTGGACATTGATAAAACGAGAGTCCAATAGACCCATAGATCTCTAACAGACACTGAAATCTTTAGAGAATGGCCATTTAAATTAACCACAACATTCTCAGGGATATTTTTAGCTCTCGAGAGAAAAATAATTTCTAATTTAGAAAGATTCAAAACCAAGCGATTATAAGGCACCCATTTCTGAATTGCATCTAAATAAATTTTCAAATATTCAACCAAGTATGTATACAAATATACTATTTCAGTGAACCTCAGCATTTATTACTTCTTATAGGAGGCTATAGATTATAATATCTACATTATACAGTGACAGTTCATTTACTACCATCTATATTAATGCAAAGATATAAAGAAAATTAGAGCCAAAAAATGAATAAGAAAACAAAAAGTGAATGTAAAATGTAGCCTTTTTTCCTGAATAAAATATGAACACATAAATAGTTTTGGTAATAAACTACATCACTGGAGAACAGTGATACATCTGTTCAAGAAATAAGGAGAAAAGAAGGAAATGGGAAAGACTAAGGAAGACAGAAGTAAATGAAAAAACAATAGAAAACTAATTTACAAAAGATGTCTGAAGTTACTGACATTTTCTTCTGTCTAGTGCTTCCTTTACCTCAAGAAGACTAAAACAAGCTCAGTGACTACCAGACACCGGAATGGGTACTGACTGAAGAGATCAGGGTTTTGAGGAACTTATCAGCTTTACCTTTTGTGCCATAATTCTTAATACCTCTAAAGAGGTTTAAATATATTACCTTGGTGCTCCTCCAGATCCAGGTCTAGCTGTCGAATTTCTTCATTTAGCTGGTTATTTTTTTCTCTGATATCTGTCAACCTATGAATAATATATTCATTATATAGGGAAGATTTCAACTTTGCAGTAAATTTAAGTGCCTCAATTTAAAACATTGGTAATAATTCTTTAACTATGAATGCAAACTTGCAGTTTTTCTCAGGCAGCTCAGCATAAAGAATGCACAAAGATAATCAGCCCCTTTAGTCCATGCCCTCTTGCTCTCCTGCACTAGCCTACTGTAACTATTCCCAGTCAACTTCTGAAATGAGAACATGGCTCTGGATTATGACATCAATATCATCAAGATTCTCAAAGAAATAAAGACAAAAAAAGAGGAGGGGTTTCCCTAGGATCAAAGGAACACAGGTAAAAGAAAAATAGTAAAGAATAATGCAAGGTAACAGTCTCTGGGATGGATAACAAATGGACCCTGCCGCTAAGTGGCATCTTTCTTGGGAGTTGATCACATGGGCAGTCACTAGAGATGTGAAGTGGGAGGGTCTTAAGCTGTTGCTTGCTGCATATATCAATACAACAGTTGTGTACCTGCAGTGGTTGGCCCGGCAGGTCAGGCAAGATTGTCCGGGCCATCATTACTGATGGCAGCATCCAAGAGAAACAGTGCTCCTGGCAGGAAGGACCCCAATGGACAATTTTCAATGTATCCCAATTTATAGCAGGTTGGTAGAGCCTGAGCCAGGGCACCCCAAGAATGACTAGTTAACCGCTCTGAGTAGCATATAGAAAATGATACTTTCCCAATAGAAGTGACCTGCATGATGAGAGGTAATGTGGCCATGGTCAGACAGCCAGTCTGACTGAGGAAGTGGAGATGGGTGTGGCCAGCATGGTCGTGGGCAGGTTATACTGATGGATCAATGACTCCTTAATAAGTTGCCACCTTCTCCAAAGTCTAGCAACACCTCGGTTTGAATGGTGGTCTCCCCGAAGATAAGACAAATGGGAGCCACCAGCTGTGGAGAGGAGGCAGGAAGACCCAGGATTGTCTTCCCAATTAAACCTGAATTCAGAGGTTTTCCCAACTTCTTGGGGTAGTAGTTAGCGAAATGCCCCTGAACAGCGCAGTAGATCAGAGGTTATGATATCTCCCTCCTCTGTTTCTCTTCATCCGAGAGCCAAACCCGACCGAGCTGTATGGGTTCTTCAGAGGCAAGTATCGTCATGAGGTCCAACGCCATAGTCCAAAGAATACTGGAACTCAGAAGCCAAATGGATAGGTCGCTGGAATGCATTCTTCTCCTGGGCTTGCTCCTGGAACCTTAAATCCACCTGGATGTTCAAAGCAATGAGTTCTTCTAGTGTGGGTGGAAAATCTCAGCTTGCCAGCATGTCTTTTATTCTCCCAGCTAGTTCTTGCCAGAAGATGGCCATTTGATTGTCTTCGCCTCAGTGAAGCTTGAGGCCAGGGTGCGAAATTCTATAGCATACTTATCCATGATGCAAATACCCTGGCGGATTCCTAGTAATTCCATAGCTGAGGGATGAGGCACAACTGGCTTGTCAAATATCAGGCATAACTGTTGCAAAACATTATCCAAATTCCCAAGGAGTGGGTCACCTAGTTCCCACAATAAAGAAGCCCGGGCAAGGGCAGGATCATCCTGATGGGAAATGAGTTGCCTAAAATCCAAAATACATCTTGCATAAATTGATGGAAGCCCCTACATCCCTTGGGTCCGCTTCCATATTTGGAAGGCAGTAGGAGATGTGGCAAGGATCTCAGGACACAGATGATGTGGCAGTAAGAGGGGGCCACAGGAGCAAGTGGTGACCCCAGGGCCAGTAATGGGACTTACACAGTATCCATGTGAATTGCAAGGCTATGGAGAAGGCCAGTTACTTGATTAAGCAATTCCTGCCGCTACTAAGCTCAGTGGACTAAACCTTGTAGGAGGCCAGCCAGGAATTTCAACTAGTCTGTTGTTGTTGCTGCACTTGGAGAGCCAGTCAAACGATAGCCTGAGTGGGGGATGGGTCCGCTGAGCTCAAGGCCTCAGCAATCTGTCACGGTTGTGAGCCCTTGTGTTGTGGTGTGGTTAACGCATGCGAACCTATTGGGCCCAGGCTGAGAGCTGGCGGACATGCCCTTTGACAGGACTGAACTGGATCTTTACCTGTACCAGCCCCGTTCCCTGCAGGTAGAGCCCTTGGGTTCCAGGGGCTGGCAGGACTTTGGTGAGTGTCCCTAGGCGTGGTCTGAGAGAGAATGTCCAGAGCCAGGCTAAGGTCAGGGCCGGCAGTAATGAGACAGAAACCAGGTGCGGGCCCGAGTAATCAGGATCTGCAGTAGAGATCAGTACCAGGAGATTAGGCAGACAAAAGACTGGAAGGAGGCAGGAGCAAGGCTGAGAAGGAGCTGGGGCAGGGCAGGTTTGGATGAGGCAAGCCAGGTAAAACAGATTGGATGAGGCAAGGTGAGCTGGACAGGGTGGACCCAGCAAGGCAGGCTGAACGAGGCAGGTCAGGCTGGCAGGGTGGATCATGAACATGATGAACAGGAATGGGAACACTGCAGGCCGAATCAGGAAGCAACATGCACTGCACCAAGGCCGGAAGACCTATTGCTGAGGCATCGGAGCAAGGCACGGAGAGGGTTTAAATAGCCATGATGGGCCGGGAGGGAAATGGTGGCGTCTTTGCCGCGTAGAAGTTGGCATTGTGTTAGGAGGGGTGGAGTAGGTGTGGGGTAAGTACGGCAGGTGGCAGGGCCTTCTCATGGTTGGCCAGAATGTTACAATAACTTTATCATATTTTCAGAACATTTAAAAGTGGTAATCAAAGAGAGTTTTTTTCCTATACAATAACAGGTAAATTGTGAAAGGAGCATGCATTCGCCCATAAACATACGTATTGGCACACGAGCTAAGATTTGCTTAATTTTATATCATGCATGCAATTACAGACTTATCATTTAAAGAATCCCTGCCACATATAAGTATGCAGCCTTTACATGCATATTTTAATAACATGCTCAAGTGATCATGGGGGGGAGGGGGGGGAGAGAGAGAGAGAGAGACTCTGTTAGAGAAAGCAAATGTTGCTTACCTGATTTAACAGGTGTTCTCACAGGACAGCAGGATGTTAGTCCTCACAAATGGGTGACATCGAGGATGGAGCCCAACCACGGAAAACTTCTGTCAAAGTTTCAGGAACTTTGACTGGCCCCTACTGGGCATGCCCAGCATGGCACTAACCCTGCAGCCAGCAGGGGTCTCCCTTCAGTCTTGTTTCAAAGCTACAGGCAGTGCCGAAAAATAAAATAAAAACGAACCCAACACTGCGGGGTGGCGGGCGGGTTTCGTGAGGACTAACATCCTGCTGTCCTGTGAGAACACCTGTTACATCAGGTAAGCAACATTTGCGTTCTCACAGGACAAGCAGGATGGTTGTCCTCACAAATGGGTGAGTACCGAGCTGAGGATGTCCTAACGTGCACCAAATGTACCCAACGGCATGCAACAGGCACAACAACTGGGGTGGAATTTGGGAGAGGGCATCCGCACCCTACCGGGAAGGTGGAAGGGTATTGGTACATCATGTTGGAAAAAGGTTACGCAACACAGATTGGCCGAAGATGGAATCTTGTCTTCCAGCTTTGTCCAAACAATAGTGGGCTGCAAATGTATGGAGGGAGCTCCAGGTTGCAGCCTTGCAGATGTCAGGAAGCGGCACCGATCGAAGGTGTGCTACTGAAGTCGCCATGGCCCTCACAGAGTGTGCTTTAACACGGTCTTGAAAAGGAATGCCAGCTTGCTGATAGCAGAAGGAGTTGCAGTCCGCCAACCAGGAGGAAAGAGCCTGCTTACCCACAGGTTGTCCTAACTTGTTAGGATGGAAAGAGACGAATAATTGAGTGCTCTTCCTGTGGGCAACTGTACGGTCTAGATAAAAAGCTAGAGCCCGTTTACAGTCTAGGGTATGCAGAGTCTGTTCCCCGGAGTTGGAGTGGGGCCTGGGAAAGAAGATAGGTAGTATGATGGATTGATTAATATGAAACTCCAAAACTACCTAAGGTAAGAATTTAGGGTGAGTGCGGAGTACCGCCCGGTCCTGCAGGAGTTTAGTGTAAGGCGGATAGGTAACTAGGGCCTGTAGTTCACTAACCCTGTGAGCTGAAGTGATAGCCAAAAGGAATAACACTTTCCATGTGAGATATTTTAGGTCACAGGAGTGAAGAGGTTCGAAAGGTGGTTTCATAAGGCGACCAAGAACCAGATTAAGGTCCCAAGATGGGGCCGGAGGACGTAAAGGTGGCTTCAAATGGAGCAATCCTTTAAGAAAGCGTGTTACAAGGGGTTGTACTGAAATAGGGACACCCCCGATACCTTTATGGAAGGCGGCTACCGCACTGACATGCATTCTAATGGAAGAGGTCTTTAGACCTGATTCTGATAGATGCCAGAGGTAGTCCAAGAATTTAGAGATTGGACAGGAAAGGGGATCAAGGGACTGAGAAGTGCACCATGATGTATACCTTTTCCATTTGTAGGAATAAGATTTTCTTGTGGAAGGCTTTCGTGAAGCGATCAGGACACGAGAAACTGAATCCGAAAGGTTAAATGGCTGAAGGACTAACCTTTCAACATCCAGATGCGGGTCCTTTCCCAGAGGAATGTGCCTGCGGATGGAGAGATCCCGGAGTATGGGAAACCACACTTGGCGTGGCCAGTGCGGTGCTATCAGGATCATAGTTCCCCTGTCCTGACGCAGCTTCACGAGACTCTTCGACAGAAGAGGAAGTGGAGGGAATGCATAGAGCAGACCGGTTGTCCACGTGAGGGAGAATGCATCCCTCGGCCGAGAGTGCTGGCTCCGAATGAGAGAGCAGTAATTGTCTACTTTGTGGTTCTGAGGGGACGCAAAGAGGTCTATGTGGGGATAACCCCATTTGTGAAACAGAGAGGTCGCTACCAAGGGATCAAGCGACCACTCGTGTGGTTGGAAGACACGGCTCAGCTGGTCTGCCAATACATTGTCTGCTCCCGGCAAGTAGGTGGCCCTGAGGTACATGGAGCGGGAGAGGGCTTCTGCCCAAATCTGCGCAGCTTCCTGACACAGAAGGAAGGAGCCTGTGCCTCCCTGCTTGTTTATGTACCACATGGCCACCTGGTTGTCCGTCTGAATTAAGATTGTGCGTTTCGATAGGCAATCTTGAAAAGTCCTGAGAGCATAGCGGATTGCTCGCAGTTCCAGGAAATTTATCTGGTGTTTGGCTTCCTCTGGTGACCAGAACCCTTGAGTTTGTAAGTTGTTTACATGGGCTCCCCAACCGATGTTGGAAGCGTCGGTGGTGAGGATTACTTGAGGGTCTGGTGGAAGAAAGGGCAAGCCCTGTAGGAGGTTGAATTGATTTGTCCACCAGGCAAGAGACAGACGGAGTGCATCGGTGATGCGAACAATGGAGGACAGAGGCTGAACAGCTTGGGTCCATTGCAATCTCAGAGTCCACTGCATGACTCTCATGGCCAGACGGGCCATGGGAGTCACATAAACTGAGGAGGCCATGTGTCCCAGCAGAATGAGGAATTGGCGAGCTGTTGCTGTGCGTTGAGACTGCAACTGGCAAGCTAGGGACACCAGGATTTGAACCCGTTGATGAGGAAGGAAGGCTTTGGCCTGTAAGGTGTCCAAGTCTGCCCCAATGAAGGATAAGGTTTGAGATGGGACTAAAAAGGATTTCTCGTAATTGACAAGAAACCCTAGAGAAAGTAGAGTTTGAATTGTCAGGGTCAGGGAGGACCGAGCGATTTGCTGGGTTGGGGCCCTGATTAACCAATCGTCCAGGTAGGGGTAGACGTGGATACCTTCCTTCCTGAGGAACGCTGCAACCACCACGAGGCATTTGGTAAAGACCCGTGGTGCGGATGCCAGGCCGAAAGGTAGCACTCGGTATTGGTAGTGATTTCGGCCTACTAAAAAACGGAGTTATCGCAATGTGAGTATAGGCATCTTTTAGGTCTAGAGAGCATAGCCAGTCCCCTCTTTGCAGCAGAGGGAGAAGCGAGCCCAGGGTTACCATCTTGAACTTCTCTTTGTGAAGGTACTTGTTGAGGGCTCGTAGGTCCAGGATTGGTCGAAGTCCTCCTGACTTTTTTGGGATCAGAAAGTACCTGGAGTAGAACCCTAGTCCTTGTTGTGAGGGAGGAACGGGTTCTATAGCGTTTGACTGGAGGAGAAGGGAAACCTCCTGCTCTAGAATAACAGAGTGATCGGTGAGTCTCCACGCCTGCAGGGGTGGGGAGTCCGAAAGGAGAGTCAGGAAGTTGAGGTGGTAACCCTGTGCAATTATTGCTATCACCCATTGATCTGTGGTGTTATGCTGCCATTTTTCTAGAAAGTGGCTTAACCGACCTCCTACTGGTATAGTTGGAAGAGGGATTTGGCATCTGCTCTCTAATTGAAAGTCAAAAACCCGATGCAGGGCCAGGTTGTGGAGCTGTTGCGGGTTTTTGTTTTCGAGATTGACGAGGTTGAGTTTTATGGTAAGGCCTCGCAGGCTTAGACTTGGCTAGTGGGGGATAATACTTCTGTGGACGGAAGAATGACTTTTTTGAGTCCTTCTTAAATGGTTGTTTAGAAGGCAAGTCAGAAGGAATAGATGAGAGCTGTTTAAGTGTCTCATGATGATCCTTCAGTTCAGCAACAATTTGCTGAATTTGCTCACCAAATAAATTATCCCCTAGACAGGGCAAATCAGAGAGCCTGTCCTGAACTTCCGGGCGAAGGTCAGATGACTTAAGCCAAGCCCAGCGTCTGGCAGAGATGGCTGTAGCAGAAAGTCTAGTGGAAGCATCAAAGATGTCATAAGCTGTTCTTATTTCATGCTTCCCAGCTTCAAACCCTTTGTTTAGTAGGGACTGAAGCTGTGGCTGGAACTGCTCTGGTAAGGCATCTGAGTACTCCTGTATCTGTTTCAGGATGACCCTATTGTATTGGGTCATATACAATTGATAAGAAGCTATTCTGGAAATTAGCATAGCTCCTTGGTATACTTTCCTACCTATACTATCTAGGAATTTATTTTCCTTAGTAGGAGGTATGGCAGAATGTGGCTTTAATCTTTTAGCTTTCTTTTGAGCTGATTCTACCACAACAGAATGATGATCTAATTGTGGTTTCTGAAAGCCAGGTGCTGACTGTACAAGATAGGTAGAGTCAGCTTTTTTGTTCACTGGAGCAACAGATCCAGGAGATTCCCAATTCTTTTTGAGAAGGTCCAGAAAAACCTGATGAATTGGAATAGAGGTGATGACTTTAGGGGCATCCAAGAATTGGAGCAACTCCATCATCTGGTGCCTGTCATCTTGTTCTGATTGAAGCTGAAAAGGGACCAACTCCGACATTTCCTTCACGAAATTTGTGAAAGAGAGGTCCTCAGGGGGAGAACGCTTTCTACTCTCCGCAGGAGAGGGTGGTGAAGGCAAATCATCGGTGTCAGTTGAGGTATCATCACCCCAGGTGTCATAAGGATCAGGCTGCTGACCTGTAGGACCATGAGGGGGCTGTATACCTGAAGGCCCCGGTTGAGGCTCCGAGAGATTCGAAGGAATTACCGGGGGC
Source organism: Rhinatrema bivittatum (assembly GCF_901001135.1). Taxonomy (NCBI): domain Eukaryota; kingdom Metazoa; phylum Chordata; class Amphibia; order Gymnophiona; family Rhinatrematidae; genus Rhinatrema; species Rhinatrema bivittatum. Next base: position 469,118,292 of record NC_042615.1, on the reverse strand, counting down.
ATCGAGAATGTCCTCGATGGAATCGGTGCCGGCATTGGTGCCGGTGCCGGCATTGAAGGAATCGGTGTCTGCATCGAAGGAATCGATGCCGTCATCGAAAATCTCAGTGGAGCTGATGTGCGTATCCCCCCCTGAGGAATGTACCAGTGGCGAGGGACGACAAGGCACCGATGGAACTACCCCCGAAGGGGGAATTCGGTACGGTGTTTCTCCACCTGATGAGAAGGCTGTCGGTGACCCGGGTATTGCTGGTGGAAGGGCATTCATAAGCGCTTCCATCCGAGCAAGCAGCGGTGCCAGTGCTGCTGGAATCGGGTCGGTGACCGGTTCCACTCTCGGTGCCGGGGTCGGTGCCGAAGGAGTCTGGAACCGTAGCATCGCCTTGTCGATGGCCTCCTGGACCAGCCGGTCCAGTTCTACCCGGAGACCTGGGGTAACAAGACCCGGCTCTACGGGAGAGGGAGGCTGAGGCTGAGCCGGAGGGACCACTGTCACCGGTGGAATCGCGGCTCCCAAACCCCGGAGGGGTGAGGGTTGCCTCGGTGTCTGCGAGACAGGAGTGGACAGTGCCACTTCTGGTCGAGACTTCTTCGACGGAGGCTCGGACAGCACGGAGGTCGATGACTTCGATTCCTCGACGGTCCGAGACTTATGACGTCGATGGCGATGTCTGTCTTTCCGATCCCCTCGATCTTCGGGGGAAGGGACAGGCGTCGATGGCCGTGAAGACGTCGATGGCGGACGGTCACCGGGAGGCTGTCGATGCAATCGATGGCGTCGGAGTGTGAGCATGGAAAAGGAGTCCCATCTTCTCCATTCTAGCTTTGCGACCTTTTGGTGTCATTAAGGCACATTTGGAGCAAGTCAGGACATCATGCTCACTCCCTAAACACAAAACACAGACTCTATGCGGGTCTGTGATGGACATAGTACGTGTACAGTCCGGGCACCGACGGAACCCTGACGCCATGGCCATAGGCCAAACATTTAGCCGCGGGACGGTTGACTGCCAATAGGCCTCGAGGGCCAAATTCGACGGTAGTCGACAAAAACAATGGCAAAAAACTTACCGAAGTACCGCGGAGTAAAAATTGAAGAAGGGAGACCCCTGAGGGGCAATTTTTTCTTCAAGAATAAAGTTGAAGAGATTCCTGTCAGGAATGTGGTAAGAGCTCCTTAACCGCGTGGCAACTGCTACGCGGAAAAAAGAAGACTGAAGGGAGACCCCTGCTGGCTGCAGGGTTAGTGCCGTGCTGGGCATGCCCAGTAGGGGCCAGTCAAAGTTCCTGAAACTTTGACAGAGGTTTTCCGTGGTTGGGCTCCATCCTCGATGTCACCCATTTGTGAGGACAACCATCCTGCTTGTCCTGTGAGAATAACATTTATTTATTTTTATTTAGAGCTTTTCTATACCGGCATTCATGATAAAATCATATCATGCCGGTTTACAGGTAACGGGGGTGCAATAACCTTGAACATTTAACAAGTGGAGAAGAACAAAAGTTACAATAAAAACATGGCCCCTTGGAAGATGTTTTTTAAAAATTACAATAAAAACATGGCCCCTTGGAAGACTTTCCGTCCCAGGGAATCTAAAAATCTGTGATCTTTACCTAGGGGATTTGAAGAATGTGGTCTAATTCTCTTGGATGTCTTCTGTGCAGATTCTACCACTACTGACTGGTGAGGAAGCTGTGATTTTTGGTAGCCAGGAGCAGACTGCACCAAATATGTAGTGTCCATTCTCTTGTTAACAGCTGGCACTGAGCAGGGATGTTATTTATTTATTTATTTATTTATTTATTTATTTATTTGAAAGTTTTTGTATACCGACATTCGTTAAGAAAACATCACATCGGTTTCCATAGAACAATAATTAGCCAACAGGGCTTTACAATGAACCTGATAAGATAAACTGGGGAGGGGGAGAGCAGGGAAGGAGCGGGGAGGAGGGGGGATTTCCCAAATCCGATGTTATAATTGCAAAAGAACATCATGGACTGGTACAGCTACCACTTGTTTTGGGGGGGTCCACAAATTGAAGAACCTCCAATATTTGCTGCCTGGCGTCCTGCTCTGTGACCAAGGTGAATGGGATGGTGTCAGCCATTTCCTGGACAAAGATTGTGAATGTGAAATCTTCCAGTAAAGATTTTTTCCTTGGATCCGGTGGTGAAGGATCTGACATGAAGGCTTCAGATGAGGTATCTGAGTGTGTATCACTCCAAGTGTCATATGGATCCCGTTCAGGTGGAGAAATTGTGGATGTTCTAGGCAGTCTAGGAATCCCTGAAGGACCTGGTTGTGGATCTTCCAAGGGTGACTCCTCTAGATTTCTTTCCCAGGTTTGGGAGGCAGAGCACCGACCACCTCATCGAATCTCTTCATTAGAAGATGGTAGAGTGGGGCGCTCTCGAGCAGCGCCCAAGATGGCCGCTCACATCTAATGCTCTCAGCGTCCTCGCTCCCTATTCTTAAAATCTGACCGAATCGAATTACTTTTTCTCCGCGGAAAAAAGGATAAAATTTATTTAAAGCATGGCTGCCGCTAAATCTGGGAAAATTGAGGCTGCTTTTGCCTCCGCAGCAGGCACGAAGCGGCAGAAGCAGGATCCTCCAACGCCAGATAAGGCCAACCCCGTGAAGAACATGGCGTCGGCAGACTTGGTACTTACGGAATTAAAGCAGCTCAAAGAAATGCTTCAATTAAACATTGAGACTACCACGGCGGTAAGAACCGATTTGCAAGCGCTATCTACCCGCATGGATGGCTTCCAATCGCGGCTTGAAGATACTGAAGCGCAGGTCTCTTCTTTACTTCTTTCTACTGCGTCACTCTCGAGCCATGCTCAGGATATTGCGCAACTTAGATCCGATGTGGAGGATCTTTCCAACAGGAATCGTCGCAACAATATTCGAATTTTGGGGATCCCGGAGGGATTAGAAGGTAATGATCTCCTGTCGTTTTTGGTTAAGTTGATACCGTCTTGTCTGCAATTATCTTTTGAACATCCTTTGGAGTTGGAGCGTGCTCACCGCGTTCCTTCTAGACCTCTCAAAAACTCTAAATATCCCAGACCGGTTATTTTTAAAGTTTTGAGATACCCACAAGTACTGCAAATTTTTGCGGCGGCACGAAATAAAGCGCCAGTGACACATGACGGTCATGTTCTTCTTTTCATACCGGACTTGGCTAAATCTACGGCGCTCAAACGCAAAAATTTTCTGAGTATGAGACCACGATTGCAGTCATTGGGGGTGCGGTACGGTCTCCTTTATCCAGCCCAAATGCGGGTTACTCACAATAATCGCACTACAATCTACCATGACCCCCAGGAATTGGAGAAATTCTTGTCTTCTTCTGAAGCCTCATCTTCTATGGTGACATGAGAGACATGCTATTTTGCTCTGGTCTTAAGCTATTACCTGAGGTGTGCGCGGTAGTCGCAATAATTTTTATTTTTATTTTTACAATAGTACAGGAGTATTAATACTTCTCGAACAGTTGTATACCCAACTTTCCTAGTTTACTCTTCTGACTGACCAATACCCATTTTTCCGATGGATTATGGCATTTTTCTTTGCTTTTTGAATTGTTGTCAAGTACCATTAAACTCCGCAATACTTTATACTGTGCCTATATACTATAAGTCTGGTTAAGGGAGCGAGGGATGTGGGCTGTACTCTAGCCTGCCTAGAGGCTCATTTTATTCCCCTAAGAGATAGTGTGCATTAACACTATCCTCTGTTGTGCGGTTTCTTAGTCCCGTTTGGAGCTCAGATGGGACGAAGTGCATTCCTCTCTTTGTTTTTTCTCCATTTTTATTCTTCTTTTTCTCTTTCTCTCACACTTGGGATACCACCTACCTCAACTATCATCAGCATACTATTCATGTATACGGGAGATGTCAGGAGATACCTGCAGAAACAGTTTTTTCTTTCAAGACTATAATGGCGAGCATTATTTCTTCTTTCAAAATAATATCCTTAAATGTCAACGGCTTCTCGCACCCTTATTAAACGGAAAAAGATTCTCACTTATTTACAGTCCCTAAGGACAGACATTGCTCTTTTACAGGAGACGCACCTTTCCGGATTGGAATCTTTGAAACTTAAACAACAATGGGTTGGTCAAATCTACTATAGTCCAGCGGTCAAGAAAAAAAGGGGCACTGCTATTCTCATTCATCGGAATCTTACAGCTTCTGTTACTGATCATTTATCAGATCCTGAAGGAAGATGGAATCTTATTCGTCTCAATATTCAAAATGATTTGTTCACCATCCTGAACATATATGCTCCTAATGCTGATGATCCAGTTTTCTTCCAGGAAGTGTTTGCGAACTTATTACAATCTGATGCATCTTCTTACATAATAGGTGGCGACTTTAATCAACCCTTAGATTCTATTTTGGATAGGAAATCTGACGCACGCTCATCTATCTCCAAGGCAACACGAGCTTTGCAACATATTCTTTCTACATACGGTCTGGTAGATCCTTGGCGATTGATTAATCCCACTGGCAGGGATTATACTTTTTTTTCGTCCCTTCATTCTTCATACTCACGTATTGACTTTTTTCTTGTCAATAAGTTTTTAATGCCAAACATTATGGAAACACTAATCCACCCTATTCTGATATCAGATCATGCAGCTATATCATTGACCTGCGAATTAACCCATCCGAAGCTGATTCATAACCAATGGCGATTCAATCCAGTACTGCTGGAAGAACCAGAGTTCAAACCTCTTTTAGAAAAGAAGATACAGGAATATTTTCATCTTAACTCTACTAAGGATGTTTCTACGGCTACCGTATGGGAAGCCTCCAAAGCGGCGATCCGGGGGGAAATTAGCTTTTCCATCCGACGGGCAAAACGCCAAAAGGCAGAGCTCCTATCGCTACAACAACAAGTTGCTCAATTGGAATCGGATCATATTCAACACTCATCTTCAGCTTCTTTGGCGGCTTTAATTAAAGCACGCTACCAATATAACTGTTTGCTCAGTTCTCAGGTTCAATTACATGTTTTTCACTCCAAGGCACACTATTATGCTGGGAATAATAAGTGTGGACATTTACTAGCTTCTTATTTAAAGCGGAAATCTGAATCCAAGAGAATTACCAAGATTCTTTCCTCTTCTTCTAAAATGTTGTTTACAGATTCGGACATCTTGCAAGCCTTCAGCGATTTTTACGCTGATTTATATCAATCGGAAGTATCACCGACGCCTGAACTGTTTCAAGACTTCTTTTCTTCTCTCAGTCACCCAACCCTGCCTCAGACGCAACTGGAAGCTTTGGACAAGCCCATTACCACTGCTGAAATCGAACTGGCAATTAATGCGCTAGCTCAGAAGAAAGCGCCCGGACCAGACGGTTTTACAACTGACTTTTATCGTTCTTTTCAGAAGACCCTTCTTCCACATATCTCTAATTATTTTTCCTCTTTTCTTCTTAACGAGAACTTTGCTACCTCTTTTTCACAGGCATGTGTAATTGTACTTCCAAAGCCAGGGAGAGATGAGACCCATATAGCAAATTATCGCCCTATTTCTTTACTGAACACCGATTATAAAATATTTACTAAGATCTTGGCTACTAGATTGTCCCGTATTATGGGTCTACTAATTGACCCAGATCAGTCTGGTTTCATTAAGAATCGCTTGATCACTAATAATACTCGAACCTTTTTCCATATCCAGCAATTAGCTTTTTCATCCCATACTCCGGCAGTAGCGGTGTCAGACGGAGAAAAGGCTTTTGACCGGGTAGAATGGCCTTTTTTATTCGCCGTTCTAAGATGGTATGGCATAGGCCCAACCTTCTTACGCTGGATCCAATATCTGTATACAGCGCCACAAGCCTTCTTATATATTAATCAGCAAATGTCCCCGTCCTTTTCCCTTCATAGGGGTACGCGACAGGGTTGCCCCCTGTCGCCGCTACTTTTCAACCTGGCTTTGGAACCCTTACTGTCCGCTATAAGGCAATCTGATAATATTCAAGGTGTATTGGTTGGCTCTACTGTTTTTAAACTCTCCGCATATGCAGACGATGTCCTTTTGTTTCTAAGAGACCCTGTTAGTTCACTCCCTCATTTATTTGATTTAATTTCTAGTTATTCTTCCCTATCGGGATACAAAATTAATTGGCACAAAACAGAACTATTACCGCTCAATCATGCGGCTGCCACCTTAAATTTTGTGAATCTTCCTGTTCAGAAAAAATCTGTGAAACTTAAATATTTGGGTGTTCAATTTTTTATGGACCCGCAAGAGACGATTACACATAGTGAATCAAGTGTAATTCAAACTCTTAAAGATCTCATTCTACGTTGGTCTCCACTTCACCTCACTTGGTGGGGCAGATTGGACACCATCAAAATGATATTGGCCCCTAAAATTACTTATATTTTAAACATGATTCCGGTTTTCTTTTCTCCTGAGTTTTACAAACAGATAGACCGTTTGTTAACGCGTTTCCTGTGGAACAATAAAGCCCCACGCATAGCTCTTCGTAAATTAAAAAATAGTAGAGATCTTGGCGGAGTGAACTTTCCGGATTTCTATTCATATCATGTGGCTTTTATGTTGCAGCAAGGATCATATTATTTTGAAGTTGATTGGGAAAGAGATGCTCCTCGATGGTTACTTATTGAGACAGCATATATTGCTCCATTGCCTTTATTCCTTTTCCCCACTATGACGCTCACTGTATTTCAGTTGGCCAATCCTATTATACGATCCTTACACAGAGCGTTCTTGGAAATGGACACTAAGTGCCCTGTAGATTCTGCTGGATGGAAACTTTCTCATTGCTCTTCCCTATGGTGTAACTCTCTTATTAAAATAGGAGATCAGTCTCCCTCCTTGCCCATTTGGCAAAAGAGTAATATTTGGCTGGTTTCTTCTGTTGTGCGACAACGGAAGATCGTCCCTTTTTCTGTTTGGTCTACTACATATGGGCTCCCATTCAGTCAGAAATTCGCATATCGACAACTGCATGCTGCCTTACAAGAGTATCTTAAGCGATCCTCCTGGACTGATAATCCTCCCTTTTTATGGTCTTTCTACCAGAAATATGGGGACCGTGGCCATTTGGCTTCTCGTTTATATAAGTATATTAAAAAACTTTCCTTTACAGCTAAAAATACTTTGCGATTGACATGGTCTTCAGACTTAGGATTGGAGATCACCTCCTCCATGTGGACTTATTGTTGGTCTATTGCCTCTCGTATTTCACTCTCCTCCAGTTTGACACAGTCCTCCCTTTTTACTCTTCACAGAGTAGTCTGGACTCCATGGAAACTACACAGGGCTGGTATTCTGGACTCTCACAAATGTTGGTCTTGTAATGCCCCCAACGCCACACTATCGCACATGCTTTATGCTTGCCCTTTTGTTATTTCATTTTGGCAGCAGGTATGGGCGAAGATCTCTGTTATTTTGAATCTTGCTCTCCCTATTTCTTACTCTATTGTCATTTTAAAAGGTGGGCATCCACTAATTCAATTGTCGATACCAAGTAGGAAACTATTGGACTTTTTATTAACTATTGGCCAACATAATATCTTGTCCAACTGGAAGCGCAGTGATCTGTTATCTGAGCCGTTATGGTGGAACACTGTTAGTCTGTACACTAAATATGAACCTGCCATGGCCCTCAAATATGGGCGACTAGGCAAATGGGCTCAGGTGTGGAAACCGTTGGACATCTACATTAATTCTTTATAACTCTTTTTTATGTATCATTTCCCTTGTATGCTCCATCTCTTCTGTTTATATGCTTTACGTTATTACTTTGCTGATGTATGATCCTTTTGGTCTTTCTTCTTTTTTTTCCTTATTTCTCGTAGTATCCCTTTCTTTCTCTTTCGCCTTTTCTCTTTTCTTTTCCCCTTTCTTTCTCTTTCTCTTATTCATCTCCTCTACTCTCTTTCTTTAGTTTTATAATTGATCTTACTGTTTATGGCATTTCTGGATCATTATGGTTAATTTCCTTTTCTTGTGTATGGACACTGTATGTTTCTAAGGTGATGTAACCGTGTTGTTTTTTATGTTAATCGGGACTACAGTGTATATTACTATGCCATTGTTATTTTGTTTTTTCTATTGCAAAATGTTTAATAAAATCTTACAAACTTAAAAAAAAAAAAAGAAGATGGTAGAGTGCCAGTTCTGGATATCCCGGGTCCCCGGGAGAGAGTGGCATCGATGGTGACGGCGCCGGAATCGATGATGGTGTCGGTATCTTTGGTGGTCGTGCCGGCGTCACCATGACTGGAATCGGTGTGGGTACTGGCATCGACGGAATCGTTGGCAGCGGTATCGATACTGGCATCGACGGGGTCGTTGGCATCGGTATGGTCACCGGCTTCAGTGCAATCACAGGTATCGGTGAGGGCACCGGCATCGGTTCAATAACCGACATCGGTGACGGCACCGGAGTAGGTGAGTGTTCTTTCAGGGCCTGGAGCACTGCTTGTCTAATAAAATTTGACAATTCCTGCGATACAGCTGGTGCAGGCAGAGCAGCTGTATGCGGTGGCGGTGTAGGCGTCGATTTCACGTCCGCAGATCCCTGTGGAGGTTCGATCGATGCAGGTATAGGCCCCAGCGCCGAAGGTAATGGAGTTTCCTGAGGTTTTTGCCGTTTAGCGGTCGGTTCCTCCGGGGAGAGGGGCGTCACTGGAGTCGATATGTGTCGATGTCGGTGGCAATGTTTTGGTCAATGTTCGACTAACGACCTTATCAATGCCGTCGATGGCGATGGATGATCTCCCGATCCCTCCAGTTGATGTTTTTTCAATAAAATTCGCTTTGTAACCTCCACCGGGGACGACTTCATTGATGTTGAAGGAGAAGGAAGGAGCTGGAGGTGAAAGAGATGTTTCATCTTCTCCTGTTGACGTTTTCTTCCTTTAGGAGTCATCTCTGCACATTGAGGGCAGGATGAAACGTTGTGTTTGTGTCCCAAACAGATAACACACTCTAGCTGTGGATCTGTTATGGACATTGTTCGGTTACAAACCGGACATTTTTTAAATCTGGAAGCCATTTTTTGTCGACAGCCATCGATGAAAAAATGGGAAAAGAAAATGAGAAAAAGTTTTTACTAAAAGTAAAAACGAGACTGAGTTTACTCACCAGCTGGTGGAAAACTGAGAGAGAGATCCCCTATGGGACAAAATTGTTGACTTTTCAGTCAGAAAAATTGTGAGGAAAATTCACAAGGCAGAAAAACGAAGACTAGAGAGAGACCCCTGTGGCAGAGAATATCATGGCATGCTGGGCATGCTCAGTGGCCTCACAGGGCCAGTCAAAAGTTTCTAGAAACTTTGACAGAAAGTTTTCCCGCAATAGGGCTCCGTCAGTGACATCACCCATATGTGAGGACTAGCATCCTGCTTGTCCTGGGATAAGCATAAGGATGTGTGGGTATAAGCAGAGGGTGTGTGTTTGTGTAAGTATGGGAAGGTTGTTTTTGGGGGGGGGGGGGGGGGGGGGGGTGTTTGAGCACCGGGGATGTGTGGGGATATGTGGTGGTATGCGGACCAAGTTTGTTGCAGTTGTGTATGTGAAGGTGGAAGGGGACATGGAAGACTATATGCATGTGAGGGGCGGGAGTTGGGGGGGGGGGGGGGCTCATAAAATATTATTAGCTTGGTAGACTAAAGACAGCTATTGCTATCCTTGGGAGTAACAGGAACTAGATCTACTTTATGGGATCTGCCGGATACTTGCGACGGACTGAACACTGTCAGAGACAGACAGCTTTGCTTGATAGCCATGCTGCGACTGGCCAAGGTCTTTCTTATGCTCTTATGTCATTTATAAGAAGTTAATTTAAATAAAATAGCACTCACTGTCTTTCCATGCTTGCTATTTCCTGATTGTCTTCTTTTACCTGTAAAGATAAAATGTATTCAACAGTGTTGATAAAACAATTAACACACAATTAAAACAGATTAAAAATATAAAAATGTAACCCTTATACTTCCCTAAATAATGGAAAAAGATATTGAATATATTTGTTCTCCCTTGCCTGCTTTAGTAATCTTTCTCTTTCTTCCTGTGGTGACTCCATACTTTTGTCCTCTGCAATTATTTGGTCCCGACGACACTCCAGTTCATGTAGTTTTTCATGCAGCAGCACTGCCTCTTGTTTAATCTGGGAATGTGCTATTTCCTGCATATAAAATTAAGTAATTTATGGTAAACTGGTACTTACAATTTAGAGCTTGATGTTACATATAATACCAGGGCTTTAAAGAGAAGAGTAGAACAAGGGTAATTTTCACAATGAAACCGGACTACATTCTAAAAACTGTTAAATTTAAGAAGTAAAGGGGCACCAATATGAAACTTTTCCCAGCTATAAAAAGCCCTTTGAAAGTAATAAAATAATATACCTAGCATATGTAAAAAAAAAACCAACTTCACCTGGCAAACAAAACAAGGACATTTATGTCTAGCTAAGTGAACATATTTAATTCACAAATATGTCAGTTCAAATATAGTGTCCCTTTAGGTATCCATTCAGTAAAATAAGTCACTTTGTAAAATATTAGAGTAAAATTTCCTCTCTATGTTCACCATGTTCTGATTTTTTGGTTTATTTCCCAAAGCATATGTCCTATCGTCTAGTACTACAGAGCTAACCTGCTAATGAAAATCAAGGTTATGATAATTCTTTTTTACATATCATAAAGAAGGGAAAGCAGAGTTGCTTACCTATAATAGGTGTTGTCAGAGGACAGCAGGATGTTAGTCCTCACACATGGGTGACATCATCAGATGGAGCCCAATGTGGGAAACTTTGACTAGGCACACCGAGCGTGCCCAGCATACCCTATACCACGCATACACACAAAGATCCTCTTCAGTCTTGTAACAGAGAATTACGATTAAAACTAAAAAATATGAGAAACCCAACTCCGCGGGGTGGTGGGTGGGTTTCATGAGGACTAACATCCTGCTGTCCTCAGAGAACGGGCTGAGATAGGTGTTTGGGTAGATGAGAATAACCCTAGTGACTCCAACACCCGAATGGTCAAGTGCATGGACTGGGTGACCCCTGCCTGAAATGTGCTCTTGATCAGTTAATCGTCCAGATAAGGGAAAACATGCACTTTTAGTCTGTGGAGCTGCACCGACACTATGGCCAGGCATTTCCTGAAGACCCACGGGGCGGATGCAAGCTAGACTGGCAACACTAAGTACTGGAAGTGCTATTTTCCTATCACAAATTGGAGCTACTTCCTGTGAGCGGGGAAACTCGCAATATGAGTGTATGTGTCCTTTAGGTCGAGGGAGCATAGCCAATCCCCTTTTTGCAAAAGGAGGATCAAGGTACCCAGGGAAACCATCTTGAACTTTTCTTTTTATTCAAGGTCTTCAGGTCTAGGATGGGACAGAGTCCTCCTGTTTTGTTTGGCATCAGGAAGTACCTGGAGTAGAATCCTCGCTCTCTTTGCCCTGGTTGTACGGGCTCGGCTGCTCTAGCTGTTAAGAGGGAGGAGAGCTCTGCCTGTAGCACCTCCTGATGCACTATTGGTCCCCAATATGGGCAGGGAGGGCAATTTGGCGGGACATCCAATAGATTTAATTGGTACCCCTGGCAGACGATGGACAAAACCCACTGGTCTGAGGTTACACTGGATCAATGATTTGCAAAGAACCACAGCTTGCCTCCGGAGGGTCCATCATCCAGGGTACGGGCAAGTGGCTTACGCTCCTTATGGCCCAGTCAAAACCCAGAGTTAACTGAGGAGCTGGTGGGGCTTGGAAGCTCTCTGCTGCCTGGATGGTTGCAGGAATTCTGATGGTGTTGATGGGATCGAGGAGGCGGGGGATTGTTGCGTAGGAGATGGATCCTTGGGCTGAGGTGGTGTTGACGCAACCCGTAAGCAAGGCCTACGGATCCCCACCATCAGCAGGTGGAGTGGGCTGAAGCTGGAGGCCACTGGAGCTTCACCTATACCAGCCCACACTGCCCTTGGGTTGAGCCTTCGGATGCCGGGGCCGGCAGGACTTAGGCGAGCCTCAAGGTTAAGCACAGGTAGGAGATGGGTGAGCCCAGAGACAGCAGCCAGCAGTTGGCGTGGTCCTATCCCGGACGGGACGCGGAACTGGAACTCAAGCACCAAAGGACAAGAAGGAACTGAAGGTGCCTGAGCAAAGGAAGGTCGAAGCCTTAATAGTCTGTGTGCAGAGGATAGGGGCAGAGGCGTCACTGTCAAGCTTGAATGGAAGCTGGCGGCACTTAGGAGGTGTAGCAAGCAACATGGAACTCTGGACTCAAGAAAGTCTGAGGCAAAGTCGTTCGTAGTAATGGTCAAGGCACGGAGAAGACAGACGTGGTCAGAATTAGCAATGGTCAAGGCACGGAGAAGACAGGTGTAGCAGAGGTCAGGATTGGAGAAGGCAGGCAAAGTCAGGCGTAGCAGAGGTCAGGCTTGGAGAAGGCAGGCGAAGTCAGGCATAGCAGAGGACAGAACCAGGTAGTCGATCCAGTAGACAGATGAGACGAACACAAGGAACAGGAACCAGGAATCACAGGAACAAGACAAGCGCAAGGCAACTAGAACTCGGAAAGCGGAACAGGAGACCAAGGCAACCTGTTGCAAATGCATTGCTTAGGAGCACTGCCTGAGCTTTTATATGTTGAGGGAACTGACATCAACATCCGGGTCCGCGGCCAGGTTCCCGCCGCGGGCCCTTCAAAGGTTTCACTGGTGTGCGTGCGCCTAGAGAGGGGCGTGGTGTTGCCGGCGGCGTCTCTCCACGAACCCCGCGGAGAGGCCCAATGGATGGAGGCATCCTGGCTGCAGGTCCCGGGAAGCGGAGCAGGGCCAGAGGTGCTGGTGGAAGTCAGAGGTCGGGACTGGTGGCCCACTGCCACCAATGACGAGGAGCTGGAGCCTGAAGCTTGTGTAGAGAGGTGAGAGGACCGCACCGTGGGGCTGCTGCGGGCGGCGAGCGTAACAAGGATAGTACTTCCTTTGGCAAAAGAAAGACCTCCTTGGCCCCAGCCTCAAAGACCTCATGGATGAGAAGGATGGGTCTGGAGTGCTGGCGGAGAGTTGTTGGAGGGTTTCATGATGGTCCCGGAGTTGGGCCACAGCATGCTTTACCCTATCGCCGAAGAGATTCTCTCCAGTGCGCTGCAAGTCAGCGAGTCATTCCTGTACTGCTGGTCAGAGATCCGAGGCTCGCTGTAGAGACCCTCAATGCTGATTCGAAAACATCATAGGTCGCAAGGACCTCATGTTTTCCGCAGTCCAAACCCTTGTGCACCAGCGGCATGAGGGTGTCTTGCTGCTGTTGAAACAGCTGCTCAGCCACTTCCTGCACCTGCTTCCAGATGACCCACAAGTATTGGCTTATGTAGAGCTGGTAGGCAGTGATGCGGGCAATAAGCATGGCACCTTGGAAAACCTTCCTCCCAAGAGCATCCAATGCCTGTGGTTCGACCCCGAAGGTGCCGAAGAGTGGGTCCGAAAGCACTTGGCCCTCTTGGGGGCAGATTCGACCACCATCAACTGGTGGGGCAGCTGATGCTTATCGAATCCAATAGCTTTTTAGATGAGGTACCCCCCCCCTTTCTGCCTTCTTATTCATGGGAGGCACTGTGAGGGGGTGTTCCCAAATCCTCAGCAGCAACTCCTTAAGGATCTTGTGCACCAGGACCTACACAATCTCCTTAGGAGACTCCACGAACTGAAGAATCTCAAGCATTTTGTGCCTGGCATCTTCTTCATTTAAAATCTGGAATGGGATGGCTTCTGCCATCACCCTTACAAACCCTGCGAAGGTTAAGTCTTCAGGCAGAAACCTCCTTCGCTCCTCTGGAGAAGAAGGGTCTGATGGGAGACCATCCAAATCCTCGGAGGACTCTGTCTGATCATCCCTACAAGGGTCATAGGGACCTTCATCCTCACTGTATATCTCAGGGATGGGGCCCTAGGTGTCGGCCACGTGCAGACGTGCAGGCACCAATGGAACTGGATAGGGGAATACAGGTCTGGGCATCTCTGCTGGCTTCGACAGAGCTTCCTCCTCGGAGTAACCAGTGACGACCACCATATTGGTAGGGAGAGGCCTCGGTGCTGCCCCACGAACCAATGCCAGCTGGGTTGGTAAGGCACCGATGAGCACCCTGAGCTTTTCCAGAAGCAGTATGAGTATGGGTGGCACTGACTACAGTGCCGTCAGCGACATGGAATTCAAGCCCTCCACTGCTAGCTGGACTCGACGCTCCAGCTCCTCCTCAAATGTTGCCTATGCCAACACCATCTGGGAGGAAGGGGGGTGGCCAGATCCTCCTCGGACTCACAAGGGGGATTAGTGACTGGTACCAGAATTGGTGGAGATTGTCATGGACCTCGGGCATCGATGGAGATTGAGAACTCCTTGCTATGGGGTCACTTCGGGGGCATTGCAGCAAAAGCCAGTGTGTCCCTGTGCCCAACTCCAGGGCCGATGCTTCTTGGTCCTCCCTCGATGCTCGGCCTGGTCTTTCCCCAGTGTCGAGGTCAATGATGATGAACCCGGCATCCTTGGCCCAGAGGAGATCAACAACAGTCAGTCTCCTGCGCCCCAATCCACCAACAACCTCGATGGAAATGACGGTCCCACCAATGTCGATGGCGTGGTATCCAGTGGTGTGGCTCCGAGGTCCTCCAATGCCGATGCCTCAGACATCTTCGACCTGAAGAGGTGGTCCATCTTGTTGAGTTGAATCCAACGTCCCTTCAGGGTCATCTGGGCACACAAGCAGCAACCCTGGACATCATGCAATGCCCCAGGCTAAGGATGCAAACATCATGAGGATCGGTGTTCGACATGGTCCTTGGATACTAGGGGCATCAGCAGAAACCAGAAACAGCCATGACGAGGCAAAACAAAACAGGGAAAAGACAGAATGATGGCAGTGGGCGTCTATGGAAGTTGAGCACTGAGGTACTGCCACCACAAGGGGAACAGACCACGAAAAGAAACTTACCCAAACCCTGAAAACCCTGACTGGAGGCACTACGGGGAGGCACCAAGAGGGACCCGGCAAGGAACTGAAGGAAAAAGATTGTGAAAAACCGCAAATCAAAGCTTTCCACAAGGCAAAAGCCAAAAATATTTTTAGCTCAATCAAACCGTGAGGCTCACCACTCTGTGGAAAAAAAGAGGCTGAACAGTGACCCCCACATGGATGCATGGTATAGGGCATGCTGGATAAACTCGTTGTGCTAGTCAAAGTTTCTAGAAACTTTGACATAAGTTTTCTGCATTGGGCTCCATCTGATGATGTCAACCATGTGTGAGGATTACTATCCTGCTTGTCCTCGGAGAAAAAAATGCTTATTCTAGAATGTTTGCTAGTAGCAATGGCTGTTGACTAAATGTGAACATTTTGGAGAAGTCTACAGGGCTAGTACATTGAGCAAGTATGATGTAAATGAGAGATAACATAAGATATAATCACTTCATTTATACTGAGACTTATTTAGTACTACCTAAAACTAACATGCAAAACAGAATAAATATGTATACATGAACCATATAGTGCTAGTAGTGATAATGCCATTTTATAAATACTTCTAGGCATCTACAGAAGATCCCATTATCCAGCAGCTCCATAGTGCACCTCAGTTCTATCATGTATGGGGCAACAATCAAAACTGCTCACGTTAGTGCAAACTCTGGGTACTTTTACCTACTGGGATAGCATCAATAATCAAAACAAAAATACATATGGGCTTTTGCTATGATTATTGTCCCTGGAAAAATTATCTGCAGAGATTGTGTCTGCTTTCTCTGCAAGTAATTTTTCTGTTGAAAACACACAAACTTTTGATCATAGAAAAAGCAGAGTTGCTTACCTGTAACAAGTGTTCTCACAGGTCAGCAGGATGTTAGTCCTCACATATGGGTGACATCATCAGGATGGAGCCCAATCACAGAACACTTTTGTCAAAGTTTCTAGAACTTTGACTGGCACCACTGAGCATGCCCAGCATGGCACCAACCCTGCATCCAGCAGGGGTCTCCCCTCAGTCTCATGTATATTAAAAATTAAGTGCGAAAAATAAAATAACAAATCGCAAGCGTACCCAACTCCGCGGGGTGGCGGGTGGGTTTCGTGAGGACTAACATCCTGCTGTCCTGTGAGAACACCTGTTACAGGTAAGCAACTCTGCTTTCTCACAGGACAAGCAGGATCGTAGTCCTCACATATGGGTGAATAGCGAGCTGAGGATGCCTGAGCATTGTACCAAAAGCACCCAAAGACGTGTAACAGGCACAACAACAGGGGTGATTTTGGAAGAGGGCAGCCTGAAATTCCCAGCGGGCTGTTAGAAGGAAGTTGGGTATTAAGTTGAGAATAAATTGCGCAGAACAGACTGGCCAAAGAGAGAATCTTGGGTGCCAACCTTGTCCAGGCAATAATGAACTGCAAAGGTATGGCGAGAACTCCATGTAGCAGCCCTGCAAATGTTAGCAAGAGGTACAGATCGAAGGTGTGCTACCGATGTTGCCATTGCTCTAATGGAATGCGCTTTAACGCGTTCCTGGAGCAGAAGGTCTGCTTGCTGGTAGCAGAAATAAATACAGTCCGCCAGCCAGAACAACAGTGTCTGCTTGCCCACCGGGATTCCCAGTTTAATTTTATCAAAGGAGATAAATAGCTGAGTGGACTTCCTATGGCCTGTAGTGCGTTCCAAATAAAAGGCCAGAGCATGCTTGCAGTCCAAGGAATGCAGAGTCCGCTCACCTGGATATGAGTGGGGTTTTGGAAAGAAACTAGGCAAAACAATGGACTGATTTACATGGAACTCAGAGACTACTTTTGGTAAAAATTTAGGATGAGTGCGAAGGACCACCCGATCATGAAGAAATTTTGGGTAAGGGGGGTATGTTACCAGCGCCTCTGGCTTACTGATCCTGCGGGCAGATGTCAAAGCTAGAAGGAAAAGTACTTTCCAAGTGAGATGTCGTAACTTGCAGGAGTGCAGAGGCTCAAACGGAGGTTTCATGAGTCACGCTGAGACCACATTAAGGTCCCAAGCAAGGGCCGGGGGACGGAGAGGGGGCTTGAGGTGAAACAAGCCCTTCATAAAGCGCACTACTAAGGGTTGTGTCGAAATACCCTTATGGAAGGCGGCCACCGCATGAACATGTACTCTAATGGAGGAAGTTTGTAGACCCGACTCCGAGAGGTGCCAGAGGTAGTCTAAAAACTTCGCTGAGGGGCAAGTAAAGGGATCTAACTCCTTTGAAGTGCACCATAATGTAAATCTTTTCCATTTAGAATGATAATATCTTCTAATAGAAGGCTTTCGTGAAGCTACCAGGACCTGGGATACAGAGTCCAAGAGACTGAGAGGCTGCAAGATTAGCCTTTCAACATCCAAGCTGTCAGCGACAAGGCCTAAAGGTTGGGATGGCTCTGTTGTCTGTTCTTCTGAGATATCAGAGACGGATCTGTGCCCAGATGAATTTGTTGACGGACTGAGAGGTTGTGAAGGATGGGAAACAAACCTGACGCGGCCAGTAGGGGGCTATGAGAATCATGAGGCCCTTGTCCCGGCGTAGCTTCACGAGAGTTTTGCTGATGAGAGGAAGTGGTGGGTAGGCATACAGGAGACCAGTAGCCCAAGAAAGGGCGAAGGCGTCCCTTGGTGGAGTTTTGTGACTGCGATGTAGGGAGCAGAAGCTGTCCACCTTGCGATTGTGAATCGATGCAAAGAGGTCAATGCTTGGATACCCCCACTTCTGAAATATCTGATCAGTCACCGCGGGGTTTAAGGACCACTCGGGCTGAAATGAATGACTGAGTTTGTCCGCTAAAACATTGTCTACGCCCGCTAGGTAGGTCGCTCTCAGTAACATGGAATGAGAGAGAGCTAAAGCCCAAATCTGTGCTACTTCCTGACACAGGAGGTAGCAACCGGTCAGCCCCTGCTTGTTGATGTACCACATCGCTACTTGATTGTCTGTTTAGATTAGGATTGTTTTGTTGGATAAGCAATCCTTGAAGGCTAGAAGAGCATATCTGATCGTCCTGAGCTCCAGAAAGTTTATCTGATGTTGCGCCTCTGCTGCAGACCAGGTTCCCTGAGTTTGCAGGTGGTTGACATGTGCTCCCCAACCTAGAGTGGAAGCATCGGTTGTCAGAATTATCTGAGGTTCTGGAGCCTGAACGATAGCCCCTTGAGCAGGTGGGACTCTTGGATCCACCAAGCCAGTGAGAGACAAAGCTGCCTGGTGACATGGACAATGTTGGACATTGAATGGTGGGCCTGGGACCCCTGGGATTTTAATGTCCATTGCGTTACTCGCATGGCAAGTCGAGCCATTGGGGTAACATGGACCAAGGACGCCATATGTCCCAACAAGACGAGGATATGACGAGCAGTCGTGGCTCGGCGAGACTGTACAGTGCCCGCAGGCACTGCCAGCATATGAGCTCGGTCCCCGAGAAGGAAAGCTTTCACTTGGATAGTGTCAAGATACGCTCCATTAAAGGAGAGGGATTGAGATGGAATGAGATTGGACTTCTGATAATTGATTAGAAATCCCAAGGACAGTAGGAGATGCCGTTGCTTCTCTCCAGCCCTGGACATCTGCTTCGTCTGACCATCCTTTCACTCTCTCCTCATCCAGACCTCAGCCTTGCTTGCCACTGCTTCCAGACTGCCACCAGCCCTGAACCCAGCTTGCTTAAAGACGCCTCTTCAGCCTTTGTCCTGGACATGGTTCATTCAGGCTTCAGCATGCTCTTGCTCAGGCGCCCTCTGTCAGACTACTCCTATTGGCACCCAGGTCTCTGGGACTCCTCCTCATCCAGTACAGACTGATGCCTACACTAGTTTCTGCCTCTGGGCTGACCTTGATCCATCCATTGACGACCACTGACGGAGGCCACCTAAGTCCAGCCGGCCCCGGCAGCCAAAGGCTTAACCCGCGGGGAACGAGGGCTGGTACTGAAGCGCCAGCCGGCCTCCGTCCATCAGCCCTCTCTGCCTGCCAACGATGGGGACCCGAAGGCTCCCTCCTACGGGTAGCGTCAACCCCACCTCAGCCCAAGGGTCCACCTCCGGCACAATATTACTTGTGAAATTTGACTTTGAGTAAGACTTAAATTCTACTTTGAGATTATACTTTAAGAAAGCTCAGCTACTTTTTTATGATCAGAGAATCTAGATTTACCCCCATGGCAACATGGCCAACTGTGGCTTAGGAAAACAGCCAAGGGAAATAAGGAAGCTGAATCTGGCTGCTCTTTAGGTGCAGTTATTTACAATGACAAAACCAAAATCAAACAGGTAACACACAGTCCTCAAATGTAACAGATCTTAGTGTAGAGAGGATTTCTCCCTGCTCCCCAGGGCCTGGTTTAACCCTTCCAGGCCCTAGGTCTTGGGTTTTTTTTTCAGCATTTTAAAATTTAAACAAAAAGAAACTCTTGCAGATAAATATCAGTGCATAGTAATCTTTACATATAAAGAAATTAACAAATACAATACCAGAATTCAAAAACTTGCACTGGAAAATAATATAAGAAAAGGGAGGGACTCAGAAATTGGAGCAATTTTTACAATACTTCCCTGAGGCAATTACAGGAAGCCGAGCAAGGTTCACCTCTCAATGCCAAACCGGCTTACAGCCATTAGGTGTGTGTATCCAAAAATGCTCTAAATAGTACAGGCTCAAAAAAGGTATAATTCACATTTTGATACATAATACAGCACTTGCATGGATATCAAAGAACAAATTTGGCCCCTATTTCAAGAGCATCTGGATGCATAGAAAGAAAATTCTTTCTGCGAGATTGGGTAGATTTTGTAAGATCAGGGTAAACCCATATATTTGACCATAGAATAAAAACTGTCTGTTTCGAAAGAAAAGTCTCAAAATATTATTCCGATCCATAAGAAAAGCAAAGGAAATTAGGAGCTGTCTCCTTCTAACAATCTCAGTCTCTTGAGAAATTTCCAGGATTTCCGAAATATCCAGAGATGGCAACTGCCTAGATACTTCCTCAGTACTTCCAGGGGTTTGCAGTAAATAATAAGCCTTCATAATCACTGACATAGCGGTATCTGGTATTTTCAGCACCTGTTGAACATATGTTTTAAAGAGTTCCAAATGCAGTATCATATTTATCACAGGAAAATTCAGTATTCTAAGGTTGTGAGATCTCAAAGCATTTTCTATATTTTCCAATTTTTTACTAGTAGCTTATTCAGCTTGTACCAAGTTCTGTTGTATTTTCTCAGAAGCATTTAAATGCTGTTCTATATTTTCAACTTTAAAATTGTATCAAGCTAGATATTTCACCTGGATGCAGCTCCATCACTGCTTTCTACATTAATGGTGGGGGTGGAAGGGAAATAGAACCAAGAGCTAAGAGAAACAGATAAGCATGAGAGAAAGTGTGTGAAGCTTGCTGGGCAGACTGGATGGGCCGTTTGGTCTTCTTCTGCCGTCATTTCTATGTTTCTATGTTTCTATGTAAGAAGAGACTTCCGGTGATGACTTCACCTGAAAGGCAGTAGGAAGTGTGAGCTCCGCGGCTCCCTTCCAAACTTATCCCCAATAATCGATCGCAGCGGCGGCATTTTTGCTCGTTTCAAGCCAGGAAGGGGTCTCATAACTTCGTGCTCCGATGCGGATATCTGGAGAGCCGGCATCTCGAGTGATTGCAGGGGAACCAGCTCGCATAAGCTCCCAGCGCCACGCAGTCAAAATGGCGGCCACCCGACTAGAGTCAACTAAATAAGCCCCCGGAAGCGGCGGCGATTCTTAGGTGCTATGTTGGAGCGGATTGGAGTAGGTCAGTGCTGAAGCAGGAATGTTTTAGGCGCCTTGGAGTGGCAGGAGATCGGGGATGTGGTGGTGCGGTCACAGAAAGAAGAACAGGGACAGAAAAAAAGGGGGAAAAAAAAAAAGTGCAGCAGCATGGCCAAGATGGCGGCTGATCGCTTGCAGTCTCAAAACTGATCACTGGACCCTGGTTCACTGGCTAAGATCTGTCAGGGAGAGGGAAGCTGCGTCTGAGAACACTGTAGAAGATAAAGTTACCTCGCCGGAAGGCAGGACAGCGAGCTCTGCATTTCCTCCTCCATTTTCTCACTCTTTTACCAGCAGCAAGAACTCCTGTTGATTTCACTGTGCACCACTACAAGCCGCTTAGCCCCACCAGTGCCAACAATTTGTAGTGCGCTGGCACAATTTTAAGTTGGGGAACCACGGATTGCGCAAGCGGAGTTACCGGGCTTGTACCAAGCGAGGGAATCACGCAGCCAAAATGGCGGCAAATGCAGAAGGCACAAAGCAGCTCACCTCCGTGTCAGAAGATGTCCTAATGCAAATCTCGTCCTGGGTCTCAGGAGCATTGGATGAGAGCCTCATAAGATTACAGACTATGATGGACGACATAAAGGGGACCTTAGAAGGGCAGGCCAAACGAATGGACGGCGTGGAGCAAAGGGTCAGTGACCAAGATGACAGGCTGGTAACTGCAGAAAGGCAGGTTCAGCTTCTCACGGAACAGCAGGCTGTACTTCTGACTCGGATAGATGACCAGGAGGAACAGAAATCAACGGAATAATATCAAGCTGGTTGGAATCCCAGAAACTGTACGAGAATCTGAGTTGTATCACCTCATCGAGGACTGGCTTCCTAAACATTTAGAGACTTCCTTAGTTGGCCAGCTACGCTGCGAACGTGCCCATCGAAAATAGGTCCTCCCCGGGAAGGGGATGGTAGGCCGCGACTTGTCATGACGCGTATTCTAAACTGGCTACATAAGGTGCAGCTGATGCACGAATGTCGGAAACGTCAGCTGATAGAATATGAGGGGAATCGCATTCTACTCTTTACTGACTTTTCAACAGCAGTCACTTCGCAGCAGAGAGCAATGGCTCCCATGTGCACTGAATTGCATAAGAGAGGCATCTCGTTTGCATTACTTTATCTGGCCAAGTTGCGGATACATCATGATAACAAGACTCTCTTTTTTCTCAAACCTGATGAGGCATCCGCATTCCTGGCAGCCTTGGATCCGGCGGTGCCCCTGGAGCAGGGGTAGCCTAACAGAGGTTAAACACAAGTGTGACCTGCCACTGCTTGTTACTTTTTGACGAATGTTGGGAAATATGCATCCAGGGATGGCATATTACTCACCTTGGCTCGGTGCCAGGGTAGCTGCTTTCTCGTTGTTATATTCAATGCCCTGTTCAAACTTCGAGTTGTATTGACTCGTGAGAGTCTTCCTGGAGGATTGGCTCCCAGAGGGGGGCCGCAATACCTGAATGATGCCGTTGCTGCTTTTTGTTCGAGTTTAAAAAAAAAAAAGTTCCATGTTTATAATTTAGTAGTCCGCAAATGTGGTCTCACTCTTACATTTTCACTGTTAATTGAGAGGGGGGGAAGGGGGTGGAGGGGAACTCCAGCATGCCTCAGACAACCAGGTATGTTGGGGTTCGGGGCCTCCTAAGGTTGCAAACTATAAGGTATGTGAGTGTGTGGATTCAGATCTGGTGTGCATGGTGTGTGTGGGAATGGCTGTGGGGGGCATGGGTGGGCAAAAAGAAATCTCTCGGAGAGGGGTATGCACTTTTGGAAGGGGAGCAGTCTACAATGGACGATGACATGGTAGGGTTCATGCTCTTTCCATATGATCCCGGAGGCTCAGGCTGGGGAGCCAAGGGATTTTTCAAAACGGCCAATTTCTTTGGAGAGCTTGATCGGGCCTGGCCTATAGGAATCTAGCGCTATGGCAGCAGTAAAATTCACTTCTCTTAATGTACATAAGAACATAAGAAATTGCCATGCTGGGTCAGACCAAGGGTCCATCAAGCCCTGCAGCATCCTGTTTCCAACAGAGGCCAAAACCAGACCACAAGAACCTGGCAATTACCCAAACACTAAGAAGATCCCGTGCTACTGATGCAATTAATAGCAGTGGCTATTCCCTAAGTAAAACTGATTAATAGCCATTAATGGACTTCTCCTCCAAGAACACTCCCCAATCAAAAGGAAGAAGCTTTTAATGGCTTTTAAGCGTATGAGCGCGCAGGTGGTGTTCCTACAAGAAACCCACCTATCGGCAGGTGAACATCTAAATTGAAAAGAGAATGGGTCGGACAATGTTTTTTCTCTTCTTATACTTCGCGGAGACGCGGAGTTGCAATATTAATTCATAAACAATTGTCTTTCCAATCAGAGAGGGTATCGCAGGACCCGGAAGGCCATTACATCATTGTCCAGGGACTGTGTAACCAGCAGAAAGTGGCGCTCTGTAACGTATACACACCAAATGTTTATAATCATGATTTTTTCACACACTTGCTGGGGTTGTTGGGGGAATTTTCAGATTGTGCATTGTTGGTGGGGGGAAATTTCAATTATATGGCCAATAAACGAGAGGACTGTAAACCGCCTAAGTCTGTGGAGCCCGGAGATACTCAAAAAAGACCCAACTTTATGTGTCACGAGTTACGCTTGCTAGATATTTGGCGGTCTCCGCATCCAGGAGAACAGGACTACACTTTTTTCTCACATCCGCATGGGTGGTATTCGTGCCTAGATTATTTTCTGGTTTCGGAATCCTTGTTCCCCAAAACGTCGACAGCCACCATAGGTACGATAGCCCTGTCCGACCATGCTCCGGTGTCAGTTACTGTCACCCTGGGCCAAACCCCGAAGCCACCCTTTTTTCTTGGCGTATGCCCCTGGATTTTTAATGGACAAGGAGTTCTCCCATTTCCTTCAAGAGCGCTGGGAGGAATATGTATTATTAAACACAAGACCAGATGTATCACCCAGGACTCTATGGGAGGCAGGAAAAGCAGTGATGCGTGGCCATATTATAGCCTACGTTGCCAACCCAAAATAAGGCTAGAAATGCTGAAATACTTAAACTTACTGTAGCATTGAAAGCGGCCCAACTCCGGCATATACAGGAGATTTCTGAGATCAGTAAACGGGAGGCAGAGGGTATTCTGAAAATGCTACATGCGCTCCTACATCAGAGAGCATCCAAATCTCTGAGATATTATCAGTTTCAGCTGTATCGCTATGGCAATAGACCTAGTAAAATGTTAATTAGCCTGGTTCGAGCCCGGGGTCCTAAATCCTGCATCACTAGTATTAAAGACCGGGCTGGGGTTTGTCAGGTATCCACTCAGGCGATCGTAGACCGATTCCACGAGTATTACAGTAGATTATATGGGGATAAACCTAGTAATGTTGAGCTGAGGGAGGAATTCTTTCATAATCTTCTCTGGCCTAGGTTTTCTGAGGACCAACAGGCCCTATTAAACAAGCCAATAGTAGATGCAGAAATCCATGCGGTCATACATGGCTTGAAACCAGGCAAGGCCGCAGGCCCGGACGGATTAGGCCCTGAATTCTATAAGATATTAAAATTCCCTGTCCTGCCGGTGTTGCGGCAGTATTATAATAGTTTGACACAGGAAACGACTGTCAATCCCACGGAAAATCAATCTACTATAGTACTATTGCTGAAGCCTGGCAAGGATGTGCAAGAGGAGGGTTCGTATCGGCCTATTTCTATAATTAATGGTGATCTGAAAATCCTGTCTGCTGCTCTAGCAGCTAGATTAAACTCCCTCCTGCCCTCAGTAATTCATGCAGACCAAACAGGTTTTATTAAAGGGAGGCAAGGGGTAAAAAACATGAGGCGTTTGATTGGCCTTCTCAATTTTCATCTGACAACGGAGGTGGTGGTCCTGAGCCTGGATGCAGAGAAGGCTTTTGATTCGCTCTCAGGGAAGTATTTATTTTCGGCTCTACGGATTTATGGTATTTCTGGTCCTTTCCTAACTTGGTTACAGGAACTGTATAGTGATCCTAGTGCTTGTTTACTTATAAATGGGGCCTTATCTACGGCTTTCCTATTCAATGCAGGGTGCGACAGGGCTGCCCCCTTTCACCTCTCTTATTTGTTATGGCGTTAGAGCCTTTGGTCATTAAACTACGGCTAGATGGGGAGTTTAAGGGCCTCCAGGTGGGAAGACACCAGATGAAATTGGCAATGTTTGCTGACGACATTTTATTGTTTGTAGGCCATCCAAAAGATAGTATCCCTGTCATTATTCGCCATTTTACCACTTTCCACAGTATAGCGGGCTTGACGATTAACTTTGCAAAGTCGGAAGCTCTGGTATTAGATCCTCGGGTACAAAATTATTGGACAGGTGGTTTTCCTTTTACGTGGGCCCAGAACAAAATAAAATATTTAGGGGTTTGGATCCTGTGAGATCTCGCAAATCTTTATGAACTGAATATTACAAATATTATAGCAACTTTAATCACCCAACTCCAGTCATGGCAGACTCTACCGCTTTCCCTCTTTGGCAGATGTGCCTTGCTAAAAATGGTTCTTATGCCTAAGTTATTATACAAGATGCACATGTTACCTTGCTGGCTAACAGGAAGGGATGTCACTAGGTTACAAGCTGCTTTCCAAAAATTTGTGTGGGTGGTAAAAAGGGCTCGGCTGAAGTACAAGATTTTGATGCATCCCAAGGGGGGGGAAGGCATGGCTTTGACAGATATCTGACTAATTAATGCAGCCTGTCAACTCCGCTTTGTAGGAGAGTGGCTACTTGATCAATACACTTACTGTGAGGATGGGCTAGTTATTAGCATGGTTTCCCCATGGTCCCCATTATATCTTTTGCAGGCTAGTAACACTGCTTATCGCGCGTTACAAATACCGCGCAGTCTGGTTCACTCATGTCGCCAGGCTTGGCGATGGATCAGGGCACAGGGAGGCATGACTGGACTCGTTTCTCTTTTAATGCCATTGTTAGGAAATTGGGATTTCCTTCCAGTATGTGAGCATTACTCTATCTTTGACTGTCTACAAAAAGGACTTCTGTTCATTTTCCAATTCTATTCCGAAGATACAACGCAAGTGAGAGATTTTGCATTGTTGGCAACAGATTATGAATTGCCAGCTAATCATTTCTTCGTTTATTTACAAACGCGCCATTACCTGTCGAGTTTCAAATGAACAGAGGAAACGTACAGAAGGGAACGTCTTTTCGCCCAGCGCTTCTTTGATGTCGCCTTCAAGCAAAATTCAATTAAAGGGTGGTGTGAGGCAGGCAAGACATATCAATCCCCCAGACACATTACATATCTAGTGCAATATCAGACAGAGATGGGGACATTGGATATTTCCACCACTTACCTGCTTTCCTGTTTCAAAACTATGCAAAAGAGTTTGCCGGATTTATCACTCCAGGAATTACAATTTAAAATTTTACATCATATTATTTGCGACAATGTACGTCGTTACCACATGGGAAGGCTGCCAAC
Source organism: Rhinatrema bivittatum (assembly GCF_901001135.1). NCBI lineage: Eukaryota > Metazoa > Chordata > Amphibia > Gymnophiona > Rhinatrematidae > Rhinatrema > Rhinatrema bivittatum. Next base: position 469,091,933 of record NC_042615.1, on the reverse strand, counting down.
GCCCATATATATTAAATGTAATTAGAGAGAGGAACCTTGATCCAACGATTGTTTACATGCCCTCAGTTGGTGGGGTTTCGGAATGAAGTACTGGCAGTTGTTGCTCAAAGTGCGCACACCACCATAGGCAGGCCTGACAGACTCCTTTTGTCGGGATTGCGGGGTGCTATGCCAGTATACCAGGTCTCTCTGGATCCGTTAGGTCATACCGCCATACTACTGGCTTGTGGTGTGATACTGGCAGACTGGATAACGCCGAACTTACTTCCCATTACTAGGGTGTGGTACTATCGACTTGCATCGTCTATGCAAATGGAGAGATTAGCCTCACTACAGGGTCTGAGGATGCTAGATCCAGACTATAGACTCTGTTGGGCTACTTGTTTTACCTTACTGCCCATGGATATCCAAACTCATCTGCTTGCTGCGGGATACCATCCTTCATGGAAGTGATTAGACCACACCAGTTCATTGTTGCCGAGCCCTAGGCATTTGGCTAGATAGGTTGAACAAGTGGTGCTGAAGGGGGGAATGTTGGATTAAACTTTGCTGTTCTATAATATTCCTTTTACGAAAGAGTATGTCTCACTATTTCACTGTGATACTCTCCTAGGGGTTGGGGACACGGGGGGTGGGGGGGGGTGGGGAAGAGTGAGAGATACGAGATGATTGGAGTGAATGGCTGCGTGATTGGTTCTGAAGACTTTGTCTGGCGGACTGCATCCGCTGGCCATTGAAAAAGGAATTGGGCAGTGCGTCTGGTTATAGGATGGGAGTCCGGCAGGGGGTACGTTTTGCCATTATTTTTGTAGATTTGTTGCATTGTATCGGGCAACTTCTCTAAGTCTTGATGGTTGTACTGCCTATATTCTTCAATAAAAATGATTTTGAAAAAAAAAAGATTGTAAGAAGAAATCATATTTGTATTTATTAATACCTGACTTTTAGTGTCCTGTGTAAGTTGAGATAACGAAGCAATAGAAATTTCCTAAGATTTCAAACTGGACCACATACCTTCCAGAGAAATATCTGTAGTTTTAGGATAAACACCACCTATTCCTGTAGCCGTGCTTGCACCACTCTCCATACCTTTTCCTGACGCAGATCTGGACATTGGGCCTACCACTTTGATGAGGCCATAATCCTCAGGAGGTCTTTTCCTCCCAGGAGAAATCTCGTCACTGCTTTGTGCCCCTATGATCTCCCTAGGGGTATTTCTAGCCTGAACTACTTTTGGGTCTCCCCATCGAAGCTCCTGGAAGACCGTTGCAGGGGCTGAAGCACCCATCAGTGCCTGGTATGGTGGCGCAGGCTTGCCAAGTGCACAGGGGCTCAAGGTAACATCCGGGGTCAAGGAGGAGGGTGTTCGCTCCTCTACCGGCCCCCAGTGACCAAGACACCCGGCATCGTTGTTGGATTCGCCGCGAAATAGCCCTCGATTCGTGGCTGGGAAGGCTCTATGGAGGGGGAGCTTGACGAACTCCCTCTCAATTTTGACTACCTCTTTGAATGAGGCATCTTGGATCCACAAGAAAGCAAAATTGCTTACCTTGGAATAGGTGTTATCCCAGGACAGCAGGATGTAGTCCTCAACTATGGGTGACGTCACTAACGGAGCCCTATCCCGGAAAACTTTCTGTCAAAGTTTCTAGAAACTTTTGATTGGCATCCTGAGCCTACTGAGCATGCCCAGCATGCCATGATCCCTCGAGCCAAAGGGGTCTCCCTTCAGTCTCATTTGTAGCAATGAGTGTTAGCCAAAAATAATAAAATGTATCGGACCCAACTCCGCGGGGTGGCGGGTGGATTTCGTGAGGACTACATCCTGCTGTCCTGGGATAACACCTATTACAAGGTAAGCAATTTTGCTTTATCCCAGGACAAGCAGGATGCTAGTCCTCACATATGGGTGATTAGAAAGCTACAGGCCGAGTGATCTTTGTATTGGACCAACAGTGTACAACTTGTGCAACAGGCACAACAACTGGTGTACTGTTGGGAAAAATGAGGCAGACTGAAATCACGAAAGGTTGGATGTGGAATGAGTTGGATTATGCTGGAAACAAGTTCTTTAAGACAGATTAGATTGTCCATAGGCTGAATCTTGTCATCCTTCCTTGTCAAGACAGTAGTGAGCCGCAAAGGTGTGAAGAAAACTCCATGTTGCGGCTTTACGTATGTCAGCTATTGGCACTGAATGATAGTATGCTACTGAAGTTGACATTGCTCTTACTGAGTGAGCCTTTACTCGCCCCTGGAGAGGAAGGCCTGCTTTTTCATAACAAAATTGTATACAATCTGCAAGCCAATTAGATAGAGTTTGCTTGCCCACCGCTTTTCCAGGTTTGTTTTGATCAAAAGAAACAAAGAGTTGGGTGGATTTCTTATGGATTGCAGTGCAATCTAAGTAGTATGTAAGCGTACGCTTACAGTCCAAGGTGCATAAAGCCCTCTCCCCTTGGTGAGAGTGCGGTTTTGGGAAGAAAGCAGGCAAGATGATGGATTGATTCAAGTGGAATTCCGTAACTACCTTGGGGAGAAATTTTGGGTGTATACGGAGTACCACTCTGTCATGGAGGAATTTTGTGTAGGGTGAGTATGTAACAAGTGCTTGTAACTCACTAACCCTTCTTGCCAATGTGATGGCTATTAAGAAAATAGTTTTCCAAGTGAGAAATTTTACATCACAGGAATCCATGGGTTCAAAAGGAGAACGCATGAGCCTTGTTAAGACTACATTAAGGTCCCATTCTGTGACCGGTGGTCGGTGTGGAGGTTTAAGTTGAATTAAACCTCTCATTAATCTACTAAAGAAGGGTTCCACTGATATTGGTGCATCTCTGACGGTACTGTGATAAGCTGAGACTGCACTTAAATGTACTTTTACAGATGAGGTGTGGAGACCAGAGTCTGAGAGATGCCATAGATAGTCTAATAAAGATGATGTAGTGCAGGAAAAAGGGTCAATACTGTTTTGTGTGCACCATGTGGTAAACCGTTTCCATTTAGTACAATAGTTCTTTCGTGTGGACGGTTTACGTGAAGCTACAAGCACTTGAGAGACATTAGTTGAAAGATTGAGAGGTTGTAGAATCAAGCTTTCAACATCCATGCTGTGAGGGATAGGGACTGAAGGTTGGGATGACGCAACCTGCCCTGATCCTGAGTTATGAGTGTGGGTGCGGTGCCCAGGCGAATTGGGTCTCTGATCAAGAGGTCGAGGAGTATTGGAAACCATACTTGCCGAGACCAATATGGGACTATGATTATCATGGACCCTTTGTCCTGTTGTAGCTTCACTAGGGTTTTGGTTATTAGCGGTATCGGAGGATACGCGTATAGAAGACCTGAGTTCCAGTGGCGAGCAAAGGCATCCCTGGGTAAGCGGTTTCTCAGTTTGTGCAAGGAGCCAAAATTGTCCACTTTGTAATTCAATTGTGATGCAAAGAGGTCTACTGTTGGTTGGCCCCAACGTTGAAAGATCTTGGTCGCCACTTCTGGATTCAGAGACCACTTGTGAGGTTGAAATTGACGACTGAGGCGATCCGCCACTACATTGTGAATGCCTGCCAGATAAGTGGCCCAGAGAAATACTGAGTGTGTTAGGGCCCAGTTCCAAATCTGTGCAGCTTCTTGACAAAGGAGATATGAGCCCGTACCTCCCTGTTTGTTTATGTACCACATGGCTACTGTGCTGTCTGTTTGTATCAGAACAGTATTGTGGGAAAGGCAGTCCTTGAACGCATGCAGCGCATAACGTATAGCTCGAAGCTCTAGGAAATTTATCTGAAATATAGCTTCGAGTTTTGTCCAAGTACCTTGAGTCTGCAGAAGACCAATGTGTGCTCCCCACCCAAAGGTGGATGCATCTGTAGTTAATATCACTTGCATAACCGGTTGTTGGAATGGTAGGCCTGTGAGCAAGTTGTCCATGTTTGTCCACCATAGAAGCGAGGACCGTAGTTGCTGATTTACTTGAACTGGATAGGACAGTGGTTGAAGGCCTGTATCCATTGGTTTCTGAGTGTCCACTGATTAACTCTCATGGCTAATCTAGCCATAGGAGTGACATGAACTGTGGAGGCCATGTGACCCAAAAGAGTGAGACATTGATGAGCTGTTATTTGAGTGCGTGCGCGGAGAGAGCCTGCTAACAAGGCGAGTGTCTGTGCGCGTTTTTTTGGAAGGAAAGTCTTTGACATTATGGTGTTTAATTCTGCTCGGATAAATTGTAACAGGTGAGATGGTATGAAGTGGGATTTCTGGTAGTTGATAAGGAATCCCAACGAATGGAGTAGAGTTATTGTGAGCTTGAGAGAGTTGAGAGCTCCTTGTCTTGTTTGGCTTCTGATGAGCCAATCGTCCAGGTAAGGAAACACGTGTACCCCTTCCTTGTGCAAGTGGGCAGCTGCCACTGCTAGGTACCTTGTACTGGAAATGTTGATTTCCTACTAGGAATCGCAGATACTTGCGATGAGGAGGGAATATTGGAATGTGAGTGTAAGCATCTTGAAGATCCAGAGAACAGAGCCAATCTCCTTTTTGAAGTAGAGGTAGCATGGTGTCCAATGACACCATCCTGAACTTTTCTTTTTTCAGGTATTTGTTGAGATTCCGGAGGTCCAATATGGGACGTAGGCCTCCTGTTTTCTTTGGAATGAGGAAGTAACGGGAGTAGAATCCTCTTCCCTTCTGAGATTGGGGCACTAACTGTTGTTATTGTTTGCCAGTGAGTGTAAAAATGGGATACTCTTCCACCCACTGGAAGTTGTGTGTGAGGGTTTAAAGGAGTGGCTTGTTCTCTGGGCAGTATCTCAAAACCCAGACGCAGGGCCTGTCTGAGGTGGAGGTTGAGTATGAGGTGCCCTGGGTTGTCTAGTTTGGGCACGTTGCTGTTGAGGCCTAGTGGATCTACTCCTAGATGTTTGGGAGTAGTATCTGCGTGGCCTGTAGTAAGGCTTCCTTGTTTCTCTGCGGGGAAGTCGTCGAGGAGGCTGTGTGGAAGGATCCTGAGGTATTTGGGACAGTTGACGTAATGTCTCTGTGTGATCCTTCAGTTGTTGTACTGCCTCTTGTACTTTTTCTCCAAATAGGTTGTCTCCCAGGCATGGAAGATCAACAAGTTTTTCCTGAACCTCAGGCCTGAGGTCGGATGCCTTGAACCATGCATATCTGCGAGCAGCAATGCCTGCAGCTGCAGTCCTGGAGGCAGTATCGAAACTGTCGTAGGACACTCTTACTTCATGTTTACCTGCTTCCAGGCCTTTATGTATTATGGCTTGTGCAGGTTCTTGAAGCTGTTCAGGCAGAGAGTTTGTAATTTCCTCCATCTGCTTCCATAAATTTCTCTGATACTGCGTCATGTACAGCTGGTATGCAGAGATTCTTGAATTTAGCATTGAAGAGTGATAGATTTTTCTTCCCAAGGAAGCGATGATCCTTGCCAGGTGGAGTGGAGGAGTGAGGGCGGATTCTTTTTGATTTTTTCTGGGCAGATTCAACTACCACAGATTGATGTGGTAGTTGTGACTTTTGGTATCCTGGTGCTGATTGTACCAAGTAAGATGAATCTACCCTTTTGTTTACAGATGAAACTGTGGATGGATGCTCCCAGATACGATGTTGCAGGTCTAAATGCATCTCATGAATTGGGATTGCCAAAACTTGTTTGGGTGGATCCACAAATTGCAGGACCTCTAAAGTATGTTGTCTTGAGTCCTGTTCTGCTTCCAATTTAAAAGGAATGGTGTCTGCCATATCCTGTATGAAATTTGAGAAAGACAGGTCTTCAGGTGGGGACTTCTTTCTGGGTTCTGGAGGTGAGGGATCCGACATGAAGTCCTCAGAAGAGGAGTCTGTATCTTGACTATCCCAAGAATCCTCTTCTTCCTGTCTATAAGGTGGTTTTGATGTGGATCTTGGCGGAAGATGTAGTCCTGATGGACCTGGTAATGGGTCATCAGTGGGAATAAATGGAAACACATGCTCCCCAGGCTTTTTAAGTAAGGTGTCTATGACATCCTGATACCTTTGAAGCAGACATTGGAAGGATGGTAGGTCATGAACATCAGTGTCATCCATCGGTGTTGGCCTCGATGGAACTGATGTTGGTCTCGACATCGACGTCGAGAGCGGCGTTTTTCCTGATGTAGGCGGCAACATAGGCATCGATACGGGAGTAGTCGATGGCAATTGCGCATATATCGACGTCTATGTGGTTATTATTCTTGGTGTCGACGTCGACTCCTCTAGTGTTCTCGGCGCCACTGTGGACACCGGCATCGGTGGTCCCACCGGCATCGGCAAAGTTGCTGGCATCGATGCTGGGAGAATCGGCATCGACGAGCCCGTCGGAATTAGCTGTTCCCTCAAAGCCTGTGATATCGCTTGTCTGATTATATCAGACAATTCCGGCGTTACAACTGATGGTACCAGAGCAGTTGTAAGCGGTGGCGAAGGCTGAGGCGTTGGATCCACTGCAGGGCCCTGCGGGGGATCAGAAGTCGAGATCGGAGGATGAGGCCCAGACACCGAGGTTTCCTCCAAACGTGGCCGCTTTGCCGTCGACGGATCCTGGAACGTGGATTCAGTCGTCGATGACCGTCGATGTCTATGTTTTGGTTTTTGCGGGTCAACGGATTTCGTCGATGTGGACGAAGACGATGAATGATCTGCCGACGGTCCCGGGGTGGATTTTTTAAGTAGCAAGCGCTTTGTCGCTCCGGCCGGAGACGATCTTGATGACGTCGAAGGCGATGGTATTAACTGGAGATGGAATAAATGTACCATTTTTTCCAGTCGAGACTTTCTGGTTTTCGGCGTCATATCGGCACATTGCGGACAATTTTTAACGTCGTGATTTTCTCCGAGACATATTACGCACTCGAGATGCGGATCAGTAAGCGACATCTTACGGGCGCATACCAGACATTTTTTAAAACCAGTAGCCATATTGCTGTCGACGGCCGTCGAGGCAAACAGCGAATTTATCAGAAAAAATTTTTCTCCTGAGGAGAATAAAATTGAGACCGAGGTACTCACCAGCCGGTGAAGAAAAAACCCCTTGAGAGAATTGTGAGAGAGAATATCTGAAATAATTTGACGTTTTAGTCACAAAAGTATTGAGAAGTTCTCAATGGCTCCTATCCCGCGATGCTTACTGCAGCGTGGAAAGACGAAGACTGAAGAGAGACACCTGTGGCAGAGAATATCATAGCATGCTGGGCATGCTCAGTGCCCTCACAGGGCCAGTCAAAAGTTTCTAGAAACTTAGACAGAAAGCTTTCCCGCTTTAGGGCTCCGTCAGTGACGTCACCCATATATGAGGACTAGCATCCTGCTTGTCCTGGGATAAATGTAGGATCAATAATCATGATCTTAAGGCTCCAACAGTTAAGCATTGCATCGACCACAGACATACATTCAATGATTTCAAATGGGTAATAATTGAGCATGTGCAAGTCTTGGCTAGGAGGCGACAGAGTTAATTTATTGAATCAAAAGGAAAATGCTTGGATACATCGTCTTAACATCTTGGAACCCTCCGGACTAAATGACAAAATAGAATGGTTTTCCCTGATTTAAGATTCATTAATTCTTTACGATATTCAGATTTCTGACGTCATATAGCCGTCATCATTCATGACACGAAGGAATTCCCTTTAAATATGGCGCCGCTGACAGTGTTCTCCGCGCCCGCTAAAGGTATGACAGCTTCTTTACCGTCGAGTGCCATTCCACAAATGCAGTGAGTATTCCTGGTTTTACATAGTACGGACATATAATTATTGTCGGTGATCTCTTTTTCAAGCTAATAAGTTTTCTGCATTTCTTATAAAACTTTACAGCGTTCATGAGTGGTAGTATTGTTATCGCTCGAAATATCCCCAACAAGGAATAACGGGGTTTCTTTGCAAGCGTATTCAATCGCAGTTCACCATGCACTATCCACAGTCGTTTTGGACAAACCTTCATTGAAGAGCAGTTTCTTGCTGCCTGTTATGTAGCAAGAATGTATCATTTTCCACGCTATGTATCCAATTGTTAAGTGGTTTTCAATAATTAAGGGGACTCCTTTTTTTCTGATATTTTCTTGCACAGATTCACAGTCAGTTCAGCCATGTTATAGAGCAGCCTAGGCTGCCGGACACCCTGGCAGTTACAAGCCCGTGAAGAAGGAGCTTTTCGCTCCGAAACATCTGGATGTCGGCTATATAATTTTCGCCAGAGTCCATCCATACTTTGACTGAGGCCATCGGACAACATAAGATAAGTGGCATACTGTGACACATGAAAATTCTTTTACCATTTTATGTGGAAAAATAAGTGCAAGCAAATAAGTCCATGTCATCAATATTTGTAAACACTATTCGAGTGGCAAAAAATCACTATTTGTAAACACCATTGGTGTGGCAAAATTCACCAACAACGATCAAGGTGCCTAATGATTTTTAAAGCCATAGAGTAATTGGCTTACAGACATGATAGCTACATTTTTACAGCTACATATGAAGGCACATACTTGATCATATTCAGGATTCTCCTACATAGCACGTCCTATTCCTTTTTACAATTTTAGGTGGTACAAGAAAGGCACTTGGTGCCCTTAATTCAATTGATTTAGAGGTGCTCCTTAACCAGATGGGATCCATATCTCAAAATGCTTCTGAAAGTTTTGCCTCACAACATACAAATAATAAGACTTCTTTATATCTGCTTAGCATGGTTTACAAATCAGCTGAATATAAGCATTTAAAAAAATATATTAAACATCACCCACCTTAGCATGTAAAGATTTCATGTTGGGAAAGAATATTTCTTGAACTGTAGTCTGTGATCAGGTACAAATTGAACTTATTGCTAAATTAGGCCATTGGTCACCCTTTTCTAACTAATTTCCTCATTCTATCAGTCTCCCTTTTTAAAGTAACATGCTACTGTAGTAGGTTTTATTTATTGTCCTCCCTCTACTGATTTATGTCAAATTTTATTGCATTATGATTATTCGGTCATTTACCCTGCTCACACTGCAGACTTCAGGCCTCTGTGTTACACATTGCAACAATTTAACACATTTGACACTAATTATGTTCGGCAGTACTTACAGCTTCTAAGGCTTCCTTCCTTGTATTTAGAGAATCTAATTCCTGCTGATAAACCTCCAATTCCTAGAAAAAATAAATAAAATTCTGATATCTTAAACATGACTTTAGAAATATTTACCATGCTTAAGCAGAGTGCAGGAAGCTACAATTTTCTATAGAAAGAGAAATTCAAAGACAAGGAATCATGATATGAAACTGGAGGGAGGGAGGCTCGATCAGGGTAAGTATAAGGAAATAATTCTTCATGGAGAAGGTGGTAGATGACTGGAACAGCCTACCAGCATTGATGGTGGAAATCAGCATTGTGACAGATCTCAAGTGTGCTTGAAACAAATACAGATGGTACTGATGAGAACAAAAGTATGGGGAGGATGGGTAAAATAAATGTGTTTGCGTTTGGCAGGGAAGGAAAAGAACTGAATGTTCTAAATATAAGAATTTATATATTTATTTGCACAGAATGGTAGAAGATCAAAAACAGAAGAAACAAAATCGACTTCACTAAGGAGTGGTATCCTGCAGACAGAAGAAAGCTGGGATGCAAAGCTGGGATGAGTAGTGTAGAGAGGAGCAACCAGGCAGACTAGATAGGTCAACTGGTCTTTATCTTCCGCCATCCACTATTTATTTATGTACATACATAATTAGCAACAAATATGGTACAAATAGTAAGAACATAAGAACATAAGAAAATGCCATACTGGGTCAGACCAAGGGTCCATCAAGCACAGCATCCTGTTTCCAACAGTGGCCAATCCAGGCCATAAGAACCTGGCAAGTACCCAAAACCTAAGTCTATTCCATGTAACCATTGCTAATGGCAGTGGCTATTCTCTAAGTAAGTACAAAAACAATCATCTGTCATTTACAAATCAAACAGAAGAAAAAACTACTTTATTATGAAACACTTTTTTCATTTCAGCATATCCAAGAGGGATAATCACTGGGTGACAAACACAAATGTTTAGCCATTTTTTCCTTTTTTTGTTTAACATAGAAAGGATGGCAGAAAAAGACCAAACAGCCCATCTAGTCTGCCCAGCAAACTCCCATACTTAGTTACCCATACTTATCAGTTTCAAAGACCGCAAAGGTCAGGGCCCTTGTTGGTTACTGTTTGATTCCAATTTCCTGCCAGCTCCTGCCGTTGAAGCAGAGAGTAATATTGGAGTTGCATCAAAAGTGAAGTATCAGGCTTAGTGGTTAAGGATAGTAACTGCCGCATTAAGCAAGTTACCGCCATGCTTATTTGTTTTCCCAGACTGTACAGTTCAATGTCTTTGGTGGTTGTCTGACTGTAACTCCTCTTTTCCACATTTCCCCTTGCCGTTGAAGCAGGGAGCAATGTTGGAGTTACATTAACTGTAAGAAGGTTTATTGGATAAGGATAGTAATCACCATTCCAGCAAGCTACCCCCATACCTCTTTTAATTCATTCCCATCCTCTAGGCTTTAGGGATCCACAGTGTTTATCCCATGCCCCTTTGAAATCCTTCACAATTTTAGTCGTCACTTCTTCCTCCAGAAGGGTATTATTCCAGGCATCCACCACCCTCTCCGTGAAGAAATATTTCCTGACATTGGTTCAAAGTCTTCCTCCCTGGAGATTCAAATCGTAACACCTAGTTCTACTTTTTTTATTTAATGCTTTTTATATAGCATCGCTCCAGCGAATGATCAATGTGTGGAGACAGACGAAGAAATGGCAGAAATATTAAACGAATACTTCAGCTCTGTGTTCACTAAAGAAGACCCTGGAGAAGGACCATCTCTACACAACAAGAAACTGGAGGGAAGTGGAATAGATGAAAATCCTTTTACAGTAGAAAATGTGTGGGAAGAGCTAAAGAACCTGAAAGTGGACAAAGCCATGGGGCCTGATGGGATTCATCCAAGGATATTGAGGGAGCTCAGAGATGTTCTGGCGGGTCCGCTGTGTGACCTGTTCAATAGATCCCTAGAAACGGGAGTGGTGCCGAGAGACTGGAGAAGAGCGGTGGTGGTCCCGCTTCACAAGAGTGGGAACAGGGAGGAGGCTGGCAACTACAGGCCGGTTAGCCTCACTTCAGTGGTGGGAAAAGTAATGGAGTCTCTGCTGAAAGAGAGAATAGTGAACTATCTACAGTCCGGAGAATTGATGGACCAGAGGCAACATGGATTCACCAGGGGAAGATCCTGTCAGACAAATCTGATTGACTTTTTTGACTGGGTAACCAAGGAATTGGACCAAGGAAGAGCGCTCGATGTCATATACTTGGATTTCAGCAAAGCTTTTGATACGGTTCCGCACAGGAGACTGGTGAATAAAACGAGAAGCTTGGGAGTGAGTGACAAGGTGGTGACCTGGATTGCAAATTGGTTGACGGACAGAAGACAATGTGTGACGGTAAACGGAACCTTCTCTGAAGAGAGAGCGGTTTTAAGTGGTGTACCGCAAGGATCGGTGTTGGGACCGGTCCTGTTCAATATCTTTGTGAGCGACATTGCGGACGGGATAGAAGGTAAGGTTTGTCTTTTTGCGGATGACACTAAGATCTGCAACAGAGTGGACACGCCGGAAGGAGTGGAGAGAATGAGACGGGATCTAAGGAAACTGGAAGAGTGGTTGAAGATATGGCAGCTGAGATTCAATGCCAAGAAGTGCAAAGTCATGCATATGGGGAGCGGAAATCCGAATGAACTGTATTCGATGGGGGGGGAAAGGCTGACGTGCACGGAGCAGGAGAGGGACCTTGGGGTGATAGTGTCTAATGATATGAAGTCTGCGAAACAATGCGACAAGGCGATAGCAAAAGCCAGAAGAATGCTGGGCTGCATAGAGAGAGGAATATCGAGTAAGAAAAGGGAAGTGATTATTCCCTTGTACAGGTCCTTGGTGAGGCCTCACCTGGAGTACTGTGTTCAGTTCTGGAGACCGTATCTACAAAAAGACAAAGACAAGATGGAAGCGGTACAGAGAAGGGCGACCAGGAAGGTGGAGGATCTTCATCGCATGACGTACGAGGAGAGATTGAAGAATCTAAATATGTACACCCTGGAGGAAAGGAGGAGCAGAGGTGATATGATACAGACTTTCAGATACTTGAAAGGTTTTAATGATCCAAAGGCAACGACAAACCTTTACCATAAGAAAAAAATCAGCAGAACCAGGGGTCACGATTTGAAGCTCCAGGGAGGAAGATTCAGAACCAATGTCAGGAAGTATTTCTTCACGGAGAGGGTGGTGGATGCCTGGAATGCCCTTCCGGAGGAAGTGGTGAAGACCAGAACTGTGAAGGACTTCAAAGGGGCGTGGGATAAACACTGTGGATCCATAAAGTCAAGAGGCCGCCAATGAAGAGTGGGTGACTCGCCAGAATGATGGCTACTGCCTGGAGACAATACCCTTATTCAATAAACATACACATGGTTACTGTGACTCCAACATCACTCTAAGCTTCAACAGCAAGAGGAAATGTGGAAAAAAGGATTTGCACTCACAAAGACGGGAGTAGCTGGCTTGTTACGGCGGTTACTACCCCAAACCAAATATCCAAATTACTACCTCCACCTTCCTCTATTCCTGATGCCTTTCAACTAGCTTGATCACTCCATTCTTATACTTCACTTCAATGCATATCCAGCATAGTTCTCTGCTTCAACAGCAGGGGAAAAGAAAAACTGTTACTTCACACATCCAGCAGAGCTCTCTGCTTAAACGGCAGGGGAGAAGAAAAAAGGATTCACACTCACAAAGCGGGGAGTAGCTGGCTTGTTACGGCGGTTACTACCCCAAACCAAATGTGCCTGATACTTCACTTTCAATGCATATCCAGCATAGCTCTCTGCTTCAACGGCAGGGGAGAAGAAAAAAACTGATACCTCACGCATATCCAGCATAGCTCCCTGCTTCAACGGCAGGGGAGAAGATAAACAACCAATAAGGGCTGTATCACATAATCTGGGTAAAAACAAATAAGCATGGGTGTAGCTTGCTTATTGCGGCGGTTACTACCCCTACTACCTCTAACTACTCAAGCTAGATATTTCACTTGGATGCAGCTCCATCACCGCTCTCTACATTAATGGTGGGGGTGGAAGGGAATTAGAACCAAGAGCTAAGAGAAACAGATAAGTATGAGAGAAGAAATGAGGGAAGCTTGCTGGGCAGACTGGATGGGCCATTTGGTCTTCTTCTGCCGTCATTTCTATGTTTCTATGTTTCTATGTTCTATAATGATCACAACAGTTCACATAGATTGCATATAAGTACAGTGTGATATCACATGATTTACATAATTATTAAAAAGAAGAAATAATTGTTAAGTAAAAGTTATAATATTAATATATTTTCTATAACAGTCAGAGGATGCAACACAATTCATTAGGTAAGAGTTTTTGTTAAAGTGTTCAAAAAGGATAGGAAGAGGTTCTGATATATTAGAGTATAAATCTATAACCAGTGTAAAGATAAAAGATTTATGTTAGTTCATAGGCTTTTTTGAAAAGCCAGGTCTTCAGTTCTTGTTTAAATTTCTTTTTTTTTGTTAAAATTCTTAAAGGACCAGGTAGGGTGTTCCAAAGTTTAGGTCCTGCAAAAGAGAATAGACAATCTCTTATATGAGATATGTGAATGTTTTGATTGGAGGGAATTCTTAGAGTGCCTTTATTTTTTTTATCTTAGATTTCTTGGTGGATAGTTTTGTTGAATAGAAATTCCAGGAGGAGCTGGATCAATATTATTGATGATGTTGAAGATGAGTGATAATACTTTGTATTGTATTCTATAAATTATAGGAAGCCAGTGAAAATCAATTAATGAGGGAGGAATATGATAAAATTTTCTTTTTCCAATGAGGAGTCTGGCAATTGCATTTTGGAATAATTGTAGAGGTTTAGTGATATCTGCAGGGAGGCCAAGTAATAGGGAGTTGCAATAGTCTATTTTTGAAATATTTCAAAATTATAAAAATTGAAATATGCAATAGTCTATGTTTGATAAAAGTCTTTCCAATGGAAAAGGTTTGTTGTTGACCATGGATCATTAAAACATTTCAAATATCCGAAGGTCTCTTATCATATCACCCCTGTTCCTCCTCTCCTCCAGGGTATACATATTCAACCTCTCCTCATAAGTCTTTTGATGGAGACCACCCACCATTTTGGTCGCTCTTCTCTGGACCGCTTCCATCCTTTCTCTGTCCTTTTTGAGATATGGTCTCCAGAACTGAACACAGTACTCTAGGTGAGGCCTCACCCTGCGGCCTTCTACAAGCTATGGCTGGGCCCATGCAGCAACACAGTGATTGCAAAAAGGAACATGTGAGCCATGGGTCTCAGGCGTAGCGAGTTCGCGGAGCTCGCACCCAGCGCTTCTGTGCAGCTCACGTCATCACCGGAAGTCTGGCATATGAGTTTTCTAACCTCACAACCTCCTTCCTCTCCAGCAGAAAGATTTCTTACCAACTGTAGGCACAATCGCCTGTCCCTGAGTTGTTTAAGCAATTGAGTAGAATTATGTGGTCTAGCATGTCGAAAGTTGCTGGGAAATTGAGCAGGATAAGCAGAGTCGGAGATTCTATCGAGATCTCACTATAGGTCATCAAGAATTGCTACCAGAGTGGTTTCTGTGCTACAAATGGGTTTAAAATGAGGCTGGAAAGGAGGCTTTTTTCAGTTATGATATTCAACATTTTGGTATAGAACACATTTTCGCTTTTCCAACATATAACAGGTTATGGAGAAATCTGTAATTATCAGGCAGCTGTTGGTCAAGTGAAAGTTTGTTAAGCAGAGACATTATGGCCCAAAGCCATCTTGTCCTGTCGCATTCCCCAGCTTCAGCCCCTGAAACACAGTGAATAGGTTTCCTGGTCCGAGACTGGTTTGTTTAGTTGCTCACCTTGTTCTGAAGTGACTTTCGGCCACTGCAAGTCTCGAAAAAGACTATCTGTGGCTTCCCTGTCCCTACCTTTTTGGACATATAAATTCTGGTAAAAGTCCAGGAAGTGCTTTGAGACTTTCGTAGGGACAGTTTTGTAAACCCCAGCCTGATCTCTAATACCTACTATTATGGATTTTAGATTTCTGGGCCGCAATAAATTAGAAGTAGTCTGCTAGCCTTGTTTCCCTGCTTGTATAGCTGATATTGATAAAAGCGCAATGATTTAGAGGCTCGCTGGTGCAAAAGAAGGTTTAGAGTTTCCCTCACCTGCTCTACTTAACCCTTGGTAGATGTTGACATGGCGTTCACGTGGTTCTTCTGTGCATTTTTAAGCTCAGCACTCAAACGCAGAATTTCGGCATTGCGTTGCTTATTCACTTTTGCCGTGTAAGCTATGATGTTCCCTCGCAGGACTGCCTTCCCCGCCTCCTAAAGTGTAGTATGAGTGACATCTGGAGTGGTGTTAAATTCTATATATTCTTTCCAGCAGTTTTGTAAATAGGGGTGGAACACTATCTAACTACAGATCGGGCCTCATGCGCCAGGAGAAAGGTCCCCTTGATCTCTTGCCACAGGTCATAACAATATTGACCGGAGCATGATCGGATATGGAAATGACGCCTATTGAGGCGTCCTTCACTCCAGGAAACCTTTTTTCAGAAACCAGCAAATAATCTAAGCCGGAGTATGAATGATGAGGGTTGGAGAAAAAAGTAAAATCCTGCTCCGCTGGGTGCAATATTTGCCACACATCTCAAAGCTACAACTCTTGAAAGAGAAAATGTACGCCTGAGCGCAGATCATGCTGCGTGTCCCGGCCGCGCTGGTGCCACGACCAGGCCTGCTTATCTCGGGTTCCCCTCTGCGAAGCCCGGGCCATCCTCCCTTGCAGCTGCACCCAGCCTGCATTATGGCTGAGTTTTGTATGCTATGTCACCAATGTACCATTTACAATGTACACTGTTTAGTGTTCGATCCCTTGTCCTGACGTAGCTTCACAAGAGTCTTTGAGAGAAGTGAAAGTGGAGGGAATGCATAGAGGAGACTGGTGGCCCATAAGAGGGAGAACGCGTCTCCTGGTAGTGAATGTTGGCTGCGAGTGAGTGTGGTTTCCGATTCTTCAGGACCTCTCTTCCCGACCACTCGTGCGGCTGAAAAGTGCAACTCAGCCTGTCTGCCAACACATTGTCCACTCCCGGCAAATAGGTGGCCCTGAGGTACATCGAGTGGGAAAGGGCCTCCGCCCATATCTGTGCAGCTTCCTGACACAGGAGGTAGGAGCCCGTCCCTCCCTGCTTGTTGATGTACCACATGGCCACCTGGTTGTCTGTCTGAATCAGGATGACCTGGTGGGAGAGGCTATCCTGAAACACTCTGAGAGCATATCTGATTGCTCGTAGTTCCAGGAAATTGATTTGGTAATTGGCTTCCTCTGGAGACCAAGACCCTTGAGTTTGTAAATTGGCAACTTCTGCTCCCCAGCCGAGGTTGGAAGCATCGGTGGTAAGGGTTACTTGAGGTTCTGGAGTCTGGAAAGATAGGCCTTGGCGGAGATTGGTCTGATTTTTCGCCCAAGCTAGAGACTGACGAAGTGGGTTGGTGATGTAGATAATAGTTGATAGTGGTTGAATGGATTGAGTCCATTGTGACTGTACAGTCCACTGCATGACTCTCATGGCCAAGCGGGCCATTGGGGTAACATGCACTAAAGATGCCATGTCTCCCAGTAAGATGATGAAATGGCGTGCAGTTGAGCGTTGTTGAGATTGTAGCTGGTGTGCGAGAGAATTGAGAGTGAGAGCTCGTTCTCGAGGCAGAAATGCCTTTGCTTTAAAGGTGTCCAAGTCCGTCCCTATGAATGACACAGTTTGAGATGGGACTAAGCAGGATTTTTTGTAATTGATGAGAAATCCTAGAGAGATCAGAGTGTGTAAGGTAAGACATAGGGACGTCAGAGCAGCTTGCTGAGTGGGAGCCCTGATCAACCAATCGTCAAGATAGGGGTAGACGTGAACACCTTGGGTCCTGAGGAATGCTGCTACTACTACGAGACACTTGGTGAAAACTCATGGTGCAGATGCTAGGCCGAATGGGAGCACTCAGTATTGACAGTGCCTACCAGGAATCTCAGAAATCTGCGATGAGACAGAGTTATTGCAATGTGTGTGTAAGCGTCCTGGAGATCTAGAGAGCAGAGCCAGTCTTCCTTTTGCAGAAGACGAAGGCGGGAACCCAAGGTTACCTTCTTGAACTTTTCTCGTTGGAGGTACTTGTTGAGGGCACGCAGGTCCAGAATTGGACGAACACCGCCTGACTTTTGGGGGATTAGAAAGTACCAGGAATAGAATCTGAGGCCCTGTTGGGAGTAGGGCACTGGTTCAATTGCTCTGGATTGAAGAAGGAGGGAGACCTCCTGGTCCAGGAGTAGTGAGTGGTCTGATGTTCTCCAATTCAACCGAGGTGGGGAATCCAGTGGGATGGAGAGAAAGTTCAGGTGATAACCTTGAGATATTATGGCAAGGATCCACTGGTCCGAGGAGATTGTGTTCCAGATGTTGTTGAAATGACACAAACGACCTCCCACTGGTAGATGCGGCAGTGGAAGTTGGCTGCTGCTCTCTATGCAGGAGTCAAAAACCAGAAGCAGGGCCCGGCTGAGGAGTTGCTTGAGGTTTTTGTTTATGAGGTTGTCAGGACTGGGCCTTTTGGAAAAGCTTTGTGGGACGACCTATAGACAATGGTGGGTAGGACCTCTTTTGACGATAGAACAACTTCTTAGAGTCCTTCCTGAATGGTTGTTTGGCCGAAAAGTCAAAAGGCATTTGGTGAAGAGTCTCATGATGATCCTTGAGCTGTGCCACTGTTTGTTGGATCTGTTCACCAAACAGATTGTCTCCAATGCAAGGCAGATCGGACAATCTGTCTTGGACTTCAGGACGTAAGTCCGAAGACTTAAGCCAGGCCCATTTTCTTGCAGAAATAGCAGCTGCTGAAACCCTGGTAGTGGTGTCGAAGATGTCATAAGAGGACCTTATTTCATGTTACCCTGCTTCAAAAACTTCGTGGACCAGGGTTTGTAGCTGCACCTGGAATTGCTGAGGCAGGGACTGGTGATTCAATTGAGATTTTTGGAAACCTGGAGCTGATTGGACCAAGTATGTGGTATCTGCTTTGCAGTTTACTGGTGCTACCGAACCAGGGTGTTCCCAATTCATTTTGAGAAGATCCAAAAGAAGTTGATGGATAGGGATGGAGGTAATTTCTTTGGGAGCATCCAGAAATTGTAACAGCTCCATCATCTGATGTCTATCGTCTTACTCAGTCTGTAGTTGGAAGGGAACCAACTCAAACATTTCCTTCACAAATTTGATGAAGGACAAGTCCTCTGGGGGAGAATGCTTCCTGCTTTCGGTAGGAGAGGGTGGAGATGGTAAATCATCGGGGTCTGGGGACGAATCATCAGTCCAGGTGTCATAAGGATCAACACCGGTCCCTCTAGGCACCTGAGAGGGACGGGAGGAAGGTAGTCCCGAAGGTCCCAGTCTAGGCTACGAAGGCATCGAGGGAATTATGGGAGGCGCCGATGAAGGCATCGAGGGCATTGATGGACGGATCGGCGGTACCGATGACGGTAACGGTATCGATGTCGTCGATGGTTGAGGCATCGGCAGGACTCTCGATGGAGGAAGACGGAACAGTGTTTCTCCTCCCGATGACAGAACAAGAGGAGAGGGCACCGGAGCCATCAGTGACCCCAGATCCATCGGTGGAAAAGCGGCTATAAGCGTTTCCATCCTCGAGAGCAGCAGTGCCAGTGCTGCCGGAATGGGATCGGTGGTCGGTTCCACAATCGGCACCAGTTTCGGCATCGGAGGAACCTGGAATCTGTGCATCGCCTTGTCGATGGCCTCCTGGACCATTCGGACCAGCTCTTCACGGAGACCTGGAGCAATCAGCCCCGGTTCTGGAAGGGGAGAAGGAGGCAGAGGTGTAGCCGGAGGGACCACCATTAAAGGCGGAGTCGCGGCTCCCATTACCCATCCGGGTGAAGGTTGCCTCGGTGACCTGGTCTCAGAAAGGGTCGATGCCTTTTCTGTACGAGGTTTCTTCGATGGCAGCTCAGACGATGGCGAGGTCAATGATTTGCCTTCGTCAATGGTATGAGGCTTTCAGTGTTGATGCCAATGTTTCTCTCTACGATCATCTCGATCCTGAGAGGGAGCAGAGGTAGTAGATGGCTGGGAAGTCATCGACGCTGGACGGACACCGGCCAGTGCCCGATACTGGCGCGACGTGAACGGTGCCTGTTCGGACGACGTCGAAGCTATGGATGGCGTCAGAGTTTGAGACGGAAAGAGACGTTCCATCTTCTCCATTCTGGCTTTTTCGATCTTTTGGTGTCATTAATGTAGAGATTACTTACCTGATAATCTCGTTTTCCTTAGTGTATGCAGATGGACTCATTACAAATGGGTATAGTGTGCTCGTGCTAGCAGTTGGAGACGGATCTGACATCAGCACGGGTACATATACCCCCGCAGGAAGTGCAGCAACTCAGTAATCTTCCTTGCAAAAGCTGTTATGGATATATGTGTGACTGACCAATCAATTCAATAAACATGATTACCCTGACCGACTGATAGTAGCTGGAGACCGCCAGTGTTCTCAACCGGAAGGCGTCGACACCCGGCAGGGTGGAGGCCCTATATAAGAAAACATGGCTTACCGTGACCCGGTGAATCCCCATGTATACCGGCAGCCGGGCGGGATGCTGAGTTCATCTGCATACACTAAGGAAAACGAGATTATCAGGTAAGTAATCTCTACATTTCCTAGCGTGTAGCAGATGGACTCATTACAAATGGGATGTACAAAAGCTATTCCCGGACTGGGTGGGAGGCTGCCCGAGGTCCGTTAAGGATCGCCCTTCCAAATGATGTGTCTTCCCTAGCCTGGACGTCCAGATGGTAGAATCTGGAGAAAGTATGGAGGGAGGTCCGTTGCTGCCTTACATATCTCCGCAGGTGACAGCATCCTAGTTTCTGCCCAGGAGGCCGCTTGGGCCCTGGTAGAGTGAGCCTTGACTCATAGAGGTGGTGGTTTTCCCACTTCTACACAGGCCGCCATGATAACTTCCTTGATCCAGCGAGCAACAGTCGCCCGTGAGGCCGCTTCTCCTTGCTTCTTCCCACTCCGAAGGACGAATAGATGGTCCGTCTTTCGTACTGCTTCTGACATTTCCAGGTATCGGGACAGCAATCTGCCGATGTCGAGATGGCGCAGTCTTCGACCTTCTTCGGACTTCTCCAAACCTTCCGTGGTTGGCAAGGATATGGTTTGGTTGAGGTGGAAGTGTGAGACTACTTTGGGTAAGAAGGAGGGAACTGTGCGAAGATGGATAGCCCCTGGAGTGATTCTGAGAAACGGATCGCGGCAAGACAGCGCTTGTAGCTCGGAGATGCGGCGTGCTGAGCATACGGCCAGCAAGAACACCATCTTCAAGGTTAACAAACAAAGGGACAGGCCTCGGAGGGGTCTGAAGGCGGGTCCCGCTAGGAATTCCAAGACTAGATTGAGGTTCCACAGGGGTACTGGCCACTTCAGTGGCAGGCGAATGTGTTTGACTCCTTTCAGGAAATGGGAAATGTCGGGTGTGTGGCAATGCTATTGCCGTCACTCCTGGGGCCGTAGCAGGATAGCGCTGCCACCTGAACCTTGATTGAACTGAGAGACAGACCCTTCTGAAGTCCATCTTGCAGAAAATTCAGAATGATGGGGATTTTAGCGGCATGCGGATTGGTGCTGCGAGTTTCGCACCAGGCTTCAAATACTCTCCAGATCCTTATATAAGTTAGTGATGTGGAGAACTTTCGTGCTCGGAGGAGTGTGTCTATTACCGGCCCCGAGTACCCCCTTTTCTTCAGTCGAGCCCTTTCAATGGCCAGACCGTAAGAGAGAACTGAGCTGGATTCTCGTGGAGGATGGGACCTTGTCTCAGCAGGTCCCTGTGTGGAGGCAGGGGTAGTGGATTCCCTGCCAGCAGTCTTTTCATGCCTGCGTACCAGGATCTTCTTGGCCAGTCCGGGGCCACTAGAAGAACTAGGCCTCTGTGCCGCTGAATCTTGTGTATAATGGCGCCCAGCAGGGGCCAGGGAGGAAAAGCATATAGCAGGATCCCCTGAGGACATGGCTGTACTAGAGCGTCGATCCCGTGGGAGAGAGGATCTCGTCTGCGACTGAAGTATCTGGGTACTTGAGCATTGGACCTGTCCGCTAGTAGGTCCATGCCCGGAGTCCCCCACTGATCCACAATCATCTGGAATGCTGTGGGCGACAGCTGCCATTCCCCCGGGTTTAGGCTTTCTCTACTGAGGAAGTCTGCCGTGGTGTTGTCCTTCCCGGCGATGTGGACGGCGGAGATGTCCTGAAGATTCGCCTCCGCCCAAGCCATCAGGGGGGCTATTTCTAAGGATACCTGTCGGCTTCTGGTTCCGCCCTGTCGGTTGATGTAGGCCACCGTGGTGGCGTTGTCCGACATCACTCTGACTGCTCTGTTTCGAAGTCTGTGGGCAAATCGCAGGCATGCTAACCTGACTGCCCGTGCCTCTAGTCGATTGATATTCCACCCTGACTCTTCTCTGTTCCACCGCCCTTGAGCGGTGAGCTCTTCGCAGTGGGCTCCCCAGCCACTCAGGCTGGCATCTGTAGTGAGCAAGGTCCAGGTTGGGGAGGACATTCTTGACCCCCGGCTCATGTGGCCGGGCTGCAGCCACCACCGTAACTGATTCCGTGCTCTGGCCGATAGAGATAGATGCACGGTGTAGTTCCATAATCGTGGACGCCAACCGAGATAGGAGGGCGCACTGTAACGGTCTCATATGGGCCCGTGCCCATGGTATCACCTCCAGAGTGGAGGCCATTAGGCCGAGGACCTGTAGGTAATCCCAAGCTGTGGGCCGAGCGGTGCTTAGCAGATTCTGTAAGCGATCCCGGAGTTTTGATTTCCTCTTGGAGGTCAGGCTGATCTTGTCTTCCTTGGTGTCGAACCGGACACCTAGGTATTCCAGCGACTGCGAAGGCTGTAGGAAACTCTTGTGTATGTTGACTACCCATCCTAGGCTTTCCAGAAGAGATATAACTCGGTTGGTTGCCTGGTGGCTCTCCTCCGGCGATTTTGCCCTGATCAGCCAATCTTCTAGGTAGGGAAGGACGAGAATGCCTTCCTTCCTGAGGGACGCCGCCACCACTACTATTGCCTTGGTAAAGGTCCGTGGCGCGGTGGCTAACCTGAAGGGTAGAGCCCGGAACTGAAAGTGCTGATCCAGGACTTTGAAGCGTAAGTAGCGCTGGTGATCCCGATGAATTGGGATATGCAAATAGGCCTCTGAGAGATCCAGGGATGTGAGATACTCCCCTGGCTGTATCGCACTTCGGACTGACCGCAGAGTTTCCATGCGAAATCTTGGGACCCGTAAGTGCTGGTTGACTGACTTGAGGTCCAGGACGGGTCTGAAGGTGCCCCCTTTCTTGGGGACAATGAAATAAATGGAGTAATGCCCAGAATTTATGTCCCATGCAGGCACTGGGATTATGGCTTTTAGGGACAGGAGTCTCTCCAAGGTAGCTGCCAGCGCCGCCCTCTTGAGGGGCGGACAAGGCAATTCCACAAACTTGTCCGGAGGGAGATGGAGGAAGTCCAGGTAATACCCTTCCCGGACAATGGTGAGGACCCACTGGTCCGAAGTAATCTCGACCCACCTGCGGTAAAATAGGGTTAGAGTGCCCCCTATGGCTTCTTTCCCCAGATGGGTCGGCTGATTCTCATTGTGGGGTGCGGCTGGGACCCAAACCCGAGCCGGTTCCCCTCTTGCTGTGCCTGATCCGAAAGGACTGGTCCCTGGTCTCAGAACAAGGAGCTTGGTAGCGAGTCCTGTAAGGATTGAAGCGTTGAGAGCTTCTACCTCTGGATGGTCTAGGAAAAGGGCGCTGGGTCCTCCTTGACCTGTCTTCGGGTAGACAGGGTAATGGAGATGCGCCCCATTTATTAGCCAGTTTCTCTAGGTCGCTGCCGAACAGAAGGGATCCCTTAAAGGGCATTCTTGTAAGACGTGTCTTGGAGGAGGAGTCGGCCGACCAATTTCGTAGCCAGAGGTGTCTTCTGGCTGCCACTGAGGATGACACTCCCTTGGCTGTTGTACGGACTAAGTTGGAGGCCGCGTCAGTGAGGAATGAGAGGGCTGATTCCATGTCTTCTCCTGGGGTGTTGTTCCTGGCTTGTGATAAACAGGAACGCATCACCACGGTGCAGCAGGTCGCAATTCGAAGGGACATGGCTGCCACCTCAAATGCTTGTTTCAGAATGGCGTCCATGCGCCGGTCATGTGCATCCTTGAGGGCCGCCCCTCCCTCCACCGGAATGGTGGTGTGCTTTACAATGGCGCTAACTATGGCGTCTACCATCGGGCACGCCAGCAGCTCCTTGGTCGCTGGGTCTAGGGGGTACATGCTAGACAAAGCCCAACCCCCTTTGAATGAAGCGTCTGGCGCATTCCATTCCAGATCGATTAACTGCTGTGCTGCTTGTAAGAGGGGAAAATGGTGAGCCGTTGGACGCAGGCCCTCTAGCATGGGGTTCATTCTAGGTTCCCCTGGGGTGCCCTGGCCCGGGATAGCCAGCTCCGACAGGCATTGAGATACCAGGTCTGGGAGATCCTCCTTAGGAAAGAAGCGTCTCATGGTTCGATATGGTTCTATCCCCGAGGGGAGTTCTCCCTCCTCGGGGGGCTCGCCATCTTCTTCAGAATAATCCGAGTCCCCATAAGTGGGGCTTCCGGGTGGCGGGTGGCCATGCTAAGGTCTTGAGGGACCCGGGGCAGGGTCATCCGGTACGTATGGGTCCGGTTGGGGATCAGACTGCATCTTGACGAAGGCATGAATCCCCTTAAATAATTCCACCCAGGAGAGGGAAGCAGGTTCTAGCTGTAGGGGCACTAGGTCTGTGAGGTTCCCTGGCTGCTCATTGTGGCCTGCTAGGTTCGGGGTGTTCCCTGAGGAACTGGCAGTCAAACTGGGCTGACACCGGCCCTGACCTGGAACTCCCAGGGCCTCCTCATATTGGGCACATAGGGAGTCTGCTTCCTCGCTCTGTGTGGCTCTGAGGTGGCATGCAGAGCAGAGGCCTAGAGCTCTTATGCCTGATTCTGGAGGTGCTGGCTCTGTGGACGCCTGGGCTCTCATACGCTCCATTGCGTCTATTATTTCTATGTGCCAGTGTGCTCCCAGCCTCAAGTATGCACCTTGTACAATGTGCGAAAGCTGTGCGTCTATCAATGTGCGCCTATCAGCGTGCGCCTACCAGCGTGCGCTTATCAATGTGCGCTATCAGCGTGCGCCTATCAATGTGTGCCTGTGTATCTGCGCCTAGGAATATGCGCTTATCACTGTACACCTATCAGCGTGCCCTTATCAACGCTATCAACGTGCGCCTATCTACGTGCGCCTATGAACGCTATCAACGCGCGCCTAACAACGTGCGCCCTCACAGGGCAGAGGGCGACGGCGAGCCGGCAGGCAAAATGGTGGGCTGCCACGTAGGCAGACCCCGCTAATCCTCGCTCTCCGGAGACCAGTAAAGTAAAGATGTACGCCTTACCTGATCTTCGGCGCTTCCCGGCTTCAACCCGGGCGGTCTCCGGCTGCGGGGGGAGAGGGTGATTACCGTCACCGCCGCGCTCGAGGAAGTGCACCCGCTGCCTCTAGGCCGCGCCCGAACTCGTCTTGCTTGGGGGCCAAGTCCTCACTGCAAACGGATCGGGACCGAGGCTGCCTCTATGCCGCGCCCGAGCCCTTCTCACTCGGAGGCTAGGTCCCTGCCGCGAGTCGGCCACCGGACCGAGGCTCTTACCTCCGAGGGACCACGGAAATCACCTCGGGAAACTCAACTGGGGGAGGGACCCGAGGGTATCACCGCAGGAGTGCGGGGCTCGTCTTTAGGTAGGATTCTTCTATGAATTTAGTTGTTAGAATTTGGGAGAACGCTCAGCGAGCGTTAGGTAGCTCCAAACTGCTTTGGAGACGGAAATTACTGAGCGTCTGCACTTCCTGCAGGGGTATATGTACCACGTGCTGACGTCACATCCGTCTCCAACTGCTAGCACGAGCACACTATACCCATTTGTAATGAGTCCATCTGCTACACGCTAGGAAATATACAATTAAAACATAGATGCATAAATTAACAGTGGGAGAGATGAAGAGGGAGAGGTTGGTGGTGAAAAAGGGAGGACAAGGAAATAAAGGGAAAAGGAGGAAGGTAATAATCTTGGTATTTATTCATCTTTGGAATGGACTTGTAGCGTTGTTAATTATAAGTTCATATTGCTGCACAATGGCTGATGCTAGATGTTAATTCAGTATCTCTCTTGCATGGGTCTGGTTGGTAGTATTGATTGAAGTTAGATTGTTGAATTAAATCATTAATGTAGACTTTGTGAAAAAGGAAAGTCTTAAGATCCTTCTTGAACGTTTTTATATTAGTTTGAGTTCTTAAATAAGGTGGTAGCGAGTTCCATTTTTTAGGACAGGCAATGGAGAATGCTCTATTTCTTGTTGTTCATAGATGGGCATCTTTGATGGGAGGAATTAATAGACGAGAGGTGTTATTTGATCGAAGATTCCTATTGTTATTCTGTGGAGTGATTTTCAAGCTTGTTTTATGGTGATTTGTGTATAATGGTCAAAGTCTTATATTCAATTCAGGATTTAATAGGAAGCCAATTTGTGTATAATGGTCAAAGTCTTATATTCAATTCAGGATTTAATAGGAAGCCAATGTAGTGAATTTAAAATTGGGGTGATGTGATCATTCTTTTTTTTTCCAGTTAAAATTCTGGCTGCTGAATTTTGAATAATCTGCAGAGGCTTGATGTTAATATATGGATGGCCAATCATGAGGGAATTAGAGTAGTCAATGGTTGAGAAAATTATTAGTTGTAAAACTGTTATGAAATCTACTGAATTTAGAAAAGGTTTTATCCGCCTTAGGATTAGGAGTTTGTGATATCCTTCTTTGATTTTGATAGTTATGTGGTTATTGTAAGATAGGTTATTATCAATTATTACTCCAAGGATTCTGGCGTGAGTGACAGGGGATATTGGGTTAATATGATTGTTTGTTGCGAATAGAGGTAGTGGTGTTATATTGGTTTTTTGTTCATGATAAGTAATTCGGTTTTATCAATTATGAGTTGATTATGAGTTTTAATTTTGTAAGGAGTTGTTTTATTGATTCAAGTAGTATAGAAGTGTCTTTATATGTTTCATCAATGGAGTTTTTTTATGGGAATTAAAAGTTGTATGTCATCTGCGTAGAGGTAGTGGGTGATTTGCAGCTCGTTTAGTAGCTGGCAAATTGGTAAAAGGTATACATTGAATAGAGTGGGAGATAACCCTGAACCTTGTGGAACTCTAGTATTGAGGTTAATTTTCTTAGAGAAAATTAAAATTGACATATTTCCTTTTATTTTAGTTAATTTTGTACTTATTTGTGGAAGGTTACTAATTGATTGTATCATGCACAATTATTTTCCCTAAGTGAACAACAGACTCTGATCAGTAGTATTCATGCCCATACCCTGAGAGCCATCAACAAGTTGGGTTTTCAGGATATCCCTAATAAACATGCATGAGATCGATTTGCATACAAAAAGGCAGGTGTATGCAAATCTATCTCATGCATATTTATTTGGAATATCTTAAAAATCTGATCTATTGGTAACCCTTGAGGGCTGGGAGTGAATGCCATTGGCTCTATATACCAAATTTGAGTGAAGGTTTATTTTGTCAAGTGCTAGCTGGTTCTTACTATGTAAATTTTCTCCCCGCCTCTTAATTGGGCAAGTCTATAAGTACAGATTTGAGACAGGGGTGGGTGGGAGAGAAAAACCAAACAAACAAGGAAACAACTATATCACTCTCAAACAGAAAGAAATAAACTTCAAAAGACCCAAACCAAGCAAACTTCCCAGCAGAAATAATTAAGTTAAACAGACCCCAGTTTTTTAGTCAATGCCAAGCCCTAACCTCAACAGCTCCTGCTTCAACAGCAACATCTTCAAGATTCAAAGTCCTCAATATCTCACATCTTACCTGTCTAGATACCTACCTCTTAGAGCACTGTGGTTCTCACATGAGAATTTCCTGAGGATTCCATTGCCTAAAGAAGCAATGATCACTGATACTAAGAAAGAAGTCTTTTCTGTGCCATGCTCTACCAGCAGAATCTGCTCTCCATGACCATTGGGCGGCATCAAATCTCATGAGTTTCAGGAAAATCCTTAAGACATGGCTCTTCCTCTTGACTCCTAGTTTAAATGATATCTACCCTATTGCCCCACCCTATTTTTCAAAAATGTGTGTGTGTGTATATATATATATATATATATAATTTACACATGCTCACTTCAATGTAAAAACTTGTTACTTAGTTTTTGTTCAATGTAAAACTTCTTTTATTCTGTTCTATGTAAACCGCTATTTGTAGCGATAGTTACTGTTCTTTGTGAACCGGGGTGATATGTATATTATACAGGAACCTCCGGTATATAAATTATTTTAAATAAATAAATAAATATATATAGTAATTTTATATTAAACCACTGGAAGCATAAACTACCTATAGTACTTCTCTCTAGTATGCTCTGACACCACTGTGTCCACAATTCCATGGCCTGCTACAGGTTTCCACCTTGATAGAATTACAACAAATCCATGCTAACTGTACTAGTAGTCTAATTACTGTAATTTACTTTAATTCAATTTTGTATTCCCTACCTGATGCTACTACCACTATAAGTATTATAATCATTGTTATACTATGACCCTCCATAACTATTGTAATTATTATAATCCACACTAAGATCTGGGAAATATGGAATATAAATCCGATAAATGGAATAATGCGTAGGTCTTCAGATGGCTTTGTATTCTTTATCTGCTATCATAGTCTATGTTTCTATGACTGTTTAGGAATCACAAAATAATTTTTTCTGATAATCTCAAATGTGATTGCATTAGTAAAAAAACAGCAGCGAGCATCACCTGTAACAATTTTTCATTTGTTGCCTTCATCTGTAAATATTTTGCTTGCTTCTCCTGAGACATATTTTTGATGATGCCATCTGCTGCTTGTTTCTCCCGTTCAATATCTTCTTCCACAGCTCGAATCAGGTCTTCTTTTCTATAACACAATGTGCAGAAAAGAGTACTGCAACTAAAGTAAACAGTAAGCATACACAAAAGGAATTAGCCAATGCAACATGCTGTGGAAGTGCTATGATGCATTAGCATACAGTCTATAAACTCATCAGTCTGAAAAGTACTACAGTCGGAGTGCAAAATACAACTTTAGTATTTTAATGCTGCTAATACTAATTATTCACTATTTTTAAAGATTTGTAATGCATAGTAAATTTATACTAGATATTTTAGTAGAAACTGTATGATATCACTAATACAATCAACAGAATCTAAGATCACAATTTAATGAATTTTGGACACTGGGTAAGGGAGAATACTAAAAGTGTGCAATTAACCTTTCAGATGATTAAGAATCTAAGAACTAAGACAAGCCATACTTAGTCAGACCAAAGTTTTGTCAAGCATTGTTTCCAACAGTGGCCAATCCAAGTCACAAGGACCTATTGGGGTAGGTAGATTCCAAGTTGCTTATCCCTGGGATATGTCCCAACTTTTTTTAATTGCAGCTACACTAAATAGTTTCACCACATCCTCTGGCAATGAATCCAGAGCTTAAATATTCACTGAGTAAAAAAATATTTTCTCTTACTAGTTTTAAATGTATCAGCTAGTAAATTCATTGTCTGTCCCCTAGTCTTTGTACTTTTTTTAGAGTCAACAACTATTTCACATTTACTTGTTCCATTCCACTCATTTTATAGTCCTGGGGGAATTCTGCGCTACTGTGGAAGGCAGAATTTGTGCAGAATTCCCCCCTCCCCCTGCGCAGAATTGCCAAATTCTGCACAGAAAATAGAACAGGAGATCCCGGCATGCTGCAAACGGAGCGCATCCCGTGTCTGCCACAGGATGCACTCCATTCGCGGAGAAGATGAAGGCCCCAGTGAGAGAGAATGTGTGTGTGGGGGGGGGGGGGGAGGGTGAGAGAGAGCAGGAGGGTGTGAGAGAGAGCATGGGAGGTAAGAGAGCGGGAGGGAGATGCTTCAGTGTGGGATTCAAGACAGGGAGCCTATATGAGGAGATTGTGAAGGAGTGTGTGTGTGTGTGAGAGATTGGGAGCTCGTGTATATTTAAAAGGGGATGTGTCTGTGTGCGAGAGAATGATGGAACCTGTATGAGGGTATGTGTATGTGTATTAGAGAGAGGGAGCATGTGTGTGAAAGAGGGAGGGACAGAGGGAGCCTGTGTGAGGGGTAGTACTGAGAACGGGGTCAAACTCTGGGACTGGCAATAGAGTGGAAGGGGTTGAGCCTAGAGGTGGAGGGGAGAGATACTGGCAGGTGGAGGAGTTGGGGCCTGAGAGGGCAAAGTGGCCAGGGGAGTAGGAAGTGCGAGTGGAAGGGACACTCTTACAGTGAATTTCTAGGGAAATTCTGCTCAAAATATTTAAAATTCTGCATCTTTATGTAATAACTTTTTTCTGTATTAATTTAAAATGTAATTACTTAAAGACTGTCATGTAAATTGTGTTATTTTGACCAATATAAAGTTTGCAGAATTTTAAGTTTTTGTGCACAGAATTCCCCCAGGAGTAATTTTATAAACCTCTAACATATCTCCCCCTCAGCCAAATCTTCTCCAAGCTGAAGAGTCCTAATCTTTTTAGTTTTTCCTCATAGGTGAATCATTCCATCCCCTTTTATCATTTTGGTCACTCTTCTTTGTACCTTTTCTAATTCTGCTATATCTTTTTTGAGATATGGTGACCAGAACTGCACACAATACTCAAGATGATGTTGAACCATAGAGCAATAGAGGCATTATGAAATTCTCTGTTTTATTCTCCATTTCTTTCCTAATAATTCTTAGGACAGACCTATACAGCCTGATCAGAATTAGCAGGATAAGTTAACCAATTAGCTCCATATATCAGAGTTAGCTGGTTAACTTATATGGCTAACTCCGCTCCTCCCCAGAATGCCTCCTGTCTGTCCCCAGAAGGCCTGACTTCTCTGGCTGAATATAGCTGAGTAAGTCATTTAGACGGATAGCTATTACATTAACCATCTATATGGCATTTGAATATGGACCTTGCAATAAAGATATAGTTGTGATGGAGAAGGTACAGAGAAGGGTGACCAAAATGATAAAGGAGATGAAACAGCTCCCCTATGAGGAAAGAGTAAAGAGGTTAGGACTGCTCAGCTTGGAGAAGAGATGGGTGAGTGGCGATATGATAGAGGTGTTTAAAATCATGAAAATCGGTTATTTACTCTTCACCGGTTCGAGAGAGGAAGCTCTTTTCTTATGTGATTTTTTAGGTTCTCTGCCTGGTGAAGATTGTGCCTGACTTGGAGCATAAGAACCCGACGTACCTTCCTCCGGGTCCCAAAGTTGGGCAATTTTCACTGCTCTCTGACATTGAGCTCTCTGGGACATTCTGCCGCAATTGGGACAAGCCGCCTGATCATGGTCTGGTCCTGAACAGATGTAGGACCAGGCATGGCCATCTATGAGAGACATTATTTGACCGTATTGGCAAAATTTAAATCCCGGAGTTTTGGCACCATGTGGTACCTAAAAGTGCCTTTGGGGGCTCACTTAAGTGAGGATGAGAGAAGAGAGAAAACTGAGAAAATCAAGTGTGACAGGAGAAGAAAGGCTGAAGAGGTTAGGGCTGTTCAGCTTGGAGAAGAGACGGCGGAGGGGGATATGTTAGAGGTCTTTAAGATCATTAGAGGTCTTGAATGAGTAGATGTGAATCGGTTATTTACACTTTCGGATAATAGAAGGACCAGGGGGCACTCCATGAAGTTAGCATGTGGCACATTTAAAACTAATCAGAGAGAGGACTTCCGATAATGACGTGGAGGCGGAAGAGTAGGGGAAAGGCTCCGCGGCCCCG
This sequence comes from Rhinatrema bivittatum, assembly GCF_901001135.1. Lineage (NCBI taxonomy): Eukaryota > Metazoa > Chordata > Amphibia > Gymnophiona > Rhinatrematidae > Rhinatrema > Rhinatrema bivittatum. The sequence continues at coordinate 469,060,804 of NC_042615.1, read as the reverse complement.
CTCCCGCGAATCTACAACTTTTATCGTTTCCATCGCTCGTTTTTGCAACCTCTACCTGGAGCCGACTGCTGGAGGCAGGGGCGGATTGGCCTATCGGGGGATAGAGCATCCCCTGGTGGCCCGGTCGCTCCAGTCACGTGGTCTGCCGTGTGCGGCCGTGACAGAGCCTCGCTTGGCAGACCACGTGATGTGTCCTGGGCCGGCCTAGGCGGCGAATACCCGGGCCGGTCGTCCTCAGGAATCCGCCGCTGGCTGGAGGTACCGCTGCACCCCACCGCGGAGAGAAGTCGCGCGGATGATGAGAAGGACGGGCACTTGCTGCCATTCGGAGCACTGGCCCCATCACCCGCGTGCAGCCAAAATGGCCATGGCAGCCCCAGCCAGGCAACCCGTGATGGCCTCCGTCACAGAAGAGGCCCTGCAGACAATTTCCCAATGGGTAACAGAGGCGCTGGACGGATGCCTATACAAATTACAAGCTGCAAAGGAAGATATCAAGTCAACAGTAGAGGGCCATGCCAAACAGTTGGACACCGCTGAGGGTATTATTTCTGACCTGGAGGACCACTTAGCGACTTCTGAATGGCATGTGGCAGACCTCCAGGGCCGGCAACCTGAGTTGCTGGCCAAAATGGAAGAACAGGAGGACAGGGGCCGGCAAAACAACTTGAAAATTGTTGGCCTCCCCGAAGAAGTGAAGGATGGTGAGTTGAAGGATCTGGTAGAGCAGTGGCTCCTGCAGAAGGTGGGTCTAACCCTAACTGGTGAGCGCCTGCAATGCGAGTGGGTGCACCATGTGGGTCCTGTTCGCGATGGCCCAGGATGGCCGAGACCGGTGATGGCTTGGATTCTCAATTGGGGCCACAAAATGCAGTTGCTGCGGGCATACCAACAGAAAGGGGAGGTGGAATATAAAAGCCACCAACTACTGCTGTTCAACGACTTCTCGGCCAGCACCGAGGCGCAGCGGAAAACGATGGCCCCCGCTTGCACAGCACTCCATAAGCAGGGCATCCGGTTTGCCTTGTTATACCCAGCGAAACTACGGGTCCAGCATGACAATAAGACTCTTTCCTTCACCTCTAAGGAGAAGGCAGATGGGTTCTTGGCGACCCTTCCCCAGGTGGACGTGGAGTGAGGGGCAGCATGCTTCTGAGCAGCGGACTCAGGTTCCCAAATTTACCAATTTACTGGTTTCTTCAGTTTCTGCATTTGGCGGTTCATTGCAGGGCGTGTTCGAGCCTCATCTTGTTGACCTGAATGGCCTGACTCGTGTGTGCAAGCTGGAGAGGACGTCGCCACATGTCTTTTTGTGGCCGTGATCTGTTGGGCGGAGAGGTGGTGCGCTAAAAGCTGGCTGGATCTGCCTTACTCGCTGATTTTTTCACCCACGCACCTTTGTAAGTTTTTGAGCAGGCCTGGAGGCCGATTCGGCGGGAGACTGTTTCTCTTTTTCTTCTCTACCTTTAGGCACTGCCACCTTCCTCAATACCTGTTACTGGGATAATGGTGCTGTTTCGGGACCTATTTGACTTGTTTTATTGCACCGCTGGCAACACATGGACACATGACTCCGGACCATGCAGCAGCGAAGGAAGGGAAGAGGGGCCGGAGGAGGGGGATCCTGGTCAATAGTGTTTGGGATGGGGTTCACCCTGAGCCTCTTGGAGCAGTGGGGGGTGTTACTGATGGGGATACGATGTGTGTGGCTGGTTGGTGTGCTTGTGGGTGGGTGTGATAGTGGGGGGGGGGGGGGGGAAGGGCCATTTTGGGTTGAAATCCAGAGGCTCAGGTGCAGTGTAGGATATGGTCTGTGTCTTTCTCCTCAGGGCCTAGGCTGGGAGGCCTTGGGGGTACTGTGACTTATGTAATGTAGGGCCTTCGCGAGCTTCAGTTAGTGATCCTATTGTTCCTTGCCTATCATGGTGAAGGTTAAGATTGTTACAATGAACATGGAAGGCATCCGTTCTCCGATCAAGCGGATTAAATTGAATGCTCTGTTTAAGTGTATGAAAACACAAGTGGCGTTTCTACAGGAAACTCACCTAGGGGATGGGGAACACGCTAATCTACGGAGAGATTGGGTGGGTCAATGCTACTACTCCTCCTATAACCGGTGACAAAAGGGGGGTTGCCATCCTCGTTCATAAAAATTTACCGTTTCAACTTGTGCGTACTTGTCAGGATGAGGAGGGCCGATACAGGTTACCCGCCACTATAACGTATCAACAAAAGATTGTTTTTTGTAATGTCTATGCCCCTAATATGTACTCCCATGGGTTTTTATTTCTCTGATAAATGTATTGGCTGACTTTTCAGATTACAGTTTGGTGCTGGGTGGCGACTTTAACATAGTTGCGGATAAGCGCCTGGATAAAACCCCACCTAAGCTTCCCTCTAGGAATGATAGTACGGAGGGAATTAATTTGCTGTGCCAGGAATTACATTTGATTGATGCCTGGAGGATACTCCATCCGCAGGACCGGGATTTTACCTTTTTTTCCCATCCCCACCGTATGTATTCTAGGCTGGATTTTTTGTTGGTCTCAGAGCAGTGCTTCCCTAAGGTAAAAGAAGCTAACATTGGGACCATTTCTCTGTCCGACCACGCCCCTGTCATGATGGTCCTTCAGTGGGGTCTGGGGGCCCGACCCCTATTGCCCCATATCATTGTTAAATGTGGATATCAAAATCCTTGCCTTTGTCTTAGCTGCCAGACAAACTTCTATCCTTCCAGGTATTATTCATGAAGACCAAACTGGGTTCGTGGCGGGCCGCCAAGTGGTGCGGAATGTCTGACGTCTGTTAGCGGCGCTTAGCTATCAGGCCGAAGCCGAAGCACTGATCCTGAGCCTAGATGCCGAAAAGGCATTTGATTCTCTTTCATAGGAGTACATGTTTTGGGCACTGCAGCAGTATGGATTCTCAGGTGACTATTTGCAATGGCTGCGAATTCTTTACAGTAACCCGAGCACCACTATTTTACTCAACGGGTAGCCTTCAGGGGCTTTCCCTATACGTTGCGGAGTTCGGCAAGGTTGCCCCCTGTCCCCCTTGATATTTGTCTTGGCGCCCCTGGCCATCTGTCTCTGACGGGAGAGGGCTATTAGTGGGATTAGTGTAGATGGCCACAGTCTAAAACTGGCGCTATTCTCAGACAACCTTTTGCTATTTGTTGGATGGCCACGTGCTAGCGTGCCCGCAATAATCACTCTGTTTGACCACTTTCAATCAGTTGCTGTCCTTAGAATAAACTACGCCAAATCGGAGGCCCTGGCCTTAAACACCCATCTTCCAGATACATGGGGTGGGCCCTTCCCATTTAGGTGGGCCCCGGGTAAAATCAAGTATCTAGGAGTCTGGATTCCCTGGGATTTGCAGCAGCTGTACATTTTAAATATTTCTCCCTGCATTGCTAAGCTACAGGAGCAACTGAGGTTATGGACGCCACTGCCGCTTTCACTCCTTGGAAGGTGCGCATTGGTTAAGATGATGCTGGTGCCCCAAACTTCTCTCTCTCCTGCATATGGTCCACTGTTGGTTGATGGTGAGGGACATCCGGCGCTTGCGCTCCAGCATACAACAATTCTTATGGCGGGGAAAACGTGCACGACTTACCTATACAGCAATGGAGCACTCTCGGGAGCGTGGAGGGCTTAATATGCCGGACTTCCAGCTTTATAATGTAGCCTGCCAACTCTGGTTTATAGGAGAATGGCTTACGGGATCCTATCACTATTGTGATGCGGGGGTGTTGGACCGCATGTCAACCCCTGGCTCCCCTCTGAATCTTATTCAACTGCGAGTGGAGCAGCGTCGCACTGCGAGCTACCCCAGAGTGCTGCTCTATCCCTGTATCCGGGCTTGGCGGTGGCTGTGCAGGCTTAGTAGCTTATCAGGAGTTCGGTCCCTGCTAATCCCCTTTTGGAACAACAAAGAGTTTCTGCCGAGCCATGACAGTAGCCCGGTGTTTCACTCTTGGGCAGAGAAAGGGGTGCTGTTTGCCTTTCACTTGTACGATCCTGAGTCTCGAATATTGCTGGACTTTGCTACACTGGCAAGAACTTTTCAATTGCCGCCAAAACAATTCTATGCCTTCCTCCAAGCCAGACATTACTTGCATTCCTTCGCTTGGACACCTACTGCACTGGCGGCTGAGGTAAAGTTCGCAAATACCATTTTTGATACCGCCTGCTTGACAAACACCATTACGGGTTGGAAGAAGTTGGGACAGAGGCTCTGTACCACTGATCCTGCGGCCCGCTTAGCTACCAGGTGGTCTATAGTGTTGGCTTCCCCCCACTTTAAGGACCTCTATCATCTACTGCCTGATCTTGGCCTCCAGGAAGTACAACTTAAAATTCTACACTGCCTCTATTACGACGATGTTCGCCGGTTTCAAATGCGGCTGGCTACATCACCTTCATGCATTAAATGCGGCACCGCAGATGGCACACTGCTCCACCGACTTGTTGACTGTTCGTTACTCCAGTCCTTTTGGCGGGCGGTTCTGGCGGTGGTGGGGGCCTGTACTGGAGCTTCCCTTACCACCGAAGGTCGAATGTTGCTAACTAGTGTCTTGCCCAGACTTTTGCCTGGTAGCCGCTCAAAGGCTAAATTTGAGCATGTGGCCATCATGTTGGCCTGTTGAACTATCTTGGCCATCTGGCTGGAGCCGTTTAACAACACCCTCGGTGGACGCCTGGTTTGGCAGGATGGCTTCCGTGGCACAATTGGAAAGACTGGATTTTTTGGCTGGCAAGAGACAACTGAACAAAATCTACTGTGCCTGCTGGGCTACTTGCTTCAATGCCTTCCCTGAGGCTCTTCAAGATGGACTGCGCCTTAATGACTACACGCTGCATTGGTCCTCCAAAGAGGGGGGGGGGACGGGGAGATTAGGGTGTGAATGAGGGTTGAATGTGGGGCGTTTGTGGTGTTCTGGGGGGGCGGGGGAGGGGGGAGGGAGGTTTTGGTAGTAAATGGAAAATCAGGGTTTGGTGACCTGTTCCTTGTTTATTACTATGGTTATAAAGGTTCAACAGTGTACTCTGTGATTCAGGTTGATGGTTTGACATTTCTGCATTCTGTTCTCCCTGTTAATAAAAAAGTATTTTGAAAAAAAAACCCCCACTAATCGGAGAAAGTTCTTTTTCACTCAATGCACAATTAAACTCTGGAATTTCTTGCCAGGGGATGTGGTTAGTGCAGTTAGTGTAGCTGGGTTTAAAAAAAGGATTTGGATAAGTTCTTGAAGGAAAAGTCCATTACCTGCTATTAATTAAGTTGACTTAGAAAATAGCCACTGCTATTACTAGCAACAGTAACATGGGATAGACTTAGTTTTTGGGTACTTGCCAGGTTCTCATGGTCTGGATAGGCCACTGTTGGAGATAGGATGCTGGGCTTGATGGACCTTTGGTATGACCCAGAATGGCATGTTCTTATATTCTTAAGATCCTGGAGAATACTATCAGGTTTGCCCTCAAGTTGAGGGATCCAAATCTTGTGTAAGGATTCAGGATCAATTTCTTACTAACAGAAAAAACTGTTGGAAAATACTTAATTATAATTTGAAACTTAAAATTAATTTAAAAACCGATTGGCCATGTAACTTCTGAAACTAGCTAGTACTCTGATAAGACAGTCAATCAGTTTTCAGAAATACCAGATCTAAGGTGTGTCCATGTCTAAGAGTAAGATGTTGACTAACTTGCTCCTAGCCTAAAGCCAACATCATACTTAAAATATTACAGCTTTCTGGCAATGGATTTACATCTAGAAGCAAATTAAATCACTTAACACTAAACATTTTTTGAACCAGTTTTCAATGCTAACAAATACATCAATCAAGGATGATGGTTACAGATTTAAAAATGTATAACAGACATATAATGTAAACATTTTTTACCGAAAAATGCTAGCTATTGTTAAATATTTGCAATAAACCTATTTATAGAAACCAGCATCAGATTAGATATAAAAATGCTGAAAGTTGTACTCCACCGCATCTTGCCATGCAGTGTCCTGCAAGTGGTATCAGATGTTCACACCTTAAATTCATTCACCTTCTGGTTCTATCGAACCTCATTTCTACTAAAATTATAGGTTTTATTAGTTACAAAACTCCCTTCAAAAAAAAGGAAAAACCTAAACAACATGAAATATCCAGCTCCGAGAAGTTCACCTCCAGTACCTACAAAGATTGTGCTTGCGGCTGCAAGATGTCAATCACTGACAGCCACGATGTATGTTACAGATGCCTGGAACTTGATCATGACTCAGCTAACTGCTATGACAGATCTTCTGCAGCAGCAATTGGAGCATGCCAGATGGCCTGTTTGAGAACCAGCAGTCTGTGTGAGGATGTGCATGAAAAGTTGGCAGACGTCCCATATTTGGGCAAAAACCTCTTTGGAGACATGGTCAGAGAAACTGTTGCCCAGATTAAGAAGCAGCAGTCCTTATTGGCGGAAGCCGAGAAGCCTTCTTCCTCTAGACATCCTTATTTCACTTACAAGCCTTACTTCTTCCAGAGATGCACTTCCACCAATTCCAGCAGTATTGCCCTCCACCTATGCTACTGCAACAACAGCTTTATGCACAAGGATGTCTATGTGACATATGTCAACCTAAAGCACCACCACATACTTAGCCTAAAACTGAACCTTAGACTATGACATCTCTGAAGGGAGGAAGGGTTTACCTGCTCTTCAAGGAGTGGCATAAAATCACTAAGGACCATTGGGTCTTAATAATTGTGAAGTATGTATATCCTTGACTTAAATCAGGTTAGCTAGTGTGAACTGGTACAACACCCTTTTTACTTTTGTTACAAAAGTTTAAATTGGATCTTAAGATTTTATAAAACTTGTATGATTTATATTCATTATTTATTTATTTTATTTAAATACTTTTCTATACCAACATTCCTATAAACATATCACATCAGTTTACATGGAACTGGAATAGAATAAAATAAAATAACATGGAGAAAAGAAAACAAAGTTATATTGAACAGGGAGAAAGTAACTTGGAAGTGGGAGGAAACAGATATCAACATCAAGATTAAAATAGTATAGTGAAAAAAAGGTGGCTAAACTAAGGCATAATTAAGCTAAATGAATTAGGAAAAAGAATGTCAACATTTAAAAAGAACTTATCTTAAAAATGCAGTACAGACTGGCACCACAACTCTTGTTCATGCTGTCTGCTTCATAATTCATGTGACAAAACCCGATATAGGCCAATATTTCAGTAAACTATGGTGCCTGCTTCAGGGGTTAGAATATAACTAACAACTTTCAGCATCGGAGGAACCTGGAATCTGTGCATCACCTTGTTGATGGCCTCCTGAACCATCCACTCCAGCTCTTCACAGAGACCTGGAGCAATCAGCCCTGGTTCCGAAAGGGGAGAAGGAGGCAGAGGCATAGCCGGAGGGACCACAGTTAAAGGCGGAGTTGCGGCTCCCATTACTCGTCCAGGTGATGGTTGCCTCGGTGACCTGGTCTTAGAAAGGGTCGATCCCTTTTCTGGACAAGGTTTCTTCGATGGCAGCTCGGACGATGGCGAGGTCAATGATTTGCCTTCGTCGATGGTCCAAGGCTATCGGTGTCTTTGCCGATGTTTCTGTCTACGATCCCCTCGATCCTGAGGGGGAGCAGAGGTAGTAGATGGCTGGGAAGTTGTCGATGCTGGACAGACACCGGCCAGTGCCCAATACTGGCGTGACGTGGACGGTGCCGTTTCGGACGACGTTGAAGCTATGGACAGCGTCGGAGTTTGAGGCCGAAAGAGAAGTTCCATCTTCTCCATTCTGGCTTTGCGACCTTTTGGTGTCATTAAGGCACATTTGGTGCAAGTCAGGACATCATGCTCACACCCTAAGCACATTACACAGACTTTATGGGGGTCTGTGATGGACATGGTGCGAGTGCAGTCAGGGCACCGACGGAACCCCGATGCCATAGCCTTTGAAAAATTTGAGCCGCGGTGCGGTCGACGGCCAGTAAGCCGCGAGGGCCAAATTCAGCGGGAATCGACCGGAATCGGGTAAAAACTTACCACGGAAGTAAAAAATTCAAGAGGAGGACCCCTGTGGGGTATTAAAGTTTGAAGTAATTCCGTGAGGAAAATTCCTGTCAGGAATCTCCAAGAGCTCCTTAACCCACCTGGCTACTGCTGCACGGAAAAAAGAAGACTGAAGGGGGACCCCTGCTGGTTGCAAGGTTAGTGCCATCCTGGGCATGCCCAGTAGGTGCCAGTCAAAGTTCTAGAAGCTTTGACAAAAGTGTTCCGTGATTGGGCTCCATCCTGTGATGTCACCCATATGTGAGGACTACCATCCTGCTTGTCCTGTGAGAAATGTTTAATTCCAATAAAGAAAAAGTAAAATAAAAACAACTCCCCAGTTGGAAAAGTGTGTCAAACGATAAGGCAAGTTTGCTTATTGTAAATGGGCTCTCTATAGACAGCAAGATGAATAAGCCATGACACCTAGGTAACATCATCCAATGGCGCTGAATGAACCATCTTTCTGGCTCAGTAAATATTTCATATTGAGCATGTGTAAGAGTTCCTACGCTTATGTTGCCTAAAGAATTTCTCAGTCAACTGTAGAGCTTACCTTTAACTAGTTAATAGACTGTCTAGAAAGATAGGTGAGTATTAAGCATGGCTAATTCATCCTGCTCTCCATGGAGAACCCATTTACGATAAGGAAATTTGCTTTCTCTATCGACAAGCAGAGCTGAATTAGCCATGACATAAGTCCCAAGCTGAGGGTTGCATGGCAGAGCACTTATTAAATAAAGCGATTTGGCTCTCCCGTGGATACTGGACTACTGGGTGAACAGGATGTGCAAAAACTGATGTGCAAAAACTGCTTCTCTAGAGCTATTGTCATTTCTGGAGAGATTGTCTAGACAGCAATGAAATGTAATGTTGCGCCGGAGGTGGACCCTTGGGCCGAGGTGGGGTTGATGCAACCTATAGGAGGGATCCTACGGGGCCCCACCATCGGCAGGCGAAGAGGGCTGATGGATGGAAGCTGGCTGGTACTTCACCAATACCAGCCCTCGCTCCCCGCGGGTTGAGCCTTTGGGTGCTGGGGCCGGCTGGACTTAGGTGGGCCTCCATCAGTCGTCGTCGATGGAAGAATCAAGGTCAGCCCAGAGGCAACAACAGGAGAGAATGACAGTCTGTACTGGACGAGGCGGAGACCCAGGTGCCAATAGAACCAAAGTGAGTACTAACCAGGTCGGAGAGGACAAGGGAACTCCCTTTCTCAGATGATCCTTCTGCATCCACCAATGGAGGTGGGAGCAGATTTCCTTTGGCAAGTGGAGTCAAACCGCATAGTCCTGAGACTGCGGGTTCCAACGAGAAAGCAAAGAGAACTGAAGAGGTCACATATACAGCCTCGCCCATGGCACCACTTCCAGGGTAGCTGCCATCAAGCCGAGCACCCTGTAGGTAGAACCACACCATTGGGCTTATGATGTTTACCAACTGATGCACGAGAGATTAATTTCTGAATCCTAACATCCAACAGAAGTATTCTGTCCTGCCCCATGTCAAACTGGACCCCCAGATACTCCAATGACTGGGATGGCTGAAGATTGCTCTTGGTCAGGTTCACCATCCAACCGAGCTCCTGCAATAAGGAGATCACCTTGTGTGTCACCAGGCGGCTCTTTTCCCGAGACTTGGCTCGCATCAGCCAGTTGTCCAAATACATGTGCACCAGAGTCCCTTCTTTTCACAAGGCCACCGCTACTAGCACCATATCCTTGGAAAATGTTCTAGGAGCACTGGCTAGACAAAAGGACAGCGCCCAAAACTGATAATGGAGGCACAATATCGCAAAGCGTAGAAAGTGTTGATGTTCCAATCGGATGGGAATATTAAGGTAAGCCTCTGATAGATCAAAGTAGGTCATAAATTCCTCCCACTGCACCACCATCATCAAAGAGCACAAGATTTCTATGTGAAAATGAGTCACCTTCAAATGACGGTTGATCCTCTTGAGATCCAGGATGGGGCAAAAGGAGCCCTCCATGTTGGGCACAACAAAATAAATGGAATATCACCCCATACTTTCTTGAAACATAGGCATCAGAACCATAGCCCTGAGCCTGAGATGCCTTTTAAGTGTGAACTCCACTGCCTGCTTCTTCTGCGGGGAGTGGCAAGGAGACACCATGAACACATCCTGAGGAATATCGTGAAATTCCAGCGCATACCCTTCTCATATCACATCCAGGACCCACTGGTCGAATGTGATCTTGACCCACCTCCGATAAACGAAAGAGAGACGTCCCCCTATCCCTGATTCCGGAAGGTGGGTTGACAAACCATTGGGTTGCTCGGGAAGGTACGCAACCCAAGCCCATTCCTCTCTTTGGCTATTGGGAACGAAAGGACTGAGATCTACCGAAAGGCCGAGTCTGCTGAAACGTTGACCCTTTGTAGGGACGAAAACGCCTGGAACCCTGAGATGACACCTCATACCAAAGGGGAGCTGTAACTGCTTATCTTCCAGCAACTGAAGAACCGTAGATTCTTCCCACTTACTGGCCAGTTTCTCCAACTCGCTCCCAAACAAGAGTGAGCCCTTAAAAGGCATTTTGATAAGATTAACTTTGGAGGCTGTGTCGGACTAAATCACAGTGAGCCAGATTTTATAACATGCGCACGGGCATAGATTTCTTCACGCAACCCGGCGCGAACAAATCTACGCCCAATTTTATAACATGCACATGCTGCCGCGTGCATGTTATAAAATCCAGGGTTGGCACGCGCAAGGGGGTGCACAATTGTGCAACCTGCGCACGCCGAGCCGCCTGCCTCCATTCCCTCCAAGGCTGCTCTGAAATCGGAAATTGGAGCGGCCTCGGAGGGAACTTTCTATCCGCCCCCGGGGGACCTTCCCCTCCCTTTCCCTATAACCCGCCCCCCAGCCCTAACTAAAACCTCCCCCTGACCTTTATTGAAGAAGTTACGCCTGACTCCGGGCAGGCGTAACTTGCGCACGCCGGCTCTCCATCCCCCAGCCCGGGGACTGTTCCCGCCCCCGGAATGCCCCCGGGCCGGCACCCCGCCCACGGCCCCACCCCTGGAACGCCCATTTTTTCAAGCCCCGGGACTCGCGCTCGGCGCGTGCAGGGGGAGGCAGGGTTATGTTTTCGGGGGTATCTTACTCGTGTAACCCTTTGAAAATCTACCCCAGTATGCATCTGCTAAAAAGGCAGCAGCAGGTTCCATAACCACTCTGGAATTCCCTCCAGACTCATCAACCTCCTGAGAGAGAAGCAGACAAGATTGCATCACAAGAAAGAAGAAATCTGTAAAGTCACTGCCACTGCCTCAAAGGCTTGCTTACGAATAGCCTCAATCCTTCTATCATGTACATCCTTCAAGGCCGCTCCTCCTTCTACGGTGATAGTCGTCCACTTAGCGATGGCACATACCAGTACATCCACTTTGGGAATATGTAAACGCTATATCATGGCCGGATCCAGAGGGTACAGGTCTTCCAATGTCCAACCCCTTTAAAATATTCCTCTGGGGCACCCCATTCTAGATCAATCAATTCCTAAATGGCATCCATAACAGGGGAAAAAAAAAGAGGCTTTTCATAAGGAAACCAAAATGGGATTCTTCCTCGGTTCCGACATGGTGTCCTAACCAGGGACACCAATCTGTTTCAAGGTCTGGGAAATTAGGGCCGGCAGTTCATCTCTATGAAAGAACTGCAACATGATTCGATACGGTTCCAGGCCTGGAGGAAATTCCCCATCTTCCAGGAAATCAGGGTCAACTGGATTCCTGTCAGGAACACCCGCAGGGAGCCGAGGCGAGCTCCGGCGCTTAAGCATAGGACTGGAAGAGGGAGACCAGACAGGAATGGGGGAAGCGGAGGACTGCGCCTGAAGAAAAGCTTGCAAGCCTTGAAAAAATTTCATCCACAAAAAAGCAACTCGATCCAGACCAAGCCAGAAGGAACTGGAGCTGGTCCCACAGAACTATCCTTGCCTGCGGAGTTGCCAGACAAGGGAGAACCAAGGTCTGGCATCCCTCCAGTCAAGGCCATGACCAACCCATCATCAGAATGGGAGGAGCCAGGCTTAGCAAAATCCAAGGAAGACAACTCCTCCTGAATGTCTGAGCAGTGCTGAGACAGGTTAGAAGCCAAGTCAGGCTGAGAAGCCCTAATATGACAGGCAACACAAATAGGAAGGCTTTTTGATTACTGACTCCAACGCAGCGGGAAGCATGTTTGAACGGCTCACAATCAAAAGGGAACATGCACAAAAAATAAGCACCTAGACAGAAATGAGCATATGAACAATTTAAAATTTGTGTGAGTAAAAAACAGGGTCAACGCACTGCACACACCGACGGCCTGAAGAGGGCAGCAGAGCATGCATAGGAGTGCGCGAAAAACACCTACCACAAGGCATGCAAGAAAAAAGCCTTAATGCAGGGCCTAGCCCACTGGGGGCTGCCCAACTCGCCAGGTTGCCCAGTTCCCCAACCCTAATGTGAGCTTGAACAAACATTGGTACAGCACGCCGAGCATGGAGACTGGAGGAAGTCCTGAAACCAAAACTTCTCTCTTTTTTTTTTTTTAAACCTTACTTGAGCTCAGCGCTTACCAGCTGAGTACAGAGATGGTCTCTGGCTGAGGGGGGAGAGGGTAACTGCTGTCATCACCATGCTCGGCCTCCTGCACCTGCTGCCTTTCAGCTGAACTAGCAGCTAAGACCACACCAGGAAACCTAGCTACCAGTCCAAGGGACACCTCTGAGGGACCACGGAAATCACTCAGGAATTCTCAACTGGGGGAGGGACGTTTAGGTATCACCACAGGAGAGCAGGGCTTTCTTTTCCTCAATGTAGAATTTCACATTTCTCCTTCCAAAAAGCTTGAAACAATCCCCATAGGGAGATGCACATCTACCATCTGCTAGAGATGGAGAACACTGGCAGGCTGGGGTCACTGTAGGGCTATATTTATTTATTTTTTTTATTTATTATTTTTTATATACAGACACTCGATGTGAGATATCACATCTGTTTACATTCAGGTACTGTAGGTGTTTCCCTATCCCCAGAGGGATAACAATCTAAGTTTGTACCTGAGGCAATGGAGGGTAAAGTGACTTGCCCAAGGTCACAAGGAGCGACAGCAGAACTCGAACCCTGGTCTCCTGGTTCGTAGCCCACTGCTCTAACCAGTAGGCTATTCCTCCTTCCTATATATACTGACGTCAACTTGTTCCATCTCCATCTGCTGGCAGGGGAGCATAAACCCACTGGCCCTGAGTCCATCTATCTACAAGCTAGGAAATGCACATTTTAACTCGGAAGGATTGGGGGGAGGCAGCCCTGACAATAAATATTGTGGCCACTTCTACTGAAATGTCTTCCCTAATTTCCACACTATTGCAAACTGGAAAAAACGTGTGCAGCAGGCCCCAGCTTCCAGTGTCTTGCTAATTCTTTATTTCTTCTTTCATCACCCAGTTGCTCTAGCTCTTGCATGCAGCTCCATAATATTTAGATCTTTAGGGCTTTATCCAGGTAAACGGTGGCAGCCCCCACCACTTACCTGGATATGTACCTATTTATCCAGCTATCTAGCAGCGGGAAGCTGCTAGATCTCACTTGGATAAGTCAATACTTAACTGGCTATCTGGCATGGGTACCCACTGCCAAATAGCTGGATAAATCAGTCCTTAGCCAGGTAAGTGGCAGGGGCTACTACCGTTTACCTGAATAAAGCCCTAAAGATCCCTGGATTGTGGAGCCACAAGTTGTGATCTGGCCATGATCTTTACTGGCAGGGATGCCTCCCTCCCACAGTATTTTGGACATTTTTCACTTTTTTTAATGGTTTTAAGTGTCAGTGTCGTAGCGCTAGAAACTTAACTCTAGCCCTGACCCTGGAGTATATTTTCTAGCATTAAAAGAGGTAAGCTGGCCAGATGCTGTCTCTCTGCATCGGGGAGTACTGCTTAATAGAGATGTGAATCGTGTCCTCGATCGTCTTAACGATCGATTTCGGCTGGGAGGGGGAGGGAATCGTATTGTTGCCGTTTGGGGGAGTAAAATATCGTGAAAAATCGAAAAAACGTAAAATCGCAAAACCGGCACATTAAAACCCCCTAAAACCCACCCCCGACCCTTTAAATTAAATCCCCCACCCTCCCGAACCCCCCCCCCAAATGACTTAAATAACCTGCGGGTCCAGCGGCGGTCCGGAACGGCAGCGGTCCGGAACGGGCTCCTGCTACTGAATCTTGTTGTCTTCAGCCGGCGCCATTTTCCAAAATGGCGCCGAAAAATGGCGGCGGCCATAGACGAACACGATTGGACGGCAGGAGGTCCTTCCGGCCCCCCGCTGGACTTTTGGCAAGTCTTGTGGGGGTCAGGAGGCCCCCCCCAAGCTGGCCAAAAGTTCCTGGAGGTCCAGCGGGGGTCAGGGAGCGATTTCCCGTCGCGAATCGTTTTCGTACGGAAAATGGCGCCGGCAGGAGATCGACTGCAGGAGGTCGTTCAGCGAGGGTTCCGGCGCCTCGCTGAACGACCTCCTGCAGTCGATCTCCTGCCGGCGCCATTTTCCGTACGAAAACGATTCGCGGCGGGAAATCGCTCCCTGACCCCCGCTGGACCTCCAGGAACTTTTGGCCAGCTTGGGGGGGGCCTCCTGACCCCCACAAGACTTGCCAAAAGTCCAGCGGGGGTCCGGAAGGACCTCCTGCCGTCCAATCGTGTTCGTCTATGGCCGCCGCCATTTTTCGGCGCCATTTTGGAAAATGGCGCCGGCTGAAGACAACAAGATTCAGTAGCAGGAGCCCGTTCCGGACCGCTGCCGTTCCGGACCGCCGCTGGACCCGCAGGTTATTTAAGTCATTTGGGGGGGGGTTCGGGAGGGTGGGGGATTTAATTTAAAGGGTCGGGGGTGGGTTTTAGGGGGTTTTAGTGTGCCGGCTCACGATTCTAACGATTTATAACGATAAATCGTTAGAATCTCTATTGTATTGTGTTCCATAACGGTTTAAGACGATATTAAAATTATCGGACGATAATTTTAATCGTCCTAAAACGATTCACATCCCTACTGCTTAATGCCCTCATTTGCATGGGATTTCCATGTGAGGGCGCTAAGCAGTACTCCCATTTAGGAATGCACATTTTCTGTGTGCAAAACTCCTTGCTGTATTGGCACTAAGTTTTATACACAGAGGGCCGGATTTTATAAATTTGCTCGAGGGCGTACTTTTGTTCGCGCACCAGGAGCGAACAAAAGTACGCTGGTTTTTATAAGATACACGCGTAAGAACATAAGAACATAAGAAAATGCCATACTGGGTCAGACCAAGGGTCCATCAAGCCCAGCATCCTGTTTCCAACAGTGGCCAATCCAGGCCATAAGAACCTGGCAAGTACCCAAAAACTAAGTCTATTCCATGTAACCATTGCTAATGGCAGTGGCTATTCTCTAAGTGAACTTAATAGCAGGTAATGGATTTCTCCTCCAAGAACTTATCCAATCCTTTTTTAAACACAGCTATACTAACTGCACTAACCACATTCTCTGGCAACAAATTCCAGAGTTTAATTGTGCGTTGAGTAAAAAAGAACTTTCTCCGATTAGTTTTAAATGTGCCCCATGCTAACTTCATGGAGTGCCCCCTAGTCTTTCTACTATCCGAAAGAGTAAATAACCGATTTACATCTACCCGTTCTAGACCTCTCATGATTTTAAACACCTCTATCATATCCCCCCCTCAGTCATCTCTTCTCCAAGCTGAAAAGTCCTAACCTCTTTAGTCTTTCCTCATAGGGGAGTTGTTCCATTCCCCTTATCATTTTGGTAGCCCTTCTCTGTACCTTCTCCATCGCAATTATATCTTTTTTGAGATGCGACGACCAGAATTGTACACAGTATTCAAGGTGCGGTCTCACCATGGAGCGATACAGAGGCATTATGACATTTTCCGTTTTATTCATCATTCCTTTTCTAATAATTCCCAACATTCTGTTTGCTTTTTTGACTGCCGCAGCACACTGCACCGACGATTTCAATGTGTTATCAACTATGACACCTAGATCTCTTTCTTGGGTTGTAGCACCTAATATGGAACCCAACATTGTGTAATTATAGCATGGGTTATTTTTCCCTATATGCATCACCTTGCACTTATCCACATTAAATTTCATCTGCCATTTTGATGCCCAATTTTCCAGTCTCACAAGGTCTTCCTGCAATTTATTACAATCTGCTTGTGATTTAACTACTCTGAACAATTTTGTGTCATCTGCAAATTTGATTATCTCACTCGTCGTATTTCTTTCCAGATCATTTATAAATATATTGAACAGTAAGGGTCCCAATACAGATCCCTGAGGCACTCCACTGTCCACTCCCTTCCACTGAGAAAATTGCCCATTTAATCCTACTCTCTGTTTCCTGTCTTTTAGCCAGTTTGCAATCCACGAAAAGACATCGCCACCTATCCCATGACTTTTTACTTTTCCTAGAAGCCTCTCATGAGGAACTTTGTCAAACGCCTTCTGAAAATCCAAGTATACTACATCTACCGGTTCACCTTTATCCACATGTTTATTAACTCCTTCAAAAAAGTGAAGCAGATTTGTGAGGCAAGACTTGCCCTGGGTAAAGCCATGCTGACTTTGTTCCATTAAACCATGTCTTTCTATATGTTCTGTGATTTTGATGTTTAGAACACTTTCCACTATTTTTCCTGGCACTGAAGTCAGGCTAACCGGTCTGTAGTTTCCCGGATCGCCCCTGGAGCCCTTTTTAAATATTGGGGTTACATTTGCTATCCTCCAATCTTCAGATACAATGGATGATTTTAATGATAAGTTACAAATTTTTACTAATAGGTCTGAAATTTCATTTTTTAGTTCCTTCAGAACTCTGGGGTGTATACCATCCGGTCCAGGTGATTTACTACTCTTCAGTTTGTCAATCAGGCCTACCACATCTTCTAGGTTCACCGTGATTTGATTCAGTCCATCTGAATCATTACCCATGAAAACCTTCTCCATTACGGGTACCTCCCCAACATCCTCTTCAGTAAACACCGAAGCAAAGAAATCATTTAATCCTTCCGCGATGGCCTTATCTTCTCTAAGTGCCCCTTTAACCCCTCGATCATCTAACGGTCCAACTGACTCCCTCACAGGCTTTCTGCTTCGGATATATTTTAAAAAGTTTTTACTGTGAGTTTTTGCCTCTACAGCCAACTTCTTTTCAAATTCTCTCTTAGCCTGTCTTATCAATGTCTTACATTTAACTTGCCAATGTTTATGCTTTATCCTATTTTCTTCTGTTGGATCCTTCTTCCAATTTTTGAATGAAGATCTTTTGTCTAAATTAGCTTCTTTCACCTCCCCTTTTAACCATGCCGGTAATCGTTTTGCCTTCTTTCCACCTTTCTTAATGTGTGGAATACATCTGGACTGTGCTTCTAGAATGGTATTTTTTAACAATGACCATGCCTCTTGGACATTTTTTACTTTTGTAGCTGCTCCTTTCAGTTTTTTTCTAACAATTTTTCTCATTTTATCAAAGTTTCCCTTTTGAAAGTTTAGCACGAGAGCCTTGGATTTGCACACTGTTCCTTTTCCAGTCATTAAATCAAATTTGATCATATTATGATCACTACTGCCAAGCGGCCCCACCACCGTTACCTCTCTCACCAAGTCCTGTGCTCCACTGAGAATTAGATCTAAAATTGCTCCCTCTCTCGTCGGTTCCTGAACCAATTGCTCCATAAAGCTATCATTTATTCCATCCTGGAACGTTATCTCTCTAGTGTGACCCGATGATACATTTACCCAGTCTATATTGGGGTAATTGAAGTCTCCCATTATTACTGCACTACCAATTTGGTTAGCTTCCCTAATTTCTCTTAGCATTTCACTGTCCATCTCACCATCTTGACCAGGTGGACGGTAGTATACCCCTATCACTGTAGTCTTCCCTGACACACAAAGGATTTCTACCCATAAAGATTCAATTTTGTATTTAGTCTCATGCAGGATGTTTATCCTGTTGGACTTTATGCCATCCCGGACATAAAGCGCCACACCTCCTCCCAAGTGCTCCTCTCTGTCATTGCGATATAATTTGTACCCCAGTATAGCACTGTCCCATTGGTTATCCTCTTTCCACCATGTCTCTGAGATGCCAATTAAGTCTATGTCATCATTTACTGCTATACATTCTAATTCTCCCATCTTACTTTTTAGACTTCTGGCATTAGCATACAAACATTTCAAAGTTTGTTTTTTGTTTGTATTTTTATTCTGCTTTTTAATTGATAGGGATAAGTTAGAATTTTTTAGCTCAGGTGAGTTTTTAGTTACAGGCACTTGGACTACTTTTCTAATTATTGGAACCTCACTGTCGGGATGCCCTAATTCTAATGCATCATTAGTATCCTTTAAAGATACCTCTCTCTGAACCATGCGCTGCTGAGCGACTGTCGGCTTTCCCCTTTGTTCTAGTTTAAAAGCTGCTCTATCTCCTTTTTAAAGGTTAGCGCCAGCAGTCTGGTTCCACCCTGGTTAAGGTGGAGCCCATCCCTTCGGAAGAGACTCCCCCTTCCCCAAAAGGTTCCCCAGTTCCTAACAAAACTGAATCCCTCTTCCTTGCACCATCGTCTCATCCACGCATTGAGACTCCGGAGCTCTGCCTGCCTCTGGTGACCTGCGCGTGGAACAGGGAGCATTTCAGAGAATGCTACCCTGGAGGTTCTGGATTTAATCTTTCTACCTAAGAGCCTAAATTTGGCTTCCAGAACCTCCCTCCCACATTTTCCTATGTCGTTGGTGCCCACGTGTACCACGACAGCCGGCTCCTCCCCAGCACTGTCTAAAATCCTATCTAGGTGACGCGTGAGGTCTGCCACCTTCGCACCAGGTAGGCATGTTACCAGGCGATCCTCACGCCCACCAGGCACCCAGCTATTTACATTCCTAATAATCGAATCACCAACTATGACGGCCGACCTAACCCTTCCCTCCTGGGCAGTAGGCCCTGGGGAGATATCCTCAGTGCGAAAGGACAATGCATCACCTGGAGAGCAGGTCCTTGCTACAGGATCCTTTCCTGCTACACCTGGTTGGGGCTCTCCCATTATGAGACCTTCTTCCTCCAAGGCAGCACCAGGGCTGCCAGTCTGAAGTTGGGACTTGACTACTATGTCCCTGAAGGTCTCATCTATATACCTCTCTGTCTGCCTCAGCTCCTCCAGGTCTGCCACTCTAGCCTCCAGAGATCGGACTCATTCTCTGAGAGCCAGGAGCTCTTTGCATCGCATGCACATGTACAACTTCTCACCGGTGGGTAAAAAATCATACATGTGACACTCGATGCAAAAGACTGGGAAGCCCCCCTCTTGCTGCTGGACTGCTGCCTTCATCTCAATTTTGATCAGTTCCTAGTTAAGTTTTAGGTTGCTATGGGAGTAGGAATGTGTCTAACTTCCTTTAAATGTATTAGTGAATTCACTTTGTGTCTGGTAGTGGCCTACCGTGGTCTGATCGAATTCTCAATAAAGTTTTTGTTGATGTTCTTTTTTTTTTTTTTGTGAAAGTGGCACCTGCCTATAAATTAAGGGATGAGCTAGGGTTGGGAAATACAAACAGTCTAACTTCAGTTAGTCAGCCTGAGTGACTCACTGCTCCCTTGATTAACAAATGTTGGTCCCTATTCAAACCCAATCACACTACCTCAACACCTTTCCAAGGTGAGTAACTGAGCTGAACTATTCAACTTTTTTACTTTGGTATATACTGCTCCTAGCTTATTTCTAGCTTCTGGCTACTTTTTTGTGGGGTTTTTTTTTTTTCAATACAATGCACTCAGTTAGTATTAAAAACAAACAGTCAGCTCTTTAAAAGTATGGAGAACACTCAGTTCTGCAGAGTTTTAAAAATAAACACACTATCTACTGCTACCTTATTGACTGACTAAAAATACAAAGTCTAACTTGTTTATTCACTGCCTACCTACTGCTACCTTATTGACTGACTAAAAATACAAACAGTCTAACTTGTTTATTCACTGCCTTTCTGACTATTAAAGGCACAAACACACTAAATAATATTCCCAAATAGTTAACTTTGCCCCAATACTTTTAAAAAAGTCAATGTCCCAAGCAATAACTTACTGATTCCTTTCAGCCACCAGCAAGGTGATCCTCTCTTCTCAGTGTTTCCACGCGTAGCCGTGTGTATCTTATAAAATCCGGGGTCAGCGCGCGCAAGGGGGTGCACATTTGTGCAACCTGTGTGCGCCGAGCCCGGCGCACGTTGCCTGTTCCCTCGCCCTCACCCCACCTTCCCCTCCCTAACCCCCCCTATCTAAACCCCCCCCCACCTTTGTTGGCAGATTTACGCCTGCTGAAAGCAGGCGTAAATCTGCGCGCGCCATCACCCGACCCGGGGGCTAGTCCGGAGGCCTCGACCACGCCCCCCGATCCCATCCCGAACCGCCCCCTGACCCCGGACACGCCCCCTCCCCGCCCCTTTTACGAAGCCCCGGGACTTGCGTGCCGGCGGCCTATGCAAAATAGGCGCACCGGCGCGCGAGGGCCCTTCGCGCGTAAATCCAGCCGGATTTACGCGCGCAGAGCATTTAAAATCCGGCCCAGTAAATCTCACTGAAGTGCAAGCAGAAAGGTGCGTTCAAATGAAAGCACCTTTCTGCATAGGCCTGTTTGAGTACGTGGAGCAGCAGCAGTGAAGGCAACTTACTGACAGGTCGATACAGTAACGTTCAGTTAAAGATTCCCCGTCTGTAACGTGCTGGGAGCGCACAATACAGACGAGTAAGGCCATCCAGCGATACAGTCTCCAGTTTCACGCGTCCTTAGCGCTTCCTAAAACAGACGCATAACCCTTTCCGCACCCAGCATGTAAATGAACGAAAAAGCTGTATAATGAAGGAATTAGCTATTCCCCTCCGATACTGTAACGGGCGCTGATACTATCTCCTCAGTAACCTGCTGTTTTGCCGCGGCCTTAACGTGTTAGTTTACCGCCTCCCCCTAGTAGGTGTTAGTGTAGTGTAGTGCCAAAATCGCACGGGAAAGGGAACGGGAAAAGAGAGGTTTAACTTTTATTAAGAACTGTTATAATTTTTTAAACACTGGGGGGGTTCTTTAATTTTCTGGGGGACCTCTCCCCAATCCCACACTTATCTGCACTGTAACGTGTTCGATCGGGCGAGTAGGCAGGTAGGCGACAGCGGCAGCGTGAGCCATCAGTAGCGGCGGCGTGTTCGATCGGGCGGGCGGGTAGGTGAAAAAAAAAAACTTTTCTGAGCCATCAGCAGCGGCGGCGGGATCCGGGGGTGGGGGGGGGGTGGGGTGGGTACGTGTTCGATCGGGCGAGTAGGCAGGTAGGCGACAGGGGCGGCGGCGCAGCAAAAAAAACCAAAGCGACAAAAGTAACTTACTTTTCCGCGGCAGCAGGAGCGGGATCGAGGGGGGGAAGGCGGCATGTTCGATCGGGCGGGCGGGTAGGTGGGGAAAAAAAAAACTTTTCTGAGCCATCAGTAGCTCCCCCGACGAAGACAAAAAGATGGCCGCCTGCACGGGGGAAAGCGTGCAATTGGCCGCTGAGGACGTGACGTCACACCCCGTGACGCCAAACGTCGTGACATCACGTCTTCAGCGGCCAATTGCACGCTTTCCCCCGTGCAGGCGGCCATCTTCGTCGGGGGAGCTACTGATGGCTCAGATCGAACACACCGCCTACCCCCCCCCCCCCCCCCGATCCCGCTGCCGCTGCCCCTGCCCCGCTGCCACGGAAAAGTAAGTTACTTTTGTCTCTTTGGTTTTTTTTGCTGCGCCGCCGCCGCTGTCGCCTACCTGCCTATTCGCCCGATCGAACACGTACCCACCCACCCCCCCCCCCCCCGGATCCCGCCGCCGCCGCTGCTGATGGCTCAGAAAAGGTTTTTTTTTTTCCTTTGGTTTTTTTTTGCTTGCCGCTGTGTCTCACCTCCTCCCGGAGCAAGACTGCTTTCGTGCCCTGCTCCGGGAGGAGGTGAGACACAGCGGCAAAGCAAAAAAACCAAAGGCAGGAAGTAAGTCGCTTCGCCGCCTCCCTCCTCCCGGTGCCTGTCATTTCGAATGTCATTTGAAATGACATTTGAAATGACAGGTACCAGCGCACCCAGGTTACTGTATAGGCGCTGTATTAAGCGCCTATACAGTAAAATGGGTTGCGCGGGCATAACCCTTCCCTAACGCTTCACAGCCTCGGCATGCATTTGCATGCGATTAGAAGAGAGTATCAGGCGCTAGGTCTAGAGGACTGTGCGTGCGGGGAGGAAGGGTGCGCCTGACACTGCCGCACTGTTTCTACCGCGGCCTTACTGTATCGACCTGTGAGTCAGCTGCCCACACCGACTTCTCCCTTCTCCTGTGGAAGCTGGTTCATCCTGAAGGGTTCATGTGTATCTTTGCCTCCTCTCTCCCTTTGTTTTAAAATGTGGAAGAAAGACTGGTAGGGCCTTTTAGTGCTTCCCTAGCTTTTCTTTTTTCCAAGTCCACATTGCTTGCTCTTTGGAGGTTGGTGTGCCACACAACAATTTTGTTAATGTAGGTGTGCCTTGGGCGTGAAATGTTTGGGAAATACTGCACTAGAACATGCATGGTAAAGACAAACATTATTTCATAGCTTCATCATTAAACCCAGGAAAGGTAGTAGCTGAGATAAGATTGCGTTTTTAGACATATATATTCAGTAACTAGCAAAATAAGAGTGAAAAGAGTGCAGATAATTAGAAAAGAAAGTTTAATTCTTCTGCATCTTCAAGCTTTCCACATAAGTATCACCAGTTTATACTGTCAATTACAATAGTTTTAACTTGATTTGCCCCGCACGACCAGGAAATAAAAGAGTTGGTTAGACTACCAGAGCTTCTTAATGGCAGAACACTGGAATAAGCCAAGATGACATAAGAAACTGACAACCTAGTCAATCTTTTGCAAGATTAGTTCTGGAATTTTTTTTTTTTTTTTTTTATTACCACTCATTCTCAAAGTACAAAGGTTGAAACACAGTGAAATGAAACTGGGGCTGTGTCACATTATTATTTTTCAACATACAGGAAATAACTTAAAATACAAACGCAAGTTTCCAGAGAACGATAAAACTCCAGAAAGGTAGGAGATTCTATCTCCAGCAGAACAACTTTTCAATTAGATACAGACATCTCATCACTCTGCAGTAGAGAAAGGCATCCTATTATTGTAAACGCTCTAGTTTCCTGAATTTATGTAAGCCTTGTACAAGTAAGTTATTGTGTTTCAGAAATTGGTAGAAGTTCCTCTGGTATTGTATAATCTTAAGGACATTTGTTTGCATGCGGTCTTATAGGTAGATATTCTAACACTGTAAACATATTTTTGACTTGCTGAATGTTTTCCATCTTTATGAAAGAACCAAGCACTTAAAAGGAAATATTGATGATAGGACTACAGAACAACAAAATGAAAAATTACCATAAAACTGAAGCAACATGTTCTTTGTGTACTCATGACAGGAAAGAGAGCGCCCAGAGCCAGATATTCTCAATTCTTATAATTGCTCACTTTCAAACTGTAAATTTTAATAAGTTTAAGAAACAAATATAGTACTAATATGCATTAATTTGAGAAAACAATATACTTTACTGCCATTTCCTCACACAAATAATGAGGTAACAGATCTGGACAAAAGCAAAGGTTCTTACCTTTAATGTCTGTTCTCTGAAGACCATAGTTCACCAGTCCATGGGTCATGGGACTGTGGTCTGCATGAAATAATCCTTCCAGAACTTTCTGGAAAGGCCTTTATTGCTCATATGCAAAAGTTCCTATGCTACTTAGGCTCCGCAGCTTCCCTTAGTTCTATAAACACAGCTTTGACTAGGAGGAACACTCTAAAGGGGAGGTGGGAAGGACTATATGACTAGTGAATTGCTGTCTACAGGAAACACTTGTTTACAGGTAAGCAACTTTGCTTTCTCTTTAGACAAGCATGTTCACTTAGTCACTCACAGAAAGGGAAAACAAAAAGATCTGCCAACAGGCCGAAAACATTGGATCATGCATTATAATAGTCACAGTTTTAGTTGTCTATTCCAGACCTATTAAGGTCAAAAGAAACAATAAGATGAATGAATTCTTTATGTGCTTTAATTTTTCCTAAGTAAAAGGCAACAGTTCTCTTTAATATGGAGAATGAAGGACATTGTACCTTTGTGGCCCAGGAAAAATGTTGGCAGGAAGTTGAATTGATTAAGGTGGAAGTCTGATACCACATTAGGGAGGAAATTAGGATAAGGGCAGAGCACTACACTCTTATGATAAAATCTATTATAAGAGTCACTAGGGCCAAGAGATCAGAATAAAGTGACCATTACAAAAAAAAAAAAAAAAAGACTTTTCAGGTCTTTTAACTGAATTCACAAGAATCAAGTCGCTGAAAAGGTGCTTTCATTAGCAGGGTAAAAACCACACTGATGTCCTCTGAAACTGCATGATGCTTAAGGCACAATACTGACAACTAGAGGTTTACTTATGCATAGTGATATGTGCCAAATGAAATGAGATGAACCTTATCGGAACTTTTTTCTAAGCCAAGTGCCGAAAGATGAAGAAGATATTAAAACAGGTTCATAGTGGGTAAGACAAGGGATCTAGGGTCTTATCCTCAGACCATATGACAAATCTCCTCCGCTTAAAGCCTTCAGAACTTTTGGCAGGTTCATTTCCAGATGCCAGAATGATCTGAGATACTTTGCTTTAGAAACTGAGGTAACATATAACATCTCCCTCAACAACAAGGCTGTTAGTCTCACAGATTGAATGTTCAGATGGAGCAATGCTCTCCAGTTGTGTGTGATCAAAGTTGGAGGAGTTCCCTATCAGAGACAAATCTCAAAGAATTGGAAACCAAATCTTTTGCAGCCAAAAGGAAGCTATGAGGTACCTCCTGAGTTTTATTAATGTTATGGCTGTAAGAGACAGGGGTGTTACACAATATCCTCATGCTATTCCTACCACCCACCAGGGGTTAAACCCTTGGCCATTTATGGATTCCAGAAAGCACTGCCCAGGTCTCACGTGCACCTGTGCATGTGCCCTCTTCTGTGCACTATTGTCTCATCTATGCATTGAGACTACAACAATCCTTTGAGGGGGCAAATTGGCACAACTGCCCTGGGCAGTTTATATATATATATATATATATACCCCTGCACCAACATCAGCCCACCAGCATTTTCTGCAAAAGCCAACTGTGGACAACTAAATAATACATGACCATAACCATTAAGACAACAATTCAAACAATCAGTTAACAGAAAAACACACTGAGGTCAGATAAGGAGTATAATATTACTAATTTAAGGGCTGGATCCAACACTTACCAGGAGGACAAGAGCACCACCATCCGGCAGCCAAGGGCGGGACGGTGGATTAACCTGTCCTCATTAAAGAAAAGGAAAATATCAGGTAAGTAGTAATTTCTCCTTTCTTAGCATTCAGACAGGTTAATCAAACCAGTGGGATGTACCAAAGCTACTCCAGAACAGCGCAAGAGGCTGCCCATGGTCTGATCAACATTGCATTCGCGAAGGCTGTCTCTTCATGGGCTTGCACATCCAGGTGATAATGCCTGGAAAATGTGTAAGAAAAACCATTCGCAGCTCGGCATATCTTGACGGGAGACAACTATCTAATCTCTGCCCATAACACTGCCTGAGCTCTAGGGAATAAGCACTAAACTGACTAGGCAATGACTGCTCAGCATTCACATACGCGGCCGTAGCACGCGACACTGACTCACCCTGTATACTCCCACTGTGGAGCATAAACAGCCAGTCTGTCTTCCTGAGAGGTTTAGACATCTCCAATACCTCAAGATATGCTGCTTGACACCTCAAGATATGCTTGCTTGACACCCAAGGCGATGTTCATCCACCGCTCTCTCCCTGCCCAGAGTTGGCAGGGATTGATTGATTCTAGCAAATATTTGAGACCACCTTTGGACAAAAGGAGGGAACAATTCACATCTGGACTGCTCCCGGAAACAATGCAGAGACTGTTCCTGGCAAGACAGAGCCCAGTTTGGAAATTCCACGCACAGAAAATTGTCCTCTAGTAAGTAACCTCTGGAAGAAGCTACGTGGTAGTCAAAACGTGAGACCCGCCAGAATTCCAGATTCACATTAAGAGCCCAGAAGGAACCAGCAGCTGCAAATATGGCAGCAGCACAAAAGTAAACACTCGTTAGCAGCACGCTCCCAAAGCATCTGACCATTATGCACCCAGCTGCATGCCCGCACAAGTAAGTGTGGACAGGGCGGCCAAAAATAGGGCCTGTCCAATAAGCGTTCAAAATATAGGCGCACAACACATGGTCCAAGCAGGTGCCTCCCTAAGCGCATAACTAGGTGTACAAGCGTGAGCCGACGTTGGACAGTGTTTTACGGCAGACTTGTGCGCAGAAAAGCGCACAAACATTGCCATGGCCTACCATGCGGCATCTAAGCAAAGCCTGAGAGCAGGACCTAGCCAAAAGGCCGCTCAACCAGCAAAGCTGCCACGAGTCCCCCAGCTCCCTTGGAAGCTCCCTTGGATTTTAGCCAGAAATCTAGTTGGATAAAAAAAAGAAGAGTTCCGGAGGTGTTTTGAGGAGGAATCGTTATCTGACTAACTTATCCGATTTTTACTGCTGTCTTGGTTTGACAGTTGCTTGGGGGTAGCTGCACAGAGCAGCACTTACTACCCTTTAGAGAAACATGGGGGTATCCTCCACAGAGTGGCAGATATTACCATTAAGAAGCTTGCTGGGCAGACTGGATGGGCCATCTGGACCTTTTCTGCCATCATTACTATGTTACTGTGTATATAAAACACTGACATTGGCCTCAAGACATTTTAATACATTAAAAAAAATGTAAACACACTTATAACTTTACCTTACAAACCCTTCTTCTTTGCCTTAAAGTGCTTTAGAATAATTAAAAAAGATAAAACTATAAAACAATAACGTGTCTCTCTCTATTTACAAGCTTGTTTAAAGAAGATATTCTTAACCAACTTCCTGAATGTCATTATTGAGCACTCTTCTTTAATATCATGTGGCAAAAGATTCCATAACTCGGGACCCTGTATGTAGAATAGCTGTTCAAGCATTTCATCAAGTCTGATCACATGAAAAGAAGAAATATCAAGTAGATTAAGTGAAGTAGATCTTAAAAGTCTAGCAGGGCGATTAAACATTAGTTCCGCATTAAAGCATGGTGGTGCATATCCATACAATCCTTTAAAAAACAACATAAGGATCTTAAATTTGATACATCAATTAACTGGCAACCAATGAGGTTTAACAAGACTGGGGTAATATGCTGACGAACTAGTATGTCAAATATTATACGAGCTGCCGTTGTTCAAGGGGGCAAAAATTGATTTTAATATTACCAATGTTTCTTAATTTCGAGTGTGCTAATTTCCTCAAATGTTTTCCTTACAGCAGGCTCTTCACTTTTGTGAATTAGCACAAGTTTTAAACTTGTCAGTAGTAGTGTCAGTCATCAAAGCTTCTATGAACTGAAATTAAGGCCCTCTCTGCCAGCAGTGAGACACCATCAGTTGCAGACTTTAAAAAACACATTTAGGTTCTTGTAAATGGTGTATTATTGGCCACTATAGTGCAAAAACCTTTGTATAAAGATGCCATTCTTCTAAAGGGACATCATTCCATCTGGGAATTATATCAAAATAATCTTTGGTTTGAGTTGAGAGATCTTTGAGGGATCAAACATTCTGACTGCCTTCTCTGTCTACTCCAATTTCATCTCTCCCCTCCTGTACCTTCCAGGACAGGAAAAAGGGGGTGGGGAACAAGAGAAGGAAAGAAATTGGATTAGGGAGCAGAGTGCTTCTTCTTTCATCTGCTACAGCCTGTCTTACTCCACCTCCTGTCCCCTACAGGGTGTTTATGAGGGGATAGGCAGGAGCAGGAGCAGAGAGAACTGATGCTGAAGAAAGATTGAATTAGGAAGTAGGAAAACTTCAGGTATGTTCACTCTGTGGCACGTTGTCAATTATGTGGCAACAAACTGATTATGCAATTTTTCCAGTGGCTGCACAATAATGGGAGGCTAGGGGCACTGAGTATAACCCAGTCAGGTAAAGCTTGAGTTTGTTATGGGAGAGCTTAAGACATTGCTCTTTTCTGTAGATTAGCCTCTAGTATAATAGGTTGTTAAATAAAACCTATTGTCTCTGACTGCAGTTTGGATCAGGTAACAGTCCCAGTTGGGGCATAGACAAGCAACTTCTAATAGTGATGTACATAGTAAAAAAAAATCCAAACTAAAGTAACACAAGAATTACCACACAGCAAATGGATATTGGAGTTATTAAAGACAATACACTGAAATCTTCAGCTCAGTTAAAAAAGGAAATAGAATACTAGGAATTATTCAGAAAGGAATAGAGAAAAAAATCAGGAAATATAATAAAAACAAGGAATATAATAACTCCTTTATCAAGCCATGGTGCAACAGCATCTTGAATATTATCAGACCCATGCTTCCATTAAGCGAACTAGGCAGTCGTCTAGAACACCAACAATTAGATGGCGGAAAAGAGCAGCTGTGCGGGGCTGTGAGCACAGCCTATCCCGCTCACGGTCCAGATTTGGAGAAAGGCCCAGTGGGGCTGCGAGCACAGTTTATCCAGCCTGCAGCAGACCACCAAGAAAGACCTGGGAGAGCCATGGGCAGAGCCCATTCCGCCCATTGCAGAAGACCAAGAGAGACCTAGGAGAGCTGCAGGCGGAGTCCAACCTACTCACTGATGGCCAGAGATTAAAAAGCAGGGCTGGGGAGGGGGGCGCAAGGCTGAAGATTTGCCTAGGGGGCCCAATACCCTTGCACTGGCCCTGAGTATTGTGTGCAATTCTATTCACATATCTCAAAAAAGACATAGTAGAACTAGAAAAGGTGCAGAAAAGGGCGACAAAAATGATTAAAGGGATGGAACCACTTCTGTATGAAGAAAGGTTCGACAGATTAGGACTCTGAAGCTTGGAGAAGAGACAACAGAGGGGACATGATAGAGGTGTGCAAAATCATGAGTAGTGTAGAACAAGTTAACAGGAAACAGTTATTTACTCTAGCAAACAATATTAGAGAAGACAGAGGAGATGATAGAGGTGTACAAAATCATGAGTAGTATAACGCAAGTTGATAAGGAAAGTTTATTTATTCTTTCCAATAGAATTAGGACTAGGGGTCACTCCATGAAGCTATCTAGTAGCAGATTTAAAACAAATTCTAGAAAGTATTCTTTCAGTCAAAGTATAACTGAGATATGGAATTTGATGCCAGAGAATGTGATCAAGGCTAGTAATTTAGTCAAATTTAAAAAAGGTCTGGATGTGTTTCTAAAGGATAGATCCATTAATCTTACTTAATCAGATAACATGATGTGTCTCCATCTCCCGCTTCTGGAAGTGAGTAATATGGAAAGGGCTTTCCTATTTGGAATCAGATGGGTAATTCCAAGAGACCTGGACAGGCTACAATATAGACAGTTTGCAGGGTTCAATGAACTACTGGTTCTTAAGCTCTTAATGATCTCTCCATATTCTCAAACATGAAAAGGATCTGATTCTGGAAATTGTTGAAATAAAGTCTTAAGGTTGGGTAATTCATGAGTACCATTTTTCAGGACATTTCTTGATTATTTAATGATATAGGAAAAGATTTTTTAAAATGTGTAATGACTTTTGAGAAATTAATATTCAGGTTCCAAAATTCTTTACAGCTAAATTTTTAGTTATCTTAGGGAATATAAACATATTACATGATTTAGATGATTCTACGTTATTGTGGACAAAATATACAATGCAAGGATTCTTACCAATTAGGTTTTTAGGATATCCACGGTAAATATGCATGATTTAGATTTGCATATAATGGAGGCAATGCTGTTTCATGCATATTAATTGTGGAATTTCTGAAAACTTGACAGGTGAGGTGTGTCCTGGAACTCCGTTGAGAACCCTTGCAATAGTAGAACATGGTTGTGATCTATTTTAAACATTCTCTAAGGATTCTTTGATTTAAACCTTAAATTTTAAAATTGTGTCTTATTTTGAATCTTTAATTTAATGTATGGCGGGCCATTTGGAAAAACTGATGTTCTCTGAGATCTCGGTTATAGCATTTAATTTTTTATTCTTTTTGAGGCTCTGGTAGGCTTACATTGTTTCATAAACTGACAGAGCCTACTTTCTTTCTTATGTTTTTAATTCATTGAATTTGATGTACTAAGAAATATATTATATCAATCTGTGAACAATGCTATTTTGAATTATATCTACAATGGAAAGAAAAAAGGACTGACATTACAATAAAGAAAAAGTTAAAGAATTAGAATGGGAAAGCCATCAAGACAGGGAGTATCTGAATTCTTTCATGACACAGGTGTTCTCTTAGAGTCCTGAGTAGTTTGGTTCCCTTAAGTCTTTAGAGTTGACTGGGTTTGTCTCATATAGAGATGTGCCATGGGAGTTACATCAACTGTAGAAGCCGTAAGGCATAATATTTTCAGAATGCTGCAAGCTGATACCTTATTATTTTGAATTATTCCTTCCACTATGGCTAGCAGAACCCCTATAAATTCCAATTCAGGTGCCAGACTCAAATTGGATTTCGTATAGTTAATGAAAAACCTTAGTGACCGTAGCAGGCATATGGTGATTGGCATGGATTTATCCACCCCTGTCAAAGATGTTCCCAAGCAGGGAACACATAAGCCCTCAGTCTGCATAAAAACGTTATGCCTATCAGATATTTTATGAATACCTGCAGTACTAGGTACTGAAGGTGAAGTATCTCTACTATAAATCTGAGATATTTCATATGATTGGGATTCATCCTCATCTCTGTTTGTATGTAGGCCTCCTGTAGAGGCAGTATTGGTGGTATGTTGGTGAGCATGGCTGCCTTCCAAGCAGTTGACCCGGGTTCAATTCCCAGCCAATACATCGATACTGAGCTGAAAATTTGGTTTTACCCTTAACAGAAACGTGGGGGTACCCTTAACAGAAACATGGGGGTAACCTGCACGGAGCGGCAGTTACTACTTTTTCTGCCATCATTACTATGTTACTAAGACAAGTCATCCATGTTTGGAAGAGGAATAACAGAGCCTATGGTAACTATGTTCAACTGTTCCCTTTGTAGAATTTTGTTCAAGGCCTTTAGATCAATCATGGGTTGGAACCCTGGTGTCTTTTTGATGACCTGGAGAAAAACAAACCCAACCCTCCTCCCACGGTGGGACAGGTTTGACCATTCTAGCTTACAAGAGGGAGTAAATTTCAAACCTGAACAGGTCCTAGTTCTTATTGAGCTTTAATGTTCGTTTGGGTGGATAATTTTGGAGGGATTCCTGTAGCTTTCCTTCATGATTAGGCAGATCCAGCTGTATGAAGTTACAGTGGACTAATGGTTTAGAAAAATCTTCAAACTTTCTTAAACAGGGAGGTTTTCCAGAATGGAGACTGGGATTCTGACTATAGATCCAATACAAAACAGACCCTGGCACTATGGGGTTTTGGCTGCTTTTGTTGCAATGGTGAGAACTTCAGCCCTGCTGTCTGGGATGAAAAAAAATATTTTTTTGAAAGATAAAAATTCTTTCTAGATATTCCAGAAACATTTTGAGATGTTAAAGGTGATTCAGAGGTGGCAATGAATAGGTTCTGTACATTGGACAGGTTGTATAGACTAGACACTTTTCATGCTCTTCATTGGTATCCATGAGGTAACATAATTCTGCCCATTTCTCTTCAAGGAGCAATTCAGTGAATTCTTGAGTCTCCTCCAGCACTGGATTCTGATGTTTTCTTTCAAGAATGTTTTCTTTCAAGAAGGTCCAAAGTTTGAGGCTCATATCCAGGGGGCACTGAGGCATCAAATCTGCCTTTTAAAGGCTCATATCCAGGGGGCACTGTAGTAGTCAAATCTGCCTTTTAAAGGCAGATTTGACTACTACACTTTAGAGAGGTAACTGGAGCTGGTCAAATCACTTTGCTGCTTTGATATGATGCTTTATATCTGCTTTCTTACCAATATATGGTATGAGATTCTCTTACATCCTCTTCTTACATACTGAAAGAGATAGTAGGCAGAAACCATTTCAATTCTTTAGGGTTGTGCAGATATTTGAATTGATAACCTGGTTTCATCTTCAACCTTTAACTCAAAAGAGATAGCTTTAGCCATTCTTTGAACAAAATCTGAGAAGGACAGGTCTTCAGGAGGAGACCTGTTCTTAGATTTTGGCAAAGAAGGTCCTGATGGGAGATCAGTGGCATATTCATCTTAGAACAAAGCTCCTCTGAAAGATATGAGGGCCCATGATGCCTAACATCTCTGAGAAAGCAGGGCCCATGACGCCTAACATCTCTGAGAAAGCAGAGTTGCTTACCTGTAACAGGTGTTCTCCAAGGACAGCAGGATGTTAGTCCTCACACATGAGTGACATCATCAGATGGAGCCTGGCATGGAAAACATTTGTCAAAGCTTCTAGAAACTTTGACTGACACACTGAGCAGGCCCAGCATGCCGCTATTCACACATCCATGCGGGGTCCCTCTCCAGTCTTATGACAGAGTTTGCGAAAAATAAAATAACAAACCAAAAGAAACTAGGGATGTGCAGCAGAGCCGATAGGTTCGATTCGGTATTCGTATTCGTCGAGACCCAAATCCGTTACATCCGTTTTCGGGGACCCCGATTCGTCCATTAGTTACATATGGTATTCGTTTCCCATTAAAGTTAAAAAAAAAAACCAAAAAACAAAACCCCATTCCAACTCTTTAAATTTAATTTACTACAACCCCCCACCCTCCTGACCCCCCCAAGACTCCTGACCCTCTTGGGGGGGTCAGGAGTCCCCCCCCAAGACTTGCCAAAAGTCCCTGGTGGTCCAGCGGGGGTCCTGGAGCGATCTCTTGCACTCGGGCTGTCGGCTGCTGGTATTCAAAATGGCGCTGATAGCCTTTCCCCTTACTATGTCAAGGGGCTTTTAGTCGGCCCCAGTCACATGGTAGGAGCACAAGATGGCACCGGCCATCCATTGCTCCTATCATGTGACAGGGGCTGACCAATGGCACCAGTAGCCCCTGTGACATAGTAAAGGCAAAGGCTATCGGCGCCATTTTGAATACCGGCAGCCGACGGCTCGAGTGCAGGAGATCGCTCCAGGACCCCCGCTGGTCCGCAAGTCATGGGGGGGGGTCAGGAGGGTGGGGGTTTTATTCGTTAATGATACGTTGCATTCGTGGGGGTTCGCCATACGTTTCGGAATCCCATGAATGCAACGAATAGGGACCTATATGTTGCGGATTCCGCATTCGTTCAAAACGAATGCACATCCCTAAAAGAAACCCAAGTCTGCAGCGTGGAGGGTGGGTTTCGTGAGGACTAACATCCTGCTGTCCTTGGAGAACACCTGTTACAGGTAAGCAACTCTGCTTTCTCCAAGGATAAGCAGGACGGTAGTCCTCACACATGGGTGATTTTGTAGCTACAGGCTGCTCCCAACATAGGCAGCAGAGAACAGGTGCCAACGTGCACAACAATTAGAGCTACTAGAACCGGGTGAGCAAGCCTGCACCCAAGGAAGGGCCCAAGGCAAGAAAAGTTGGGTTTTCATGGCTGAAAAAGATTATGGAGGGCCGACCTACCAAAATGACTGTCATGTCGACCCACCCTTGTCCAGACAATAATGAGAGGTGAAAATGTGGAGGGAACTCCAGGTTGCCGCCCTACATATCTCGTGAATGGAGACAGCACACAAGTCAACCATCGAAACCAACATGGCTTGAGCGGAATGAGCCTTGACGTGATCTTCAAGGTGCAAGCCCGCTTGACCGTAGCAAAAGGAAATACAATCTGTTAACCAGTGGGATATGGTCTGCTTAGACTCTGCGACTCCCAACCTATTTTTATTGAAGGAGACAAAAAGCTGAGTGGACAGGCGGTGAGGTACCGTCCGTTCCAGGTAAAAGGCCATGGCCCTTTTACAATCCAGAGTATGCAGTGCACGTTCACCATGGTGAGCATGCAGCCTTTGAAAAAGGAAGGCAACACAATGGACTCATTGAGATGGAATTCCATGGCCACCTTCAGAAGGAACTTCGGCTGCATATGCAAAACCACCTTATCATGACAAAACTTTGTATAAGGGGGGTATGACACCAGAGCCTGTAGCTTACTGACCCTGTTTGCTGAAGTAACTACCACCAAGAAGATGGCCTTCCAGGACAGGTACTTCAGATCACAAGGCCACAGAGGCTCAAATGGAGTCTTCATGAGCTGGGACAAGACTACACTGAGGTCCTAAGGGACCATTGGGGGCCAAGTAGGAGGCTTAAGTAGCAACAAGTCTTGCATGAACTGCCCCACTAGCGGATAGGTGGAAATAGAAGCACCATCTCTCCCCTGGTGGTATACTCCGATGGCACTAAGATGAACCCTCACTGAAGTTGTTTGCAAGCCCAACTCAGAGAGATGCAACAGGTAGTCCCCAAAGCTGCAGTGGGGAACAAGAGAAGGGTTCCAGCCCACACCCAATACACCAAGCTGAAAACCTCTTCCACTTTAGATTGTAGGATTTTCTCATGGAAGGTTTCCTGGACTCCAAGAGGACTTGGGACAAGCCTTCTGAGAGTCTGTGTGCCTGTACGGTACCTGGTCAACATCAAGCCATGAGAGACAGGGCTTGGAGGTTGCAATGCCAAAGCCTGCCCTGGTCCTGAGAGATCAGGTGTGGAGCAGTCCCCAGCCGGATCAGAGGGCATGAGGCCAGCTCCCGTAAAAGAGGGAACCAGACCTGGCGAGGTCAAAAGGGTAAACCTCGGTCCTCTTGCAGCTTTTGGAGAGTTTTCGAGATTAGTGGAAGGGGAGGTTAAGCGTATAGCAGACCAGTGCCCCAATGACGAGAGACGGCATCTGACATTGATCCTCTGTCCACCCGTCCAAATAAGCAGAATCTATCTACCTTCTTGTTGTCTGGGAAAGCGAACAGATATATGTTCTGGGTCCCCCACAGGTGAAAGATGAGGTTCGCTACCTCTTGTTTCAGGGACCACTTGTGTGGTCGGAAGGCCCGACTCAAAGAGTCCGCCAAGACGTTGTCTGTCCTGGGAAGATACATGACCCAGAAGAAGATGCCGTCCTCGGGGGCCCAATGACCAGATATGGACAGTTTCATGGCAGAGGAGGTATGACCCTAATGTTAGGGATTGTGGACCCTTGCCCCGAGTTGAGGTTGACACTACCTGCGGGTTGAGCCCCGCAGGTCCCCACCGTTGGGAGGCAAGGCTGGCCGGGAAAAGAGGCAGACAGGAACTTCGTCAGTACCGGCCCTCGTTCCCCGCAGGTTGGGCCCTTGGATGCCGGGACCGGCAGGTATTAGGTGCACCTCTGTGTGGCTGGTCTCGGAGAGAGTAGGCGGCTGGAAGCAGAGTGTGTCGGAGCGGTTAGGTTCAGTCCAAGGCCGAGGCACTCTCGGAGAGAGAGAGAAAGCCTCAAGGGGTGAGATGCTACAGCAGTTCCAAAGGCAGTGGAGCAGGACCTCGAGGGACTGGCCCCGAGGAGAGGAAGTGCAGGAGCAGAGGCTTGTATAGTGGTATGCTGAAGCAGGGCTAGAGCGGGGAATCCGCTATAGCAGGTTAGAGTAGAGAAGAAGTACAGAGAGACTGCCTGAGGGACGGCAGTGCAGTAACAGGGACCTGTGATGTAGAAGCGCTGAGACAGGTCCACAGCAGAAGTGTAGAGACAGCATCTTGTGACGTAGAAGCTCTGACCCTGGCCCTGAAGGGCAGAAGCACTGTGACAGGGTCTCGTGATGTAGCAGTGCTGAGCCAGGTCCCGAAGAGTGGAGGCGCTGAAGCAGGATCCCCGATGTAGAAGCACTGAGACTGGTCCTGAGAAGCGGAAGCACAGAGAAAGGGTCCCAGATGTAGAGGCGCTGAGACAACCTCGAGAAGCGGGAGCACAGAGACAGAGTCCCAGATGTAGAAGTGCTGAGCCAGGCCCCGAGGAGCGGGAGGTGCAGAGACAGGGTCCCAGAAGTAGAAGCGCTGAGCCAGGCCCCAAGGAGCGGGAAGCGCCAAGGCAGGGTCCCGTGACAGCGCTGAGACAGGTCCAGAGCAGAAGTGCAGAGGCAGCATCTTGTGACGTAGAAGCTCTGACCCTGGCCCCGAAGGGCAGAAGCACCGTGACAGGGTCTCGTGATGTAGCAGTGCTGAGCCAGGTCCCAAAGAATGGAAGCGCTGAAGCAGGATCCCCGATGTAGAAGCACTGAGACTGGTCCTGAGGAGCAGGAGCACAAAGACAGGGTCCCAGATGTAGAGGCACTGAGACAACCCCGAGAAGCGGGAGCACAGAGACAGAGTCCCAGATGTAGAAGTGCTGAACCAGGCCCCGAGGAGCGGAAGGTGCTGAGACAGGGTCCCAGAAGTAGAAGCTCTGAGCCAGGCCCCAAGGAGCGGGAAGCACCGAGGCAGGGTCCCAGATGTAGAAACGCTGAGCCAGGCCCAGAGGAATGGGAAGCGCTGAGACAGGGTCCCAGAAGTAGAAGCGCTGAGCCAGGCCCCGAGAAGCAGGAGGTACCGAGACAGGATACCAGCGAGTACAGCAGGGATCCATACAGCAGGAACAACAAGTCCGAAGTAGTGGAGCAAGCACCAGCTAGGAACCAGGGAACTCGTTGCCAAGTCGGTTAGTAGTGGATGGAGGTAGTCCTTAAGTATCCCGGGCCAGTGATGTCATCAGCCGGGGACGAGCCTGAAGTTCCTGCCATTGGCACTTTAAAGGGAGGACAGATGACGTGCGCGCCTAGGGAGGCCCCGGGTCAGAACGATGGTCGGCGGCATCCCAGCTGCTACGTGGAGCACAGGGAGCCAGGAGGAACACGGTGGCAGCTACTGGATACGGCCGCAAGTGTACCAGGAGTAGAAGGCCAAGTATGACATGAAGTGAATTGAGCTGGCCGAGGCCGGTGGGCATAACACCTAAGCAGGAACTTGGGATGAGTGTGAAGCACCATCCTGTTAGGATGAAATTCAGTACAAGGTAGATACGTTGCTACTGCCTGGAGCTCACTAACTCTTTGGGTCGAAGTGCCTGCCACCAAAAACATAAAACATTCGATAAGAACATAAGAACATGCCATACTGGGTCAGACCAAGGGCCCATCAAGCCCAGCATTCTGTTTCCAACAGTGGCCAATCCAGGCAATAAGAACCTGGCAAGTACCCAAAAACTAAGTCTATTCCATGTTACCGTTGCTAGTAACAGCAGTGGCTATTTTCCAAGTCAACCCAATTAACAGCAGGTAATGGACTTCTCCTCCAAGAACTTATCCAATCCCTTTTTAAACACAGCTATAATAACTGCACTAACCACATCCTCTGGCAACAAATTCCAGAGTTTAATTGTGCGTTGAGTAAAAAAGAACTTTCTCCGATTAGTTTTAAATGTGTCACATGCTAACTTCATGGGGTGCCCCCTAGTCTTTCTATTATCCGAAAGAGTAAATAACCGATTCACATCTACCCGTTCTAGACCTCTCATGATTTTAAACACCTCTATCATATCCCCCCTCAGCCGTCTCTTCTCCAAGCTGAAAAGTCTTAACCTCTTTAGTCTTTTCTCATAGGGGAGCTGTTCCATTCCCCTTATCATTTTGGTAGCCTTTCTCTGTACCTTCTCCATTGCAATTATATCTTTTTTGAGATGCGGCGACTAGAATTGTACACAGTATTCAAGGTGTGGTCTCACCATGGAGCGATACAGAGGCATTATGACATTTCAGGTTTTATTCACCATTCCCTTTCTAATAATTCCCAACATTCTGTTTGCTTTTTTGACTGCCGCAGCACACTGAACCGACGATTTCAATGAGTTATCCACTATGACGCCTAGATCTCTTTCTTGGGTTGTAGCACCTAATATGGAACCTAACATTGTGTAACTATAGCATGGGTTATTTTTCCCTATATGCATTACCTTGCACTTATCCACATTAAATTTCATCTGCCATTTGGATGCCCAATTTTCCAGTCTCACAAGGTCTTCCTGCAATTTATCACAATCTGCTTGTGATTTAACTACTCTGAACAATTTTGTGTCATCTGCAAATTTGATTATCTCACTCGTCGTATTTCTTTCCAGATCATTTATAAATATATTGAAAAGTAAGGGTCCCAATACAGATCCCTGAGGCACTCCACTGTCCACTCCCTTCCACTGAGAAAATTGTCCATTTAATCCTACTCTCTGTTTCCTGTCTTTTAGCCAGTATGCAATCCACGAAAGGACATCGCCACCTATCCCATGACTTTTTACTTTTCCTAGAAGCCTCTCATGAGGAACTTTGTCAAACGCCTTCTGAAAATCCAAGTATACTACATCTACCGGTTCACCTTTATCCACATGTTTATTAACTCCTTCAAAAAAGTGAAGCAGATTTGTGAGGCAAGACTTGCCTTGGGTAAAGCCATGCTGACTTTGTTCCATTATAGAAACATAGAAATGACGGCAGAAGAAGACCGAACGGCCCATCCAGTCTGCCCAGCAAGCTACGCACTTTATCTTTTTTTTTTTTTTTTATCTTTTTCTCTCTCCCACCTGTTACTATTGGCTTCCAGTACCCTCCAGCCCTAATTCCCCTCCACCCCACCACCAATGTAGAAAGCAGCGCCGGATCTGCAACCAAGTGAACATCCAGCTCAATTAGGGGCAGCAACCGCTGCAACAAGCAGGCCACACCCCTGCCCCATACTCTTACCCACCCCTGGGTTTTTTGTTTTTTTTTGGAGATGGCAGCCCTCCATCCTTCCGCTCCATGAAGGTGGAACACCAACCACTGGCATCCCGCTCCGTGAATGCCTCTGTGGCTACTGCCGCTCCGTGCAGTGTTTTGCTGCCTCCTCTTTATTCACGTCCTCTAGACTTGATGGACCCACAGAGTTTATCCCACGCCCCTTTGAAGTCCTTCACAGTTTTAGACTTCACCACTTCCTCCGGAAGGGCATTCCAGGCATCCACCACCCTTTCTGTGAAGAAATACTTCCTGACATTGGTTCTTAGTCTTCCTCCCTGGAGCCTCAGCTCGTGACCTCTGGTTCTGCTGATTTTTTTCTGATGGAAACGGTTTTTCGTAGTCTTTGGATCATTAAAGTTTTTCAAGTATCTGAAAATCTTTCTATATGTTCTGTGATTTTGATGTTTAGAACACTTTCCACTATTTTTCCTGCCACTGAAGTCAGGCTAACCGGTCTGTAGTTTCCCGGATCGCCCCTGGAGCCCTTTTTAAATATTGGGGTTACATTAGCTATCCTCCAGTCTTCAGGTACAATGGATGATTTTAATAATAGGTTACAAATTTTTACTAATAGGTCTGAAATTTCATTTTTTAGTTCCTTCAGAACTCTGGGGTGTATACCATCTGGTCCAGGTGATTTACTACTCTTCAGTTTGTCAATCAGGTCTACCACATCCTCTAGGTTCACCATGATTTGATTCAGTCCATCTGAATCATTATCCATGAAAACCTTCTCCGGTACGGCTACCTCCCCAACATCCTCTTCAGTAAACACCGAAGCAAAGAAATCATTTAATATTTCTGCGATGGCCTTATCTTCTCTAAGTGCCCCTTTAACATCTCGATCATCTAACGGTCCGACTGACTCCCTCTTTTTAAATATATCCGAAGCTTTCTGCTTCGGATATATTTTACAAAGTTTTTACTGTGAGTTTTTGCCTCTACGGCCAACTTCTTTTCAAATTCTCTCTTAGCCTGTCTTATCAATGTCTTACATTTAACTTGCCAACATGTATGCATTATCCTATTTTCTTCTGTTGGATCCTTCTTCCAATTTTTGGAATGAAGATCTTTTGGCTAAAATAGCTTCTTTCACCTCCCCTTTTAACCATGCCGGTAATCGTTTTGCCTTCTTTCCACCTTTCTTAATGTGTGGAATACATCTGGACTGTGCTTCTAGAATGGTATTTTTTAACAATGACCACGCCTCTTGCACATTTTTTACTTTTGCAGCTGCTCCTTTCAGTTTTTTCTAACAATTTTTCTCATTTTATCAAAGTTTCCCTTTTGAAAGTTTAGCATGAGAGCCGTGGATTTGCATACTGTTCCTCTTCCAGTCATTAATTCAAATTTGATCATATTATGATCACTATTGCCAAGCGGCCCCACTACCGTTACCTCTCTCACCAAGAGTCCTGTGCTCCACTGAGAATTAGATCTAAAATTGCTCCCTCTCTCGTTGGTTCCTGAACCAATTGCTCCATAAAGCTATCATTTATTCCATCCAGGAATGTTATCTTTCTAGCATGTCCTGATGATACATTTACTCAGTTAATATTGGGGTAATGGAAGTCTTCCATTATTATCGCACTACCAATTTGGTTAGCTTCCCTAATTTCTCTTAGTATTTCACTGTCCGTCTCACTATCTTGACCAGGTGGACGGTAGTATACTCCTGTCACTATAGTGTTCCCCGACACACAAGGGATTTCTACCCATAAAGATTCAATTTTGCATTTAGTCTTATATGCAGGATGCTTATCCTGTTGGACTCTATGCCATCCCGGACATAAAGCGCCACACCACCTCCCGGGTGCTCCTCTTTGTCATTGCAATATAATGTGTACCCCGGTATAGCACTGTCCCATTGGTTATCCTCCTTCCACCATGTCTCTGAGATGCCAATTAAGTCTATGTCATCATTCACTGCTATACATTCTAATTCTCCCATCTTACGTCTTAGACTTCTGGCATTAGCATACAAACATTTCAAAGTTTGTTTTTTGTTTGTATTTTCATTCTGCTTTTTAATTGATAGGGATAAGTTAGAATTTTTTAGCTCAGGTGAGTTTTTAGTTACAGGCACTTGGACTACTTTTCTTATTATTGGAACCTCACTGTCGGGATGCCCTAATTCTAATGCATCATTAGTATCCTTTAAAGATACCTCTCTCTGAACCATGCGCTGCTGAGCGACTGTCTGCTTTCCCATTTGTTCTAGTTTAAAAGCTGCTCTATCTCCTTTTTAAAGGTTAGCGCCAGCAGTCTGGTTCCACCCTGGTTAAGATGAAGCCCATCCTTTCGGAAGAGACTCGCCCTTCCCCAAAAGGTTCCCCAGTTCCTAACAAAACTGAATCCCTCTTCCTTGCACCATCGTCTCATCCACGCATTGAGACTCCGGAGCTCTGCCTGCCTCTGGTGACCTGCGCGTGAAACAAGCACTTGACCCCACAAGAATTCAAAGGATTAAATGGGCTTTTTGTTAGTTGGATAAGAACCACATTGAGGTCCTGTGACAAAGTGCATAGCTTGATGGAAGACATCAATTTAAGTCTTGCAGAAACATGAAAACAAAAGGCTGGGGGTATAGATTCCAAATAAGCCTATCTGGAAAAAATGTTGTAAGGATGTCTGACTGGTTAAGATACCATTCCAACAAAATCTTAGATAAGAACATAAGAAAAGTGTGAAGCAACACCTTGTTATGATGAAACTTAGTATTAGTATCAGGAGTGGAGGAGTAGCCTACGAACCAGGAAGCCAGGGTTCGAGTCCCACTGTCGCTCCTT
Source organism: Rhinatrema bivittatum (assembly GCF_901001135.1). Lineage (NCBI taxonomy): Eukaryota > Metazoa > Chordata > Amphibia > Gymnophiona > Rhinatrematidae > Rhinatrema > Rhinatrema bivittatum. Next base: position 469,019,049 of record NC_042615.1, on the reverse strand, counting down.
GTGACCTTGGGCACTTTAAAGGTCACTTTACCTCCATTGCCTCATGTACAATTTAGATTGTAAGCCCTCTGGGAGCTTACCACCTAAATATTAGGTGGGTATGTTACTTTGGATTGGAGCTCACTGATTCCTTGGATTAAAGCCACCAAAAACATGACTTTTCAGGTCAGGTACTTGAGCTCGCAAGAGCATAAAGGCTCATAAGGGGCTTTCAACAGTTGAATGAATACCACAGTGAAGTCCAATAACAAAGCAGATGGCATGATGGAAGGCTTCAACTGAATCAAGCCTCTCAAACTTAACAACTAAAGGCTGTACAAAGGTGGAGTTTCTTTCTACAAGCCAGTGATGAGCACCAATTCTACTGAAGTATTCCCTAACAGAAGTAGATTGGAAGCCAGATTGAGAAATGATACAATTATTCAAGCAGTTTTTGTATGGCACAAGAGAAAGGATCTAAGACTTTGCCCTCATACTAGATTATACACCTTCATTTAAATTCGTAAGATCATCTAATACAGGGGTGTCCAACTGCAGTCCTCAAGGACCATATTCCAGTCAGATTTTCAAGATAACCCTAATTAATATGCATGAAATAGATTTGCATACAGTTGAGGTAATGTTCATGCAAATTTGGGAAATCCTTTAAACCAGACTGGAGCTGGTCATTCCTGTTCTAATGGATTTCTTTCTACAAGTTAGAAAATCCAAGACACTTCATTGGAAAATCCAAAGGAATTAATCATTTTGCTCTCAACATCCAGGCTGTGAGAGCCAAGAACTGAATATCGTGATGAAACATTGTAACCCATAGTTACTAAACTGGTATATTCTAGTCACTCTGCTGTCTGTTTTTATTTGGTAGATTCTGAGTTATCAGAGTATAATCTTAATTGAGTCACAAGGGAGAGTATGCATGAATATTGCAGAGGAAAGATGTTAAAGCAGCTGAGCAGACATACTGTGAGAGAGGTCTTCTTGTACAGAGAAATTGAAGAGTTTAGCTGCATTAAGTTAACAGAATGCTGAATATGTGAGCTGTATCAGCTACTTGGTTGAAAATTACTAGATCCTAAGGAGGACCCTATGTTAAAAGCAAGTCATTTCCTGTTCTGTTTGGGAAGAACAGCAAAAGGTCTATGAGACGACCTTGTTACGACCATGATACATGAGAGGATATTCACAGGATAGTGCAGTTACTGGAATCCAATGGATTCAAGATTCAAGGCAGAGTCGTTTTACCAGAGGTAGGTCTTATTAGACATATCTGATCAACTTCTTTGACTAGATAACCAGAATATTCAAGTAAGGGAGCACATTAAGTATTGCCAGCTGGCTCCATATTTTCTGGACAGTCGTTCTAGTCCTGGTTTTGCTCCTTACAAGCTAGGACTTATTCCCTAAGAAAATCAGGACTATAATTAGTTGCATGCAGGGGAGTAAAACCAGAACTAGATCTACCTGTCCTGAAAATCTGGAGCCAGTTGGCAACCCTAAGCACATTCGATATAAGCCTTTTGACACAGTTCCATATTGGTGACTTAGAAATAATTTGAGTGCTCTAGTATAAGTCCCTGGTGTACAATTCTGGAAATTGCACCTTCAAAAAAATATATATTGGATGGAGTTGGTCCATAGGGTGGCCACTAAAATGATCCATGAATTTTTCTTGTAAAGCATATGGCGACAGACTTAAAAGATTTAAAAATGTATACCCTAGAGGAAAGGTGGGATGAGGAAGCATGATGGAGACATTTAAGTAACTCAAAGGTATTAATGCATAGGAGGCAGGCCTCTTTCAACAGAAAAATGGCTCTGGAATAAGGGGTCATGGGGTAGAATCAGGACTAATCTAAGGAAATGTTTATTTATAGAAAGATTGGTAGATGCATGGAACAGCCTCCCAATGGAGATAGTGGAGACAAGGACAGTATCTGAATTCAAGAAAGCATGAGACAAGCACATGGGATTTCTGAAGAAGTGGTAGGGATTGTAAAGCTGAGCAGCTGGTGTGAATGGGCAGACTAGAGAGGCCACATAGTCTACTGTCATGTTTCTATGTTAATTGGGATGATTGGAATGTCAATAGCTCCTTAGTTACCAATTGTTTAAATCATAATGTTTCAATCACTATTGTTTCTATGATGTATCATTTTGTATTAAGTTGATGTCCTTAACTTTGTGCATGTTTGCAATTAGCATTAGCTTAAGCCTGATTAGTACTAACTGTGCACAGACAAAGTCTGGTTGTGCTGTTTTAAATTTCAGAATATAGTGAAATGAATTATATATCAAAAGCTTCAAATACATCTTGACAGATATATTACATTTTATATCCATTGGTAACATTACATACAACTGAAAGTGAGGCTATCAAGAATGTCACATTTTCCACTGGTGATCAGACTGTCTTGTCTGTGTGACTTGACTAGATTGTAAGATCCATAGAGAAAGGACCATCTTTTATATGTGTTTATACAGTGCTGAGTACATCTGGTAGTGCCTATGATGACAATCAGTACAGTAGTGGTATAACAGCATGAAATTTAATGTTTTTTTTTTGTCAGGCCAAGAATATGAAAATCCTTTGGTTGATGATATGGATTGAAACACATTTTTTAATTGTTGCTTCTGATCCATACGATTCAAAAAATGACACGTGCAACGTCACTTCTCAACCAGTAAGTTCCAAAGCTAAATCTTTAATCAATGAAGTCAGATAATTTGTTTCATCTTAATTTTGCAGAGTTTGCCAATTATAAAGACTCTTTCATTAAAATCATATTTTTTATTGTGATATTTCAATGGGTCTTCCTTCAGACAATCAGCATGATCTGTAATTTACACTACACGGCCTACACGGAAACCTGAGAAGATACATAAATAACAAACAACGAATGACCACTAACCTGGTCTACCTCATGAGAAACTACAACTCCTCCGATGCCCACTCCTACCTATTGCTCACACTGCTTCTACTGAATGCGCAGTCTCTAACAAAAGAAATCCCACTAATAAATGATTTACTAGAAGAATTAAATCCTACCATCTTCTGCATCTCTGAAACCTGGCTAAACAACAATGATAATGTACACTTAAATCAAATTGAAAATTCAAAATATGATGCCTTTCACTTCCCCAGACCTAAACATAAAGGTGGGGGATTATTAATAATTAGAAAAAAAAAAAAAAGATCTAAAGCTTATTCCATATAAATTAGAAATTAACCCTTCCTTCGAAGTGGCAATACTTAATTAGTCACAAATAAACATTGGCATGGTATAATGCCCCCCAGAAACACTTCAAAAAGATTGCTCTCCACTAATTGAATTATTCTTTAGCGCGTTTCCCTCCCCTGAATCCACTCTCACAGTAGGTGATTTTGATCTACATGTCGACAGAACACCAAAAAACCACTGCTTGTGCTATCTTTTTAGAAACAATGGAAGCAATGGGATGGTCACAATTCATGACCAAACCCACACATAAAGCAGTACTCATTCTTGATCTCATATTTGCCAATCACAACAACTGTATGATAAATATCTCTCACATATACTGCCTTGGTCTAACTAATAAACTAATAAAAGCAGATATAACCTTCCTCAACTCAAAACTTAAAAACATAAATATTAACCAAATGTTCACCTTCAGAAAAACAATAACGACAGATACACTCGCTGAATCAATAAAAAATAAGCTAATTGATTTCAACCATGCTAATGGCTCTACACATATGACGCCTGGGAAAATACTGTCAAAGAAATAGCTGATCACCTAGGCCCAGTCCAGACAAAAACAATCAGATATGAATAAATTATCTCTAAACAAAAGAAACCATGGTACAATGAAGAATTAATACACTCTAAACAATCTCTGAGAAAATCCGAGAAACTATGCAGAAATGCTTGACTTCAGAATCACTTGGAAAATACAGATCACTCCTATCGCAATACTGGATGTTAATCAACAAAGCAAAAAAAGAATACTATGCGAAATAGATTCATGGGGTAATTTTTAATTCCAAACTGCTATTCAATATCAATCTCGAACAACAACTGCTTCTCAAAAATGCCTGCAATGAATATACTAATCATTTGTTAGAAAAAATAAATAGGCTAAAAATACAATGCCCTACCTGCTCCTCAATGAGAGATCTAGAAGAAAAACATTTGACAGAGTATTTAAACTTCAAATCAGTCAAATCATTTCTAAAGTAAAACCTGCAAGTCACAAGCATGACCCAATTCCAGCTAGCTCCTTAAAACTAATCACAGCATTATCACTCCAGCAATCACATCCATAATCAATCATTCTCGGAAGGCGTAGTCCCATACGGGGCGAAACAAGCAGTGATAAAACCTATTGGCAGTTGGCAGTTCCAACGATTGGGAGAATTACCGACCAATATCCAACCTGGCCTTCCTCTCAAAAGTCCTTGAAAAAGTTGTTCTATCTCAACTTGAAGACTATCTAGAAGACCATGACATTCTACATTCAGAAAAAAATCGCTCAACCAAAACTTTACTCATATCCTTAATGGACCCCTTATTACGGGGATTTAACAATGCTGAATCCTATATCTTGGTGCTAATTGACCCAACAGCCTTCAACACTGTTGACCATACCTTACTATGCCATCAACTGAATAAAATCAGGATTGGTGGCAATGTTATTAAGTGGTTCACCTCCTTCTTATCAAAAAGGACTTTCCAAGTCAAACTGGGCAACAATATGCCTGACACCTTCCAGATCAATGCAGGTGACCCCAGGGTTCAGCACTCTCAGACATTCTAGTCAACATATACATGCTTCCTCCGTGCAAGTTACTATCTGATCTAGTAATCACCTTCTACCTATACGCCAATGACATCCAGTTCTACATACCATACACTAAATCTGCTGAAAATACAACACTGACACTTTCTCCACACATGAAGGCAATACAATACAAACTATCCCATAAGAACATAAGAACTTGCCATACCGGGTCAGATCAAGGTTCCATCAAGCCCAGCATCCTGTTTCCAACAGTGGCCAATCCAGGCTACAAGTACCTGGCAAGTACCCAAAAACTAAGTACGGTATATCCCATGCTACTGATGCTAGTAATAGCAGTGGCTATTTTCGAAGTCAACTTGATTAATAGCAGGTAATGGACTTCTCCTCCAAGAACATATCCAAACTTTTTTTAAACCCAGCCACACTAACTGCAACTCAAACTAACCCTAAACACAAAAAAAACTGAAATCATAATGCTAAGAAGACATCCACCCATAGTTACACCCCAGCCACTAGACCTGGGTAACTTTAAAATTACACCATCTGACCAAGTACATGACTTAGGATTACAGACAGATGAAAGCCTTACAATGGAAAAGCACAAATAAATTAATTAAAACAGGCTATATGAAACTGCGCTTACTACATAGACTGAAACCTTTGCTGACTCAAGAAGACTTCCGCACGGTCCTGCAAACCCTCATCTTCACTAACAGACTACTGTAACTTTCTTTTACTAGGAGTACCTAACTGTCTATTAAAAAAGCTACAACTTCTACAAAATGCCGCAGCAAGGCTCTTAATAGGATCAAGAAAATTTGATCACATCTTGCACTCACTGATAGCTCTACATTGGCTACCTGTACAATCCCGAATTCACTACAAAGTATTAACACTAAAACATACAACCATTCACTCTAATAACCCTGGTCTGGCAGCCATAGACTACAACCATACAAACCACAGAAATTGCTAAGATTAAAAATAAAGGATTATTAGCTGTGCCAACATTACTGAATACTCATCTAACAAAAATAAGAGACTGTATTTTCTCCATAGCTGGCCCAACACTATTGAACTCACTACCCGAGTCATTACGACTGCTGCTCCCACCTCTTCCAACAGCCTACTGGTTGTCAGCAGATTGCTCACAACTAATAAGCACTGGATGAAAACAGAATACCTACACGAATTCCACCCAAAAAAAAAAAGCACACTTTTACAATGCCACTGAGACAGCACACATTGCTCCAAGTCAGGACATCTCTCTGAATCCTCTACTCTCAGTGTTTGCTCTACAAATCTTTCAAATTTCATCTGTTTATTCTCCATGTTGCCCTCTCTGTCTTTGCATGTTTCTTCCTCAGATTTCCCATTCATCCACACCAGTTTTTCCCCACTTGCCCTTCCATTCCCCTTCTCTTGCCCTCAGCTTCCTCGTGTGCTTCTCCTGTCTCTCCCCTGCCATTTATCTGTTCTCCCTAGCTTCTCCCTCCATTAGTTTCCCCTCCCCACATATTGTGTCTATGCTGCCTAGACTCTCTTTTTCTCCAGCTCAGCATGTCTATAACCCCTCATTAACACATACTTCCTTCCCCTGCATATAGCAAATGTTGCTTACCTGTAACAGGTGTTCTCACAGGACACCAGGATGTTAGTCCGCACATATGGGTGACATCATCAGGATGGAGCCCAATCACGGAAAATTTCTGTCAAAGTTTCCAGAACTTTGACTGGCCCCTACTGGGCATGCCCAACATGGCACTAACCCTGCAGCCAGCAGGGGTCCCCCTTCAGTCTTGTTTTGAAAGCTACAGGCAGTGCCGAAAAAATATTATAAGAAAACGAACCCAACACCGCGGGGCGGCGGGCGGGTTTCCTGAGGACTAACATCCTGCTGTCCTGTGAGAACACCTGTTACAGATAAGCAACATTTGCTTTCTCACAGGACAAGCAGGATGGTAGTCCTCACAAATGGGTGAGTACCAAGCTAAGGATGTCCGAACATGCACCAAATGTACCCAACAGCGTGCAACAGGCACAACAACTGGGGTGGAATTTGGTAGAGGGCATCCTGAACCCCACCGGGCAGACGGAAGGGTGTTGGTACGTCACGTTGGAAATAGGTTACGCAGGACAGATTGGCCAAAGATGGAATCCTGTCTTCTGGCTTTGTCCAAGCAGTAGTGGGCTGTGAAAGTGTGGAGTAAGCTCCAGGTGGCAGCCGAGCAAATGTCAGGAAGCGGCACCGATCGTAGGTGTGCTACTGAAGTCGCCATGGCCCTCACAGAGTGTGCTTTAACACGGTCTTGGAAAGGAATACCTGCTTGCTGATAGCAAAAAGATATGCAGTCCGCCAACCAGGAGGAGAGAGTCTGCTTACCAACAGGTTGCCCTAATTTGTTGGGATGGAAAGAGACGAACAACTGAGTGCTCTTCCTGTGGGCAACTATACGGTCTAGGTAGAACGCTAGAGCCCGTTTACAGTCGAGGGTATGCACAGCCTGTTCCCCTGGGTTGGAGTGGGGCCTGGGGAAGAAGATAGGTAGTATGATGGATTGATTAATGTGAAACTCCGAAACTACCTTAGGCAAAAACTTAGGGTGAGTGCGGAGTACCACCCGGTCCTGCAGGAGTTTAGTGTAAGGCGGATAGGTAACTAGGGTCTGTAATTCACTAACCCTGCAAGTTGAAGTGATAGCTAAAAGGAAAATCACTTTCCATGTGAGATATTTTAGGTCACAGGAGTGAAGAGGTTCGAAGGGTGGTTTCATGAGCCGACCAAGAACCAGATTAAGGTCCCAAGAAGGGGCCAGAGGACGCAAAGGTGGCTTGATATGGAGCAAGCCTTTGAGAAAGCGTGTTACGAGGGGCTGTACTAATATAGGGACATCCCCGACACCTTTATGGAAGGCGGCTACCGAACTGACATGCACTCTGATTGAAGAGGTATTTAGACCTGATTCCGATAAATGCCAGAGATAGTCCAAAAATCTTGGGATTAGACAGGAAAAGGGATCAAGGGACTGTGAAGAACACCATGATGTATACCTTTTCCATTTATAGGAATAAGACTTTCTTGTGGAAGGCTTCTGTGAAGCAATCAGGACATGAGAAATCGAATCTGAAAGGTTAAGTGGCTGAAGGATTAACCTTTCAACATCCATGTCGTCAGGGACAAGGCCTGAAGATTGGGATGGTGTAGACATCCGTCATTCTGAGTGATCAGAAGTGGGTCCGTTCCCAAGGGAATGTGTCTGCGGATGGAGAGTTCCTGGAGTATGGGAAACCACACTTGGCATGGCCAGTGAGGTGCTATCAGGATCATGGTTCCCTTGTCCTGATGGAGCTTCACGAGAGTCTTCGAGAGAAGAGGAAGTGGAGGGAATGCATAAAGCAGACCGGTTGTCCACGAGAGGGAGAACGCATCTCTGGGCTGAAAGCGCTCGCCCCGAATGAGGGAGCAGTAATTGTTTACTTTGTGGTTCTGAGGGGACGCAAAGAGGTCTATTTGGGGATAACCCCATTGCTGGAAGAGAGAGGTCGCTACCGAGGGATTGAGTGACCACTCGTGCAGTTGGAAGACACGACTCAGTTTGTCTGCCAAGACATTGTGCACTCCCGGCATGTAGGTGGCCCTGAGGTACATCGAGCAGGAGAGCGCTTCCGCCCAAATCTGCGCAGCTTCCTGACACAGAAGGAAGGAGCCTGTGCCTCCCTGTTTGTTGATGTACCACATGGCCACCTGATTGTCCGTCTGAATCAGGATGACGTGATTTGATAGGCAATCCTGAAAAGCTCTGAGAGCATATCGCATTGCTCGAAGCTCCAGGAAAATTATCTGGTGTTTGGCTTCCTCTGGAGACCAAGATCCTTGAGTCTGTAGATCGTTCAAATGAGCTCCCCAGCTGAGGCTGGAAGCATCGGTGGTGAGAATGATTTGAGTATCTGGCACTTGAAAGGGCAGTCCCTGGAGGAGATTGTTCTGATCTTTCCACAAGGCAAGAGACAAACGGAGTGAGTTGGTGATGTGGACAATGGTCGACAAAGGCTGAGTCGCCTGAAGCCATTGTGACCTCAGAGTCCAATGCATGACTCTCATAGCCAGGCGGGCCATCGGTGTGAGATGGACTGAGGACGCTATGTGTCCAAGGACAAGGAATTGCCGAGCTGTTGCTGTATGCTGAGACTGCAACTGGTGAGCGAGAGACACGAGGGTTTGTACTCGTTGTCGAGGTAGAAAGGCTTTTGCCTGTAAGGTGTCCAAGTCTGCCCCAATGAAGGACAATGTTTGAGATGGGATTAAATAGGATTTCTCGTAATTGACGAGAAATCCTAGAGAAATTAGAGTGTGTAGGGTCAAATCCAGGGACGATCGAGCGGCTTGCTGGGTTGGGGCCCTGATTAACCAGTCGTCTAAATAGGGGTAGACGTGAACACCTTCTTTCCTGAGAAAGGCTGCGGCAACTACGAGACATTTGGTGAAGACTCGTGGTAGCGATGCTAGGCCGAATGGAAGCACCCGGTATTGATAGTGCCTTGGGCCTACTAAAAACCGGAGGTACTTGCGATGAGCTAGAGCTATCACAATGTGGGTGTATGTGTCCTGGAGGTCCAGAGAACAGAGCCAGTCTCCTCTTTGTAGAAGAGGTAGAAGCGAGCCCAAGGTAACCATCTTGAACATTTTGCCCGCTGGAGGTACTTCTTGAGGGCACGTAGGTCCAGAATTGCACGAAGTCCCCCGGATTTTTTCAGGATCAAAAAGTACCGGGAATAGAACCCTAGACCTTGTTGTGAAAGAGGAACGGGTTCTATTGCTCTTAACTGGAGAAAAAGGGAAACCTCCTGCTCCAGAAGAACAGAGTAGTCGGTTACTCTCCACGCTTGTAGAGGTGGGGAGTCCGGTGGAAGAGCAAGAAAGTTCAGGTGGTAACCCTGAGCAATGATTGCTAGCACCCATTGGTCGGTTGTGATTGATTTCCACATTCCATGAAACTGGCATAATCGACCTCCTACTGAAATGCCTGGCAGAGGGATCAGGCTGCTGCTCTCCGAGTGAAAGTCAAAAACCTGAAGCAGGCCCCGGCTGGGGAGCTGCTTGTGGCTTTTGCTTCCAGGGTTGGCAAGGCTGAGATTTTTGGTAGGGCCTCGTAACTCGGGACCTTGTCGGTGGGGGATAGTACTTCCTTGGGCGGAAGAATGACTTCTTAGAATCCTTCTTAAAGGGTTGTCTAGAAGGGAAGTCAGAAGGTATCGATGAGAGCTGTTTGAGGATCTCATGATGGTCCTTTAACTCAGCCACTATGTGCTGAATCAGTTCACCGAATAGGTTATCTCCTATACAGGGCAGGTCAGAAAGCCTGTCTTGTACTTCTGGGCGAAGGTCAGAAGACTTGAGCCAGGCCCAACGTCTCGCCGAAATGGCAGCTGCAGACACTCTAGTGGAGGTGTCGAAGATATCGTAAGCTGTTCTTATCTCATGCTTCCCTGCCTCAAACCCTTTGTTGACAAGGGTCTGAAGATGTTCTTGGAATTGGACTGGCAGGGTTTCAGAGAAGTCCCTCATCCATAAAAGTCTGTTAAATTCAAACCTCAACTGGATCAACCCCCCCCCCTCCTCCCCCGTACCTCTAATAGACCTACCCGCCCAGCCTTACAAGGAACCCTACGTACCCAATCCATCAAATCTATCAAACTCTCCTCCACCATAAGTAGAGCTTTTTCCCTTGCAGGCCCCACAATATGGAACTCCTTGCCTCATGATATACGCATCGAGACCTCCACTCCCAAATTCAAAAAAAAACTTAAAACCTGGCTGTTCCAGCAAGCCTACCCCATGTCACCGCCCCCTATATAAAAAACACTCTATCAGCAATCGAGTAACATTTCAACACTCCATTCCTGTTACCTCCTCAACCGAATTTTGACTAAGAATGCTTTAGGAACGCTGGATCCTGTACATTGTTATTATATTATAGTTGTTGTATTTATTGATTTTTGTTATGCTTTTCAGTATTATCCATACTTCCTGTTAATTGTATTCGTCTGTTACTTGTAAGGGCTCTGCCCAAAAGTTATTTGTTTTATGTAAACCGATACAATGTGCGAACGGCTATCGGTATAGAAGAGACTTTAAATAAATAAAATAAAAATAAAATGTACAGCTGGTAAGAAGCAATTCTGGAGATGAGCATGGCCCCTTGGAACACTTGTCGACCAATATTGTCTAGGAATTTGTGTTCCTTGACAGGAGGGATAGAGGAGTGTGGCTTCGTCCTTTTTGCTTTCTTTTGAGCTGATTCCACCACTACTGAGTGATGGTCAAGCTGGGATTTCTGAAATCCAGGGGCTGACTGTACTAGATAAGTAGTGTCAGCCTTACTGTGTACTGGAGCAATTGATCCAAGATTTTCCCAGTTCTTTTTGAGGAGGTCAAGAAGAACTTGATGAATGGGAATAGAAGTGATCACTTTACGGGCATCCAGGAACTGGAAAAGTTCCATCATCTGGTGCCTATCATCTTGCTCCGTCTGAAGCTGAAAAGGGACCAATTCCGACATTTCCTTCACAAAATTAATGAAAGAGAGGTCCTCTGGAGGAGAACACTTCCTGCTTTCAGTAGGAGAAGGAGGTGAAGGTAAATCATCGGTGTCTGTGGAAGTATCATCACCCCAGATGTCATAAGGATCAGCAGGCTGACCTGTAGGACGAGAAGGGGGTTGGATAGCCGAAGGACCCAGCTGAGGCTCCGAGAAAATCGAAGGAATAGCCGGAGGCACCGTGTACGCCCTGGGGGGCATCGGTGCCAGCATCAAAGGCATCGATGACGCAGATGTGCGTATCGCCCCTGATGAATGAATCGGTGGCGAGGAACGACATGGCATCGATGGTTGAGGCAATACTCCCGAAGGAGGAATGCGGAACGGTGTTTCTCCTCCCGATGAAGCTGTCATTGGGGAGCGCACCGGACCCATCGGAGACCCAGGAATCACCGGTGGAAGGGCAGTCATGAGAGCCTCCATCTGGGATAGCAGCGGTGCCAGCGCTGCTGGAATCGGGTCGATGACTGGTTCCACTTTCGGTGCCGGTGTCGGAGGAACCTGGAGTCGTTGCATCGCCTTGTCGCAGGCCTCCTGGACCAGCCGGTCCAGTTCTTCCCGGAGACCTGGGACAATCAGGCCCGGCTCCGTGACGGAAGAGGGAGGCTGAGGCACAGTCAGAGGGACCACCTTTACAGGCGGAATTGCGACTCCCAAACCTCGATCGGGTGAGGGTGGCCTCGATGTCCCGGTCGTAGGAGTGGTCGGTGCCGTTCCTGGACGGGGCTACTTCGGCGGTGGCTCGGACAGTGGCGAGGTCGATGGTTTCGCTCCCTCGACGGTCCGAGACTTGCGATGGCGATGACAATGTTTCTCCCTGCGATCCCCTCGATCTTGAGGGGGAGAAACGGGAGTCGATGGCCGTGAAGACGTCGATGGCGGACGGTCACCGGATGGTTGTCGATGGTGGTGTGATGCTGACGGTGCCGGTTCAGATGACGTCGATGCGATGGACGGCGTCGGGGTGTGAGCACGGAAAAGGAGTCCCATCTTCTCCATTCTGGCTTTGCGACCTTTTGGTGTCGTAAGGGCACATTTGGTGCAAGTCAGGACATCATGCTCACGGCCTAAACACATTACACAGACTCTATGAGGGTCTGTGATAGACATGGTGCGAGTACAGTCCGGGCACCGACGAAAACCCGACCCCATGGCCATAGAAGAAATCGAGCCGCGGTACGGTCGACGGCCAGTAGGCCGCGAGGGCCAAACTCGACGGTAATTGACGAAACTCGGTGAAAAAACTTACCGGAGTACTGCGGCCTGTATAAAGTTAGAGGAACGACCCCTGTGGGGCAATTTGATTTTAATTAACTCCGTGAGGAAAATTCCTGTCAGGAATCTCTTCCGAGCTCCTAAACCACGAGGCTACTGCTGCGCGGAAAAAAGAAGACTGAAGGGGGACCCCTGCTGGCTGCAGGGTTAGTGCCATGCTGGGCATGCCCAGTAGGGGCCAGTCAAAGTTCTGGAAACTTTGACAGAAGTTTTCCGTGATTGGGCTCCATCCTGATGATGTCACCCATATGTGAGGACTACCATCCTGCTTGTCCTGTGAGAAATATAAATTACCTACTCATCCCCTTTTCTTCCATGTGCATGTATCAAAAATTCACCATTAATCTTCATCCTTTTACTGTCATATGTCCATACTTTCCCACTATTTCACTTTTCTTCTACCTCTTTGTAATCCTCCACCTCTTTGTATCTATAATCTTCCGTTAGCCTCACTGACTGATAAAGCCATAAAAGCTCTATATATCTAGAGATTAGGTATCTGGAAGGTTGAGGCTGAAGAAACAGCATTTGGGAGATATCCATCCTGCCTCCCTTTTGCGGTCTGCTCATGCTGAAGTAGTCCTCCATTCAACAGCACAAGAGGGAAGGTGGATATTGGAATGGGAGATGAAGAAAAAGCAGGAAAAAGGATGGATAGTGGGTAGGATCAGAAGAGTGAATATGCATGGTGGAGGGAGGGGGAATATAGAAAAAGGACTGAAGAAAGCAGAGTTCCTTACCTTTAACAAGTGCTCTCCAAGGACAGCAGGATCTCATTCCTTACAAGTGGGAAGACATCATCCGATAAAGTCCAGCCTGAAACTTTAATGTGCTTCACTGAACAAGCAAGTTTGCTTACTGTAAATGGTGTTTTCCGTGGGTAGCAGGATGAATTAGCCATGCTGTCTGGGTGCGCTCCCAGGTGGCCCAGTGCAGAACTTCTCATAGAACGTTGAAAGCTCATCTCTCCCTTCTCTGTGTGACTGCGCGGTTGTTTCCCATGCGATTGACTCTTCTCTGTTAGTTGGTATCATAGCAAAGGTATGTGTGGACAGTTTTATGAATTTGTTGTGTGATGTAATATCTCTTTCCCCATGAGTGCATCAGATTTTGTCTGATCCTAGAGACAATAGTGAGACATGAAGTTATGAAGTGAAGACCAAGTTGCTGCTTTACAGATGTCCTCCATGGGGACTTGTTGGAGGTGCGCTATTGATGTGGAGATTGCTCTCAGTTGATGAGCTTTTTGGAAGATAGCTGTTGAGACTTTGTAGCGTAACAGAAATGTATGTATTGAGTAAGCCAGTTGGATAGTGTCCATTTTGTTACTGGTAAACCAGGGGCATTCGGATTAAAAGCAAGAAAGAGTTGGGAATGTATGTTTGTAGTGGTAGTTCTTTGTTTGTGGTAGGCTAATGCTCTTTTACAGTCCAACAAATGTAGTAGGGCTTCCCAACTATTGGAGTGTGGTTTCAGGAAAAAAGTCAGTAAAGTAATGGTCTGATTTAAATGAAAAGCTGAAACTACCTTTGGAAGGAAGGATGGGTGAGCTCACAAGGTGACTTTATCATGACAGAATTGGAAGTAAGGGGAATAGTTGACCAAGGCCTGAAGTTTGCTGCCTCATCGAACTGGTGTTATAGCCACCAGAAATATCACCTTCCATGTGAGAAATTTTAATGGAGATGTTTGCATTGGTTCAAAGGGTGGGAGCATTAATACTTCCAAAACCACATTTAAGTCCCAAGGTATTTCCGGTTTTGTGAGTGAAGGTCTGAGCTTTAAGGCGCCCTCCATGAAGCGAGATACAAGGGGGTGAGTAGATATGGGTGTTCCTTGTACGAATGCATGGTAAGCTGCTATGGCGCTGAGATGTACTCCTATGGAGGAAACAGCTAAACCAGAAATGTAGAGATAATTAAGGTATTTGAGTAGATGTTCTGAGGAGGAGTAAACAGGGTTAAGACCTGTTGATGAGCACCAATGGCAGTACCTTTGCCATTTACCCATGTAATTTTGACTTGTGGACTGTTTTCTTGATGAGATGAGGATGTCCTTAATCTCCATTGGAATTTGAAGATGGTTTAATATCTCCCTTTCAATCTCCATGGTGTTAAATAAAGGGAGTCTTGCATCGGGTGAATTAGTGACCCTTCATCCTGTGTTAGAAGGTCTGGTCTGTTTGGTAGAAGGATCGGTGCATGTATAGAGAGATGCATCAGATAGGTGTACCAGGGTTGCCTGGGCCATGCCAGTGCTATGAGAACAAGATCAGTTTCATCTGCCATGCATTTCTGCAATTCTCGAGTTAACAGTAGAATTGGGGGGAATACATATAATAGTTATCCCGTCCACTCGAGTAGAAAGGCATCCTGGATTGCTCTGTGCTGGCTTGGATATAGGGAGCAGAAGTTTTGAAGCTTTGTGTTTTTCTCGGTTGCAAAAAAGGTCCATATGTGGAGTTCTCCATTTCCTGAAGAGTGAGTTTGCTACCTCCTGGTGAAGTTCCCATTCGTGAGGGTGAAAGATTCTGCTGAGACAGTTGGCATCTGTGTGGTTATTCCTAGTAGATAGCTAGCTTGGAAACGTATGGAGTGAGTCATGACCCATTCTATTGTTAGAACTGTCTCTTTGCAAAGAATGCAAGAACCTAACCCGCCTGCTTTGTTTATGTAAAACATAGCTACTTGGTTGTCTGTGTAGACCATGACAGTTTTGTTGTGTAGGATGTGGTAAAAGGTTCTGACTGCATATCGTATGACTCAGAGCTGTAGTACATTGATTTGGAACAACCTTTCATTGGAGGACCAAAGTCCTTGTGTTTTGAAGCTTAACACGTGCGCTTCCCATCCCTTCGTGGAAGTATCTGTATTATCACTATTTGATGAGCCGTGTTCCAAAAAAGGGCACCCGACTGTAAGATTCCAGGACTCAGCCACCAATCCAAGTCATATAACTTGGTTGAGTCAGGGTTAATCACTTTGACATGAGATGGAAGTGTTGCTTCCACTGAGACTTCAGGCCCCACTGTAAACAACGCATGTGAAGGCGAGTGTGGGGGAACTTCATACATGGCAGCTGCCATATGTCCCAATATTGTGAGGATTTGCTGAGCTGTGGGACATGGAAGAAGCTTTAGCGTCGAGGCTAGATTTTGAAATGTGTGAATCCTGTCCTCTGGGAGGAAGGCCTTGTACAGACATGTGTTTAAAATTGCGCCTATGAATTATAGGGTTTGAGTTGGGGCAAGGTGTGACATTTTGTTATTGACGATGAAACCTAACGTTTCTAGGCAAGTAATCGTTTGGATTTGATGTATTTGTAGTATTTCTGGGCTTTTTGCTACTAACAGCCAATCATCCAGGTAGGGAAAATGTTTTATGCCTTGTTTCCAGAAGTGAGCCACAGCTACTATTAGGCATTTGGTAAATACCCTGGGTGCCAAAGAGAGGCCAAACAGAAGGACCTTGTATTGATAATGTTTGGAGTTTATTTGAAAACAAAGGTAATGCCATGAGGTTGGGTGCATTGGGATGTGAGTATATGCATCTTTAGGTCCAGAGAGCACATCCAATTGTTGGATTGTAGAAAGGGTAAAATTGTTTTCAGAGAAGACATCTTGAATTTTTCTCTCTGAAGGTATCTGTTTAGAGGTCTGAGGTCCAGAATCGGACATAAGCTCCCACTCTTTTTTGAAATGAGGATGTATTGGGAGTAAAACCTACAATGATGTTGGTGATGAAGCAGCTCTTGTATCACGTGCTCGTGAAGAAGTAATTATATCTCCTGAAGAAGAAGTGGAACTTCCTCTTTTTTCCGTGAAGGTGGGGCTATGTGTGGTAACTCTGGTGTTGAACGGAATTTCAGATGATACTCTTTCTCTATTATACTGAGTACCCAGCGGTCTGATGTGATCTGCCTCCACTCTTGATAAAATGAGAGAAGTCGACCTCCCTCAGTTAATTGTTGCTGTGGCCTGGTCTGACTAAAAAAGATTGCTGTGGTTTTGGAACAGCCGGCTGTGGATGCTTTGGTGTTCTCTGAGATCGATTTCATCCTCGAACCGAGGTGGTATTTGGTTGCGATCTTGGTTGGTAAGGCAGAGATCTGTAAGAGCTGTATGGTCTATAAGAATGCCTAGGATAAAATGGTTTCCTGTAAGGTGGGTAATAACGCCTTGGAAGGGCTTGGTCAGCGGGTATCGTTTGTGATGACACTGCTACACTCTGTTCTTTTAGTTGCATAACTGTCGCTCTAAACTTTTCCACGAACAAGGTGTCTCCGTTACATGGGAGATCTGCCAACTTGTCGTGGACTTCTTCTCGGAAAGCACTTGCTCACAGTCAAACTATTCTTCAGGCTGCAATAGCTGCCACTGAAATTCGAGTTGAGGTATCAAACCCTTTGTAGACTGTTCGAAATAGATGATGGAGTCCTTCTTCCATGTCCAATATATCTTGCTTCTGCTGGGTGTCCCGTAGATCTACATTAGATTCAGCTTTTATGTTCTGTAAACACTCATATAAATACTGAGCGATATAAAATCGGTGTTGCTGAATCTTTGCATTAAGCATTACTCCTTGAAACATCTTTTTGCCGAAATCTAGATACCGACTATCCTTTGTAGGAGGGATATTGGAGTATAGCCTAGTTCTTCTTTCTTTCTTTATTGCAGATTCAACTACAATGGATGCATGTGGTAGGTTAGAAGCCCCATAATGTTTTGATGATTGCATCCTAAATTTTAGATCTGTCTTCTTCAAAACTGATGGCCCAGAGAAAGGTGACTCTCATGCTTTATCCATTATCCCATCCAATACGGAATGGGAAGATAACGCTGTAGATTCTGTTGGCATGTCAAAAATTTTTAACAAGCCATATATGTCTGCTCTCGGATCCAGAAGATTTTTTAATCTCTAGATTTAAGGTGGTACCCACTTTTTCTATGAACTTTGTGTATGAAAGGTCCTCCAGGGGCTATGAAGATTCTGGTTGTTTTTCTGGAAGATCTGATGGTATACTTACTGGAGATTCTGGTGAGGACGGGAGGAGTAGATAGGCTCTCCTCTTGGGCCCGTAGATGTTGGGCTCAGAATTTGTCACCTGTTGTCATCTCCAAATGGAAGGTCAGGCGAAGGAGAAATGATCAAGCCCTCTGATTCTCCTTCTAATGGGCTGGATGGAGGGGGTGGAATTTGGGATGACACTAATGTATCGAAAAAGGTCTGAAGTATACCTGTAATCTGGCTTAGTGATTGAAAGGCTGCTGCCTATAAGCCTTTGGTTGAAGGTCCTGATATTCTCCTCCTCTTTTGAGGTGGTGGAGATATATGTTTAGCTTCTTCAATCCAATTGGGATATTTATGTGAGGCTGAGGAAGAAGGGCGATTCAGAACTGGTGAAATATCGAGGCTTCCACATCCAAAATAGTGAGTGGGATGGAAGGATTTTGTCTAAAGGGTCTTAGATCCTGATGTTTTTGAATCGGATGTGTCAATTTTTTGAATTCCTGATTTGCTTGTGTTGGGTATTTAACTTTCAATTGACTCGACACATGTGTAGAGGTTGGATGCTTCCATTCCGTATGGGCTTTGTGCAATGCCGAAGTCGACGCACTATGTGCCGGTCAATGCATTTCTGTGCTTGGCTTGTGTGTTGGCTTCGTATGACGAGCTTCAGGTGACGCATTCGATGCAACAGCAGGTCTCGAAGCATCTCGGCTTGTGTGGGAGTAGGTATGCTTTGCATGTGGTACCGATCCCGTTTTAGAGTTCTTCACCGGTTCGAGAGAGGAAGCTCTTTTCTTATGTGATGATTTTTTAGGTTCTCTGCCTGGCGAAGAATGTGCCTGACTTGGGGCATAAGAACCCGACATACCTTCCTCAGGATCCCAAAGTTGGGCAATTTTCGCCGCTTTCTGACATTAAGCTCTCGGGGACATTCTGCCACAATCGCCACAAGCCGCCTGATCATGGTCTGGTCCTGAAAAGATGTAGGACCAGGCATGGCTGGCAATGAGAGACATTATTTGACCGTATTGCCAAAATTTAAATCCCGGAGTTTTTGGCGCCATGTGGTACCTAAAAGTGCCTTTGGGGGCTCACTTAAGTGAGGATGAGAGAAAAGAGAAAACTGAGAAAAACCAAGTGTGACAGGAGAAGAAAGGCTGAAGAGGTTAGGGCTGTTCAGCTTGGAGAAGAGACGGCTAAGGGAGGATATGTTAGAGGTCTTTAAGATCATGAGAGTTCTTGAATGAGTAGATGTGAATCGGTTATTTACACTTTCGGATAATAGAAGGACCAGGGAGCATTCCATGAAGTTAGCAAGTAGTACATTTAAGACTAATCAGAGAAAATTCTTTTTCACTCAACGCACAGTTAAGCTCTGGAATTTGTTGCCAGAGGATGTGGTTAGTGCAGTTAGTGTAGCTGGGTTCAAAAAAGGTTTGGGTAATTTCTTGGAGGAGAAGTCAATTAACTGCTATTAATCAAGTTTTCTTAGGTAATAGCCACTGCTATTAATTGCATCAGTAGCATGGGATCTTCTTGGTGTTTGGGTACTTGCCAGGTTGTTTTGGCGGTTTGGCCTCTGCTGAAAACAGGATGCTAGGCTTGATGATCTGACCCAGCATGGCAATTTCTTATGTTTTTAAGAGAAGAGCTGTCACCGTTGCCATAGCAGGAATAAAACAAACTGACAGAGAAGAGTCAATCGCGAGGGTGGCCATTGTAATACCAATATTTAAAAAGGGCTCCAGGGACGATCTAGGAAACTATAGACCAGTAAGCCTGACTTCAGTGCCAGGAAAAATAGTGGAAACTATTCTAAAGATCAAAATCACAGAGCATATAGAAAGACATGGTTTAATGGAATACAGTCAACATGGATTTACCCAAGGGAAGTCTTGCCTAACAAATCTGCTTCATTTTTTTTGAAAGGGTCAATAAATATGTGGATAAAGGTGAACTGGTAGATGTAGTGTATTTGGATTTTCAGAAGGCGTTTGACAAAGTCCCTCATGAGAGGCTTCTAAGAAAACTAAAAAGTCATGGGATAGGAGGCGATGTCCTTTCGTAGATTACAAACTGGTTAAAAGACAGAAAACAGAAAGTAGAAATAAATGGTCAATATTGTCAGTGGAAAAGGGTAAACAGTGGAGTGCCTCAGGGATCTGTACTTGGACCGATGCTTTTCAATATATTTATAAATGATCTGGAAAGGAATACGACAAGTGAGGTTATCAAATTTGCAGATGATACAAAATTATTCAGAGTAGTTAAATCACAAGCACATTGTGATACATTGCAGGAGGACCTTGCGAGACTGGAAGATTGGGCATCCAAATGGCAGATGAAATTTAATGTGGACAAGTGCAAGGTGTTGCATATAGGGAAAAATAACCCTTGTTGTAGTTACATGATGTTAGATTCCATATTAGGAGCTATCACCCAGAAAAAAGATCTAGGCATCATAATGGATAATACTTTGAAATCGTCAGCTCAGTGTGCTGCAGAATTCAAAAAAAGCAAACAATGTAAGGAATTATTAAGAAGGGAATGGTTAACAAAACTGAAAATGTCATAATGCCTCTGTATCGCTCCATGGTGACCTCACACTTGAATACTTTGTACAACTCTGGTCACCGCATCTCAGAAAAGATATAGTTGTGATGGAGAAGGTACAGAGTAGGGCGACCAAAATGATAAAGGGGATGGAACAGCTCCCCTATGAGGGAAGGCTGAAGAGGTTAGGGTTGTTCAGCTTGGAGAAGAGACGGCTGAGGGGAGTATGATAGAGGTCTTTAAAATCATGAGAGGTCTTGAACAAGTAGATTTGAAACGGTTATTTACACTTTTGGATAATAGAAGGACTAGTGGGCACTCCATGAAGTTAGCAAGTAGCACATTTAACAATAATCAAAGAAAATTCTTTTTCACTCTACACACAATTAAGCTCTGGAATTTGATGCCAGAGGATGTGGTTAGTGCAGTTAGTGTAGCTGGGTTTTAAAAAGGTTTGGATAAGTTCTTGGAGAAGTCCATTAATTGCTATTAATCAAGTAGACTTAGGGAATGGCCTCTGCTATTACTGGCATCAGTAGCATGGGATATTCTTAGTTTTTGCCAGGTTGGAAACAGGATGCTGGGCTTGATGGACCCTTGGTCTGACCCAGCATGACAATTTCTTAAGAAAGTTTTCAACATTCTTTGAGAAGTTTCACACCAGGCTGCCAGGAGGTGTACCCAGACAGCATGGCTAATTCAGCCTGCTTATCTGCTTATCTTATCTCCCCATGTGGGAGCCCCTTCTGTGTTTTACCTTAGCATATATAATTGGAAGCCAACTTCAAGGGGAGTAAGGTGGGTTTTGTGAGGACTGACATCCTGTTGTCCTCTGAGCACATCTGTTACAAGTAAGCAACTCTGCTTTTGCAAGGATAATCAGGAAGACAGTCCTTCTCAAGTGGGGAATCCCTAGCTACAGACTGCCCTAAACAAAAAAAGGGGGAAATATAGTGCCATTGGGCACAACAAAATATTTTTGTTGGCAACAATCTTTTTTCCATTTTTATCTTATCTATGAGGGGCACCCTGGAATAAAAACAACAGGCCGTGGAGTGGAGTTCTACACCTCAAACAAATTCTGCAAGATAAACTAGCCAAACCTACTGTTGCATCAGTTATCCCTGTCCAAACAATAGTGAGATGTGAATCTCTGGCCTGAACTCCATGTTGCAGTTTTGTAGCTCTCCTCCATGGGGACCGATTGTAGGTCAGCCATCAATGCTGCCATGGCTCAGACAGAGTAAGCCTTGACACGACCCACTAGATTCAGGCATGCCTTAACATAACAGAAGAAAATGCAATCTGCTAGACAACTGGATAAAGTCTGTTTAGAAACAGCAATTCCCAGATTATTGGTGTCAAAAGAAATGAAAAGCTGGGTGGACTTTCAGTTTACTCCAGATAGAAGGTAAAGGCGCTCTTGCAGTTCAAATTCTGCAGAGCTTGTACACCTTGGTGGGAAAAACATGTTAAAAGGACAACTGATGGAATGTCATCATCATCACCTTAGGCAAGAATTTAGGATGGATGCATAGGACCATCCTATAATGAAGAAACATGGCATAAAGTGGATAAGTTACCAGAACCTGGAGCTCACTGACCCTGCTTGACTGCCACAAAATCGATGACCTTCCAGGTTATATACTTCAGGTCACAGGAGTGCAGCAGCTCAAAGGAAATTTAAATTAACTAGAACAAAACCATGTTGAGGGTCCAAGATACAGCTGGGAAACTTCAAACGAAGCAGGCCCCATATAAATCAGACAACCAAAGGCTGTACAGAAATGAGTTTACTTTCTATATGTTGGTGATATGTGCCAATTGCATTGAGGGGACCTCTTACTGAGTTGACCTTGAAATCAGACTCAGACAAATGTAGAAGTTAATCAAGCAGTTTTTGTGAAGGACCTTTTGTTCACACTATAAGGCAAACCTCCTCCATTTAAGTCCAAACAACTTCCTATTGCAATCCTTTCTTGAAGCTAAAAGAACTCAAGACATCTCCTCTAAAATATGAAGGGACTGAAAAATCAACCTTCAATATTCAGGCAGTGAAAGCCAGGGACCTGATGCTGGGATGGCGCATTTTGCGTTAATTCAGAGTGATGAGGTCTGGGAAAATCTCCAGCCTGATTGCTTCCCTGATGGACATTTCCCTGAGGAATGGGAAGCAAATCTGTCTTGGCTAGAATGGGGCTACGAATATCATAGTGCCCCCGTCCTCTTTCAACTTCAACTGAGTCTTCACAACTAGCAGTATCGGAGGATATGTGTATAGAAGGCCCTTGCCCAAGTTGAGGGCAAAAGTATACAAGGCTATTTTGTGTTCTGTTCCAGAAAAAGGGCACAACAGTGGAACCTTCCTGTTCTAAAGGATGTAACCAGTTTTACTGCGGTTATGCTCCACTGAAGAAATATCTAATTTATGGCGTCCTGATCCAGGGACCATTTGTGCAGTTCCAGGATCAAGGCTCTGAAAACTATACCTTGAGAGATGGCCCAGTCCCACAGCTGGACAGTCTCTTGACATAGGAGGTATAAAGTCCATGCCACCCTGCTTGTTGATATAGAACATCACAACCTGGTTATCCACTTGCTCTAGTACTACTTTGTTGGCCAACTGATTTCTGAAAACCCTTAGCTCTAGAAATGTATCTGAAGAAGCTTTTCCTGAGAAAACCAAAGACTCTGGGTGTAGAGTCCCTCCACATGAGCTCCCACCTCAGGTTGGATGCATCTGTGGTGCAGAAAATTTGGACCAGAGAAATTTGGAAAGGTATACACCTGGTCAGATTGGAATTGTCTCGTCACCAGCAGAGAGAGTCCCCTGAGTGGCTGTATGATATGGATATTGTTTTGAAGATCCTAAGTGGCCTGCAGTCATTGAAAAGCAAAATTGCTTACCTTGTAATAGGTGTTATCCCAGGACAGCAGGATGCTAGTCCTCACATATGGGTGACGTCACTGGACGGAGCCCTATCACGGAAAACTTTCTGTCAAATTTTCTAGAAACTTTTGACTGGCATACTGAGCATGCCCAGCATGCCATGATCCCTCGAGCCACAGGGGTCTCCCTTCAGTCTCATGTGTAGCAATAAGCGTTAGCAAAAATAAAATAATAAAATGTATCTGACCCAACTCCGCAGGGTAGCGGGTGGGTTTCGTAAGGACTACAACCTGCTGTCCTGGGATAACACCTATTACAAGGTGAGCAATTTTGCTTTATCCCAGGGCAAGCAGAATGCTAATCCTCACATATGGGTGATTAGCAAGCTACAGGCTGAGTCATTTTTGTTGTGGACCAATGGCAAACAACTTGTGTAACGGGCACATCAACTGGTGTACTGTTGGAAAAAATTGAGGCAGCCTAAAATCACAGCAGGTTGTATGTAGAAGGAGTTGGGATTATGCTGGAAACAAGTTTTTTAAGACAGACTGTCCATAGGCTGAATCTTGTCTTCCTTCTTTGTCCAAACAGTAATGAGCTGCAAAGGTGTGAAGAGAACTCCATGTTGCAGCTCTACATATGCCAGCTATTGGCACTGAACAATAGTGTGCTACTGAGGTTGACATTGCTCTTACTGTGTGCGCCTTTACTCGCCCTTGGAGAGGAAGGCCTGCTTTTTCATAGCAGAACTCTATACAATCCGCGAGCCAGTTGGAGAGTGTTTGTTTGCCCACTTCCTTAACCGGTTTATTTTTATCAAAAGAAACAAAGAGTTGAGTGGCTTTTCTATGGACTGCCGTGCAAACTAGGTAATATGCAAGTGCACGTTTACAGTTCAAGGTGTGCAGAACCCTTTCACCCTGGTGAGAGTGAGGCCTGGGGAAGAATGTGGGAAAGACTATGGACTTATTCAAATGGAATTATGTAACTACCTTGGGAAGGAATTTTGAGTGTGTATGAAGTACCACTCTGTCTTGTAGGAATCTTGTATATGGTGAGTATGTGACAAGTGCTTAAAATTCACTAAGCCTTCTAGCAGATGTAATAGCTACTAGGAAGAGAACCTTCCATATAAGAAATCTGACATTGCAGGAATCCATGGGTTCAAAAGGAAAACGCATGAGTCTTGTTAGTACCACATTAAGGTCCCATTCTGTGACTGGTGGCCATTACGAGGGTTTAAGGTGAATTAAACCTCTCATAAATCTACTAACAAGGGGTTGCATTGATATCGGTGCATCACCTATTGTATGATGGTAAGCTGAGATAGCACTTAGGTGTACCCTTACTGACGAGGTCTGGAGACCAGAGTCTGAAAGGTGCCAGAGATAGTCCAACAAAGATGTTATGGGGCAGGAAAAAGGGTCAGTACTTTTCTGTGCACACCATGTGGTGAATTGTTTCCACTTCGAACCATAGTTTTTTTGTGTGGAAGGCTTACGTGAAGCTACAAGCACTTGAGATACATTAGTTGAAGATTGAGTGGTTGCGAGATCAAGCTTTCAACATCCAGGCTGTTAGAGATAGGGATTGAAGGTTGGGAAGGAGCAACCGGCCCTGATCCTGAGTTATGAGAGTGGGAGTTGTACCCAGGCAAATTGGGTTCCTGATCGAGAGATCGAGAAGCATGGGGAACCACATTTGTCGAGGCCAATACAGGGCTATGAGTATCATGGACCCCTTGTCCTGTTGTAGCTTCACTAGAGTTTTGGTTATTAGTGGTATCGGGAGATATGCATATAGAAGACCTGAATTCCAGGGGCGAGCAAAGGCGTCCCTGGCTAACCGGTTTCTCTGTTTGTGCAGAGAGCAGAATCTGTGCACTTTGTGATTCAGTTCGGATATAAAGAGGTCCATCGTTGGTTGACCCCCAACGTTGAAATATCCTGGTCGCTGCTAAGGGATCCAGGGACCACTCGTGAGGTTGGAATTGACAACTGAGACGGTCTGCTAATACGTTGTGAATGCCTGCCAGATAAGTGGCCCAGAGAAACTTTGAATGTGTCCGGGCCCAGTCCCAAATCTGTGCGGCTTCTTGACAAAGGAGATACAAGCCCGTACCTCCCTGTTTGTCCAAGTACCTTGAGTTTGGAGCTTGTCTGTGTGAGCTCCCCAACCTAAGGTGGATGCATCTGTAGTTACAAGTTACTTCTGGAACTGGTTGTTGGAAGGGTAGGCCTTTGCGCAAGTTGTTCTTGGTCGCCCACCAGAGGAGAGACGAACATAGTTGGTGGGTTATTTGAACTGGGGACAACAGCGGTTGAATGGCTTGTATCCACTGTGATCTTAATGTTCATTGGGTTATTCTCATGGCTAATCTGGCTATAGGAGTGACATGAACTGTGGAGGCCATGTGGCCTAGCAGAGTTAGAAATTGATGTGCTGTCTCCTGTTTCTTTAAATGTAGAGAGTTTGCTAATGAGGAGAATGTCTCCGCCCGGTCTTCCGGGAGGAACGCTCTTGACATTATGGTGTTCAACTCTGCTCTGATGAATTGCAGTAGGCGTGATGGGATGAGGTGGGAATTTTGGTAGTTGATGAGAAATCCCAGCGAGTGGAGCAAATTGTGAGCCTGAGAGAGGTGACAGCTCCTTGTTTTGACTGGTTTCTGATGAGCCAGTCATCTAGGTAAGGAAAAACGTGTACACTTTCCTTGTAAAAATGAGCCGCTGCTACCACTAGACACTTTGTGAACACTCTGGGTGCTGAGGCAAGTCCGAATGGCAGGACCCGGTATTGGTAATGCTGATGACCCACTAGGAAACGCAGAAACTTGCGATGAGGAGAGAATATTGGAATGTGAGCGTAAGCATCTTGTAGATCCAGAGAACAGAGCCTGCCTGAAGAAGGGGAAGCATGGTGCCTAAGGAAACTATCCTGAATTTTTCTTTCCGTAGAAATTTGTTGAGATTTCGGAGGTCTAGGATGGGACTTAGGCCTCCTGTTTTCTTTGGAATGAGGAAATAGCAGGAGTAGAATCCTCTGCCCTGCTGAGGTCGGGGAACTGGTTCCATGGCCCTGGCTCTCAGAAGGGTGGATAACTCTGCTTGCAGAAGAGTGGTATGATCCTTGGGTATCCAAAGAGACTTTGGTGGGGAGTCTTTTGGTACTGTGAGAAAATTCAGATGGTAACCTTGTGTTATAATTGATAGCACCCATTGATCTGATGTGATGTTTGACCAATGGGGCTGAGAGAGGTCTGACTTCCCACTGGTAACTCTGGGTTCAGGTTGGTGGAGTGGCTGTTGTCCTCTGGCTGGTTTTCAAAACCCTGATGCCGGGCCTGTTTGAGGAGGAGGTTGAGGCCTAGAAGCTCTCGGTTGTCTAGGCTGGGTTCTTTGCACTGGTCTGGACGCTCTACCACAGGCTGCTGGTGGATAGTACCTACATGGTCTATAGTAGGGCTTTCTGGTGTCCTTACATGCTGTGCGACCTGTGGCAGATGAAGTATCTTGTGGGATAGCAGACAGTTGACGCAGAGTTTCAGAGTGTTCTTTAAGCTGGGCTATTACATCTTGAACCCTTGTTCCAAACAGGTTATCACCTACACAAAGTAGATCTACCAGCTTCTCTTGAACTTCAGGCCTGAGGTCAGAAGCTTTGAGCCAGGCCCAACGACGTGCACTGATACCAGTTGCCGCTACCCATGAAGAGGTCTCAAAACTGTCATAAGCAGCACGGACCTCGTGCTTGCCTGCTTCCAAACTTTTGTGAATGATGTCATTGACTGAGTCCTGATACTGTTGAGGCAAAGTCTCAGATAGTTCTTACATTTGTTTCCAGAGGTTATGCTGATAATGCGTCATATAAAGCTGATATGACGCTATCCTGGAAACAAGCATTGAGCCTTGAAAGATCTTTCTGCCTAGAGTGTCCAAGAACTTTTGTTCCTTGCCAGGTGGAGTCGATGAATGAGGGCGTATTCTCTTTTATTTTTTCTGGGCGGATTCTACCACCACAGATTGGTGTGGAAGTTGGGCCCTCTGATAACCGGGAATGTGCTACACCAGATAGGTGGTATCCATCCTTTTGTTAACCGGTGGTACTGAGCATGGGTGTTCCCACAACCTGTGTTTTGGTCTATTAGAACTTTATGTACCGGAATTGCTAGTACCTCCTTAGAAGGTACAAACTGTAGAACCTCTAAGGACTTTTGTCTTGTATCTTCTTCCACTAGTTTAAAAGGAATAATGTCAGCCATCTCCTTTACAAAATTGGTAAAAGATAAGTCTTCTGGGGCTGACTTTTTTCAGTCTTCAGGTGGGGATGGGTCAGATAGAATGTCCTCTGAAGTGTCAGTGTACCTGTCTTCCCAAGTGTCCGATGGAGGGCACCTTGGAGGAGAAACATGAGGAGGCATCGATGGCATCAGTGGCTTTTGTGGAGGTATCGATGGGGAAAAGAATGGTATCGACGGAGAGACTGGGATTCGTGGTCAAGAAAGATCGGAGGGTCCCGGCTGGGGTTCAGAAGGTACAGAAGCCCCCAAGACATCATCATCACCAACCGGAATCGGAGTGATAGGCTGCACTGGAAGAGCTCCGATTAGGGCATCGAGCTTCGACATCAGTGGCTGGAATATTGAAAGATCGGGTACCGGCATCGGAACCAGCATCGGCATCAAAGTAAGCATCAGCACCGGAACAGGCATCAGCTTCAGTGATGGCACTGACATGGGCATCGGCTCCAGTGGTGTCGATGATGAAGATCTCGGAGAGCTTCTTTCACTGCCTGGCGGATAAATCCGTCCAGTTCCTCCCTGATAGCTGGTGAGGTCAGAGCAGCTATAGGGAGTGGCAGAGAAGGCGTCATCGGCACTTCCACAGGTCCCTGTGGTGGCTCAATGCCTGGCACCTTTGCAGGTGGGGAATGCCTCGGAGTAGTAGGCCTCGATGTCTCTTGTAGACGAGACCTCTTCTGCGATGGCTCTCTCGGCAACAGTAAGGCCTCTGGCATAGACGTCCGTCGATGCCTATGACGATGCTTTTGTTTATGCTCCGTGGCTTTTTCAAGCCCGGATGTCAATTTCACCGCTGCCGCAGATGGAGTCGGTGATAGCCAGTCTCCGGTGCCGTCAGTGCGACATTTGCGAACGACCAATATTTTAGACGCTCCAGCCGGAGACGATTGAGTCGACGTCGATGGTATAAGCTATATATGGAAGAGATGTTCCATCTTTTCTTGTCGGGCCCTCCTGCCCTTGGTGGTCATTTCAGCACATTGAGGGCAGGAAGAAACATCGTGCAACTCTCCCAGGCAAAGAACACACTCGACGTGAGGGTCGGTGATTGACATTGTGCGAGGGCATTTTGGGCATTTTTGAAGCCCATGGTCATGATGAAGGCCAGACAGCCGTCGACGGCCTTCTGACCAAAAAATTACTTTAACCCAGATCGAAACGGGAAAAATTGTACTCACCAGCCGGTGGAGTAGGGAGACCCCTATGTAGGGGATGAAATGAGAGATATTTTTTAAACTTTTTTCTCTCAGAGTAGGTGTGTGAAGAATTCAGCCAAGGCTCCTTCACCACGATGCTAACTGCAGTGCGGAAAAACAAAGACTGAAGGGAGACCCCTGTGGATCGAGGGATCATGGAATGCTGGGCATGTTCAGTGGGCTCTGTATGCCAGTCAAAAGTTTCTAGAAACTTTGACAGAAAGTTTTCCGCGATAAGGCTCCGTTCAGTGACGTCACCCATATGTGAGGACTAGCATTGTCCTGGGATAATCTCTGAGTTCTTATCATGTGGAGACATATCATGGGAATGGCATGTACAGTTGATGTCATAAGGCCCAATATCCTCAAAATGTCCCATGCTTAAGTCTGATGACTTATATGAATCCTTTCCACTGTGGATATCAACATGATAACCCTCTTTTGTAGAAGGAAAGCTCTTTCCCAAGTTATGTCTAGCAAATCTCTAATAAACTCCAATTGAGATGATGGGCTCAAGTGGGACCTGGGGTAATTGATGATGAACCCTAGTAATGCCAACACCCAGATAGTTTTAAGCATTGATTCTGTGGCACACACTTGCAATGTGCTCTTGACCAGGCAATCATTCAGATAGGAATACACATGCACTGCCAGCCTGCATAGATGAGCCACTATGCCAAGACATTTGATAAAAGCATGGGACCGACGCTAGGCCAAAGGGCAGTACACTATACTAGAGGTGACGGTTTCCCACAACAAACATAAGATAGTTCCTGTGTCGGGAGAATCTTTCTATGTGGGTGTAAGCATTCTTGAGATCAAAAAAGCTAAGCCTTTTTGAAGAAAAGACATTAAGGTGCCCAAGGAAACCATCTTGAACTTTTCTCTTTTCAGAA
Source organism: Rhinatrema bivittatum (assembly GCF_901001135.1). Lineage (NCBI taxonomy): Eukaryota > Metazoa > Chordata > Amphibia > Gymnophiona > Rhinatrematidae > Rhinatrema > Rhinatrema bivittatum. Next base: position 468,989,549 of record NC_042615.1, on the reverse strand, counting down.
ATTTGTTCAAGGCCTTTAGGTCTGGGTTGGGACAAAGTCTTCCTGTTTTCTTTGTCATTAGGAAATACTTGGAGTAGAATCACACCCTCTTTCCCTTAGTGGAAGAGGTTCTACTGCTCTGGCCTCCAAGAGGGAGAAGAGTTCTTTTTGAAGCAGTTTCTGATGTGGTGAGTGACTCCAACTGAATTCTAGAGGCTGATTTGGCAGGAAACCTAATAGATTTAATTTGTACTCTCTTCTTATGATACTGAGGACCCACAATTCAAACGTTGCACAGGGCCAATGGTTTATGTAAAACTTCAGCCTGCCTCCAACAGGATGATGCTTTGAAATGGATATGGTAATGCAGGCTATGTTCTCCACAATCCTGTTCCAAGAGTTGACTGGGGTGCTGGCTGTAGCTTAGAGGCTTGCTATTGCCTTGGACAAATACATGGGGCATTTTGAGTCTGGGACCAAGGGGGTGTAGGAGACATTATTTCCTTGGATGGAAAAAGTTCCTACTTTGCTCTGGAGTAACAACAGAGAGTTGTTGTAGTGCTGCACAGTATTCAAGGATCTGTGCCACCACTGCCTTTACTTTATCTCTGAAGAGATTCTCTCCAGAGATAAAGCAAAGGCACGTCCGCAAGTCTTTCCTGGACCTCAGGTTGGAGATCTGAGGCCTGCAGGTGCCAATCCCTCTGGCAGAGACTCTGTATGCCATTTCGAAAACAAAAGTCAAGCAGACCATGTGTTTTCCACATTCCATTCTCTTGTCTACCCGTAACTAGAGGATATCTTGATGCTTTTGAGGAAGGTTCTCTGCCACCCCTGACTATATGCTTCAGTAAGTCCCACATGTGCTGGCCCATAGACAGCTGGTAGGAAGTTATGCTGGCATTTATTATAGCTTTTTTAAAATCTTTCCTAGAATGCTTCACTGGGGGGCACCAAGGACTGAGACCTTTGCCTCTTGGCCCTCTTAAGAGAGGATTCAACCACCAGAGATTGGTATGGTAGCTACCTCTTTTTGAATCCAGGAGCCTTCTGGACAAAGTAGATCGTATCCACCTTCTTGTTTATGGAGCTACAGAGTGAAGGCTCTTCCATAGCCTCATCTGGATCTCCTGAAGGATCTTGTGAATTGGGTCTGTCATGACCTCAGTGGGGAGCTCCACAGATTGGAGGATGTCCAATATCTTGGTTGTGGTCTCATCCTCTGACAACAAAGTAAATGAAATGGCCTCCACCATTCTCCTAACAAAACTAGTGAAGGAAATGTCCTCATGGGGGCATTTCCTTCTTTCTAGGGGAAGAGAGAAGACCAGTCGATTCCTCTTCTTCAGCGACATCATTGGGTCTACAGCCATATTCCCAGGAGAGTTCAGACTCTGACCATGACTGCTAGGCTGGTGGTGAAGTCACTGATGGCCCGGCTCTGTGGAATACCTTGCCAGAGTAACTTAGAATGCAAAGTGATATAAAGGCATTCTAAAAAGATGTAAATGCCCGGCTATACACACAGGAATTTGCAGAAGACATCAATGAAAAATGGCAAAAGATTACATAACATAAGATATGCCATACTGGGTCAGACCAAGGGTCCAACAAGCCCAGTATCCTGTTTCCAACAGTGGCCAATCCAAGTCACAAGTACCTGGCTAGTACCAATACATTAACTAGATCCCAAGCTACTAATGCTGATAACAAACAGTGGCTTTTCCTTATTGATTAATAGTTTATGGACTTCCCCTTCAGGAACTTATCCAAACCCAGCTACACTAACTGTGTTAACCACATCCTCTGGCAATGAATTCCAAAGGGACAGCCCTGATCAGACTCTAAATTTAAATTGAGAGACACCCAGGCGCCGCGCGCCTAGCGTCGCGCACCTAAGGAGCACAACAAAGGAGCCTGCTCCTTTGTGCGCTCCTTAGTGCACTCCCTTTGTGTACTCCCCTTTTTGTACCACTGCCTCGTTAAGTGACTCATTACTCATAGACCTCCCCACAATCCCCCACATCCCTAAACAACCAATCCATCCTACTCCCTCCTTCCAACACTCAACCCATGAAATCTTCCATGCAATCCTCTACTTACAAACTGTCCCACATCATTAAACAGTCACGCAGCAATCAAACAGGCTCCCTCACACAACAAATACACACACAATGGATCCAATCCAACGCATTCCCAAACTACCCCACCGCTACATCCAGCACCTCCCTCCCAAATCACATCCCTCCACCAGACGCCTCACCAAAATCCACTCCAACCCTAAAATATCCTTTAACACTCTCACCCTCATAACTCTCCTCCTCATCAATGCACAGTCCATCACCAAAAAAATCCCAATCATTCACGACCTGCTCACAGACTACCAACCAGACATATTCTGTATAACGGAATCCTGGCTCAAACACACTGACACAGTCCTACTCAATCAACTGCCCCGAAACACTTACAACATATTCTCCATACCTAGAAACAAAAGAAAGGGAGGTGGACTACTATTCCTTGCACACAAAAAATTTAAATTCTCCTCTTACCCCCTAAACTTACCCCCCCCATTCGAGACCAACCTATTCAAATCAAAACATCTACAAATACTTCTCCTCTACGCCCCACCTGGATGCCTACAGCACAACCTCTCCCCCCTGGTCGAAGCCATCACAACACACATCAACCTACAAGAACCAGCCATCATACTAGGAGACTTCAATCTACATATTGATACCCACCCACCATCTCCCACCTGCGAACTGCTCCTATCCACCATGACTGCCCTCGGATTCTCCCAAATCATTAACTCCCCCACTCAGAAATCTGGGCACACCCTTGATTTAATCTTCATTAACAATAAAATATCTACAACTGAACCACCCACTACAACCCCGACTCCATGGTCCGACCACTACCTCATACAAGCCAAACTTCAACATCAATCGTCCACAGTAAAAACAGACCCCTGCTTCATCGAATACACTAAACCATGCTCCAGTGAAGATCTTGCAGAGCTGCTACCCGAAGCACTAAAAACAATTGACCTACATGATGCCAACTCAGCCACAAACTCCTGGATTTCCATCAACGCTGACATAGCCAATACTTTATGCCCCACAATAAAAAAGGAAATCAGACCATCTACTAAACAAAATGCTCCTTGGTACACCCCTGAACTGAAAACATCAAAACGAACACTGAGACAAACCGAAAAACAATGGAGACGAACTCCTACACCAAACCTAAAAGACAAATACAGAACCCTACTACACAACTATACAGCCGACCTCAACACAGCAAAGCGCAATTTCTACACAACAAGAATTCATGAATACCAATTTAACCAGAGGACCCTCTTCTCTTACGTCAAAGAACTCACCAACCCTATCCAGAACGACTCAACGCCAAACTCCAACAGCATCTCCAGTGACATACTAGCACAATTTTTCAAGGACAAAGTCGACAACATCATTGCCAAGATTCCCCCATCCCACAACGAATCAACGAACATCCATCCACCCATCCACACTTGGACCCAATTCACACCAGTTGCATCTACAGAAATTGAACCCATCATCAAAAAAACCAACCCAGCTTCCCACCCCGTAGACTCCATCCCCATCAAAACCCTAAAACTCATCAAAGAGAGTATTGTCAAACCTATAACACAAATCATCAACCTATCACTTGAGCAAGGAATCTTCCCTGACAAACTAAAAAATGCCATCATCAAACCAATCATCAAAAAACCGCAACTCGACAAATCAGATCCTGCAAACTACAGACCAGTCTCCAACCTCCCATTCCTAGCAAAAATCATCGAGAAAACTGTAAACAATCAACTTTCAGACCACCTTGATGCCCACAATTTTCTCCACCCAACACAGCATGGCTTCAGAAAATTCTACAGCACAGAGACTCTCCTTCTCGCTCTCACCGACACCATTCTGAGAGGCCGTGACAGTGGAAAAACATTTCTTCTGATACTCCTCGATATATCAGCCGCCTTTGACACCATCAACCACAGAACACTCCTCAACAGGCTTAAAGAAATCGGTCTTCAAGACACTACACTCAATTGGTTCAAATCATACCTCACTAACAGATCCTTCATTGTCAAGACAAACTCATCTGAATCCTCACAAGTGCCCCTCAACCATGGCGTCCCTCAAGGTTCTTCTCTATCCTCGACCCTCTTCAATATCTACCTCCTCCCTCTATGCAAATACCTCTCTGATGCCAACCTCACCTACTTCGTTTACGCAGACGACATACAAATTCTACTCCCCATAACCAAATCCACTGAACTCACCTTGGAAAGATGGAACAAACTCAGTTCAAAACTATCACAACTGCTATCCCAACTATCACTCTGCCTCAACCAAGCCAAAACAGAAATCATTCACATCCAGGAAGACCATCCCTCCTCCCCCCTCGAGAGCACCCCTTCAAAAAACTCAGGAAGCTCAAACAACACGGGGATGCCAATCATACCAAGAACCTCACTCACACCATCCACAAAAAACCTAGGAGTAACTATCGACAGCCAACTCAACTTTAAACGACACATCTCCAATTCAATCAAAGATGGATTTTTCAAACTACAAACACTTAAAAAACTCAAACCCCTCCTCCAACCCCATGATTTCCGAACAGTACTTCAATCAATTATTTTCTCAAAACTCGACTACTGCAACTCCCTCCTCCTTGGACTACCAGATACCCACATCAAGCCCCTACAAGTCCTACAAAACGCCGCCGCCAGAATTATCACCAACCACAAAAAATCCTCCCACATCACACCCACCCTCAAAGACCTCCACTGGCTGCCCATCACACAGAGAATCCAGTATAAAACCCTCACCCTTATACACAAAAAAATAAACAACAACAAAATGGTCTGGCTAAACAACACCATCCAACCATACATCACACAAAGATCTCTTAGATCCACCAACTCAGGTCTCCTCTCCATACCAAACCTCAAAAATGCCCACCTCAATGCAACACGCAAACGAGCCATTACAATAGCTGGCCCTACACTGTGGAACTCCCTCCCCACACATCTCAGAAACGAACCCTCACCACAAGTCTTTAAAAAACAGCTCAAAACATGGCTGTTCTTAAAAGCGTTCCCTCCTGAACCCCACCATACTAAAATACATGTTCTTGAAAGCCTACCCACTTGACTACCACACTGCTCTAACGCTTAACACCCCATTCCCCCTTCACCCCCCCCCCCCCCACCTTTCCCTCCCTCCCTCCCTTTCCTCCCATATCCTTGTCCCCTCTCTACCCGTACCCAAGACATATTGTACATTTTGTAAATAGGCTATATGCCACTACTCTATACTCACATTTATATATACAACTGTTGCAATGTTTCTTATGGTATTTTATTTTATTTTATTGTTTAAATTAATTTAATTGTTATCTTGTTACAATGTAAAAATAGGGCAGTTCTCGCCCTATTCAACCTGTTATCTGGAAACCGATGTGATATCTCGATCGAATGTCGGTATACAAAAGAAATAAATAAAATAAATAAATAAAATTGGGCATTCAGTGAAAAAGAATTTTCTCTGATGTTTAAAATGTGCTACTTGCTAACTTCATGGAATGCCCTCTAGTCCTTCTATTATCTGAAAGAGTAAATAACCGATTCACATTTCAAGTCCTTTCATGATTTCGTATACCTTTTTCATATCCTCCCTCAGCCATTTCTTCTCCAAACTGACCAGCCCAAAACTCTTTAGCCTTTCCTCATAGGGGAGTCATCCCTAGCCTTTATCATTTTGGTTGCCCTTCTCTGTACTTTCTCCAGTGCAACTATATCTTTTTTGAAATGTGACGACCAGAATTGCATACAATATTCAAGGTAATACGGAGGCATTTTATTTGCCATTCCCTTCATAATAATTCCTAATATTCTGTATGCTTTTTTGACTGCCACAGAACACTGAGCCAATGATTTCAATGTTTTATCCACTATGATGCCTAGATCTCTTTCCTGGGTGATAGCTCCTAATATGGAATCTAACATTGTATAACTATAGCAAGGGTTATTTTTCCCTATATGCATTACCTAGTGTTATGCCCGGTTGCAGACGGCTGCAACCACTAATGCTCACCTCTTTCTTTGCTGCCTTGTCAGTATTGGGGAGAACGGCGACCTCTGCCAGCGATTGCCGACCTGCCTGGCATTCCCGGGACAGCGTGGGCGCTGCCGACCGCCATCTTGCCCCAGGAATCACATAGGCAAGCGCGCGCAAGAGTCACTTTTGTACACGTCAGGGCGGGAACCTCAGGTGTCCCCTCCTGATGATGTCTTCGCTCTGCTTTACTTAACCTGACTGGCCCTGCCTATGGACGACTTAGCAAGGAGTTCCCTCGTTGCTGAATCCACTCTCGCTCAGGGACTTCCTGTTCCTGCATTCGGCGTGAGATGCCTTGGGTACCCAGAGGGCATTCTGCCTTGGACTGCTGTCTGTCCCGCTCCTCGGGACCATTCCTGGAACTACCCTTCAGTGAGTACCTAACTCCATGTATCTATTTTACCAACTTTTGTGGGATCCTCTCCGGTGTATCCCGTTCCTCGGGCCACTACTGCTTCACCTCCAGGTGCCTCGGACCTCCACCATACCATCTCTGTGGGGAATCCCTCGGAGTATCCTGCGCTGCAGGCCACTACCATAACATCACTACGGAGAGACTACCTGGGTATTTCCTGTGCTACAGGTCACTACCATATCGTCACTGAGAGACTCCTTCGGTGTACCTGCGCTGTAGGTCACGACCTATCATCACTACGAAGAGACTTCCTCGGCATACCCCGCCCTGCGGGCCACTACCGGATCTCCTTCTCTGAAGTATTCCCTCTGGGTATACCCCTCTACTCTGTCATCACCACTTCTCCTTCACTCCCGCTCCGCGGGCTGTGTTCTTCTATCTATCTAATAAAGACTCTATTACACAGCTGTCTCTGACATCTGCTGGGAGCACGCCTCCCGACGGTGAGGCTCACAGGGCTCCTCCCTGTGGACGGTGAAACCTCGCACCTCAGCCCAGGGTCCACATACTAACAAACCATAACACCTAGCACTTGTCCACAATAAATTTCAACTACCATTTGGATGTCTAATCTTCCAGTCTCACAAGGTCCTCCTGCAATTTATCAAAATTTGCTTGTGATTTAACTACTTTGAATAATTTTGTGTCATCTTAAAATTTGAGCACCTCACTCGTCCTACCCCTTTCCAGATCATTTATAAATATATTAAAAAGCACTAAACCAAGTACAGATCCCTGAGGCATGCCACTGTTTACCTTTTTCTTCAGTGAACATTTAATCCTACAAGCAGATGATATTGTACTTCCACCATATGCTTTGTTATTCTTTGTGCTGTTTTTTTAATCTGTAAATACATAAGTATTTTTTTTTATTAGGTATGGCATATTTGTAAGCCACTACAATTTATGGGGTAGTGGTATAAAAAATCTTTTTAAATAAAATCATAACTGAGCTGCAGGCAAGATTTCAAATACAAGTACACTTGTCTGTTTTGGTCTGGATCTCAGGGGACTTCAGTGCATCAGTGAAGTTTCCCCTCCCAATGGGCTAGAAATCACCATTGGGGTAAGCTAACATTGATCCCGATTCTTCTTTGGGAACCAGTGTCAGTGCTAAGTCAATTGGAGTGATTTGAGCAGTGGCTTGACCTCAGGCCTTGTCCTGCTGGATCTTTTTGTCCAACTCCACCTCAAAGATAGCCAATGCCAACGCAGACTGGGAAGCAGGAAGAGTGGCCATGTCTTCCTGGGAACTGTATTATGGTGGATATCTGGATCCTTAGAGGATGGTGCGTAGCCCAACATATTGGTAAGGATAAGCTCTTCGGGGAGGGTCGGGGTCTCGACTGCTGCTGGTCCATCCCTGGCAATGCACACTGAAGGAGACTGATGTCAGTGTTTCTTGGACTTCCCTCAATGTCCTACATCAAAATTCGGCAATGTTGGTATCAAAAAGGCAGAACCCTTTGCCCTCTGCAATCAAAAAGAGCCAAAGGCCTGTCCTTTTGGGCTCTATCAATGCCTAATGTTGAGGGATCTGATCATTCTCCAAATGCCAATGCATCCTCCTGAACCGGTGCAGCTCTGTGGTCATTCGATGTTGATGCCTCCGCTGTTGAAGCATCGGATTTTTGGTAGCTGAATTGCTTTTCCAACAGCTCCAGTTAATACCATCATCCCCTCAAGGACATGGTCGCACACACATGACATCTGGATGTCATGTGAGTCCCACAGGCACAGAAAATATCATAAGGATCAGTAATAGGCATAAACCTAGTGAACCTGCTAGACATGGCTGACTGGAAAACAAGTGAGGCAAATTTGAACTCAATGGCAGCAAGGCATTTGATACCCAGACACGGGCAGTGCACAGACCCAGCAATGAGATGAAAAGAAAACATTTATTTATAAAACTTATGAACTGCCTATCAACATTTCTAGATGGTTTACAAGATGACCACACAAAGCTATCTTACAAACTAGCAGGAGATGGAACAAAGGACACGAGGCCACACAATGAATAATCCTGCAACCAAAAAAGCCGAAAACAGAGGCCAACAAGCAAGAAAGTGAGGAACCATGAATGGTGGGCTCCGCAGGAAAGAAGAGACTGAAGGAGCCTTCGTGTGAATACATGGTATGTTGGCATGCTGTGCATACTCAGTGAGGCACAGTCAAAGTTCTAGAAACTTTGACATAAAGGTTCCAGGCTGGGATCCATTGGATGTTGTCACCCCACTTGTTAGGACTCCCATCTTGTTTGTGCTCGGAGAATGAGAAAGCATTCAAGAGGGGGGATTAGAAAGGAAGAAAGAGAAAGTGGCTGGGATGCAAGAGTTGTAGGACAGGTAAAACGGAGAAAAGCATTTGGGCATACCTTGAGCTTTTCAGTTTTGCCCAAATTACATTTAGTTGAGGGCATAGGGGCAAGAGTTGGGGAAAGGTAACTGACTCAGGGTCTTCTGGTCTGGTACATATGGTAGTGTTAGAAACTGTCATGTAAATGTTAATGTACATTTCTAGCAAGTAGGTGCCACCAACAAAGCAAACTGAGGGAAATAGAAGAGAACTGCCTTGTTGGTGGGGCTTAGCTGCATGCAAGCTGTATTGCTGCATACATGGTGATATGTGGTACTATCAGATGTATGAGATAATGGTGACTAAATATTTCAGAACTCTAATAAACTAATCTCAGGATAAGCAAACTGGAGAATAAAATATAACCTTGTCTACAGCATTTGGATCTAAAATTTCATACCCTGATACTATCTCTTGTTTTCATTAACAGGTGGTTTGTACTGAAATGGAGATGGGCCTTACTTCTAGTTCTGCTCAATTACCACTAAATGTTACTACACTATATCTCTGCAACAACAACATAGCTTTCACTGCTACAGACAACAAAATCCTCCAAACCTATGTCAAGATAAATGAACTTTATCTCAGTGATAATTTTACTGAGCTATGTAATGCCAGTTTTTCCAAACTGTCAAAGCTTAACAAAAATTTCCAATGGAAAATGGAAGATAATCTACACATGAGAAATTTAACCCTTGATGGAAATTCATGGAACTGCAACTGCAGCCTTCTGAGTTGGCAAAAATGGTTGAAGTCCAAAAAATCAGTAATAGGCAAGTTTTTTTTTAATTTAATATTACGCAAAGGTAATTATTTATAATGATCTTGTCTCTCATTCATCAGAATGCCAAAAACAAAAATGTGCTGCTATTACAAAGCTGAAATACATTTCTTAATTAAATGAACAGCTGAGGAGGAGATAGCCATGAGATAAAAATGTAAATTGTAAAATGTCAGGCTGGAGCATCACAGTGTAGAGTTTGGAAGGAGATACCAACAATATACTTCACCTGCAAGTACAAAGACCTCATTAACATAAAAGCAAGTCTGCTTATCGTAAACTGTGTTTTCCGTAGATAGCAGGATAAATTAGCCATGCTTTCTGGGAGCGCCCCCTGACAGCTCTTGGCGGGAACGTCTCCTAGCAGCAAAGTCTTGCTGCTGCACGCCTGCACAGTGCCTTCCCATGTGGCTAACAGTCTCTCCTCAGTTGATGTCAAAGCATAGGACAAGGAGAATAAAGAGAGTAGGTCAATAGATGGAGAAAGGAAGCATAGAACAATCAGGGAGGAGGGTGGGAACACATGACTAATTAATCCTGCTATCTATGGAAAACACCGTTTACAGTAAGCAAACTTGCTTTATTTCGCAGATAAGCAGGCTGAATTAGCCATGCTTTCTGGGAGTCCCCAGCTTAAGGTTTTGGAGCACAGACAGTGGGTAGCGTTAAAGAAGCTGAGCTTCGAGTCTGTGAGTCCACTGTTTTCTGTCTCTTTCTTATGTCGTTTTCCTTTTTTTTTTTTTGCAGAGAAAACTGTTAGTTCGGTGGACAGCTCTATGGATTAGTAGCATGACTTAAAATTTCAGAGCCTATTTGCGCATCCAATTTGGTATGCCATTACAGGCAATAATGGGAGGCGAAAGTGTGTAGAGATGACCAGGTTGTTGCCTTGCAAATGTCTTGAAGAGTAACCAGTCAAATGGGCTATCGAAGCTGCTACTGCCCTTGGCTGGTGGGCCTTTGCCTTCGATGCAGAGTTTCTGATCGACTATGATAGCAGAAGCTGATGCACTGTATTAACCAGCTGGCCAGCGTGCATTTAGACACTGGAAGTCCTGGGGCATTCAGGCTGTAGGAGAGAAAAAGTTGTGAAGGCCTACGAGGAGAATGGGTTCTTTGTTTATAGTAAGCCAGGGCTCTCTTGCAATCCAGCGTATGTAATGGTGCCTCCCTTTCTGAGGCATGAGGCTTCAGAAAAAAGGTTGGCAGTGTGATTGTCTGGATGACGTGGAAGGCAGAAACCACCTTGGGAAAAAAAGGACAGATGTGTTCGCAGGGTGACTATCATGTAGAACTGAAGAAAGAAGGATAATAAGGATAATGCACCAGTGCTTGCAGTTCTCCCACCCGTCGGGCCGTCATGATGGCAACAAGAAATATCAACTTCCAGGTTAGAAACTTCAAGTCTACCTTCCCAAGCGGTTCAAAGGGGGGGGGGGGGGGGGGGGGTGGTCATCAGTGTCTTGAGCACGACATTCAAGTCCCAAGGAACGCCAAGGGGCATCACAGGGGGCATGAGCCATAGGGCGCCCCTCATGAAGCGGGAGATTAAAGGATGAATAGATATGGAGACACCCTCCATGAAGGAATGGTACGCTGTGATGGCACTGAGGTGTTCCCTGATGGATGAGATAACAAGACCGGTTTGAAATAGTAGGTGAAGTATTTAAGCAGCTGTTCTGGTGAAGAACAGAAGGGGTCCAGGGACCAGCGGTGGTACCGTGACCATTTGGCTGCATAATTTCTCCTCATGGAAGGTTTCTGTGCTGAGATTAGGATATTTTCGAGTTCCTTACACTGGGGAGATGTGGCTTGAAGCTGTATTGAGTGTGCTAATGCCCATTCCAGTAGAAGTACGGATTCTTTGCACAAAATCCTGGAACTGGACCCTTTTTCTTTGTTTAGATAGTACATGGCTACCTGGTTGTTTGTGTAAATCATGACCAATTTGTGTGCAAGAAGCCGTGGGATGGTGCAAACAGCATAGCCAATGGGTCGGAGTTCTAGTAGGTTGATTCGGAAGTTTCACTCTGCCTGCGACCAGATCCCTTGCGTCTTTAGATGCATTACTTGGGCCCCCCACCTCAGTCGTGGACCTAATCTGTAGTCACTATGATCTGGTGAGGCGGAAGTTGAAAAGGGGCACCTGAGAGCAGATTTTTAGGTCACAACCACCAGTCCACATCTCTCGCCATCGAGTGGGATAGTATTATTCTTCGCGACATCAGGTGAGAACGCTGGGACTACTGGGACTTTAAGCCCGATTGGAGACGACGCATGTGGAGGCAGGGGTGAGGTATTACATACGTGGCTGCTGCTATGTGACCCAAAAGTGTCAAGATTTGGTGCACAGCAGGTTGTTTTAAACATCTCAGGGCTCTGGCCAGGGTTTGAAATGTGTTGATCCTATCCTCTGGGAGGAAGGCCTTGCAGAGTTGTGTGTTGATGAGCGCACCTAGAAATTGTAGAGTCTGAGAAGGGTCGAAGTGAGGTTTCTCATAATTTATTAAAAAGCCCAGGGCTTCCAAACAAGATAGAACTTGAATTTGATGGGTGTGAATCAGATCTGGGCTTGGGGCTACTAGAAGCCAATCATCAAAGGGGAAGACTTTTATGCCCTCCTTCCGAAGCTGGGCCACAGCTACCGCTAGACATTTAGTGAAAACCCTGGGTGCTGACAAGAGGCCGCAAGGTAGAACTTGAGATGGATAGTGTTCTTTTTGAACTTGGAAGCAAGGTAGCGCCAGGAAGAGGTGTGCATGAGAATGTGAGCATAAGCATGTTTGAGGTCCAGTGAGCACATCCAGTCTCCAGGCTGGAGGTAGGGCAAGATGCTCTTGAAAGAGGTAATCTTGAATTTTTCCCAGATGAGGAATCTGTTCAGTGCTCTGAGATCCAGAATAGGTCACAGTCCACAGATCTTCTTAGGTGTGAGGAAGTACTGAGGGTAGAACCCCAGAGACCATTGGGAATGGGGTACTTTCCATATTGTTCCCTGTTTCAAGAGGAGTTTGACTTCCCGTAAAAGGAGGAGAGTATTGATTCACGAGTAGGATGGGTCAAATGTGATAACATGGGAAATAATCTGAAATAGAGACGGTAACCATTCTGGATGATGCCGAGGACCCAATTGTCAGACGTAATCTGTTCCCATGCTGCTGTGAAGGAAGTAAGGCGACTGCCTACAGTTCACCGTAGCTGTGGCCGCAGCTGGATCAAAAAGATTGTTGGTTTTTGGGAGCAGCAGCTGGGGTCAACTTGGGAGTGTGCAGAGTCCAGGCCCGAGTCCGTTGTGTTTGTGGTTCTGGTGGTTAAGCTCTCTGGCTGCCGTAAGATGGAGGACGGGATGGTGGTTATGGTTTATAAAAGCTGCGGGGGTAGAAGGGCCTCCTTTAGGAGGAATAGTATCACTTCACGGTAGGCCGATCCGAAAATAATGTAAGGAATGACATCGCCACACTCTGCTCCTTAAGTAGCAACACTGTCTCCCAAAGGTTGTTGATGAATAAGGAATCTCCTTTGTAGGAGAGATCGGCAAGTTTGTCGTGGACATCTTCGCAGATCGCACTCGCCCGAAGCCACGCTATGCAACATGCTGCTACAGCGCTGTTAAGGTTTGGGCCAATAGATCAAAGCCCTCACAGATGGTGCACAAAAGGTGACGGAGTCCCTCTTCAAGATCGTTTCCCATCCACTTATGGAGGTCCAACCCTGACGGCTGATCCTCCTCCAACTTCAGGAGTTGGAGGCACTCGTACAGATATTGTGTAATATAGAACTGGTGGTGTTGCACCTTAGCGTTCAGCAGGGAACCCTGGAATACTTTCCTTCCAAAATCATCCAGGTACCGATTGTCCTTGCCCAGTGGAATATTGGAATGCAGCCGCATCTTCCTGGCTTTCTTCATAGCAAACTCCAAGATAATTGAGGCATGTGGAAGCTGGCGAAGTGGGGAGACTTGCGCATAAGAAATGTTTATTCCATCTTTCTGGACGTGGTGGGCATGGTAAAAGGAGTCTTCCAGGCTTTGTCCATTACGGCATCTAAGACTGAATGGGATGGAAGAGCCATAGGCTCAGCTAGGACGTCTAAGATCTTAAGGAGGTCGTGTACTTTGGACCATGGGTCAGGTAGCTTCTTAGTCTCCAGATTTAAAACGAAGCCCACCTTCTCCATAAATCTGGAGTAAGAAAGGTCTTCAGATGGTGATATTGGTTCCGGCAAGCCACCCAGAGGGTCAGAGGGGATGCCTGTGAACGAGATGGGCGATGGCGGAAACAGGCCATATGGTTCCCTGCCAAAAGGACTTCCTCGCGGGCTCAACTCTCTAACCACAAATTCAGGATCCGAGCGTGGAGGAAAGGGTGGTGTGGAAGGACCTGAACCTACACCAGAAAGGACTGATGGGGAGCCTGGCTGTTGCGCAAGGACCCCTAAGTCGAAGAAGTTCTGAAGAAGCCCTTTGATCTGACACAACGTCTGAAAGGCTACTCCATTGAGCTTGTTGTGTGGTTTAGCTGTTTTTCTCCTCTTTTTTTTTTTTTTTGGGGGGGTGGGGGGGGAGGTTCCCGAGAAGCATTCATGTGATGATTTGTGAGAAGTAGAGAACTTCCTATTGGACTGTCATGTCTGGTCACCATCCCTGACAGAGGTGGAGGAAGAAAACTGGTGCGAACAGTGGGGGATGTCCCCGTCTGACTCCCCTGAATAATCCAGGTCCGATAATAGTATCAGGAGTAGCGAGGTGGGGGGGTGTTCCCCTCGCTCAGAACTTCATGGGGCCGAGTGTTGTCTGAGCTCCGAGACTCGGTGTTCAACATGGTGGTTCTTTAGTTTAGCCTTCCCATGTTTTTCGATGGGGTGCATCATATGCGTCGTGGATCACCCGACACACTGCTTGGCGTCAAGTGCATCAACACAGGTGCCGGCGAAGTCCTGGATTGGATGTTGTGTCGACCGATGCACGACACATCGATCTCTTGAGTCTCCATGCGCTGACCACTGCAATGTGAACGACACATCTGAAGCCCAGACCGAGACCAGCTCCTGTTGAGGCCGTCTGAGAGGAAGCTCTCTGGCCTTACCTTTGTCCTCCGAGGTCTTCAGTTTAGAGGAGGATTGCAAGGAGGAAGCCTTGTTTGTGTCCTTGGGCCTGCTGGTTTCCCACACCGGGGAACAGTGAGTCGAGCGTTGCGAGGCATAGGACCCCGATGCATCTCAGTTCCCCTCCCGAAGATGGGCGATTTTTTGCGGCCCTTTGCCGGTGGGCCCTGGGGGACATTCTCCTGCAGTCCTGGCATACCGTCATGGTTGGGCCAGAGGCAGAGGTTGCAGACCTTATCTGTCATGGACATTATTCTGCCACAGCGGCAAAACTTAAAACTGGGGGCCTTGGGGTCCATGGTTAGCACTGAGAAGTGCTTTTGAGGGGGTTCTCAGCTGAGAGAAACTTCAGAGAGAGAAGAGACAATGAGAGAGAGAAGAATCCGTGTCCAATCGCACACAGGGAAAACGAAAACTGAGGAGAGACCATTAGCCACAAGGGAAAGCACCATGCAGACGTGCAACAACAAGACTTTGCTGCTAGGAGAAGTTCCCACCGAGAGTCGCTAGGGAGCGCTCCCAGAAAGCATGGCTAATTCAGCCTGCTTATCTGCGGAAAACCAAAGTTATAGTTTGACAGAGGTACTAATCTCATATTACTCAATCAACTGAGAGAAAAAATATTTTAAAAAGTGGCCACTATTGTAGCTGGTCATAAAGCAAATGTCTTGGGTAGAAAGCAAAATTGCTTACCTTGTAATAGGTGTTATCCCAGGACAGCAGGATGGATGTAGTCCTCACATATGGGTGACGTCACTGATGGAACCCTATTGTGGGAAAACATTCTGTCAAAGTTTCTAGAAACTTTTGACTGGCCCTGTGAGGCCACTGAGCATGCCCAGCATGCCATGATATTCTCTGCCACAGGGGTCTCTCTCTCTAGTCTCGTATGTAGCAATAAGCTTTAGCAAAAATAAAATAATAAACGTATCAGACCCAACTCCGCAGGGTGGCGGGTGAGTATCTGAGGACTACATCCTGCTGTCCTGGCATAACACCTATTACAAGGTAAACAATTTTGCTTTATCCCAGGACAAGCAGGATGCTAGTCCTCACATATGGGTGATTAGCAAGCTAGAGGCTGAGTCATTTTGTAGTGAAGCAACAGTGAACTATTGATGGAGAAAATGAGGCAGCCGAAGATCACAGCAGGTTGGATATAAAAGGAGTTGGGATTAAACTGGAAACAAGTTCTTTAAGATAGATTGTCCATAGGCTGAATGTTGTCGTCCCTGCTTGTCCAAACAGTAATGAGCTGCAAAGGTGTGAAGAGA
The DNA here is from genome assembly GCF_901001135.1 of Rhinatrema bivittatum. Taxonomy (NCBI): domain Eukaryota; kingdom Metazoa; phylum Chordata; class Amphibia; order Gymnophiona; family Rhinatrematidae; genus Rhinatrema; species Rhinatrema bivittatum. The sequence continues at coordinate 468,973,478 of NC_042615.1, read as the reverse complement.
ACTCCATGTTGCTGATTTACATATGTCAAGGATTGGCACTGAACGATAGTGTGCTACTGAGGTTGACATTGCCCTTACTGAATGTGCCTTTACTCGCCCTTGGAGAGGAAGGTTTGCTTTTTCATAGCAAAACTGTATGCAATCTGCTAGCCAATTGGATAGAGTATGTTTACCCACTGCTTTACCTGGTTTGTTTGGATCATAAGATACAAAGAGCTGAGTGGATTTCCTGTGGACTGCAGTGCAATCTAAGTAAAAAGCCAGTGCGCGTTTACAGTCCAAGGTATGCAAGGCCCGTTCTCCTTGGCGAGAATGAGGTCTTCGAAAGAATGTGGGTAAAACTATGGATTGGTTTAAGTGGAATTCCGTAACTACCTTGGGGAGGAATTTTGAATGTGAACGAAGAACCACTCTGTCATGTAGGAACTTTGTATAGGGTGAGTACGTGACAAGTGCTTGCAACTCACTAACCCTTCTAGTTGATGTAATGGCTATGAGGAAGATAGTCTTCCATGTGAGAAATTTAAGATCACAGGAATTCATGGGTTCGAATGGAGAACGCATGAGCCTTGTTAAGACCAGATTCAGTTCCCATTCTGTGACTGGTGGCCGTATTGGTGGTTTAAGTTGAGTTAAACCTCTCATAAACCTGCTGACAAGCAGTTGTATGGATATTGGTGCATCTCCCATCTTATTATGGTAAGCTGAGATTGCACTTAAATGTACTCTTACAGATGAAGTCTGGAGATCAGAGTCTGAAAGATGGTATAAGTAGTCTAATAGAGAAGTTGTGGGGCAGGAGAAGGGATCAATACTCTTTTGCCTGCACCACAAAGTAAATCTTTTCCATTTCGAAGAATAGTTCTTTCGTGTTGAAGGTTTACGTGAAGCTATAAGCACTTGAGATACATTGGTTGAAAGATTGAGTGGTTGTAAGATCAAGCATTCAACATCCATGCTGTCAGGGATAGGGATTGAAGGTTGGGATGGCGCAACCTACCCTGATCCTGAGTTATGAGAGTGGGAGCTACACCCAGGCGAATGGGATCCTTGATCGAGAGGTCTAGAAGTGTGGGAAACCATACTTGTCGAGGCCAATATGGGGCTATGAGTATCATGGACCCCTTGTCCTGTTGTAGCTTCACTAGAGTTTTGGTTATGAGCGGTATCAAAGGATATGCGTATAGAAGGCCTGAGTTCCAAGGGCGAGCAAAGACGTCCTTGGCTGGCTGGTTTTTCTGTTTGTGTAGAAAACAGAATCTGTCCACTTTGTGATTCAGATGTGACGCAAAGAGGTCTATTGTTGGTTGTCCCCAACATTGAAATATCCTGGTCGCTACTAAGGGATCCAGGGACCATTCGTGTGGTTGGAACTGATGACTGAGTCGATCTGCCACTACGTTGTGAATGCCTGCCAGATAAGTGGCCCGAAGAAACATTGAGTGTGTTAGGGCCCAGTCCCAAATCTGTGCAGCTTCTTGACAAAGGAGATACGAGTCCGTACCTCCCTGTTTGTTGATGTACCACATGGCTACTGTGTTGTCCGTTTGGATCAGAGCAGTTTTGTGTGAAAGGCAGTCCTTGAACGCACGCAGCGCATAACGTATAGCTCGAAGTTCCAGGAAATTGATTTGAAATGTTGCTTCGAGTTTTGTCCAAGTACCTTGGGTTTGGAGATTGTTTATGTGAGCTCCCCAACCCAAGGTGGATGCATCTGTAGTTAAAGTTATCTGTGGGACTGGTTGTCGGAAAGGAAGGCCCTTGCGCAAATTGTCCTTGTTCACCCACGGAAGTAGAGATAAACGTAGTTGGTGGGTTACTTGAATTAGAGAGGACAGTGGTTGAATGGCTTGGATTCATTGTGATCGTAATGTCCATTGGGTTACTCTCATGGCAAGCCTTGCCATAGGAGTGACATGAACTGTGGAGGCCTTGTGGCCTAGTAAGGTTAGAAACTGATGAGCTGTTGCTTGTTTCTTTGAGTGGAGCGAGTTTGCCAGTAAGGAAAGTGTTTCTGCTCAATACTCGGGTAGAAAGGCCTTTGAGAGGATGATGTTCAATTCTGCTCCGATGAATTGAAGCAGGTGAGATGGAGTAAGATAGGACTTTTGATAATTGATGAGAAAGCCCATGGAGTGAAGTAGAGTAATTGTTCGACTGAGAGAAATTAGAGCTCCTTGTTGAAATTGACTCCTGATGAGCCAGTCATCTAAGTAGGGAAAAACATGGACACTTTCCTTGTGCAAGTGTGCTGCTATTACTGCCAGACATTTGGTAAATACTCTGGGAGCAGAGGCAAGTCTGAATGGAAGTACTCTGTACTGGAAATGTCGATGACCTACTATGAAGCGCAGATACTTGGGATGAGGAGGGAATATTGGAATGTGAGCGTAAGCGTCTCGAAGATCCAGAGAACAAAGCCAATCCACTGTTTGAAGAAATGGAAGTATGGTACCTAAAGACACCATCCTGAACTTTTCTTTCTTCAGAAATTTGTTGAGATTTCTGAGGTCTAGGATGGGACATAGGCCTCCGGTTTTCTTTGGAATGAGGAAATAACGGGAATAGAATCCTCTGCCCTGCTGAGTCCGGGGCACTGGCTCTACAGCCCTGGCTTTCACAAGGGTGGATAATTCTACTTGCAATTGGATTATGTGATTTTCGCTGAGAGAAAGAGGTCTCAGAGGAGAATCTGTTGGAATTGAGAGGAAATTGAGTTGGTAACCTTGAGATATGATTGCAAGTACCCATTGGTCTGTTGTTATTTATTTATTTATACTTTTTTTATACTGACCTTCATGAAAAATATCATATCAGATCGGTTTACAATGAACAGTGTGACAAGAAACAATAACCTTAACAAAAAACAAGTTGCAAGAAAGTTACAATAAAACAGGGGTACTGGGGTGGGGAGAAGAAAACGCTAGCAGCGGAAGGAGTAACTCAGTAACAATAACGGTGCTGTCATAGTGACTTTGCTGAAGATTGACTAGTTACCAGTCTAATATCCATGACCTATTCTTTAACCAAGCTGGAGTTGGTTTAGTTACAGGAAGGCTTGAACCCAATGGGTGTAAAAGGAGGATACTCGGCCTCCTACCGGAAGCTCTGGATGAAGATTGCAGAGATGGCTGTGTTCCCTGGAAATGGCCTCAAAAACCAGCAGCCAGACCAGTCTGTGGTGGAGGTTGAGGTCTGGATGGTCTAGGCTGAGCCCTTTGTTGCGGCCTAGCAGACCTGCTTCTAGATGTAGGGGGGTAATACCGCCTCTGTCTATAGAAAAGTCTTCTAGAATCCTTCCTTTGAGGCCTACGAATTGGCTGCATAGGTGGATCCTGTGGGATCGATGAAAGCTGTCTTAGGGTCTCTGTATGCTCTTTTAATTGAGCAACTGCATCTTGTACCTTGGACCCGAAGAGGTTATCTCCAAGACATGGAAGATCTACCAACTTGTCCTGGACCTCAGGCCTGAGATCCGAGGCTTTAAGCCATGCCCAACGTCTGGCACTTATACCCGATGCCACCACTCTTGAAGCTGTCTCGAAACCATCATAGACCGCACGGACCTAGTGTTTGCCTGCTTCTTGCCCTTTATGAATGATCATTTGGGCTGCTTCCTGATGTTGTGATGGAAGTGATGGAATAAAGTCCTGCATTTGCTTCCACAAATTTCTTTGGTACTGGGTCATGTATAATTGATATGAAGATATCCTGGAATTCAACATGGCCCCTTGACAGACTTTGCACCCCAGGGAATCTAAAAATCTGTGATCTTTTCCTGGGGGATTTGAGGAATGTGGTCTAATCCTCTTGGACTTCTTCTGCACAGACTCTACCTACTCCTGGTTGTGGATATTCCAATGGTGAGTCATCCAGGTGTTCTTTTCCCGGTTTGGGAGGAAGTGCACCGGCCACCTCATCGAATCTCTTCATCAGAAGTTGGTAGAGTGCCATTTCTGGACGTCCCGGGTCCCCGGGAGAGATTGGCATCGATGGTGACAGCAATGGAATAGACTATGGTGTCGTTATCTTCGGTGGTCGTGCCGGCATCACCTTAACTGGAATCGTTGTAGGTGACGGCATCGATGGAATCGTCGGTATCGGTATAGTTACTGACTTCGGTGGAATCACCGGCATCGGCAAAGGTACCGGCATCGGTTCAAGAACCAGCATCGGTGACGGCACCGGTATCGGTGATGGCACCGGCATAGTCGCTGGAATAGGTGTGTGTTCCTTCAGGGCCTGGAGTACCGCTTGTCTGATAAAATCTGACAATTCCTGCGATACAGCTGGTGTAGTCAGAGCAGCTGTACGCGGTGGCGGTGTAGGCGTCGATATCACATCCGCAGAGCCCTGTGGAGGTTCGATCAATGCAGGTATAGGCCCCGGCGCCGAAGGTAGTGGAGTTTCCTGAGATTTTTGCCATTTAGTGGTCGGTTCCTCCGGAGAGAGGGGTGTCGCTGGAGTCAATGTGTGTCAATGTCGGTGACGATGTTTTGGTCGATGCTCGACTACCGACCTTATCGATGCCATCGATGGCGATGGATGATCTCCCAATCCCTCCAGACATTTATTCAATAAAATCCGCTTTGTAACTCCCACCGGGGACGACTTCGTTGATGTTGAAGGAGAAGGAGAAGGAAGGAGCTGAAGGTGAAAGAGATGTTCCATCTTCTCCTGTCGAAGTTTTCTTCCTTTAGGAGTCATCTCTTCACATTGAGGGCAGGATGAAACATCGTGTTTATCTCCTAGACAGATAACACACTCTAGGTGTGGATCTGTTATGGACATTGTTCTTTTACAAACCGGATATTTTTTAAATCTGGAAGCCATTTTCTGTTGACAGCTGTCGAGACAAAAATGGGAAAAGAAACTGAGAGAAAGTTTTTACTAAAAGTAAAAATGAGACTAAGTTTACTCACCGACCGGTGGAAAACTGAGAGAGATCCCTTATGGGAGAAAATTTTTGAGAATTTGACGACTTTTCAGTCAGGTATATTGTGAGGAAAAACTCACGAGACTCCTTGATCCGCGATGCTTTCAGCAGCGCGGAAAAACGAAGACTAGAGAGAGACCCCTGAGGCAGAGAATATCATGGCATGCTGGGCATGCTCAGTGGCCTCACAAGGCCAGTCAAAAGTTTCTAAAAACTTTGACAGAAAGTTTTCCCACAATAGGGCTCTGTCAGTGACAAGCATCCTGCTTGTCCAGGGATAACATTAATTTATTTTGTTGCAAATTTTTATTTTTTTGAATGCTTTTTAGTTTTTTTTATTTTGGCACTCAATTATAGTGTCATCAGCACCACCTAAACAGAAGCTTTTTAAACCAAATCATCCTCTGCATTCAAAAAGGCTCTCTTTAGATGTTGATGATGACTGCATTTTGAATAGGTGCCTATAGTCTACTATAAAAGAATTTAAAAAATGAGAAATTGAAACTAAATCAACTAGTACTATATCCAAGATATCTGTTTCATAATCAGTCACAAGACAGAAAAAAAACAGGTTAATGATCTCTTTTATACTATAAAGAAACATGCATTTTTAAATTAAAAGTGATGCGTACCAGATTTTTAGATTTCTCTTACCGCTTTCTCCCGTGCCATCAATATGCTGGAATAAATTTACTTTGTATCACATCAGAACGAATTCGGGCTCACAGAGAGCATGTATTCTAAATGTCCCTGTCCTCTATAGATCATATAGTTTCCATTGCCTGCAAATCCAGTATTTAGATCTCTTGTTAATTGGGAGACATGGTGAGTGAAGGAGTTGGGAGGGTGGGCATGAAGACTAGGAGTCTGACAGAAGAACTTTGACTGCCTGTAATATCATAAAAAGTGAAAGTATCATAAGCACTCAGCATTTCATCTCACTGCACAAATTTCATTAAGAACCCAATAAAACTTCTGTATTGAGATGAAATGTTTATTCCGTGTAATAATTTTGCCGTACAATGACACATGGAGCTTAAAAAATCTTTTGTGCTCTATTTTCAATTTTTTTCTGTTTTAGTACCCAGACATTTGACAATATTTAAATAACTTTTTTCAATTCTCTGATAGCTCTTTAACATTTAATAACATAAACAGGGTTTCAACGTATGTCAGTCTGTATATGCTTTTAAATTCAGGAACAAATTCATGTTTCAAAAAAATAAACCAAAAAAAAGTACAAATATCCTGACAAGTCAAATTCATTATATCATTTTTAAATAGTGAAATTTTTGTCCACTATTCAATGCAATTTCAGCAATGAAAAGAAATCCACAGAAAAGAATTGTGGAAGCAAAAGCCCTATGGGATTTTTTTCCCCAAAGCACTAAATTAAAAAACTGAGCCAAAGTTCCACAGTTCTTTTTATACAAGTTTTTCTGGGGTATACCTTTCCATTTGTTGCAGAAATAATCCTTGGGGCAAGGGATACACCATTTCAAAACAGCACAAGCAAACTGATTGACAGATATTTTATATTTTATTTTGACTGAAACGTAATGCAGATCCTAAGTTGTTTGTGCCATATAATTGTTTTCTGTATATAATGTGCACGCATACAAATCTCTAAATCTATTTTTCTTTGCCCTGCAGCAAATAAGACTATCACTATGTGTGTTACTCTAGAAGACATAGCCAACATCTCTATTTATATAGCCAATATCAAGACAAGATGCCTCGCTAGAAATAACTCATCTGAAGTTATTTCAGCTTCACTTCAAACTACGAAACCTGCAAACTGGGACAAACACATTTCTACAGTTTCCTCTAAAATCAGTAGTGCTAGCAACACCTCCACTCAGCCAGGTAAACCCCAGTATATTTAAATTTCTTGTTTCAATTCTAAATTAGATAGAGAAAGGAAAGTCTTTGCCTACTACAAAAGTAGTCTTTGCTTTGTCAGTACTCTGGAGAGTACTGCTTTATCAGTAATCTGGAGAGAAGCTTAGCCTTTCTACCACTTCCAACCCTAAGCTCCCAGGTAAGAAAAGGGCCTATGATGTGCCTTGTCATCTACATTATTTACAAAGATCTGGAGACAAATTCAGGCAATATTATGAAATGTTTTTCAAAACCCATGAAAACAAAGTTGCTTATCTATAATAGATGTTCCCTGAAGGCAATAGTTCATCAGTTACACATATGGGGATGCCATCCTGACAGAACCAATATGGACATGTTTTCCCAGGCTTTCGAGGAAATTCTCATATGAATACGTGCAACGTGAAAGCAAAGTTGCTTACCTGTAACAGGTGTTCTCCGAGGACATCAGGATGGTAGTCCTCACATAAAGATGTGACCCATGTAGTCCTCACACATGGGTGACATCATCGGATGGAGCCCTGGTCTGGAACTTTGATCTCAAAGATTATAAAACTTTCAGACATGCCCTACTGAGCATGTGCAGCTAAGTCAGCACCCTGCCCTCTAGGCAGAGTCCCTCAGTCCATCATATCGCTAATACATGGAGAAACCAACTCCCAAGGGAGGCAGGTGGGTGTCGTGAAGACTAATATCCTGCTGTCCTAGGAGAACAGCTGTTACAGGTAAGCATCTCTGCTTTCTCCAAGGACAAGCAGGATGGTAGTCCTCACACATGGATGATTCCCAAGTGAAAGACTGTTCGAGCAGGAGAAAGCAGGAAACCGCACCATGCTAAAGGCACCATCTCTTTCCCTTTTGCCTGTGAGGCAGCCAACCCTCAAAGGGATCTAGACAGGAAAAGAGTTGGGTTCTACAAAGAGAAAACCATAGAAACGACTGAGACACAAAACCCCTTGCATAGCGGGGCAATTAAGGCAGAGGAGTGATGCAAGTGAGAGCAAGAAATATATTCCACATCATGGAAAACATTACAAGCAGGGTTTCCGATCAGGAAACTCTGACGACAATAGGCCTAGAACCTCCTGGATACAGGAGAAAGTCTAGAGATGTAAACAAGAGAAAGACTCTTGGATGAAGACTGCATAGTTTCCTTCACTGTTACAAGACAACCGAAAAGCCAACTGGGGCCCAAGAAATCCCCAGAAAGAAAATGCAGTCCACTGGCATCTGAAGGACAGAATGCATCTGTAGATGTATGCCCATTTTTGGCTGATAGGCACAAAGAGCAGAAAAACCCAAGCAATGCTTGGAAGAATAATCAGCAACAATGGCAGGTTCTGTAAAAGACCCTACGAGCCAGACATAGCTGACCATGCAGAACAGCATCAAGAGTTTCAGGGGATGAAAAGCAATCTCTGAATAGGATCGCTAGCACAAACCCCCGAGCAGGGAGATAATTTAGGCCTGAAGTTTACCCATACTGCACCCTGTTAAGGGCAGGGCTATCCCCAACTTGCCTACAGGATAGTTCAGGTAAGCAGCAAGGCACTAAGAATACCCTAGTGAAGTGAGAAAAGCTAAAGGCAGCACTGGCCAGAACTTGGCAAAAATTTAGGGAAAAGTGTTGCATCTTTCCCTGTAGGTATACACTAACATATAGTACGAATGCTCTAGCTTTTCCTCCCCTCCCATCGACATTCCAACTGGAAGTCAGAAGGAGCGAAGAACACAAGGAGGCAGACCGCTGGACTGCAGGAGTAAGAACTAATTGCTAGGTTGCATATTTTAACCCCAAGCAAATAACTCACTGCCAATTCCAGTAGGGAATTACCCACTAAGACAGAGCCCTCAGGCTGCTTAGAACAGCTGAAACTGAGAGCGAATCCCCAGGGAAGAAATCCAGAAACACACCACCAAGAGACAGGAAGCCGGGGTGCCACAAGTGCAGACCCCTGTTGAACAGGATTTCTTCATTGGCCTGGAAACTCTAAGGCTACCAGGGCAGGGTCAGTGTGATCGTGGAACAGACTGCATGAACCTGGCTTAGGTATTAATATCTCAGCCATGATTACATATAAATGGAAAGACGGTATATAAAATATCTAAATAAATAAATACTTTCCCCAAGGAAGCACACTGTCTAGTAAATGGAACAATCGTTGCATGAACCAGGACTCCCCTGTCCACAGACAGGGTTATTCCTAAAATGGAGAAGTATAGCTTGAAGTGACTGCAACCAAAGAGCAGCACCTCTGTTGTGAGGTCCCTCATCCCCAACCCCATCAGCCATGGATATGGCGATAGGTTGAAAGGCATACTTGGCAATTAGATGGAATAGAAACCTCCTCACTGTGGTAGGATCACTGTGATAAGAATGACTGGCAATAGTAGTCCTTATCAAAAAATGCCCATTGAGCTCAGCAGGTATAAAAGGTGACTCCTGGATAGGAGAAACCCCTAATCATCACCGGGGAGCTATTCTGGAATGACTCCTTCTTGAAATAGACCTGCTGTGCCTTAGGACGACCTAAGGAGAGCACTACCACTCGACTGGCTTTCGGAGCCCACAAGGAACCGAGAGCAACTACTACTCAGAAGCAGTGACATCCCTTCTCTGGGAAATGGAGAACGAGGGACACCCCTTGTAGGGGTGGACAACCAGGTGTCCAGAGAGAAACCCATAAGGGTTGTCCTAGAACCCAATCAATTCTCCCCTTCCTGAAAGGACAGGAAAGCAACAGGATTCAGGGCATCCTGAGCCCAAAAAAACTTTTTACTCTACAGATGCGTTACAATCACTGATTGCTGAGGTTCAGAAGCGATCAATCAACCACTAGCAGCTACCCTCAGATGGGGTAGGCCACCACAGTAATCAATGGAAGGACCCCAGCAACAACTGTCCAATCACCACCACTGCTGTCCCCCAGTCCTGGCCTTACAAGGAGACCTTGAAGCACGATCCATCCAAGGCCGAAAGCCCTGTCGTCTGAGGTCTTCAGTGGTACCTTCAGGGTTCTCAAAAGAGCTCCGGCAGTCAATGGCCTTGAGGATGACTAGGGCGCTCAATGGAGATCCCTTGTTAATGGTGCTCATCCTTGTCAAGAGTGGCATCAGTGACCAACATGTACGATGGCCTCGATGTCGGCTCCACACCTCGATGGTATTGAGGCAGCTCTTCACCGCGATGGTATTGAGGCCACATACCACGATGGCCTCGAGTGTGGCCATGGTACAGTCTCCATGCACTCCCTTAAATTACAGCTGCAAGACAAGGGAAAACTTATATGTGAGATGTAGTCAGATGTAAAGGCATTTGAAAGTAAACAAAGGCTCCTTGTAAAACATGTGAGGGAGGGAAACCTGGCTGATTTTCCTACTTCTCAATAGATGTCCATTGAACAGCAGGAGTCTCATTTCCAGTAAAAAAAAAAAAAAGAAAAAGAAAAGAAAAGAATAAAAAAAATAATAATAATAAAGGGCTTTGAGATACTGAAAATGCTGAAGACTGAGTTCAGCAAAGACTCTGTAAACTATATACCCATACCAAAATATTTGCCTTTCTCAAAATCCATTTGAAGTTGATATAGAAGAAGCCCTGCCTTTTTATCAGTTTGAGCTGGTCGAATTACAAGCCAGTAATGACCTGAAAGACTTGTTCAAGTCAAATAATCTTAACTTCTATGCCACCCTTCCCTATTAGACACATCCAAGCATTTTTAAAAATGGGTCTTAAAACGTCCACCATCTTTCACTAAACCTACATATGCACGCAGTCCTTCTCAAGAATTAAATTATTTAAATCTAGGATATGATCAAGAATAATATCTGTATCAGGCAATGAGATTGTGGGTGAACTGTCAGTGAACTTTCATGTTTTCAGAATATTAAGTTTAAATGTATATCATTTGTGCTGTTTTTCAGTTGTACCTTGCTAAGAATCATTTTTTAATGATCTGGGAGGTGCTAAATTGTCCAATATCTATTTTGGTTGGTTGGTTTATTCATCTCCCGGCTCTGGAAATTCCAAAGGACCACCACTCCCACCCTACTCTGGAACCCCCTCAGCTGTTCAAAATGCAAATGTGGCCCTTATCCCAAAAGGTTTGGGGACCTTTGCTCTTCAAGGAGGCAGTCTGAACTCCTGTGCCCTCTCCAAAATGGTGCACAAATGTTAGATCATGTAGGTCTTGGAGGACAGTGGATCTCAACCCAGTTCTCAGGACACACGTAGCCAGTCAGGGTTTCAGGATATCCACAATGAATATTCATGAAATAGATTTGTATACAATAGAGGTAGTACATTCAAATCTATCTCCTGCATATTCATTGTGGATATTCTGTAAACCTGACTAGCTAGATATGTTCTGAGAACTGGGTTGAGAACCACTGTGGTAAGATACTGTGCAAGCGTGGAGCACAGTATTCTGATAATGCCTTCTCTCAAAACAGTTGTAGGTCTAACATGTCCTAGAGGGCACTGTGGGATGATCCTTAGATTTCTATGCATGTTTTATGATGGATTCCACTATCAGAGACTCTTGGTAATTCAAACTCATTGAATCACCTTTGAGAGAGAGAGAGAGAGAGAGGGACCCAACCAAGAGAACAGAGTGTGGAGTCTCTTACATACATTATGATAGAGAGGGTGAATCGGCACAGCCACCAAGTTTTGGGGCATTCAGATACTTGAGAAAGCCAAACTAAGGATGCCCTGAGCTGACCTCGACCTACAGCTCAATTGGAATGGCCTTTGTCATTACCTGAGCAAAATTACAAAATCAGAAGTCTTCAGGAGACTTATTCACTGCTTGTGGAAAAGAGTTCTAAAGGTGATCTGTTGAAACTTCTTGTTCAGAACCTATTCTGACCTATAAGGGGACTTCAATGACTACTCAGAATCTCTTAGTATATACTGGGAATGGCATCTGGGTCTATGATGTTCCTAGAGTCAACCACCTTTTGGCACCCAAAGTCATCTCTCATGACTTTGGAGCCAATCATTACTGAGAACCCTGGAAGGCTTCCTTGTCCAAGGCCATTTAGCTGTGATTCAGTGTACTTGAGGCTGACATCAAACCTCAATGTTCAAAATTTAATATTTATGCTATGATACTTGGCACCATAAAGTAGGCAAAAGTAGGCAAATCACACAATTCTCCAAGTACAGTCAAGTTTGTCAATGCTAACTTTTCATTTGGCAAGTAATCATCTCTGTCATTTAGCTTCTGAGTTCCTCCTTGAAAACTATTGAGCCAAAATGTTGATGGAGTTCAGAAAGAGGGATGATTCTCTTCAGAGTGTCTTGAGAGATGCTGAAAACTCAACACTGAACCTGTAGACTGGGACAGCAAGTGCCCTGGATGAGAAGCAGAGTTTCCCTCCAAGCACAGTCAGAGACCAAACTCCAGTATCCTTATGCTCTTGGAGATGTGCAGATGAACACTGACATTCTTTGTCCTTTGATGGGTCTTTGGCATTTTTCTTCAATTCTATGCTCAAGTGTTTGGAGTCCGATGCTTGGCATGAGTTGGGAGATATAGATTTGCCTTATTTTGGGCTTGGCCTTAAGCTACAGTGCCGTAGTTAATGTTTCCTTCAGCAACTCCTTGCTTCCAGAAATCAGTGAAGTTGTGTATTCCTTGTGCTTCAATTCCATCTTCAGCACCAATTCAGAAGACCCAGACTTTTTCTTCATCTCCTCAAGATAAGACAATCTCATCTTGTGTAAGGCCCCTGGTGACATCTCAGAGCAGATGCTAAGTGGGATACATCATGATCCTTGACCAGACAATTATAGCATGTCTTGAGATGGTTGGTTATCAACACCTGCTCGCAGTCTGGATATTTCTTGAAGCAAGTGGGCTTCTTTTCTGTCTTCGTCAGAAAAATCAATAACACAAAATCAGAAGAAGAAATTTTCATTGAAATAAAGATGAATGAAGGAAAAACAAGAAAGTAGTGATCAGAGGGCTTTTCAGAAGCCAAGGACAAGGCTAGCCTGCTAACAGGGAAGGCAAACAAGTATAAAAACCTAGAAAATCACCAAAAAGCTTAACTAGTACAATAAAGGGGAAAGAAAAAACCCCTAAAAATACAGAAGGAAAAATAACTCTGAACCTTACAACAAAAAGAATAGATGATCGACGTTCACCATGGAAAACAAACATATGAGGTACACTGGATGACCATGGATACTACCGTGAATGCCCAGAGGAATCTCTAGGAATTTTCTGGAAACAGTTGAAAAACATATCCATGTCAATGCTGTCAGGATGACATCATCCATATGTGCCACTAAGTTGAACTGCTGATCTTTAGAGAGGCTTATGAACCCACAGTAGTTCTCAATGTTTTGATGATGCAACTTCAAAATCAGGAATAACCAGAAAGGAAACAACATGACAGCACATAAAAACTAATTTAGCCTCATCAATTTCTTTCCTATTGTATATCAGAATCTACTTGAAATCTAGCTTTACTTTCACTTCCCTACAACTAAAGCTTTTCTGTGCCCATGTTCTCTTAAATTTTGACATTGGTTTTTGTTCTTACATTGCCACTGAAAGTCTATTTCATGTGTCCACCACTTTTTGTGAGTCTACTCTCCTTCTGCTTCATACTATGTCCTCGTATGAACTTTCTTTCTATTGAAAAATGTTTGACTACCGTACATTATTTATATATTTGAAGCATTTGAATGTTTCTGTCATATCTTCCCATCTTTTCTTTTCGGCTGCCCTCCTCTTGACTGTCTCTACTCATCTATATACTTACAGAGACAGAGCCTCTACAAATGGACAAAATATTCCACATATGGGCTCAGCCATGATTTGTAAAGCGACATTATTCTCTCCACTTTTTTTGCTACTTCTACCACTTCCTATGTATCCTAGCATTTCTCTGGATCTTGCCATTGCTTTATCACACCGTTTTCCAACCTTAATATCAGCCGATATGATCACCCCAACATTCCTCTTAGAATAATCATATCTGTCATTCAAAACTTCTCTGACCATTTAGAATCAATCACCATTAATAGCAGATATTATTTATAGCACGTGCACAATAAATGTATTATTTAGACTGCACTTAATTCTAAATTTCACAATATTTCTTTTTACTTTAAGGTATTCCTTCATCTGGCGAAAGCTGGAAATTTCTAGTGGGAGTTGTTGTAGTTGTTCTGACTACAACATTACTTATTTTATTGGTTGTCAAATTCCCAGCTTGGTACAAGTATGTGATGAGCTACAATCATCAGCGTCTGAAAGAAGATACACTGAACATGTTTGAAGAAGAGTTTACTACAGACATGAATTCCTTTCCGAAAAGAAAAATCTCAAACAGAGAGGAAGATGATTCTATCGTGGTATTTGAACAAGTGCATGGATTTGCCATAGATGATGATGGATTTATTGAGGACAGATACATTGATATGCAGGAAATGAGCATTCAAAATTAAAAGCTCTGTTAAATGTGATATTATAATTCATAAGCAAGAACGAAATAAAACCAGACAGCAAACTCAAGTCAATAAGAGAAAATTTCTATGTGGTGAATGAAAAAAGGGGACTCCCCAAAAAACTTATATAAATATAACTTTCTGTGGGAAACACTTAAGCATGAGATTTTTTTTTTTTTAGTGACAATCATATTAAGTTTGTAGAATCATGCATTTGCTCATTCCTACTTTATGATTATCTCCCCTTAATAAAATGCTAATATGCACAAACAGAATACACGATACTCATGAAAAGTGCTATAGTCACAGATATTTAAAAAATTAATTCATTTGTTTAAAAGGTTCATAGAATAGCTTCTAAAGAATTTTTTCTGAAACAGTACTTCCTCAGGATACAAGTTGTTCTTTATAACGTTCCAGCAAATTTAGAGAAGACACCTCAGCATTCTATCACAGACTGCATTTTGGCAGTCTCAAAAAGAGAAAAAAAAAGGGTAAAGGCCTATAATTAGAAAAAAGCAATATACTAATGCTTCTACACACTTAAAATGCTACTGTTTTTCCTCCATGCTCAAAAAACATAGTGAGAAAAATATCTTAACTAAAGCCCGAATTTTAAGAGGCCTGCAGGTGTAAAATCCGGGGGTTACACGCGTGGCTGGGCTGTGTGCGTGCCCAGTGCATTTTAGAAACAGCCCAGCCACACGTATAACCCCTGATATGTGCAGAAGTGCCAGGGCAGGGTCTGGCGGGGAGGGGAAGGCCGACCAGGACAGCGGCCATTAGACCCTGTCCTGGGGAAGCACTCCCCGGAAGCCGGCCGGCGCGCCAGAGTTACTTCTGCTCCAAAGGAACAGTAAGTATTAAATTAAAAAAATATCTAATAGGGGTTGGGGAGAATAGGAGAGGAGAGAGGAAAAGGTAGGAAGGGTAGTTAGTTGGATAGTGAAGTTCCCTCCCAGTCCATTCCTTAATTGAAGCGGATTGGGAGGGAACTGGGAAAACCCTACTCCTGTGGCCGCGCATTTTTGAAAATTCTCCCCATTGCGCACAGAAAAC
This sequence comes from Rhinatrema bivittatum, assembly GCF_901001135.1. NCBI lineage: Eukaryota > Metazoa > Chordata > Amphibia > Gymnophiona > Rhinatrematidae > Rhinatrema > Rhinatrema bivittatum. Next base: position 468,958,137 of record NC_042615.1, on the reverse strand, counting down.
GCCACCCGCCTGCACATGCGTGCACGGACATTAAAATCTGGCGCGCATGTGCTTGCGGGAATCATATTTTATTACATGTACGCGCATGTTATAAAAAGCAAAATTGCTTACCTTGTAATAGGTGTTATCCCAGGACAGCAGGATGTAGTCCTCACATATGGGTGACGTCACTGACGGAGCCCAGCGCGGGAAATCTTTCTGTCAAAGTTTCTAGAAACTTTTGACTGGCTGTGTAAGGCCACTGAGCATACCCAGCATGCTATTATATTCTCTGCCACAGGTGTCTCTCTTCAGTCTGGTGTATAGCAAAAACGTTTAGCAAAAATAAAATAAAAGGACAGAAGCCCAATTCCGCGGGGTGGCGGGTGGGTTCTGTGAGGACTACATCCTGCTGTCCTGGGATAACACCTATTACAAGGTAAGCAATTTTGCTTTATCCCAGAACAAGCAGGATGCTAGTCCTCACATATGGGTGAATAGCAAGCTAGAGGCGGAGTCATTTTGTAGTGAGGCAACAGTGGGTTTGTGTTGTTGAATATGAGTCAGCCGAAGATCACAGTAGGTTGGATGTAGAAGGAGTTGGAACTATATTGGAAACAAGTTCTTTAAGACAGATTGTCCATAGGCAGAATCTTGTCGTCTCTGCTTGTCCAAGCAGTAATGAGTTGCAAAAGTGTGAAGAGAACTCCATGTTGCTGCTTTGCATATGTCAAGGATTGGCACTGAACGATAGTGTGCTACTGAGGTTGACATTGCTCTTACTGAATGTGCCTTTACTCGCCCTTGAAGAGGAAGGCCTGCTTTCTCATAGCAAAACTGTATGCAATGTGCTAGCCAATTGGATAGAGTATGTTTACCCACTGCTTTACCCGGTTTGTTTGGATCGTAGGATACAAAGAGCTGTGTGGATTGTCTGTGAACTGCAGTGCGGTCTATGTAAAAGGCTAGTGCACGCTTACAGTCCAAGGTATGCAAAGCTGTTTCTCCTGGATGGGAATGAGGCCTTGGAAAGAATGTGGGTAAATTTATGGATTGATTGAAGTGGAATTCCGTAACTACTTTTGGAAGGAATTTTGGATGTGTACGGAGAACCACTTTGTCATGTAGGAACTTAGTATAGGGTGAATATGTGACAAGTGCTTGTAACTCACTAACCCTTCTAGCTGATGTAATGGCTATGAGGAAGATTGTTTTCCATGTGAGAAATTTAAGATCACAAGAATCTATGGGTTCGAAAGGAGAGCGCATGAGTCTTGTTAATATGAAATTCAGATCCCATTCTGTGACAGGTGGTCGAATTGGTGGTTTAAGGTGAGTTATACCTCTCATAAATCTGCTTACGAGAGGTTGTGTGGAAATAGGTGCATCTCCCATCTTATTATGGTAAGCAGAGATTGCACTTAAATGTACTCTTACAGATGAAGTCTGGAGACCAGATTCTGAAAGATGGTATAAGTATTCTAGTAGAGAAGTTGAGGGGCAAGTGAAAGGATTTATGTTCTTTTCAGAGCACCACAAAGTGAATCTCTTCCATTTAGAAGAATAGTTCTTTCGTGTGGAAGGTTTACGTGAAGCTATAAGCACTTGAGATATACTGGACGAACGATTAGGTGGTTGTAATATCAAGCTTTCAACATCCATGCTGTCAGGGATAGGGATTGAAGGTTGGGATGGCACAACCGACCCTGATCCTGAGTTATGATAGTGGGAGCTACTCCCAGACGAATTGGATCCCTGACTGAAAGGTCTAGCAGTGTAAGGAACCATACTTGTCGAGGCCAATATGGGGCTATGAGTATCATGGACCCCTTGTCCTGTTGTAGTTTCACTAGAGTTTTGGTTATGAGCGGTATCGGAGGATACGCGTATAGAAGACCTGAGTTCCAAGAGTGAGCGAAGGCGTCCTTGGCTGGCTGATTCTTCTGTTTGTGTAGAGAACAGAATTTGTCCACTTTGTGATTCAGATGTGAGGCAAAGAGGTTTATCGTTGGTTGTCCCCAATATTGAAATATCCTGGTCGCTGCTGCAGGATCCAGGGACCATTCGTGTGGTTGGAACTGACGACTGAGTCGATCCACTACTACATTGTGAATGCCTGCGAGATAAGTGGCTCGTAGGAACATTGAGTGGTTCAGGGCCCAGCCCCAAATCTGTGCAGCTTCTTGACAAAGGAGATACGAGCCCGAAACTCCCTGTTTGTTGATGTACCACATGGCCACTGTGTTGTCTGTTTGGATCAGAACAGTCTTGTGTGAAAGTCAGTCCTTGAACACATGCAGCACATAATGTATAGCTCGAAGCTCCAGGAAATTGATTTGAAATGTTGCTTCGAGTTTTGTCCAAGTCTCTTGAGTGTGGAGATTGTCTATGTGAGCTCCCCAACCCAAGGTAGATGCATCTGTAGTTAAAGTTATCTTTGGGACTGGTTGCTGAAACGGTAGGCCTTTGCACAAGTTGTCCTTGTTTGTCCACCAGCGTAGAGATGATCTTAGTTGTTGGGTCAAGCGAATTGGATAATGTAATGGTTGAATGGCTTGTATCCATTGTGATCTTAAAGTCCATTGGGTAACGCTCATGGCAAGCCTTGCCATAGGTGTAACATGAACTGTGGAGGCCATATGACCTAGCAATATCAGAAACTGATGAGCTGTCGCTTGTTTCTGTAAGGAAATGGAGTTCGCTAGTAGAATGAGGGCATCTGCACAATCTACAGGTAGAATGGCCTTTGCTAGATCTGTGTTCAATTCTGCTCCTATGAATTGCAGCATGTGAGACGGAGTGAAATGGGATTTTTGATAATTGATGAGGAATCCCATGGAGTGAAGTAGAGCAATTGTCCGTGTTAGAGAGGTAAGAGCTCCTTGTTGAGACCGACTCCTTATGAGCCAGTCGTCTAGGTATGGGAAAACATGGACACCTTCTTTGTGTAAGTGACCTGCTATTACTGCTAGACATTTGGTGAAAACTCTTGGAGCAGATGCCAGTCCAAAAGGTAGAACTCTGTATTGGAAATGTTGATGGTCTACCATGAAGCGCAAGTATTTGCGATAAGGAGGGAATATTGGAATGTGAGTGTAAGCGTCTTGAAGATCCAGAGAACAAAGCCAATCTCCTGTTTGAAGAAGGGGAAGCATGGTGCCTAGAGAAACCATTCTGAATTTCTCTTTTTTCAGAAATTTGTTGAGATTTCTGAGGTCTAGGATGGGACGTAGGCCTCCGCTTTTCTTTGGAATGAGGAAATATCGGGAGTAGAATCCTCTGCCCTGCTGTGACCGAGGCACTGGTTGTATGGCTCTGGCTCTCAGAAGGGTGGATAATTCTATTTGTAGTTGATGAAGTTGAGAAGTTTGTTGTGGGCAGAAGTTGGTTGAAATTCTGGAGGAATTGAGATGAAATTTAGTTTGTAGCCTCGAGACACTATGGAGAGTACCCATTGGTCTGATGTTATGTTTTGCCAATCACAAGCCAAACCTACCCACTGGTAGGTTTGGCTTGTGATTGAAAGGTTGGGTTTGTTCTCTGGCCTGTGTTTCAAAAGCCTGCCGCAGGGCCTGTCTGTGCAGGAGGTTGTGGACGAGCAGGCCTAGATTGCCTGGCCTGGGAGCATTGTTGTGGTCTGGTAGACCTACCCCTAGAAGTCTGGGGGTAGTATCTGCGTGGCCTGTAATAAGAACGTCTGGTTTCTCTTCGAGGAGGGCGACGAGAAGACTGAGTAGCAGGCTCTTGTGGGGTTTGAGACAGTTGATGTAGAGTCTCAGTGTGATCCTTAAGCTGTTGTACTGCTTCCTGAATCTTGTCCCTGAACAGATTGTCACCGAGACAGGGCAGGTCCACAAGTTTTTCCTGCACCTCAGTCCTGAAGTCAGATGCCTTGAACCAGGCCCATCTATGGGCAGCGATTCCAGCTGCTGCTGCTCTGGAAGCAGTCTCAAAATTATCGTAGACTGCTCTCACCTCATGTTTACCCGCTTCTAGTCCCTTGTTGATCACAGCTTGTGCTGGTTCCTGGAATTGTGTGGGTAAGGAGGTAACAAATTCTTCCATTTGTTTCCAAAGGTTCCTCTGGTATTGTGTGATGTACAGCTGGTAGGCAGAAATTTTGGTGTTTAACATGGAACTCTGATAGACCTTTTTGCCTAATGAGTCCAGGAATCTATGGTCCTTACCAGGTGGGGGTCGATGAGTGTGGGCGCACACGTTTTGATTTTTTCTGTGCCGACTCCACTATCACAGACTGGTGTGGTAATTGCTGTTTCTGGTAGCCTGGAGCTGGCTGCACTATGTAAGTAGTGTCTACACGCTTGTTCACTGCAGGAACAGAAGATGGATGTTCCCAAATTCGTCGTTGGAGATCCAAAAGAACTTCATGGACTGGCACGGCCAGTACTTGTTTGGGTGGGACAACAAACTGTAAAAACTTCAAGGCTTTGTGCCAAGGTATCTTCCTCTGCTGTGAGTTTAAATGGGATAGAGTCAGCCATGCCTTGGATGAATGAGGAAAATGATAGATCCTCTGGGGGTGACTTCTTTTTCTGATCCGGAGAAGAAGGGTCAGACATGAATTCCTCAGAAGAAATTACAGAGTGCTGCTCATCCCAAGAATCCTCAGAGTCTTCTCTGTAAGGAGATTTCGGTGTTGATTTAGGAGGGAAGTGAAGGCCTGAAGGGCCTGGCTGTGGATCATCGATGGAAAATACTGTAAAAGTGTCTTGTGGCTTCATAGATGGTAGGTTATCGATAACATTCTGGTACCTTTGCAAAAGGCGTCAATTGAAAGCCTAATCCTGAACTTCTGGAGGCTCGTATAAAGGTTGCCTCGATGGTATTGAGGTTGTCATCGACGTTGTCATCGGTGGAAGTGTCACAGAAGTCATGACGTCGATGGAACAGGGAACGTCATCGAAGGGCCCGATGGAATATGGGCGAAAATCGATGTCGATGACTTCAAGAGCCTCGGTGTAGTAGTGATGGAATCGATCGGTGTCCTCGGTGTCAATGAAGGCACCGGCATCAGTACTACTACCAGCATCGATGCTGGAGGCATCAGCGGAATCGCAGGAACAGCTTTGCTCTTGAAGCGCCTGGATGACCGCTTGTCTTATTAAAATAGACAATTCCGGCTGTACAACTAATGGAGTCATCGCAGTTGTAAGCGGTGGCGATAAGGAGACATCCTGCGATGAAGTGTGAGGAGTGTCTGGAATAGACAGAGATAACGGCCCAGGCGCCGAAGGTGCCGGTGTTTCCTGTTCTCGTGGCCGCTTCGCCATCGATTTGTCTTGGGACATCAATGCGGAGGATGACGGATGTCGATGTTTGGACTTTAGATGGTCCGCCGACTTTGTCGATAGCACTGACGATGGTGAGGATGGGTGATCACCTGATCCGTCCGGACGCGGCTTTTTAACTAGTGCTCGTTTGGTCGCTCCAGCCGGAGACGACCTCGATGACTTGGAAGGAGAGGGAATTAACTGGAGTTGGAACAAATGTTCCATCTTTTCCTGTCTGGCATTCCGCCCTTTTGCTGTCATCTCCGCACATTTGGGATATGTACTCACGTCGTGTTTTTCTCCGAGGCAGAGTACCCATTCCAAATGTGGATCGGTTATCGACATATTTCTATTGCAAACAGGGCACTTTTTGAAGCCCGTCGCCATTTTGGGATAGACGGCCGTCGATGGATGTGAATTCGTGAGAAGGGATTTCTTGAAAAATGAGAATTCAAATAAACGGTACACTCCAGCCAGTGAGAATAAACTGCGAGAGACTTCTATGAGAGAGAATATCAAGGATATCGAGAAATATGACTTTTCCAGTCACAAAAGACTTTGTGAAGAACGCAACGGCTCCAGTCCCGCGATGCGTGAGGCAGCGCGGAAAAGCGAAGACTGAAGAGAGACACCTGTGCAGAGAATATCATAGCATGCTGGGCATGCTCAGTGGCCTCACACGGCCAGTCAAACGTTTCTAGAAACTTTGACAGAAAGATTTCCCGCGCTGGGCTCCATCGGTGACGTCACCCATATGTGAGGACTAGCATCCTGCTTGTCCTGGGATAATAGCCGCATCCATGTGTGCGTGCCCATGGACGCAAGCACGGACTTTTGAAAATCGACTCCCTAAGAGTATGTTTAACCAACAGCGATCAAGACCTCACCTCCACACACTCCCATACAGGAAAACTTACAACCTAGAAAAATACTTTTTTCATTATAAGATTTGTAAAAGTTATATATACTAAACATTTTAATTAATTACTTTTTACATATCTTTAACTATGGCACTTCTCAAGAATATATTTACTATTAACAATGGGACAGATGACAATGGCCGACATTACAGCAGTCACGACAGACATGAAACTATTAATTTATTATTCCATGAAGAGGTATAAAGGAATACAGATTCAGAATGTAAGTTGGAAGTGGTCTAAGAACAATAGTGGCTTTAATGAGAAGCCTTTAATGCCTTTAATAAGAAGCAAGAACCAATGAAGGAAATAAGAGGAAATGATTTTGTAAATTTCAGAAACCACCAGACGAAAATATATGAAGTTATCTCACACACTTGACAACAGCCTTGAAAGAAAGCGGTATTAAATAAAAATGGAGGTTCCCTTTCTCCTTTAGTTTTTAATTCAAGCGAAGAAATATATTTTCACAGTTGTGGGAGGAATGGAATTTCTAAACAATATGGAGGTTGATATACTAACAAGCAAAAGAACTTTATAGATGGGGCTTAGCACACTAAAACCCAAAATAAAGCAGAGTTGCTTACCTGTAATAGGTGTTCTTCTAGGATAGCAGGATGTTAGTCCTCACACATGAGTGACATCATGAGATGGAGCCCAGCACGGAAAATGTCTGTCAAAGTTTCTAGAACTTTGCCTGGCACACTGAGCATGCCCAGCATGCCACTATTTGCATGGCCACGAAGGGTCCCCCTTCAGAGAATTACAAAAATAAAATAAACTTAAAATGAAAACCAACTCCACGGGGTAGTGGGTGGGTTTTGTGAGGAGTATCATCCTGCTTGTCCTAGGAGAACATCTGTTACAGGTAAGTAGCTCTGCTTTCTCCTAGGACAAGCAGGATTGTAGTCCTCACACATGGGTGAATACCTAGCTGCAGGCTGTTTCTGAATGGAGAGGACCAAAGGACACCAAACACCTGCCAACAGGCACAACAAACTTGGTGCTGCTGGTAATGGAGGAAGGCAGCCTGAACCCAAAAAATAGGGCACTAGGCAGAAGAATTGGGTTTAGATCTGAAAAAGGTTACGGAGGACAGATTGGCTGAAGCTATCATCTTGTCGGCCGTCTCTGTCCAGGCAGTAGTGAGCAGTGAACATGAAGAGAACTCTATATCGCAGCTCTGCAGATCTCCGTCACGGGGACCGCTTTCAAGTGGGCCACTGAAGTTGCCATGGCTCTGATGGAGTGAGCCTTAATATGGCCCCCAAGCTGCAGTCCCGCTATTGCGTAGCAAAAAGAGATGCAGTCTGCCAGCCAAGCAGACAGGGTCTGCTTGATTATAGCAACTCCCATTCTGTTTTTATCAAACGAGATGGAGAGTTGTGTGGACTGCCTATGGCATGCCATCCTATCAAGGTAGAATGCTAAGGCCCTCTTACAGTCCAGAGTATGCAAGGCCCGTTCGCCTGAGTGCGAATGAAGTCTGGGAAAGAAGGTGAGTAGGATGATAAGACTGGTTCAGATAGAAGTCCGATACCACCTTAGGCAAGAACTTAGGGTTAGTGCAGAGAACTACCCTATCGTGGAAGAACTTCATAGAAGGTGGGTACGTCACCAACGCTTGAAATTCACTGACCCGACGTGCTGAGGTGACTGCAACCAAGAATATGACCTTCCAGGTCAGTTATTTCAGGTCACACATGCAGTTAGGCTTGAAGGGTTACTTCATGAGGCGAGCCAAAACCACATTAAGGTCCCAGGAAACAGGCAGAGGACGCAGAGGGGACTTCGAGTGAAGCAGACCACGCATGAAACATCCAACCAAGCATTGTACTGAGATGGGAGTACCATTTATTCCAGGATGATAAGCCCCAATGGCGCCAAGATGCACTTTGACTGAGTTAGTCTTTAACCCAGTTTCCGACAGGTGCAAAAGGTAGTCCAAGAGCTTTGGGGTGGAGCAGGTAAACGGGTCCATCCCATGCTGCTCACACCAGACAGCAAACCTCCTCCACTTCAGACTGTACGACTTTCTAGTCAAAGACTTCCTGGCGGCAATCAGAACTCAAGATACAACGTCAGACAATGCAAGGGGCTGCAATACTAGCTTTTCAACATCCAGGCCGTTAGAGACAATGCCCTGAGGTTGGGATAGTGCAGCCTGCCCTGATCCTGGTGACAAGGTCAGGGAGGTTCCCAGACTGATCAGGTTCAGGACAGAGAGGTCCTGCAGGAGTGGGAAGCAAATACACCATGGCCAATAGGAGGCTATGAGGATCATGGTTCCCCCTTCCTGTCAGAGCTTCAGGAATGTCTTCATCACCAACGGAAGTGGAGCATACGCATACAAAAGCCCCTTGCCCCAGTGGTGGGCAAAGGCATCCGAGGCTGGTTTGTCGTCCTCCCCGTAGAGGGAGCAAAAAGACTTCTCCTTGTTGTTGCAGTGGGAGGCAAACAGATCCACATCTGGGATGCCCCAAAGACCGAAGATCGTGTTTGCTACCGCTGGGTCCAGGTACCACTCGTAGGGCCGAAAAGTCCAATTGAGACGAACCACCACTACATTCTCTGTCCCCATCAGGTACACAGCTCGAAGTGACATACCCTGAGAGGGGGCCCAGGACGAAATCTGTATCGCCTCCCAGCACAGGAGGAACAAATCCATGCCCCCGTTTGTTGATGTACCACATCGCTACCTGACTGTAGGTCTGGATTAGTACAGATTTGGTCACCAAGCGATCCTGGAACGCCCACAGACAGTAAGGGATTGCCCAGAGTTCCAGGAAGTTGATTTGACATTGAGCTTCCTGAGCCAACCACAGGCCCTGGGTGCGGAGCCACTCCACATGGGCCTCCCACCCGTTTGGATGCACCAGTGGTGAGAACAACCTCGAAGGAGGGAGATTGAAAAAAGACCCTTGCTCCAAATTGGTTAGATTTTCCCACCAGGCAAGGAAGTCTGGTGCGGCGGCGTGACACATATCCGTACATTGAGGTCCTGGGAGGCTTGCCGCCACTGGGACTGCAGGGCCCACTGCACCCTGCACATATGCAGGACATGGACCGTGGCCGCCAGAAGACGGAGAATGAGGCGAGCAGCGACCCGCTGGCTCCGACGCATCAAGCCCGCCAAAGCCGCCAGGGTGAGTGTCAGGTTGCAGGGCAGATAGGCCTTGGCTTCTGCCGTGTCCAGGCGAGTGCCAATAAAATTCAGGAGCAGCGACAGGGTTAGATGGGACTTCGGGTAGTTGATGACAAACCCGACAGACTTTAGCACCTGGATGGTCAAGTGCAGGGACCGAAGCATTCTCTCTTGGGAATTGCTCTTGATTAGCCAGTCGTCCAAGTAGGGGAACACCTGTGCTTCCACTGGCACTAGGCATTTGGTGAAGATGCGAGGTGCCAAGGCGAGACCGAATGGCAGCACCCTGAATTGAAAATGCCTGGTACCTACTAGGAAGCGGAGATATCACCGGTGCCTGCGGGAGATCTCGATGTGAGCGTACACATCTTTGAGATCAAGGGAGGAAAGCCAACCCCCCCCTCTGCAAGAGAGGGATTAGAATGCCAAGGGAGACCATCTTGAACTTCTCTCATTTGAGAAAATGGTTCAAGGCTCTCAGGTCTAGGATAGGATGGAGTCCCTAGGTCCTCTTGGGAATCAGAAAATATCTGGAGTAAAATCCTGTTCCCTGCTGCTGCAAAGGAACTGGCTCGACCACCCTGGCCTGTATGAGGGCAGCGGACAACAGTATTTCCTGATGGAAAGACTGACCTTGAAGAGGGGCATGGGGAAGCATGGGCATGGGGAAGCATCCCCAGGTGTACTCAGGAAGTTTAAATGATACCCCCGGTGAATGATGGAGAGGACCCACCAGTCTGAGGTGATCGTTAGCCAGCAATCCAGAAAGAATCACAAACGGCCTCCTACTGGAGGGACCGGTGCCAAGGGCATAGTGACTGAACTTGTGCTCCCTCTCTCCCAGTCAAAACCCTGTAGGAATGCTTGGCTGAGGCGCTAGTTGAGATCTAGGGGCCCGCAGCTGCTTAGAGTGGCTTTTAGAGGACACCTGCTGAGAATGTCCGCGGGAAACCAGAGGGTAATACTTCTGGCAGTAGAAGGACCTACAAGCTCCTTGCCTCACCGATCGTCTGGTGGAGGGGGGGGTCATCCGAGGTACTAGCCGAAAAATACTGGAGGGTCTCATGATGATCTTTTAGCTGAGCCACAACATCTCTGACCTTATCCCCAAAAAGATTATTCCCTGTACAGGGGAGGTCTGCCAGCTTCTCCTGTACCACGGGCCGGAGATCGAAAACTCTGAGCAGGCCATCCTGCAGGCTCCAATGCCCGCTGCAGCCATGCAAGCAGATGTCTCGAAAATGTCATACATGGTACACACCTCGTGCTTACCACATTCAAAGCCTTCCTGGACCAGCACCAGGAATGCATCCTGCTGCTGTTGAGGGAGGCATTCCATCAATTCCTGAACTTTCTTCCAGAGGTTCTGGAAGTGCTGGGCCATATACAACTGATAGGAGGCAATACAGGCTATTAACATTGCCCCCTGGAACACCTTCCTACCCAGTGCATCCCAATCCCTATGTTTTTGACCCGGAGATGTGGAAGCATGGGTCCGGGACTATTTGGCCTTTTTGAGGGTGGATTCCACTATCACCAACTGGTGGGGGAGCTGACACCGCTCAAAACCCAGGGACGTCTGTACAAGGTAGACAGCGTCAGCCTTCCTGTTTACCAGTGACATGGATACAGGATCTTCCCAGATGCGTAGGAGTAACTCCTTGAAGATCTTGTGCACGGGAATGGTTACCACCTCTTTTGGCGCATCCACAAATTGGAGCACCTCCAGCATATGGTATCTGGCATCCTCTTCCATCAGGCGTTGGAAGGGAATAGACTCTGCCATGGTGCGGACTAAACTGGCAAAGGTTAAGTCCTCTGGAGAAGATCAGCACCACTCCTCCGGGGGGGGGGGGGGGGGGGGGGGGAAGATTCCGAGAGGACGTCCTCGGAGATATCGAAGGAGGACTCAGAAGTATCATCCACCCACGGTTCATCCCCACTGAAATCCCCGAGCAAAGGACCTGCGTTCCCTGCCCTTGGCCTGGACCCCGGAGGCACTGAGGCCCCTGAAGAACCCAGCCCTGGAGCCGAAAGCGGCAGCTGAGGCACCAGAAACCTCGATGGCCCTGGAAGCGCTGAGCCTTCCTCCTGATACTTCACGCATATCCAGCATAACTTCAACGGCAGGGGAGAAGAAAAAAGGATTCACACTCACAAAGCGGGGAGTAGCTGGCTTGTTACGGCGGTTACTACCCCAAACCAAATGTGCCTGATACTTCACTTTCGATGCATATCCAGCATAGCTCTCTGCTTCAACGGCAGGGGAGAAGAAAAAAAACTGATACCTCACGCATATCCAGCATAGCTCCCTGCTTCAACGGCAGGGGAGAAGATAAACAACCAATAAGGGCTGTATAACATAATCTGGGTAAAAACAAATAAGCATGGGTGTAGCTTGCTTATTGCGGCGGTTACTACCCCTACTACCTCTAACTAATCAAGCTAGATATTTCACTTGGATGTAGCTCCATCACCGCTCTCTACATTAATGGCGGGGGTGGAAGGGAATTAGAACCAAGAGCTAAGAGAAACAGATAAGTATGAGAGAAAAAATGAGGGAAGCTTGCTGGGCAGACTGGATGGGCCATTTGGTCTTCTTCTGCCGTCATTTCTATGTTTCTATGTTTCTATAACCAGCGATAGATATCGCCCTGAAAGGAGAGGCAACGATGGTCACCGGGCACCGGCTGGGAGGATGCCCAGCAAGACATTGAGGCGCCCCAGCAGCAATGCTAGGATCGAGGGAGTAGGCTCCGGCATCGGCACCGATGGGGCCCATGGTTTGATACCCCTGAGGGCTCAAAGCATCGCCAACTGAACCTGCGATCCAGCTCCTCCTTAAAGGTTGCCATGGGTAAGGCAGGCGGAGGAGGAGCAGCAGGAGCCATCGAATTGCCCTCGAACGAGGGGGATCGGTGCCCCGCACCAACTTGGGCATCGGTGGGGAGCACCTCAGACTCCCGAGCTCAATCAAGGGTGAGTCCTCATCTCCATGGGGCCGCTTCGGGAGCAAAATAGGCGATACCAGTGCCTTCCCGGAACTGGTGCCATGCATCGATGGCAACTGGTGATGGTGCTTCCTCGATCTCCCATGGTGCTCGGCCCGGTCTTTCCCCTGCACCGAGGAGAGCAAGAAATCCGACATCCTAGAAGCGAGGACACCGACAACGGTTGATCCCCAGCGCCCCTCTCCAGAGGGGGATGGACACCGGCCCAACGGCATTGACATGCCAAACACCAGAGTGTTCGGCTCTGATTTCCTGGAGCCAAAAAGTTTTGCCATTTTATCCAAATGTGCCCGACGACCTTTCGGGATCATCTGGTCACAGAATCGGCAACCCTGGACATCGTGCGATGCCCCCAGGCAAAGAAAACAAACTTCATGTGGATCAGTCGAACACATGGTCCACGGGCACTAGGGGCACCGATGAAAGCTGGAGGAAGCCAAGCTTTGGGCCGGTTAGCAGTCAGTGCTGGGTGGATACTGATACCAAAAAACCCCAGGAACCGACCCCAAAGAAGGAAGAAAAGACTTTACCAAGCAGCCCTCCTGATTAGGGAGACTAGAGAAGAGGGACATGGGCGCGGATTCAAAAAGACCACAAAAACTAGATGAAACTCTGAAAAACAGAGCAGAGCTCCTCAACTGCGAGGCAATCGCACTGCCGAAAAAAAGAAACTGAAGGGATACCTCACGTGGCCATGCATATAGTGGCATGCTGGGCATACTGAGTGTGCCAGTCAAGTTCTAGAAACTTTGACAGAAGTTTTCCATACCGGGCTCCATCTGATGATGTCACCCATGTGTGAGGACTACAATCCTGCTTGTCCTAGGAAAACATATGTTATTTTGGATATTAGTGCATGAAGATGTTTTTTTTACCCTTGAAGTGAATAAAAGTTTGGATATAGCTTTCCTACATGCAAAATATTATTCAAATAGCTAATGAGCTGTTGCAGTATAAAATTATGTAATGCAAAGCTGCTCATTACCATTTAATTGTGTGATATTATATTATAAAAACAACATCTTGGTGGGGGGGGTTTTTGGGGGGGGGGGGGTTGTTTTGTTTTTTTTTACAAAAAAATTTAACTCAGTTTTGTTCAGTATTTTTTACATGCTCATTTGCATGTAAAACCCTGCAGAAAAATAGTATATGAAAACTGTCAACCCTGTGTGCAAAATAGCCCTGCTTAGTGCATCAGCTTGATAAATAAATAAGAGGTCAATATTCAAAGACATTTAGATGAAACACTTGCATGTTATTCATCTAAATGGTTAGTTCTGAATACTCCCCTTTCTTATCCAGTTAAAAGTTAGCCAGATAGATCTTTACCAGCTAAGATTTAGCCAAATTAGAAAGGGGTATGTTGGGAGCATTCTGGAGTTAGGTGGTTAACTTATCTGGTTAACTCTGATATTAGAAATTAGATGAATACATTTTTTGCTTAACCCTAGATGTGCCTAAGAGGTCTAAAGTTATCCGGAAACATGTTCCCGGATAACTTTAGCCCTAATTGGCTATATTCAAAAGAATATAGAGGTTAAGTGGAGATGTGAACCTTAAAAAACAAAAAGATCACGGGCCCGCTGGCCTTAACAGGTCCAACCTCCCACCCCCAATTCTTACCCTCCCCAACCTCCTGGTACCTGAATCGCTTTTAATCTTCACCTTAGATAATGATAGAAGCCTACCATGACTCGGGCCCAGCTCTTTTGGCATCGCTAAGCACATACTCTGAAAACAGAGGCTTCCAGTGCAACGCTTCTAAAGAGCCATGCTGGAAGCATAAACTTACAGTGTTAAGTGTTTAGCAACACCAGAAGCACTGGTCCAGGTCACAGTAGGTTACTACCGCAATCTGAACTGAAGATTTGCAAATTATTTTTTTTTATTTGACTGGACCAGGGACTGGGAGCATCCCCAGTGCTTACATTTTTCACCATATTAGATGAAGAGGGTTTGTGGAGATGCAGTAGGCTCAGGATTTGGACCTCGGGTGAGGGGGAGGAGGAGGGACCTATTAGGGCAATCTTTTTTATTTTAAGCTTCATATTGCCACTCAATTGGCTGTATTCTTTTGAATATAGCTGGTTAAGAATAAATGATTCTGGCTAATTATAACTGGATAACGTTGTACCAAACCAGTAATATTCAAAATCTGGCCAGTTTGGTTTAACGTTAGATGGATAACTAATCACAGATATTCAGTGGGACATTTATTCCACTGAATATCCAGGACAAGTTATCCAGCTAACTAATCTACTCAGGTCTCACTGAATATCAGGCCATAAATATCTTCAAGTAAAAAACTATGAATAAGGACCCCCCTGCTGGATCTGAATGTGAAGTATCACCAAACAGCAGAAAGACTACAGATAGGGAGACTGGCACTTTGCACTGAAAGTACTGAAAAAAAAACCCAGAAATGGAATATCTACCACAAAACAACCCAGATTGACAGCTGAATGTTATCAGCTGAATGTTATCAGCTGAATGTTATCAAAAAGAAGAAAGCTTATGAAGACTTTATTGGATAAATCTAAACTGAACTATACTTTAATAGATGGAAAATAATATTTTTCACTTTCCCTTTTGCTTCTTTTTCTCTCTCTGTATTTTTATCTTTAACTGTAGTTTGTGTGAATACTTATGTTTAAATATACATTAATTGGGGGGTTGTCACCAATTTGCTGATTTTGTGAATATGGGTCTGAAAGGATTTGTGGGGGACAACTGTTACAAGGGTTGATAAAAATCTGACTGTATTTTAATGATTATGCTGTTAAATAGCTTTGTGCTTCAAAGTATGATTGTCCCTAAGTGCTTAAGTTAAAACCTAATTCTAGATTGGGGTGTAAGTTGACTGCTTAAATTTGTGATGCATTAGAAAATCTGGTATGTGACTCAAGAACAGATAAGGAGCATGCTAATTATTTAAATGAAAGATTTATTTTGCAAGTTTTTGATATGTTGTACACCTCACCGATCAGGGCTTCTCGGCATGAGCAGTCTAAAAGAATGACTGACTGACTGACTGAATGAATGAATGAATGAATGAAGGAATGAATGCACAAACAAACAAATAAATAAGAGGAATAATGAGTTTCAAAGCTCATATTCCCTATGCACCAACAAGCATTCACTTTCTCACAGCCAAGTAGTTGTGAGAAAATTAATTATATCAGACCATGTTAGTGGTGGGGAAAAGGTGTGCATGCTAGCCCTGCATCACAAAAGCCAAAGTGCCAACCTCTTTGGCTACCTCTCCCACAAAACAAAAAGCCATCTAGATGTTGACTGCTCCCCTGCCTTCATGACAACTCGGCCACACAGGTTCCAGCAACCCTGCTGCTCCACCAACAAGGCTGCTCATAGCTCCTAGAAGCCTACTTGATCCCTCATATACCTTCATAGGCAGGAGAGGTGCTTACCTCCTGCTTTCTTGCCAAATACTGTCAAAATCAAGCTAGCTCCCTATCACCTCATGCTTTGCTCATATGCACATCAAAGTGTAAAGCAGGGATGAGCTGGCATATTTTGACAATGATGCACAAGACAGCAAGAGATAAGTACACCTCTTTCCTGGCAAGGAGTTGGTTTAAGAAGGCATGGGCCCTAGGGAGGTTTGAGAGTAGTGGGTCTTTGGATTATGAATTTCAGGCAAATTGGCAAGGCAGAAATGTAAGGAGAAGTGAAATTTAGTGGATTAGCAATACAACCCTCCAGGCCAAAAACAACAAAAATCATTTAAAAATGTATTTGCTAGATACTGCAGGCCACAGAGTTAACATAAAGCACTGTCACACTTTCTCCTGGTCCTAATCTGTAGCTGCATGTTTCCCCTCATTCTTTCCTCATCCTCTGCTCAGCTTCTTAGATTGTAAACTCTTTTAATCAAGAGCTAATTGTATCTAAATACTCATAAACACTGTAAAATGCTATGTATGTCTAGTAGCACTATAAAAATGATAGCTATATGTCTCTCCCTTTCCCCCTTTATTCTCTGCCCACCTTATTCGACTATAAGCTCTTTGGAACAGAGACGCTCTCCCCTCATCCACTACCCAGCATCTCTCCCTATGCTCTCTTTACATTGCCCAGCATCTCCTCAATCCTCCCCAAACTTGATAATATTTAATACTACCTAGCCCCAATTCCTCCTACCAGCGGTGGTTCCCAGGATGGCAGAGTACTGTCCCAGACCCTCCTTTAATGTCTCACTCCCAGCAAAGATAAGTACAGGCTCCTCCGGCAGCAGTGACATGAGCAGGTAGTTCCAGAGCTCACAACTCCTGCATGTGAGAGTGGCTCCCCCTTGCCCACTCACTTCTGTGTGCCAGGCTTAGGAAGGAACAAACCTGGGAACTTATCAGCTGTTGTCACCCTGAGATTCAATGTGTGAGTGTTTGGGGGACCTACACTCACATACAACTTTTCTCTCTTTCCCTTCTTTCTCCTCTTCCTCCTCCAAGGATGATCTCAAAACTCTCCCCTCAGTCCCCAAGGCCAACACCAGCACTATGTCCCTTCTCTATTCCCATGACTCTCTCCCTTACTAGCATCTCACTCAGCTTTCTGCTCCAGTCCATCCCAGGCAGCAGGCAGGGAATGGGAGTAGAGGAGGTGAGGCTGAAACTAGAGCAGACACATTCAGACAATTTTATTGGCATGAATATTGTTGCCGATGCATGTTGCGACTTTCTCTGGGCCTGGCACTTCTCCATGTAACAGGGTTTCGTGCATGGCTGGGACCCTTTGAAAATGCACGCAGTGTGCGCAAGACCAGGCCACGCACGTAACCCCCGTTTTTTACGCGCATGGCCATTTTAAAATCTGGCCAAAAATGTTTAAAGAAAGAGTAGAAAAAGCAAGTTTGTTTACCATAATTGGTGTTTTCTGCAAATGGCAGGATAAATTAGCCATTACATGTGGGTGGCATCATTCAGCTGCACCAAATGGACTAGTCTTTCCAAACCTGTAGGCATTACCCATGTGGTAATGCCCACATGGGAACTCCAGCACATGCTCTACTGTATGTGCTGGAGTTCCCATGTGGGCATTACCTCATGAGCCTCTTCAGTTTATATTAGAGCTAAATCTAGCTATGTAGTCAACCATCCAAAGAGGTGAGTGCGTATTCCATGGTTAATTCATCTTGCAATCTATGGAAAACAGCGTTTACGGTAAACAAACGTATGTTTTCCATCGATAAGCAGGCTTAGTTAGTCATTACATGTAAGGGGTCCCAAGCCTGAGAGTTGCAGCAGAGTGCCGAAAAAGAAACCTGGACTCCACCATGAACAGTAGACTTTTTCAATAATGTTACGCAAAACTACCTGTCTATATCTACTGTCAGACCTCAAGAGGTTGTCCTGATAGTAGTAGGATGTACAGGTGTGAAATGACAACCAGACTGCAGCTTTGCAGACGTCTTCAAGGGCTCACCTCTTGAATTTGCAACGGAAGAAGCCAGAGCTCTCATTTTATGAGCTTTGACACAGTCAGTGATCTGTAAACCTGCTAAGGCATTGAAGTGTTGAATGCATTCTGCTATCCAACTGAACAAAATTTGGCCAAAAATGTTTAAAGAAAGAGTAGAAAAAGCAAGTTTGTTTACCATAATTGGTAATCGTCGAGATAAGGAAAGACATGAACACCTTGTTTGTGTAAGTGTGCTGCTATCACTGCCAGGCATTTGGTGAATACCCTGGGAGCTGAAGCCAGGCCGAATGGCAACACTCAGTATTGGAAATGCTAATGTCCTACTGTGAATCGCAGATACTTGCGATGAGGCGGGAATATAGGAATGTGCGTATAAGCATCTTGAAGATCCAGAGAACAAAGCCAATCTCCCTTTTGTAGAAGTGGAAGCATGGTGCCTAGAGAAACCGTCCTGAACCTTTCTTTTTTTAAGAATTTGTTGAGATTTCTGAGATCTAGAATGGGACGTAGGCCTCCGGTTTTCTTTGGAATGAGGAAATACCGGGAATAGAATCCTCTGCCGTTCTGACTGTGTGGTACTGGTTCCACGGCTCTTGATTGCAGAAGAGCGGATAATTCTGTTTGTAATTGAAGGATGTGAGTGTGATCGAGATGGGAATTTTGTGGTGGAAACTCCTGAGGGAGTGATGTGAAGTCGAGGCGGTAGCCTTGATGTATTATCGAAAGGACCCAATGATCGGATGTTATTGCTGTCCACTCCTTGTAGAAATGGGATATTCTTCCTCCAACTGGCAAGGTGGTTTGGGGATTGGAATATAGGCCTTGTTCTCTGAAGTTTGTTTCAAAAGCCCGAGGCAGGCCCAGTTTGAGGGGCTGGTTGGGGCCTCGCAGACTGCTGCTGTCTTTGTTGAGGTCTTTGTTGAGACCTTGGAGGTCTTGGCCTAGAAGCAGGAGGATAGTACCTCTTTGGATGGTAGAAGGGACGTTTTGGTTCCCTACGCGGTGGTCTGCGACTTGTGTGGGTTGCAGGGTCATGAGGCAGCATGGAGAGTTAGTTGTTTTAGTGTCTCTGAGTGCTCTCGAAGTTGAGCGACCGCATCTTGCACTTTAGTGCCAAACAAATTATCTCCCTGACAGGGAAGGTCTACTAGTTTATCCTGGACTTCTGGGCGTAAATCAGAAGCCTTTAGCCAGGCCCATCTTCTGGCACTAATGCCCGATGCTGCTGTTCTCGAGGATGTTTCAAAAGCATCATAGGCTGCTCTGACCTCGTGCTTCCCTGCATCCAAGCCCTTTTGGATTATGAGTTGTGCTGCCTCCTGGTGTTGTTGAGGCAGAGAGGGTAAAAATTCCTCAATCTGTTTCCAGAGATTTCTCTGGTGTTGAGTCATGTAAAGTTGGTATGCTGCAATTTTGGAGTTGAGCATGGCTCCCTGGTAGATTTTTCTTCCCATCTGATCTAAAAATCTATTGTCCTTTCCTGGTGGGATTGAAGCATGAGTTCTGGTTCTGCGAGATTTTTTCTGAGCAGATTCCACCACCAGGGAACTGTGAGGAAGTTGAGGTTTCTCAAATCCTGGGGCAGCTTGAACTAGATAGGTAGAATCTACCCTTTTATTAACAGCAGGAGTTGTACATGGGTGTTCCCAAATCTTCTGCTGAAGCTGCAGTAGCACTTCGAGGACAGGGATGGCCAGATTGTGCTTAGGAGGATCCACGAACTGTAATATCTCTAGTGTCTGTTGCCTCTCATCCTTTTCAGCCTGTAGTTGGAAGGGTATGGACTCGGACATTTCCTGAATAAACGATGAAAATGAGAGGTCCTCTGGAGGCGACTGTTTCTTGGATTGAGGTGGAGAGGGATCAGACATGAAATCCTCTGAAGAGGGCTCAGATTCTGTATCTGACCAAGTATCGGAAGTTGGTGTTGGATATTGAGGAGGCTCAGGCCTTTAAGGTGGAGGTATCCCAGAAGGGCCCTGCAAGGGATCTTGTGGATCAGGTGAAGTTTGTTGCTCCTCTTCTTCTTGCCCAAGCATAATGGGGCAATGAAGCTAGAAGATCTTGATATCTCTTAGTGAGAAGGCTGTGTAATTGTGCTTCAGAACTGGAAGTGTCTGGAACTGTGAGAGGAGGCTTTGGCAAAGAATGCTTGAATTTCCCCAGTGACTTTTGCTTAGAAAATGTTTTTCTTTGCAAAGGGGGTTTGGATGGTGCCATGGTGTAGAGAGACATTGATTGTGTAACCGATGGCATCGATGATGTGGTGAAGGAAAACATCGAGATAGGGATCATCGATGGTATAGGTCGGGCTGGCATCGAAGGCATCGAGAATGGTAAAGGCACCGATGGTATCGATGGTATGAACGCCTGAACCGGGTCCGTCATCGATGTAGCCCCCAGCGGAATCGACGAAGACACCGCTGGCATCGGCGTATACGCCGGCATCGACTGAGCTGTCGGTATCGTCGGCGGAGTTGCCAGCATCGGCTGTGAAGCCGGTATCGAAAGGACTGCTGACATCGGCGATCCCGCTGGCATCGACATGGTTGTCGGCATCGGTGATGACACCGGAATTTGATGCTGTAAGGAATCGGTGAATATTTGTCTGATTAACACAGTCAAGTCAGGAATCGAAGTTGATACTTGCTGTGATGTCAATGGTATCGATACTGGAACCGATGGAACCGTAGTCATCGAGGTTGAGGAAGACTTTTGCTTCTTAGCTATCGGTTCGTCCGGCGGCGGAAGCGGCGGGATAGATCGATGCCGTCGGTGCTTGTGCTTCGATCTTGGTTCCGATACCGACCTTGTCGATGAAGTGGAGGGTGTTGGAGAAGAGGCATCGCCCGAACCCTCCGGAAGCCTTTTCTTGATGAGAATCTTTTTAGTAAGGCCTACCGGTGACGATTTTGTAGAAGTTGTCGGTGAAGGCCCCGATTGAATTTGAAAAATCTGTGCCATTTTTTCTTGGCGGAGTTTTCTGCCCTTTGCAGTCATCTCCTGGCATTCTGGACAGGCAGCAATGTCGTGCTGTCCTCCAAGGCACCGAACGCATTCAATATGCGGGTCCGTTATGGACATTGTCCGGTTGCAGGCTGGGCACTTTTTGAAGCCTGATGACATGTTGACTCGACGTCCGTCGATGGAAAACCGCTGAATTTATTAGCGAAAACTAATTTGTTTGTCACCGTCCGGTGACAAACAGTATGAGACCCGAAATGGGGCAAAATATTTAAACAAATTGTTGACTTTTCTGTCAAGTTGTGAGGAAAACCTCACAGGGCTCCTGTGACCGCGATGTCAATGGCAGCGCGGATAAAAGAAGACTGAAGTGAGACCCCTGTTGCAGGGAATATCATGGCATGCCGGGCATGCTCAGTAGCCCCAGGCTGCCAGTTAAAAGCTTCTAGAAACTTTGCCAGAAGTTTTCCCGCATTAGGGCTCCGTGAGTGACGTCACCCATATGTGAGGACTAGCATCCTGCTTGTCCTGGGATAATATTGCAAACGTAGGCAGTCATTCTGTTGTGTTGAATTTCTGTAACTTGAATAAAGTTTCATCTGCATTAGAAAAGGGGAGTCCATGTGGCTTTGAGTCGCCAGCCTAGGAAACACCACTTGGTTTCCCACATATGGTATCAGGTTGGAGATTTGTTTTCTCTACTCTGGGCACACAGAAATAACCCAAATCTCCAAGGGAGGACTGTGAAGTTTGTTGTGAGGCCTACTAAAGAAGGTGGAGGCAAAGCAGCACTGCAGAGAAAAGGGATTGGCTAAGGAAGCACACATTGAAATAAGGCAGGCTGCATGAAAAAAAGTTTGTCCAGCCTTGCCTAAGGAAGGGGGCTAGGACAGAAGAAAAGCAGTGCTCTTAAACTGTGGACAAGAGCAATTGAAGATAGAGGCTTGTGGGCTCATAGAGGAGCACAGAAAAAAAATGAAAACTGCCTTTAAACTAGTGATGGTCTATAGGGCCTGCAAGCAGCATAGGTTTTTCTATGTAGACTAAGGAGAGTAGCTCCATCTGGAGTTAGAAATGTTTTATTTAGTACAGTCAGCGCCAGTGAGCCACGGTTTTTATGTTTTTTCCTTTTAAAGAAGAAAAAAAGAGAAAACAAAAAGCTGATGTGCACCGTGGCTGGAGCAGAGCATGGCCCAAAAACTGCTAGGAAGTGCAGAAGTCAGAGAGTTTAAAGCCCTGGGCAGTACTGCCAAAAACCTGGTTTGGATCCAGTGGGTGTACTGCAGTTTATGTAAAAAAAAAAAGAAAGAGAGGCCAGAGAGCTTGAAAGAAGTGCATTGTCATGTACTTCTGTGTAGTGGGAGTTCCCCAGTCCCAAGAGCCTGCTGAGAGGGGGAACCTGAGAGTGGAGGTGTGGCAGATGGAAAGGCCAGCCAGGCTAGTGAGGCCAGCAAAGTCACTCCCACATGCCACAGATGCCCAGAGAGAGGAAAGCAGAATTAAATGGCTGCAGCTGATCAGTGAAGTACAGATTGTGGCAAAGGTGACCCAAATGGAGGTGGAGCTCAGGCAGAGAGAACACTATGGTATTGAGTGAACCAAGAAAAACTGCCAGCCTGCCAGAAGTGAAGCCAGGCAAGACTGTAGGCCTTCTGGAGCTGAAGAAGTACAGCAACTGTCTGAGTTGCTCTTGACACTTCAGAAAGACTTCACACCAGGGAAGGCTGAAAGCAGCAATAGAGCTGAAGCCCATATGGGTCATGAAAGGCAAGACCCCGCGGAGGGGAATGCAACTACGCAGGAGAAGAGCTAGAGTGATGGTCCTGCAACGACTGTATTACCTGAGAGCTCATGGAGAAGCTTAAAGGACTGGCTTAAAGAAAAAAGGCCTGAGAGAGGTGCTGCCAAGGGGGCCAATTGAAGAGGTCAAAGAGTCCCTAGTGAGAGGGAATACGGAGAAGCCAGAAGGAGGTGCTGCCATTGAGAGCCCAGGAGGAGGGGCCATGGACAGTCGTGTGAAAAGGATCGTGGAGATCCCAGCAAGAGGGGCTGCTGAGGAGCTAATGCATGGCACCACGCTGGAGTCGCCAAAGGGTGCTTGTCATGACAGTGCAAAGGATGCACAAGTCGATAAAGAGATGAGTGAAGAGTATTCACTGCCCATGTCCCACAGCCAGTCCAAGGAGTCTCGCTAGAATGGAAGTAGAACCCGGAACTACAGATGGACTCAGATGAAGGACTGTGAGAGCATACTGAGCAAGGCCAACAGTGGGTGGTACTAAGAATGTTGTCCAGTGTAATCTTAAGGTGTGGGGGTGAGTCTGACATCAGATCACCATCCCCAAGCCTAGCTGATGGGAGGCCAGACAGAGGGGAGTGGGATGCATGGTACTTCCCTGGATGGGATCCAGGAGGAAGTAGTTACGCTTGGACCAATGGGTCCAAGCTGGGGGGAAGACGACAGCTGGGGAGCATAAAAGTGTAAGCCCAGCTGGGTTGAGCGGGCCCCCTATGTCTCCAGGAGAAGCAACTACTGTAAATCTATGCTGACCCAAAGCCGAGGGAGTGGGAAGTGTATAGAAATGGTAAGTAGTCATTTTGTTTTAATGAAATGCTGTAACTTGAATAAAGTTTTATCTGCATTAGAAAAGGTTGGAGTCCGTGTGGCTTTTTGCCACCAGCCTAGGAAATACAGCTCAGTTTCCCACAACCACCAGCAGTAGTTTGGCTGTTGAGTATAGAGAAGAGAGTAGCTTGTAGATGAGCGATCTCATGATGTTTGGCCTTTCTGAAGGCAGGAATGCCCTCTCCTGTAATGAGTCCATCCACATTCCTATGACCTGGAGCCTTTAAGCAAGGAATAGATTCGATTTCTCAAAGTTGACTAGGAAGCCCAGTTGTTGTAAAAAAAACAAATAGTCTTGTGCAATGAACGGACTACTTCCAAGAGATTGCCGTGATTAGCCATTTGTCCAAGTAAGAGAAAGCAAAATTGCTTACCTTGTAATAGGTGTTATCCCAGGACAGCAGGATATAGTCCTCACATATGGGTGACATCGGTAATGGAAAACTTCTGTCAAAGTTTCATAAACTTTTGACTGGCACTCAGAGTGCCTACTGAGCATGCCCAGCATGCCATGATATTCTCTGCCACAGGGGTCTCCCTTCAGTCTGTTTTGTAGCAATTAGCGTTAGCCAAAAATAAAATAATAAAACGTATCGGACCCAACTCCGCAGGGTGGCGGGTGGGTTTCGTGAGGACTATATCCTGCTGTCCTGGGATAACACCTATTACAAGGTAAGCAATTTTGCTTTATCCCAGGACAAGCAGGATGATAGTCCTCACATATGCGTGAGTAGCAAGCTAGAGGCTGAGTCATTTTGTAATGAAGCAACATTGCAGTCTTGTTGATGGAAATGAATCAGCCGAAGATCACAGCAGGATGGATGTAGAAGGAGTTGGGATTAAATTGGAAACAAGTTCTTTAAGACAGATTGTCCGTAGGCGGAATCTTGTCGACCTTCTTTGTCCAAACAGTAATGTGCTGCAAAGGTATGAATAGAACTCCATGTTGCTGCTTTACAGATGTCAAGAATTGGCACAGAACGAAGGTGTGCTACTGAAGTTGACATTGCTCGTACTGAATGTGCTTTTATTCGCCCTTGGAGAGGAAGGCCTGATTTTCATAGCAAAACTGTATGCAATCTGCTAGCCAGTTGGACAGAGTATGTTTACCCACTGCTTTACCTGGTTTGTTTGGGTCATAAGAGACAAAAAGTTGATTGGATTTCCTGTGGACTGCAGTGCGGTTTAAGTAGAAGGATAATGAACGCTTACAGTCTAAAGTATGTAAAGCCCGTTCTCCTTGGTGAGAATGAGGCCTTGGAAAGAATGTGGGTAAAACAATGGATTGATTCAAGTAGAATTCCGTAACTACCTTGGGAAGGAATTTTGGATGCGTACGGAGTACCACGCTGTCATGTAGAAACTTTGTATAAGGTTTGTATGTGACAAGTGCTTGTAACTCACTAATCCTTCTAGCTGATGTAATGGCTATGAGGAAGATAGACTTCCATGTGAGAAATTTAAGATCACAGGTATCTATGGGTTCAAAATGGAGAACGCATGAGTCTGGTTAATACCACGTTCAGATCCCATTGTGTGACTGGGGGTCGAACTGGTGGTTTAAGTTGAGTTAAATCTCTCATAAATCAACTGACGAGAGGTTGTGTAGAGATAGGTGCATCTCCCAGTTTGTTATGGTAAGCTGAGATTGCACTTAAGTGTACTCTTACAGATGAAGTCTGGAGACCAGATTCTGAAAGATAGTATAAATAATCTAGTAGAGAAGAAGTGGAGCAAGTGAAAGGATCAGTATTGTTTTGCTTGCACCACAATGTAAGTTTTTTCCATTTGGAAGAGTAGTTCTTTCGTGTGGAGGGCTTACGTGAAGCTATAAGCACTTGAGAGATATGGGTTGAAAGATTGAGTGGTTGTAAAATTAAGCTTTCAACATCCACGCTGTCAGGGCAAGGGATTGGAGGTTGGGATGGCGCAATCGACCCTGATCCTGAGTTATGAGAGTGGGAGCTACTCCCAGACGAATGGGATCCCTGACTGAGAGGTCTAGAAGTGTGGAAAACCATACTTGTCGAGGCCAATACGGGGCTATGAGTATCATGGACCCCATGTCCTGTTGTAGTTTTACTAGTGTCTTGGTTATGAGCGGTATCGGAGGATACGTTTATAGCAGGCCTGAGTTCCAATGGCGAGCAAAGGCGTCCTTGGGCAAGCTGTTTTTCTGCTTGAACAGGGAGCAATAATTGTTCACTTTGTAGTTCAGATGTGATGCAAAGAGATCTATTGTTGGTTGACCCCAACGTTGAAAGAGCCTGGTTGCTCTTGCTGGATCCAAGGACCACTCGTGTAGTTGGAACTGACGACTGAGGCGATCAGCTACTATGTTGTGAATGCCTGCTAGATAAGTGGCCCATAAGAGTATTGAATGTGCTAAGGCCCAGTCCCAAATCTGTGCTGCTTCTTGGCAAAGGAGATACGAGCCCGTCTCCCCTTGTTTGTTGATGTACCACATGGCTATTGTGTTGTCTGTTTGTATGAGAGCAGTCTTGTGTAAAAGGCAGTCCTTGAACGCATGCAGCGCATAATGTATAGCTCGAAGCTCTAGGAAGTTTATATGAAAAGTGACTTCGAGCTTTGTCCACGTCCCATGAGTCTGCAGATGACCTATGTGCACACCCCAGCCCAAGGTGGATGCATCTGTAGTTAGTGTTACTTGCGAAATCGGTTGCTGGAAAGGTAGACCTTTGAGAAAATTGTTCATTGATGTCCACCAGAGGAGGGAAGAATGCAGTTCCTGAGTTACATGAATTTGAGAGGACAGTGGCTGAATGGCTTGAATCCATTGTGTTTTGAGAGACCATTGTATTAGTCGCATGGCCAGTCTGGCCATAGGAGTGACGTGAACTGTAGAGGCCATGTGACCGAGGAGGGTGAGGCACTGATGAGCTGTGACCTACATTTGAAGCCGGAGAGAGTGTGCCAGGAGAACGAGTGTCTGCGCACGGTCTCTTGGGAGAAAAGCTTTTGCTGAGACTGTGTTTAAATCTGCACCGATGAATTGTAAAAGGTGAGATGGTGTGAAATGGGATTTCTGGTAATGGATGAGAAAACCCAAGGAGTGAAGTAAGTTGATTGTGAGTTTGAGGGAATTGAGAGCTCCTTCTTTCATTCGACTCTTGATGAGCCAATCGTCGAGATAAGGAAACACGTGCACTCCTTGCTTGTGTAAGTGGGCCACTGCCACTGCTAGACACTTTGTGAATACACGGGGTGCTGAGGCAAGGCCAAATGGAAGCACCCTGTACTGTAAATGTTGAGTTCCTACTAGGAATCGTAGATACTTGCGATGAGGAGGGAATATGGGAATGTGAGCATAAGCGTCTTGAAGATCCAGAGAACAGAGCCAATCTCCTTTTTGAAGTAGAAGTAACATTGTGCCTAATGATACCATCCTGAATTTCTCTTTTTTTAAGAATTTGTTGAGATTTCTGAGGTCTAGGATGGGACGTAGGCCTCCTGTTTTCTTTGGAATGAGGAAGTATCGGGAGTAGAATCCTCTGCCCTGCTGAGGTCGGGGAACTGGTTCCACGGCCCTGGCTCTCAGAAGGGTGGATAATTCTGTTTGTAGGAGTGTGGACTGATTGTTTACTGTCCAAGACGAGATGGGAGGAGTGTCGTTTGGTACAGTGAGAAAATCCAAGCGGTACCCTTGAGATGTTATGGAGAGTACCCAGTGGTCTGTTATGGAGGTCCAGCTGTGATGAAAGAAAGCAATTCGACCTCCTACTGGTAAGAGTGGGACTGGATTGGAGGAAAGGCTTCTGTTCTCTGACAGTATCTCAAAACCCTGATGTAGAAGCAGTCTGAGGAGGGGGTTGAGGTCTGGATTGTCTTTGTTGTCGAGACTGTGTACGTTGAGCTGGGCGAGATGTAAGTATACGGGTCGGAGGAGGATAGTAACGCCTCTGGCGGTAATATGGACGTCTTGTGTCTCTCCTGGGCAGCCTTCTGGAGGATGGTTGGGACTCTTGAGGTATTAAGGAGAGCTGTTTCAGAGTCTCAGTATGTTCTTTTACAAGGGCAACTGCTTCCTTTACCTTGTCTCCAAAAAGGTTGTCCCCGAGACAAGGGAGATCGGCCAGTCTCTCCTGCACCTCCGGTCTTAAGTCAGAAGACTTAAGCCATGCCCAACGACGAGCTGTAATCCCTGTGGCTGATAGTCGAGATGCAGTTTCAAAACTATTATACGCCGCCTGTACCTCATGCTTGCCCACTTCCAGGCCTTTATGTATGAGCTGGGAGAAAAGATCCTGGAATTGTTCAGGGAGTGTCTGTGTAAGCTCTTGTGCTTGCTTCCAGAGATTACGCTGGTATTGCGTCATGAAGAGCTGGTATGCAGCAATTCTAGAGACCAGCATAGATCCCTGAAACATTTTCTGGCCTAGATTGTCAAGGAACCTGTTATCTTTCCTTGGTGGTGTTGAACAGTGTGTTTTTACTCTGACTCTACTACCACAGACTGGTGAGGTAGCTGAGTCTTCTGGAAACCTGGGATTGGCTGAACCATGTATGTGGCATCTGATCTCTTATTTACCGCAGGAATGGAGCCAGGATGTTCCCATAGCCTGTACATCAGTTCCTGGAGCACCTCATGAACGGGTACAGCTAAGATTTCTTTTGGCAGGTCAACGAATTGTAACACCTCTAGTGTTTTTTGCCTAGCATCTAATTCTGACTGGAGCTGGAATGGAATGATCTCTGCCATCTCCTTCACAAAGTTGGAGAATGACAAATCCTCTGGAGGGGATTTTCTGCGGTCTTCTGGAGGTGAAGGTTCCAAAAGCATCTCATCATCTGTGGAGAGATCTGTATCAGTGTCTGTCCAGGTGTGTTTTGAACGACCAGTATGTCTTGGTTTGGACGGCATCGATGGCTAAGACTTGGGCATCGAGGGAAATAAAGGAGACCGTGGAGGAATCGGTCTTGGAATCCCTGAAGGACCTGGCATGGGTTCTGGAATCGGGGTTTTATCGATGTCCTTAGGTTTTTTAGGAATAGCATCGATAAGTGTATTTAACTTCTCCATCAGAGGTGCAAAAATCAAGATATCTGGGGTCGGCATCGGTGGATTCATCGAAGGAACCGATGCTGGAATTGGAGCCAGAACAGATGGAATCGGTGACGGAATAGACGGTGACAGCGGTATCGGAATGGGTAGCGTATCCGATGGTACCGGTACTGGCGCCGATGGAAGATCCGGTGTCGATGGCCTCGATGGAAGAGCTGGTGTCGATGGCGCTGGCCTCTGAGGTGGAACCGGTATCGGCATGGCATCGAGGAGCGCATCTCGGACTGCCTGGCGGATGTATCCATCCAGTTCCGCCCACATAGCTGATGGAATCAGAGCAGCTATGGGGGGAGGCGGCGATGGCGATACCGGTACCTCCACCAGTGCCGGTGGGGAGCGCCGTGGAGTCGAAGGCCTCGGAGACGCCACATCTAGCCGAGGTTTCTTAGATGGCGAAGCCGATTACATCGATGGTGCGGCGGGTATCGGGTCGATGCCCGAGCCGTGTGGCCTTCGGTGACGATGCTGATGCTTCTCCTTTGATTTTTCGCTGCCCGATGTCGATGCCTTCGAAGATGTCGAGGGGGAGGGAACGGAAGCATCACCAGCCTCACCAGGGAGTCGTTTTTTTAGGACGACTTTGCGAATCACACCCGCCGGAGACGATTGCGCTGACGTCGATGCTGATGGGAGCAATTGAATTTGAAAAAGTTGCTCCATCTTCTCCAGCTGGAGTCAACGTCCCTTCGATGTCATCTCAGCACATTGTGGGCAGTTTTGAACAAAATGTTTCCTGCCGAGGCAGAGCACACACTCGTAGTGTGGGTCCGTTATGAACATATTTCTGCAACAATTTGGGCATTTTTTAAAAACCGAAGCCAGACAGCCGTCGATGACTTTGGCACAAAAAAAAACGGCACGGAACCGACGAAAAATGAAGAAAAACTTACCACGAAGGTAATATGAGGGAGACCCTTGCGGCAAGAAGTTTTTCTTATAATTTATTTTAAAGAAATTTTGAAGTGGGAAAATCACCACAGGACTCCAAATTAACCGTGAGGCTAATGGCTCCGCGGAAAAAAGAAGACTGAAGGGAGACCCCTGTGGCAGAGAATATCATGGCATGCTGGGCATGCTCAGTAGGCACTCTGGGTGCCAGTCAAAAGTTTATGAAACTTTGACAGAAGTTTTTACGTATAAGGCTCCATTACCGATGTCACCCATATGTGAGGACTATCATCCTGCTTGTCCTGGGATAAAACGTCTATTCCTCTACAGTGCGGATTAGCTGCTACCACTGTAAGGCATTTCATAAATACTAGGAATGGCCAATAGGCCAAACGGGAATAACCTTGTAATGGCAGTGGGAAGAATCCACTTGAAAGCAAATATTATACCAATGAGAAGGATGGATGGGTATGTGAACATATGCAACCTTTAGGTCTAGGGCATACATCCAATCATCCTTCTGTATGTCAGAAAGAATTGTGCTGAGTGAATTCATTTTGAATTTTCCTCGGAGTAGATATTTAAGTGTCTCAAGTCCAGAATTGGCTTCAATCCTCCTGACTTCTTGGGGATGAGAATATATATGGAGTAGAAGCCCCGCCCATGTTGGGACGCAGGGATTAGCTCTATCGCTCGTTGCTGAAGAAACAACTAGACTTCCAAGCGACACTGCAGCAGGTGAGATGGATCTGGACTGAAAGGCACACAAAGCAGAAGGGTTGGTAGCTGGGAGAAATGCAAACAGTAACCAGACTGCATGATTCTGAGAACCGAAAGGTCCTTGGTTATCTAACACCACATTTCTAAGACAGTCTAGATCCTGCCCCCACCAAAATGGAGGGGTGAGGATTGCTTGGAAGAATCTAAAGCCTGGTCCAGGTTTGGGTTAGGCCTGCTGCGTAGTCTTTGATTGACAACATTACCACTGTCAAGGTCTGGCTGGAAGTGGCTGCTGATGCTGAGTCAGAAGAGGTGGCATAAGGTACTGCTGAAAAGACCGATAGGGACATCTGTGGAAGTACAGTCACTTGTACGTGAAAAAGGGCTGTTTAGGAGTCGTCGAGAGAGGTTGCACTGCTATATTCTGATCTTTAATCTGAGTGACTGTTTCTCTGAACTTCTCACAAAAAGTGTCACCTAAACAAGGTAGGCAGGCCAACGTTTCATAAACATCTTCATGAATGCTGCTTGCTCTAAGCCACACCATACATCGAATCCTGATTTAGGCTGACGAGGTATGCGAAATGGAGTAAAACTACTCATACACAGACCTGAGAAGATGATGGATGCCCTCTTCTGCATAAAAAAACAGTTGGGAATAATAAGTACCAACTTCTGCAGGCTATAGAAATGGCTTTAGCTTCTGAATGCAATCATGAATGTATTGCACCATATAAAATTGGTGGATCGTGATTCAGTGGAGAGCATGGAGCTTTGAAAGACTCTCTCACCGACACTGTCAAGTAGTCTATGATCTTTGCTTAGAAGTGAGTTTGAGTTAATTCTGGTCTTTTTTGTGTTTTTCATAGCAGATTTGAGCACTACAGACTGATGTGGTAGCTAGATGATGCTGAATCCTGGGGACTTCTGAACCCTATATTTAAGTTCAAGTTTCCTTACTATAGGAACACCGAAATAGGAGTTTCCCACATTCTTATCTGCAATATGTTGAGGACCTTGTGAACTGAGAGGGCCACCGGCTCTGAAGGTGTGTCTAGAATTTGAAGAAGAATGAGTAATTCTGAATGGAGATCTTTGCTTTTCTGACATGGATGCCAAACATTCCCAGCTTTTCTACAAATTTAGAATAGGTGAGGTCTTCCAGGCGAGGTGCTATGGGGGGGGGGAGATTGGGAAGTGGGTCAGAAGGTATACCTGTAGAGTCATCTTCTGAACCTATCGACAAGGGCTCTTATCCAGGACTCCAAGAAGGTAAACCAAGAGATTCTTCTGTTTGCCCTTGAGGAGATACATCCTGGCCAATCACCGCCAAAGTGCATGATGATGAAGTACCCTGAATTATGGATTCTGATGAGGTGTTCAGGCCGAGAAGCAAGATTAGGACTCTGATATGAGGAAGTGCCGCAGTAATGGTGGAGAGGAGAGGCTAGATTACACCTCCATCAACGTAGTCAGATAGGCAAAGAAATTTCCACCAAATCTGCAATCTAGTCAAGTGACTGATATGTCCATTGACCTGGCATGGGAGTTAGAACATCCTCTTCCAAAACCAGTAAAGGTTCCTGCAACTGAATAGGCGGTTTATTAGGGGAAAGCAGAACTATGGAACATATAAGATCTGATTTTTCTAAATGAAGACCCTTCGATAGCATCCTTGTTGGAGTGAGAGTTCTTATTATTGAAGAGAGCAGTGGCAAGATGACCTCCTCCACCACTGACCTAAGATGGGCTGCACAGAGTTGTGTTGCTAAAACAGCTTGATGAGCTAGGAGGTGGGCCTGATGTGTCCATAGCTTTGAAGGAATGGAATGCTTGGACACCTTGGAAGAACATGGCTTTGATAGCTTTGACGGCTCTTTAGCGAGTCATATTGATGAAGTTGATGCAGATCCAGGATGTTGCCTTGATGCATTGTTATTACGCCATGTGTTCTTGCACTGTGCACTGTGGGATGTCATGCATTAGAGGAATAAATGCACCATGTGGCCAGTGCAAGAGACTTCAAGGTACATCGATGAATCACAGGCTGCTTTGATGGCGCAGTGCTGATGTACCATACTTGGAGTGATTGTGCTTCTTTGACGCAGGCTCCAACGGCTGCTGCTACTTCTTCTTTGATGGAGAGACTGACACTAAACCCCCATTGCTTTGGCCTGAACCGATGGGGGGAGTCTTTGAGGCGCTCCTGCTTAACTCTTTACCCAGCAAGGCAGATGGTGCTGCACTGTGGGAGGAGAATCTACTGCGATTCCGAAGATACTTATGCAGCTCCTCAATTCGAATCGCCCCAGAACATTGGGGACTCATGGGGACAACCATCCACAGGCCTAGCAACTGTCCCGGTCATGTTCTGGTCCAAGACATTGATAGCAGAACTCATGGTAGTTAGTGAATGGCATCACCTTGCCACAGATGCATCTTTTATAACCGCTCATTGCAGGATTTTTCTTTTGGAAAAAAATTATCTTTTTTTTTTTAATTTTTAGGTGCACTGAAAAGTGCTGTTCTGTGGTGCTGCAGAGGCAGCGAGGCCACATAAAAAAGAATATATTAAGGTGAAAATATCCAAATTTTTGGGGCTCATTTCTTTTTATGTTTCCTTGTAAATGTTTGGTTATATTGTCTACAAAGAAGTTTATTTTCTTTGAGCCTTCTCTGTTTTGTGTATTCATCAATTCTAGTGCTTCTAGTACAGCAGAGCCTTTTGCTTCCTGATGTGTGGGATGAGGTTTGGTTTAGTGGGAATATACTGGCTTGATTATTGTGGGATTAACTTCTCATCTCAGAAAAAAATTGACTGAGTTTCAGTTTTTCTGGGCCTCCCCATATTATATTGTGGTCTCTGTAAGAAATCAACATGTATTTATTTCTTTAATAGGTATGTGTGATAATTTATTGCTTTGTTAGTTTATTTTTTGCAAATGTATAGCAAATGTTGCTTACCTGTAACAGGTGTTCTCATAGGACAGCAGGATGTTAGTCCTCACATATGGGTGACATCACAGGATGGAGCCCGATCACGGAACGCTTCTGTCAAAGTTTCCAGAACTTTGACTGGCCCCTACTGGTCATGCCCAGCATGGCACTAACCCTGCAGCCAGCAGGGGTCCCCCGTCAGTCTCGTTAAAAAGCTACAGGTAGTGCCGAAAAATAAAATAACGTTACAAACCCAACACCGTGGGGCGGCGGGCGGGTTTCGTGAGGACTAACATCCTGTTGTCCTGTGAGAACACCTGTTACAGGTAAGCAACATTTGCTTTCTCACAGGACAAGCAGGATGTTAGTCCTCACATATGGGTGAGAACCGAGCTGAGGATGTCCGAGCATGCACTAAATGTACGCAGGCGTGCAAGACACTAGGCCTGGGATGAAATTTAGCCGAGGGCATCCTGAACCCTACCGGGCAGGCGGAAGGGTGTTGGTACGTAACATTGTAAATAGGTTGCGCAAGACAGACTGGCCAAAGATGGAATCCTGTCTTCCGGCTTTGTCTAAACAATAATGGGCTGTAAAGGTATGGAGAGAACTCCAGGTGGCAGCCCTGCAAATGTCAGGAAGTGGCAACGAGCGCAGGTGCGCTACTGAAGTTGCCATGACCCTCACAGAGTGTGCTTTAACATGATCTTGAAGTGGAATGCCTGCTTGCTGATAGCAAAAGGATATGCAGTCTGCCAACCAGGAAGAGATAATCTGCTTACCCACAGGCTGCCCCAATTTGATGGAATGGAAAGAGACAAACAATTGAGTGCTTTTCCTGTGGGCAGCTGTACGGTCTAGGTAGAACGCTAGAGCCCGTTTACAATCAAGGGTATGCAGAGCCTGCTCTCTCCTGGATTGGAATGAGGCCTGGGAAAAAAGGTAGGTAGTATAATGGATTGATTGAGATGAAACTCAGATACTACCTTAGGTAATAACTTAGGGTGAGTGTGGAGTACTGCCCGGTCCTGCAGAAGTTTAGTGTAAGGCGGGTAGGTAACTACCCGCCTTACACTAAACTGTAACTCACTAACTCTGCGAGCCGAAGTGACTGCCAAAAGGAAAACCACTTTCCATGTGAGAAAGCGAAGGTCACAGGATTGAAGGGGCTCGAATGATGGTTTCATGAGCCGACCCAAAACTAGGTTGAGGTCTCAAGAAGGGGCCAGAGGATGCAGAAGAGGCATGAGGTGAAGCAAGCCCTTCAAAAAACATGTTACAAGGGGCTGTACTGATATAGGAAAATCCCCGACACCTTTATGGAAGGTGGCTACCGCACTGACATGCATTCTGATGGAGGAAGTTTTTAGATGTGACTGACAAATGCCAGAGATAGTCCAGAAACCTGGTGATTGGACAGGTTAAGGAGTCAAGGAATTGAGAAGAATACCATGACGTGAACCTGGTCCATTTATAAGAATACGATTTCCTCGTGGAAGGGTTCCGTGAAGCAATCAGGACACGGGAAACTGGCTCAGAACGGTTAAGTGGTTGAAGGATTAACTTTTCAACATCCATGCCGTAAGGGACAAGGCCTGAAGATTGGGGTGGCATAGGCACCCGTCGTTTTGAGTGATTAGAAGCGGGTTCTTTCCCAAGGGAATGCGCCTGTGAATGGAGAGATCCTGAAGTATTGGAAACCACACTTGGCGCAGCCAGTAAGGTGCTATCAGGATCATGGTTCCCTTGTCCTGACGTAAATTCATGAGAGTCTTCGAGAGAAGTGGAAGTGGAGGGAATGCATATAGGAGACCGGTTGCCCATGATAGGGAGAACTCGTCTCTTGGCTGATAGTGTTTGCTGCAAGTGAGAGAGCAGAAGTTGTCTACTTTGCGATTTTGAGGTGACGCAAAGAGAACTAGTTGAGGATAACCCCATTGGTGGAAGATCGAGTTCGCTGCTGAGGGGTTGAGAGACCACTCGTGCGGTTGAAAGGTGTGACTTAGCTTGTCTGCCAACACATTGTCCACTCCTGGCAAGTAGGTGGCCCTGAGGTACATCGAGTGGGAGAGGGCCTCCGCCCCTATCTGCGCAGCTTCCTGACACAGACGGTAGGAGCCCGTCCCTCCCTGTTTGTTGATGTACCACATGGCCACCTGGTTGTCCGTCTGGATCAGGATGACTTGGTTGGAGAGGCAATCCTGAAATACCCTGAGAGCATATCTGATTGCTCAAAGCTCCAGGACATTTATTTGGTGCTTGGCTTCCTCTGGAGACCAAGATCCTTGAGTCTGCAGTTCGGCGACATGGGCTCCCCAGCCGAGGTTGGAAGCATCGGTGGTGAGAGTTATTTGAGGGTCTGGAGCCTGGAAGGGCAAGCCCTGGAGGAGATTGACCTGATTTCTCCACCAGGCGAGAGACTGACAGAGTGAGTCGGTTATGTGGACAATGGCTGACAGGGGCTGAATGGATTGAGTCCATTGTGACCTTAGAGTCCACTGCATGACTCTCATGGCCAAGTAGGCCATTGGGGTGACCTGAAACGAGGACGCCATGTGTCCCAGGAGGATGAGAAAGTGGTGTGCAGTCGTGGAGTGCTGAGACTGCAGCTAGTGTGCAAGAGACACGAGCATGAGAGCTCGCTGTCAAGGCAGAAAAGCCTTTGCCTGCAAGGCGTTCAAGTCTGCCCCAATGAACAATAAGGTTTGAGATGGAACTAAGTAGGATTTATCGTAGTTGACGAGAAATCCGAGCAAAATTAGAGTGTGTAAGGTAAGATGTAGGGACAACAGAGCAGCTTGCTGAGTGGGGAGCCCTGATTAACCAATCGTCTAGATAGGGGTAGATGTGGACACCTTGAGTCGTGAAGAAGGCTGCAATTACGACGAGGCATTTTGTGAAGACTCGGGCGGAAGAATGACTTCATAGAGTCCTTCCGAAAAGGCTGTTTTGAAGAGTACTCAGAAGGCATCAGAGAGAACTGTTTCAGGGTCTCATGATGGTCCTTGAGTTTCGCCACTGTCCGTTGAATCTGCTCGCCAAACAGATTGTCTCCTACACAGGGCAGGTCAGAAAATCTGTCCTGAACTTCAGGGCGAAGGTCGGAAGACTTGAGCCAGGCACTTCATCTTGCCGAAATAGCAGCTGCAGATACCCTGGTAGCTGTGTCAAAGATATCGTAAGATGATCTGATCTCATGCTTGCCTGCCTCAAATCCCTTGTTTACTACTGTTTGGAGCTGATCTTGAAATTGCTGAGGCAGGGAGTCTGTTAAGCCTTGTAGCTGCTTAAATAAGACCCTGTTGTATTGGATCATATAGAGCTGATAAGAGGCAATTCTGGAGATGAGCACTGATCCCTGGAAAACACGGCGACCAATGGCATCTAGAAATTTCTGTTCCTTGCCTGGGGGAAAGGAAGTGTGGGGTTTTGATCTCCTTGCTCTTTTCTGGGCAGATTCGACAATTGGTGGTCCAATTAGTGATCCAATTGAGGTTTGCGAAAGCCTGGAGCTGACTGAACGAGATAAGTGGTGTCAGCTTTCCTGTGGACTGGAGCAACAGAGCCAGGATGTTCCCAGTTCTTTTTGAAGAGATCCAGAAGAACCTGGTGGATAGGGATGGATGTTATTTCCTTGGGAGCATCCAGGAATTGTAACAGCTCCATCATTTGATGCCTGTCATCTTGTTCAGTCTGCAATTGGAAGGGAACCAATTCAGACATTTCCTTCACAAAATTTATGAAGGAAAGCTCCTCTGGAGGTGAACGCTTTCTACTTTCAGTGGGTGAAGGTGGTGAAGGCAAATCATCGGTGTCTAGTGAAGAATCATCAGTCCAGGTATCGTAGGGATCAGAACCTGCTCCTATAGGGACTAGAGGAGGACAGGGTGGTGGGATCCCTGAAGGTTCTGGTCGAGGCTCCTGAAGGACTCGAAGGAATAACTGGAGGCACCGATGAGGGCATTGAAGGCACCGGTGCAGGCATCAAGGGCATCAATGGATGGCTCGGTGGTGCCGATGGAGACGTCGGCACCAATGGGTGGATCGGTGGCACCGGATGTGTTGGCATCGATGGCTGAGGCATCGACAGAACTCCCGAAGGAGGGATGCGGAACGGTGTTTCTCCTCCCGATGACAAAGCAAGCGGGGAGGGCACCGGAGCCATCGGTGACCCAGGGTCCATCGGTAGAAAAGCGGCCATAAGCGCTTCCATCCTCGAGAGCAGCGGTGCCAACGCTGCTGGAATCGGGTCAATGGTCGGTTCCGCAATCGGTACTGGTGTTGGTGGAGGAACCTGAAGTCGATGCATCGCCTTGTCGATGGCCTCCTGAACCATCCGGTCCAGTTCTTCTTGGAGATCTGGAGCAAGCAGTCCCGGCTCCAGAACAGAAGAAGGAGGCAGAGGCATAGCTGGAGGGACCACCGTTAAAGGCGGAGTCGCAGCTCCGCCTTTAACGGTGTCACCGAGGCAACCCTCACCCTGTCGGGTGAGGGTTGCCTCGGTGACCCGGTCGCCGAAAAGGTCGGTGCCTTTTCTGGACGGGATTTCTTCGACGGCGGCTCGGACGATGGCGAGGTCGATGATTTCGCTCCCTCGATGGTCCGAGACTTTCGATGCCAGTGGCGATGTTTATCTCTATGATCCCCTCGGTCCTGAGGGGGAGTAGAGGGTGACAAAGGCCGAGAAGTTGTCAATGCTGGACGGTCACCGGCCGGAGGTCGATGCTGACGCGAAGTTGACGGTGCCGGTTCTGACAACGTCGATGCAATGGACAGCGTCGGGGTTTGAGCGTGGAAGAGAAGCTCCATCTTCTCCATTCTAGCCTTGCAACCTTTTGGTGTCATAAGGGTACATTTGGTGCAGGTTAGGACATCATGCTCACTTCCGAGACACATTACACAGACTTTGTGAGGGTCTGTGATGGACATGGTACGATTACATTCCGGGCACCGGCGGAACTCCAATGACATGGCCATGAAAAAATTGAGCCACGGTACAGTCAACGGCCAGTAGGCTGTGAGGGCCAAACCAGACTGTAATCGATGGAAAACGGGTAAAAAAAATTATCGGAGTACCGCGGCTTGAAAAAGTTGAAGGAGGGACCCCTGTGGGGTAAATTAAATTTTAGTAATTCCTTGAGGAAAATTCCTGTCAGGAATATCTGCAGAGCTCCTTAGCCGCGTGGCTACTGCCGCGCGGAAAAAAGAAGCCTGAAGAGGGACCCCTGCTGGCTGCAGGGTTAGTGCCATGCTGGGCATGCCCAGTAGAGACCAGTCAAAATTCTGGAAACTTTGACAGAAGTGTTCCATGATTAGGCTTCATCCTGTGATGTCACCCATATGTGAGGACTACCATCCTGCTTGTCCTGTGAGAAACTTGTATACTAATAATTAAATGAATAAATAAAAAGTTATTAAAAAATTATCAAAATTTTAAGATTAGAGAAAAAATATAAGGACAGAGTACACATCTGTGCTTGGATAAAAAATGACTGAGGAGGCTAATGAGGTATGCCTGCATGGTAACTCCTGCACATGCTCAGTAGAACCCATAGCTCTACTAGTTTGGTGAGATGAATCTGTCCCACTGGATGACATCATCCACATTATGATGACTTATTTAGTCTGCTTAATAATGGAACAAATTATAAAATAGTGACAAAAACAAGATAAAATTATAGGGAGGAGAAGGATAATTCTCAGGTTCTGCTGCTGAAACATATTGTCTCTGGTTAGATCTATTTTCTGGCCTGGTGGCTGAATACAACAAATTTTGCTGCCTCAGCCACTGTTTTCTGTTTTTCCTAGGACAGAGTAGAGTCATTTAGCACCCTAATCCAGCCACATTTCTCCTATTGTTTTTCTTCATTCCAGTAAGCCTGAAAAAAGAAGGGCTGACATCCTGATAAGTCGCAGGTGTCTCTGGAGGCAAGCACATGCCCAGGAATCATAATCACAGGTCAGAGTAAGGAGAGTTTGTAGCTCTCAGTCTCTGCTGCAGTGGCTACTGGGAAAGTGGCACCAGAGAGTTTTCAAACTTCCCCTCTCATTCTCTGCCATCTTTCCCTTCCCCACTTCTGCTTCTGCTCAGCTGTACTTCAAAAAGCTTCATTTTTTCTAGCCTAGAATTACAGGTCATTTGACTGGTGGTGCATGGCACATATTGTTTATAATTTGGTGGTGCCTGCCCACTAATGACCCATGTTCTAGATGGGTATACTCAGTACATCTTTCAGTAGGGATATTTGTATAGTTTAATATTAGATAGGGTTACCAGGACTGAACACGAGGATGGGGGTGGGGGAGGGTTTGCCCTGGTCCTTTCCCTAGTACCTAGAAAGGTTGTTAGAAATATTATAAATAAATAAATAAACCTGCCTCCTCTCTCTCATCCTTCTGTCACCACTACCTCTCTTCCCTCCCCTATGTCCTGTTCCAACTCTACTATTATTACTGATTCTCCTCACGAACATCCATAATTGGGCTGGTTGTACTCTTCCTTATGTAATTATGTTGACGCTAAAGCCATCCATGCCCTACCTCTCATAATCCTTTCCACACACAATTAAGCATTTACTTATTTACAATCACTTTTATACCACAATATCACAAAAGATCAATGCAGTTTACAAGCTTAAAAAGCACATATATAAAAGTTTAAAATAAAAACAAAACATCTTCAGTTACCATGCTACACTCCTTCTGCAAATTACGCACTGGAATTTATAAATTCTGTGTTACAATCCTGCAGGGGTGTCTTGAAATTATACTTCCAAAATGCTTGTGGAATAGCCATGTTTTAATAGATTTATAATAGATTTTACATTCAAAAGGACAAAGTACAGTCATCTGAGGTACAAATATAATTTCAATATATATGTTATATTTACATGTACTGCTGAAGTATAGGCTTAGTCCTCAGAAAGCCATGAGAAAACTGGATGACAATAACAATATAGTAAATGCCCACACCAAAACAGCACTAACTGCCAGTACTCAAACAATAATGCTACTCATGAAAAGGCCACACTGCAAATATTACATTAGGTCCTAAAACACGAATATGCCACTTACTAGGAAAACAGAACAAACCAGGCTGTTATAAATCCCTACACAGAAACTACACACCAGCAAAATACTTCACTTTAGTCACACATGCAAAACATCAAATACAAAATACAGAGACTATAAAATAGAAATGACCAGATAAAAAAATTGAACTGGAAACTGCAATAAACCAGACTCTGAATGCAGTACAACAGAAAAACAGAAAAGCAAGTTTGCTTACCGTAAACGGTGTTTCCGTAGATAGCAGGATGAATTAGCCATGCTGTCATGGGATCTGTCAATCAGGTCCGGGAGGCGGAGCTTGTCAAAGCAGAAATCAGAGCTTTGCTCTCTGTGGCTGCACGTGTGTTCCCGCGCAGGAAAGTAACGGAATCTCCTCAGTCTGTGATTAAGCCTTAGTGTAGTCGAAGACTTGGTGACTGCCAGGGAGGAGGGTGAGTCAGCATGGCTAATTTATCCTATCTACAGAAACACCGTTTACAGTAAATAAACTTGCTTTTTCCCGTCAATAGCAGGGCTGAATTAGCCATGCTGTCATGGGAGTCCCAAGCTCCCGATCACGTTGTTTTTGATATATATGTTTGTACGTGATCTTTGACAATGTGGCGGTCACCGTGGACAGGAGGATAGAGATTGCAGGATTGCTTGCCCTATCTTCGCATCCGTGGCTGCTTGTTGATCAAGGCAGTAGTGAGATGTGAAGGTATGGAGCGATGACCATGTAGCTGCCTTGCAAATGTCTATGGGTTGCACATTCCCTAGGTGTGCCAATGAGGCTGCTACTGCTCTGACTTGGTGAGCTTTTGGCTCTGAATGTAGTTGTAGTTTCTGTTTATGGTAATAGAATTTGATGCACTGTGCTATCCAGCTGGAGATGGTGCGTTTAGCCACTGGTAATCCAGGTGCCTTTGAGTCAAAGGAGACAAAGAGTTGAGAAACACAGGAGTCCGAGTTTGTCCTTTCTTTGTAGTATGCTAAAGCTCTTTTACAATCTAGTGTGTGCAGTAGATTTTTCCCTATCATTTGCATGAGGTTTAGGGAAAAAGGTGGGTAATTCCATGGTCTGATTGAGATGGAATTGGGAAACCACTTTTGGTAGGTAGGATGGGTGAGTTTGGAGAACTACGTTTTGGTGATGAAATTGCAAATATGGAGAATAATGGACCAAGGCCTGCAATTCACTAACTCTTCGTGCTGATGTTACTGCAACCAAGAATACCACTTTCCATGCGAGGTATTTAATATGTGCTGAGTCCATGGGTTCAAATGGGAAAAGCATGAGCTGTTCCAGAACTATGTTGAGGTTCCATGGAACTGGAGGCTTAGAGATTGGAGGACGAATGTGAGTTAGCCCCTTAATGAAACGAGATAGTAAGGGGTGATTGGATATAGGAATATTGTTAACTGGTCTATGATATGCCCCTATGGCACTCAGATGAACTCTGATGGATGATGTTGCTAGACCAGCTGTATATAGTGTATGAAGATAATCAATGAGCAACTCAGGTGAGCAGTCCAATGGTGGTACACCTTTGGAAGTGCACCATGTAAAGTAACATTTCCATTTATAGCTATAATTTTTCCTCGTTGAGAGTTTCCTGGATTCTAACAAGATGAACTGTGCTGAGGTGGAAACTCCCTGTTCTGTTAGAAGGAGCCTCTCAATCTCCACGCTGTCAAGTGGAGAGATGAGTGTAGCGGGTGTAGAAATGTCCCTTGATCTTGGCAGAGAAGATCCTGGCGATTCGGTAATCGAATTGGATCCATGATGGATAGTCTGAGAAGGAAACTGTACCACGGTTGCCTCGGCCAAGCCGGGGCTATGAGTATCAGTTGAGCTTTGTCTGCTATGCACTTTTGAATTGTCCTTGTTATGAGTGGTATGGCAGGAAAGGCGTATAGGAGGCCTGTCGTCCACGGGATAAGGAAGGCATCTTGGGCGATCCTGAATTGGCTTGGTCTGATTCAAACCAACGATTGGATGTGTTCCATCGACCTGAAGGATGCTTACACACACATTCCAATCCATCCATCCTTTTGGTGTTACCTATGCTTTCGCTACAGGCATCAACACTACCAGTACTAAGTTCTCCCCTTTGGACTATCGGCTGAACCCAGGGTGTTCACCAAATGCATGGTAGTGGTGGTGGCTCATCTCAGACAACAAGGTATAACCATCTTTCCATATCTGGATGATTGGCTCATAATCGCCCCAACTCCAAACATCTCACTCAAGCACCTCCATCGAGTGATACAATGCTTGCAAGAATTAGTATTGGTGATCAATTTTCAGAAATCACACCTACAACCAACACAACAGTTACAGTTCATAGGAGCCTGGACACAACGCACAACAGGGCATACCTACCAAGCGACAGAATATCACAATTCCGTCTTCTGTTACATACCTTGAACATACTCAGAGACCTTCAGTTGTGGTTGGAAGTTGTAAATCTTGAAAGTGGAAAGATGAGGTAATATGGGTTTTGTGATGAATTGGTAGCCATGATGTACTATCTCCAAAACCCATTGATCGGATGTTATTCTCTCCCAGGCAGGAATGAATCCTACCAGGTGGTGCTTGATGTTGTGGTGGTGGCTGGGTAACTAAAAAGATGAAGTCGCTTTCACTGCAATAGCCGGCTGTAGTGCCTGCTGTGTCTGGTTACGTGCTTTACCTCTACGTTGGTTTGAGGTATTCTGTTGTGGAGCAGGATGCTGGTATGCAGGGTAAGCCTGTGTACGAAAGGATTGGTAAGATCTGTAGGGTCTCCTGGCATATGATTGCCTACGAGTAGATCCAATATAACATGTGGTCGAATAGTTAGGATGTGATGTTAATGATTGTACTGCTAGAGCTTCTTCCTTCAGTTTACCTACTGTGTCCTGAAATCATTCTCCGAACAGGTTATCTCCTGTACATGGGAGGTTTGTTAGTTTTTCGTGCAAATCTTCACGTATCGAACTTGAGCGTAACCATGCTAGTCTGCGGGCTGCAATGGCTTTTGCCGATGCCCTAGACGTTTCATATGCTTCATAGATTGACCTCAAAAGTTGTCGAGAACACTCTTCCATGTCATGAAGAGGCAGAGATATCTGATCCGCAGTCGAGAAAAGCATACCTTTTATAGCTTGTATGCATTCATATAGATATTGTACCATGTAGAACTGATGGTGCATAATTCGGGCATTCAACATTGAGTTATGGTATATTTTCCTGCCAAACTCATCTAAATATTTGTTGTCTTTCCCTGGTGGGTATGAGCAATGTGACTTTGTTTTCTTAAATCTTTGCATCGCCCACTCTACTACAATTGAAGCTTGAGGTAATTGTGGTACAGAGAACGGTGATGTTTTCCTTATACGAAATTTTATGTCCGTTTTTCTGGAAACCGCAGCAATTGCGTAAGGTGTTTCCCAGGATTTCTGTAAGACTGAATGCAGGAGTTCTTGTGGTGGAAGAGATGTTGGTTCCCCTGGAGTATCAAAAATCTTTAGGAGACCAAGGGTTTCTGACCTAGGGTCTGTCTCTTTTTGGACCTCTAGATGCAATATTGTACCGAATTTTTCTAGAAATTTTGGGTATGTAAGGTCTTCCAGAGGGGAATACGGCTCCTGAGGTTGTTCCTGCGGATCCGATGGGAATCCCGTAGATGATGATGGGGATGTTTGCGGTGA
The DNA here is from genome assembly GCF_901001135.1 of Rhinatrema bivittatum. NCBI lineage: Eukaryota > Metazoa > Chordata > Amphibia > Gymnophiona > Rhinatrematidae > Rhinatrema > Rhinatrema bivittatum. The sequence goes on along the minus strand of NC_042615.1, from coordinate 468,914,388 downwards.
AGGAGAATCCTGTTTATAATTTGGTGAAGCTGGTCGGTTTGCTATGGGAGATGTCGGAGGCTCCACCGATGGTTCTCTATTAGTCTGCGTCTTATGTTCCGGAGAACTGTCGGCAGCAATATTAGTCATTTTGAATTATGACTGAAGAGTTTCATAAAAACCTGCTAAGATTGGGGCAATTGATAAAATGCCTCTTTTGTATGAGGGGGCATTATTGTACGATCATCTGGTTTTTGTGACTCACATGCTTTAAGGTGCATTGGAGTATTCTGAGGTAAAGTAGTGCATACTTTATGGTCGTTCTGATTTTTGTTGCATATTTTGTCCCTCGAATCCTCTGAAGCTGTAGAAGCAGTAGAGGAAGCAACTTGTATTATCTCTCTGTGGGAGAAGGTATTTGAAGTTGGTATATGAGATGATTTAGAAGTCGAAGGGCTTACTTCCCAAGTTGCACTGCTCTTTGCCGACTTTTTGTGGTGGGAGTGTCGTGATTGCTTTTGATAATAGTGTGACGACGAGTCTGTATGACTTCTCCGTGAAGACAGAGATCGTTTTATTGTGTCTTAACGACAGAGTTTTATTGTAAACTCTGTCGAATTATCTCTCGAAGAAAGGGAAGTACCCGAAAGAGGTGAGGTTATTGATGGAGAGGCTGAAGAAGACCTTTGTGAGGGTCCACATCTTCGTTTCAACTCATTTTGTAATACTTGAGATGGGTGCACTTATGTCTTATGCGCGGATTTGGATTTATGCTCAGATCTAGACTTGTGCGTATATCTTTCTGTTTCCGTACGCGCAAGAGTGATTGGCGCCGATGTCTCCAGCGCCGTGTGCATAGATATGGTTGGCACCGGGCGCACAGGTGGTATCGGCTCCATGCGCGCAGATGTCGATGGCGCCATACACATAGAGTTTCCTTTGGTTGTGCGCACAGACTGCTTTGGCGCCTTGCGCACCGATGTCTTCGGCGCCCTGTGCGCCGAAATCTTCGGCGCCGTGCACCCAAATGTCTTCGGTGCCATGCGCATAGAAATGTTGTGCTCCGATACTTCTTCAGGCGCCGAAGTGTTATGCGCCAACACTTTTGTATGCGCATAAGGCACCTTAGGCGCAGACGTTTTAGGCGCCGAGATTTTTGGCGCCAATGTGTCCTGCGCTGGCAATTCTGGCTCTTTGGATTTTTGAAAATCCGATGGCCTTTGTCGGCTTGCCAAGTCCTTACCTCCAAGATTGGAGGCTTGAGGATCCCATGATGATGCCCTCTTTTTTCAGGGAGCCGGTAAAATAGCGGGGCCAGGCGACGAATGAGCCTCCGATGGCTCCGGTGAGACAAAACGTTCCTGAAGCCTGTAGGCCCTTTGTTTCAGTGCTCTGGCCGACATCCTCGAGCAAAATTCACAATCTTCCCGATTGTGATCTGGCCCCAGGCATCGGTAACATCGGTCATGGCCATCCATGACCGACATTACTTTGCCGCAATTACAGAGTTTAAACCCCGATTTTGACATGTTTAATTAATTAACGCTGAGGAGAAGAACAGCTCCGCGCGCGGAAAGAACAGACTGAGGAGATTCCGTTACTTTCCTGTGCGGGAACATCCGCGCAGCCGCAGAGAGCAAAACTCTAATCTCTGCTTTGACAAGCTCCGCCTCCCGGACCTGAATGACAGTTCCTATGACAGCTTGGCTAATTCAGCCCTGCTATCGATGGGAAAACATCACCATTCTTCATAAAACATCAAACAAAACAGATCGCAGCTAACTGGGATACAATCAAGGCCAAACTGAGAGAGGGAGTGAGGGAAGGGAACAACAGGCAGGAGACACAGGACAGCAATGATGCTCAAATTTACTCAAGGCAAGCAGGCAAACTGTGGTAGGAAAAGTGGAAAGCAACACTCCTTGCAGCACAGGTTGATTGAATACATCTCTCCCCATCTCTCTTTTGCAGTTGCGCTAGAAATAGCAGGCAGGTAATTTGACACAGTCCTTGCTTGATTGGGTTTTACAGTGCCTAGATATCCTTGCAAAGGGACAGTTTACAACTGGCTGCAGAACTGGACAGTTGATCACCCTAATATTAAATGACAGGGTTTAATTTGTAAAGAAAAAGGAAGGAGAGGTGGCTAGGGGGGCAGGGAGGCAGGGAGCAGGACCTGGGCTGGGTGTGAAATGTGCCAGATGTTGCGTCCGTCGGTCTCAGACGGCTTCGACCTTTGTGCCTCACCTTTCTCTCTGCTGTCCCAGCTAGCCTTGGGAAGATGGCTACCGCCACGTCTGCAAGCGGCTCTTTCCGGCGTACCCGGAACGGCTATGGCAAAGCCTCACACCACTTTTCTCCTAAGGGTCTCCTAGGGTGCGCTCGCGTATGCCACCCATGTCTTTATCCATGTCATGGTGGGAACCTCGGGGGCGTCCCCCTCGAGTGACGTCACGCCATCCGTGTATTTAGCCTGCCCTTGTTTGCTAGCTCATTGAGTTAGCAAGGATCGTGGATGGATGGAAAGCCTCCAGTCTGAGCTACTCTGCCGCTTCCTTGCTGCCACTGGAAGCTCTCTTTGCCCTTCGGGGTATTTCACTAACCTAGGTACCCGCTCCTCGGGAGCCCTTTGCTTTCTTTCAGGTGCCTATCTGGGATCAGGTACTCGCTCCTCGAGGGCCTGCTCTCCCAGTCTCGGAACTTGTATACAACTACTTCTGCCTGCTGGGATTTTCACCTATACAACTACCATCTAGTGAGTAACATTGTCAGTCTGTCTCATCTACAGCTCTGCTGCACTGGGAACCTGCAACCGGATCTCCCTACACCATCTATGTGAGACGGGTCCCCTCTGCCGAGGGTCCCTGGACTGCTACCTCTGGATCACGTCACTACTGCCACCTCTGGTGGTACATAGAAACTGTATAATAACAGACAATATCTGTGTTTGCGTGTCCCAAGTCTAGCCTAGTACTGTGGTCCCTCACGGGGCTCCTCCTCGTGGGCGTGATCATCTCCACAGTACCTAAGAATCCACTCAAAAACCTCAAAACCATAACACCAGAGGGTAGGGCAAGGGCATGATATAAAAACGCTCTCTCTCCTCCAACATACACACTCCCTCTCTAACACATACATATAAAAACACATTCTTTACATTTCATTTCTACAGGGGAGCCACAATTGATTTACACCATCAGCTCTGTTCTATTTCATCAGGTCCCGGAAAGGTGGCCAAATGCCCTAATTCCTTCTGTCAGAAATTAAACATTTAGTATCTGACACGAAAAGGGTTGAATACAATTTCAAAACTTGTGAGCAATTTTGCCAATTATCAAGGCCAGGATTGAAACTTTAATTATTGGTACTACTGCAGACAAGTTTCAAACTTCTGCTCATTCCTTTTTATGTCTGCTCTTTGCTATGCAGGATCTGCTTCAGTATCACAAACACATACCCTCCTCTTGCCTGTAGAATAGGAGAGCAGGGGTGAATTACTCAGTGGTTGTTGTTCTCTGTTTTGTCTGCTCCAGGGTCAGACATGATCTAATGGAACACGGCCAGCATGGATTTACCCAAGAGAAGTCATCTCACAAATCTGCTACATTTTTTTTTGAAGGGGTGAACAAGCATGCGGATAAAGGTGAACTAGAAGATGTGGTGTATTTGGATTTTCAGGAGACATTTGAGAGGCTTCTAAGAAAACTAAACAGTCATGGGATAGGAGGAGATGTCCTTTTGTGGACTGAAAACTGGTTAAAAGACAGGAAACAGAATGCAGGATTAAATGGTCTGTTTTCACAGTGAAAAAGGTGAGTGCCTCAGGGATCTGTACTTGGCCCAGTGCTTTTTAGTATATTTATAAATGATCTGGAAATGGGTATGACGAGTGAGGTGATCAAATTTGCAGATGACACAAAATTATTCAGAATAGTTAAATCACAAGAGGATTGTGATAAGAACAGAAGAAAATGACCATGCTGGGTTAGACCAAGGGTCCATCAAGCCCAGCATCTTGTTTCTAACAGAGGCCAAACCCGGCCACAAGAACCTGGCAAGTACCCAAACCAAGAAGATCCCATGCTACTGATGCAATTAATAGCAGTGGCTATTCCCTAAATCAGCTTGAATAATAGCAGTTAATGGACTTCTCCTACAAGAACTTATCCAAACCTTTTTTTGAACCCAGCTACACTAACTGCACTAACCACATTCTCTGGCAATATATTCCAGAGCTTAATTGTGTGTTGAATGAAAAAGCATTTTATCAAATTAGTCTTAAATGTGCTACTTGCTAACTTCATGGAATGCCCCCTAGACCATCTATTATCTAAAAGTGTAACTAACCGATTCACATCTACTTGTTCAAGACCTCTCATAATCTTAAAGACCTCTATCATATCCCCCCTCAGCCGTCTCTTCTCCAAGCTGAATAGCCCTAACCTCTTTAGCCTTTCCTCATAGGGGAGCTGTTCCATCCCCTTTATCATTTTGGTTGCCCTTCTCTGTACCTTCTCCATTGGAACTATATCTTTTTTAAGATATGGCAACCAGAACTGTACACAGTATTCAAGGTGCGGTCTCACCATGGAGCGATACAGAAGCAACATGACATTTTCTGTTTTATTAACCATTCCCTTCTTAATAATTCCTAACATTCTGTTTGCTTTTCTGACTGCTGCAGCACACTGAGCTGACAATTTCAAAGTATTATCCACTATGATGCCTAGATCTTTTTCCTGAATGGTAGCTCCTAATATGGAACCTAACATCGTGTAACTAAAGCAAGGGTTATTTTTCCCTATATGTAACACTGTGCACTTGTCCATATTAAATTTCATCTGCTTTAGTTACAGGATGTTAGGTTCCATATGTTCCCACCATGCTCTCTGGGAGACCTTCTCTGGGTGGAACAGGGTGGAGCTTCTCTGAAAGTTTACACCCGGTCGCAGACAGCTGCGACCTCTCATGCTCACCACTTTTTTCCCCGCACCATCAATCCTAAGACGAATGGCAGCTTCCGCTAACCACCACGATCTCCCCGGCGTTCCCGGGTTGGTGTGGGCGCTACTGACCGCCATCTTGTTTCCGGAATCACCTAAGGTGTGCGCGCGCAAGGGCCTCCTCCTTTGGCGGGAACCCAAGGGCCTCCCTCCTTTGGCGGGAACCTCGGGGGCATTCCCTCCCGATGACATCAACCCACTGTTGTACTTAAGCTGACCGGCCCTCTGCTACTACGAGTTAGCAAGGACCTCTCTCATTGCTGAATCCGCTCCATTCCTGGATCTCCAGTTCCAGTATCTCCTCTTGGTGTTTGGACGCTCTGGGTACCTGCTCCTCGGGGGCCCTTCTGCTTTCCTGGCAATCCGCTCCTCGAAGGGCCTTCCTGTCCGAGACTTCTCCTCGAACTGCCTCTTGTGAGTACCTTCTAAGATACCAGCCTTACTGAAGCTTCTACGGTGTACCCTGTGCCTCGGGCCACTACCGTTCCTCTTCAGTGAGTACTATTCCATCATATCCTGAGCTGCAGGGTATCATCGCTTCTACAAGTTCCACATCTGGGTTCCTGCACCTCAGACCTTATCAACACCTTCAACATCAGTACATTCATCCTTGGCATACCCCGCACTGTGGGCCACTAACGGACCTTCACTCCAGTGGTGCCACCCTGGGCTTAACCTATTGCTCAAGAACTGTGTTTATTTACTTTTCCTGCTCTGCAGGCCATGCCATGTCTTCTCTCTCAATATAGACTCCACTATAGCTGTGTCCTATGTCGCTGAGACCATGCCCATCGACGGTGAGGCCCACAGGGCTCCTCACTGTGGGCAGAGACATCTCTCATCTCAGCCCAGGGTTCACATACTTACCAAAACCAAAACAGATTGCTAACTCCATGGACCCAGCTCAGGTCTCAGCCCTGCAGGCCATCCCTGGCCTGGCCCAACATCTTGCTGAGAAACAAAGGACATTAGAGACTTTGGCTAACGTTTTCAATCAGCTAAGCTCTCGGCTGAATTCTCCATCAACGCCCAAGGCCATCTCCTCTCCACAGGTGATGCCTGTACGACTCTCCGTATGCTTGCCAGCACCCACTTGATTTACAGGTGATCCCCTGTTATGTAGGGGCTTTCTAAATCAGTGCTGTATGCACTTTTCACTGCAACCTATTTATTTCCCAGACATAGTGACCAAAACTACATACATACTGTCTCTTTTAGACGGAAAGCCCTGGCCTGGGCTTCACCTTTCTGGGAGCGTAATGATCCAATTCTCAAAGATTTGACAGGCTTTCTTGCCCTCTTTCGTTCTGTATTTGACGATCCCGCCCGCAAGACTGTCGCTGGATCTGCACTCCTGCATTTACAACAAGGTACCAAACCTTTGACTGAATATGTTACTGAATTTAAAACCTTGTCCTCGGAGTTACATTGGGACCTGGGTTGTCTGTGGGCTATTTTCCTGGTAGGTCTTGACTCTCGCATTAAAGACGAATTAGCAGCACGTGAACTCCCCAATACTCTGGACTCACTTATCGACCTTGCGAGACAAATTGACCGTCATTTGCGTGAGCAGTAACAAGAGGCCAGTTACCCAAACTACTCCCGCACCTAGTAACGAAGCAGAAGAACCCATGCAACTAGGCCGCAGCCACCTAACGACTAAGGAGATGCGTTACCGAAAGAGACTAGGCCTCTGCATGTATTGCGGACAACCTGGCCACACTGTGCCCTCCTTTCCTATCTGTCCGGGAAACTTGCAGACCTAGGATCCGCCGGAGGACTCTTCCTAGGTCTAACGTCTCCATCTCCTCCACTGACTCTTCCAGTCTCCATCATCTCGGATGCTCTCGAATTCCACACACTAGCCCTAGTGGACTACAGTGCCGGTGTGAATTTCATACTCCAACTCATAGAGCACCTACGACTCCCCACAATTCGGACACTCTCTCCACTGCTACTATCATCTATACACGGTGAGCCATTACCTGGTGAGGTCTCCTACACATCTCAACCTCTTTGTCTCTGCACAGGGTCTCAACATTCCGAGACCATTTCGTTCCTAGTCCTGGACAAGGCTATATATCCGGTGGTACTCGGACTGCCATGGCTACAGATGCATTCACCCCAATTAGATTGGAGTACCCTAGAACTGTCCCCAATGGGGAAAAGCTTGCCATGGAAAATGCTTAGAGGCGGTGACTCCTATGCCTTGCCTGACTACTACCACCTCTCTTTCGGGCCTACCTCAACAGTACTCGTCTTATCAGGACGTATTTTCTAAGCAAGCGGCAGATACTCTACCACCTCACCAATCCTTTGACTGCGCCATAAACTTATTACCCAATTCCGAGCCTCCCAGAGGAAGGGTGTACCCACTTTTCCTATCAGAGACCAAGGTTATGTCTGCCTATATTCAAGAGAACTTGGCGAAGGGCTTCATTCGGCCTTCAAAGTCTCCTGCCGGAGTCGGATTCTTTTTTGTGGGTAAGAAGGACGGATCCTTTCGCCCATGTATAGACTACCGCGGCCTGAATGAGATCACCATGAAGGACCACTATCCATTGGCACTGATCTCTGAATGTTTTGATAGGCTCCAAGGGGCCAAAATATTCACAAAGCTGGACCTCAGAGGAGCATATAATTTGGTCCGAATACGCCGGTGCGATGAATGGAAAACAGCATTTAATACCCGCGACGGCCATTTTGAATATTTGGTCATGCCCTTTGGCCTCTGCAACGCCCCGGCCATGTTTCAAAATATGATGAATGAAATCTTCAGGGACATGTTGCACAACTGTGTAGAAGTGTATCTGGATGATATACTGTTTTTTTCTCAGAACCTCCAGACTCATCTAGTGGACATTACCAAGGTTCTACAGAGATTAAGAGATAACCATCTGTATGCCAAATTAGAGAAATGCTCCTTCCACCAGGAGTCTGTCTCCTTTTTGGGCTATGTGGTGTCCTGCCAGGGGTTCCAGATGGATCCGCAAAAAATCAAGAGCATTCGGGGCTGTCCTCAACCTACTGGTCTTAAAGCTCTACGAAGATTCCTCAGATTCACCAACTACTACAGATCATTCATTCATCACTATTCAACTTTGACCGCGCCTCTTATTGCCATGACACGCAAGGGAGCCAATCCCTCTCAATGGTCCTCCAGAAGCCATGACTGCCTTCTAGAAGCTCAAAGATGCATTTCTTCGAGAGCCATGTCTACGCCACCCTGATCCCCCAACGACCATTCGTAGTCGAGGTGGATGTTTCGGACGTCGGAGTTGGTGCTGGCCTTAGCCAACATAGTAACACCCATACCTTGTATCCTTGCTCCTTTTTCTCTTGGTGCTTCTCCCCTGCCGTCGAAACTACAGGATAGGAGACAAGGAGCTACTAGCAATCAAGTTGGCGTTTGAAGAATGGCTCCCACGGCTCGAGGGTACTCAACATCAGATAACAGTTTTCACCGACCACAAAAACATTGAATACTTACTTCATGCCCAACGCTTGAACACAGACAAGCCTGCTGGCCCTTGTTTTTTAACCGATTTGACTTTCTCTTGAGGTATCGCCCAGCGGACAAGAACACCTGCACGGACGCTTTTTCCTGCTCATTTCTCCAGAAGAGGTCCCTGATACTCCGCGTCACCCAGCCGGAAAGACAGTGGTACCCTGGACACTCAGGAAGAAGATCCTCAGATGGGCCCATGACTCACTCCTTCCAGGTCACCCTGGACAATCCAGAACGCTGACTACCCTGCAAAGATATTACTTGTGACCCTCTATGAAAGAAGATGTACGGGCTTACGTGGAATCATATCCTGCCTGCGCAAGACAGAAACCACCCGCTGGTCATCCCTGGGGACTTCTTCAACCTCTGCCCGCTCCTAGCAAACCTTGAACACATATAGCCACGGATTCTATTGTCGATCTACCCGTGTCCAACGGCAACAACACCATGTGGGTCACCGTAGATTGCTTTTCTAAAATGGCTCAATTTGTGGCACTACCCGAGTTACCATCAGCTCCAGAACTAACAAAGTGATTCATACGTCACGATTTCCATCTGCATGTAATGCCTAAGCACATCCTCTCGGACTGAGGGGTTCAATTTATAGCAAAATTCTGGAGATCTCTCTGTAAAAGTTTGATATATCTCTGGATCTTACATCAGCTTACCATCCGCAAGCAAACAGACAGACCGAGAGGACAAACCGCATGCTAAAACAGTTTCTCTGGGCCTATGTCAATGCCAGACAAAGTGACTGGGTCGAGTTGCTCCCGTGGGCAGAATTCACACTGAACTCCTATCCATCAACTTCCACAGGATCATCGCCTTTTCAACTCGTCTATGGACGTCAACCTCTTATCTCCTTTACTTATGCCTTTGTCAGTATCTTTTCCTGCAGCCAGGCCTCAGCGCAAGAACTGCATCAGCTTTGGGAACATACTAAAGAGCTTCTCCAGAAAGCTGGGCAACAAGCCAAAAAGTTCTATGATGCCCATCACAGAGCAGCTCCGCAGTTACAACCCGGGGACAATGTATGGCTCAGTACCCACTTCATTCGCCTAAAACTGCCTTCGGCTCGATTTGCGCCCCGGTACATAGGGCCTTTCGCAATACTCCGCTGCCTGGATCCAGTCACATACAGCTTGGAGCTACCAGCCTCTCTTAAAACCCACAACACTTTCCACATCTCCCTTCTAAAACCGCTCATCTTGTCGGAGTTCTCGAGGAAGACACCTGAACCTCAACCTCTCTCTGCTGAAGAAGACATTACTTATCAGGTGGAGGATAAACTTGATGTACGGAAACATGGAAGACGCTGTGAGTACTTCATATCCTGGGAGGGATTTGGACCAGAGGAGAATAGTTAGGAGCCTGCAAGCAACATCCTCGACAAGGAGTTGATCAGACAATTTCACCTGTCACATCCTAGAAGCCAAAACTCCCAGGGAGGGGCCCTAAGAAGGGGGGTACTGTTACGCCCGTCAGTTGCAGACGCTGCAACCTCTCATGCTCACCTCTTTTTTCCCCACACTGTCAATCCTAGGAAGAATGGCGGCCTCTGCCAACCATCGCCGATCTCCCCGGCATTCCCAGGTCGGTGTGGGCGCTGCCGACCGCCATCTTGTTTCCGGAATCACCTAAGGCGCGTGCGCAAGGGCCTCCTTTGTACATGTCATGGCGGGAACCTCGGGGGCATCCTCTCCCAATGACATCAACCCGCTGCTCTACTTAAGTTGACCGGCCCTCTGCTACTACGAGTTAGCAAGGACTTTTCTCATTGCTGAATCTGCTCTATTCCTGGATCACAAGTTCCAGTATCTCCTCTTGGTGTTCGGAAGCTCTGGATACCCGCTCCTCGGGGGCCCTTCCGTGTTCCTGGCTATCCGCTCCTCGGAGGGCCTTCCTGCCTGAGACTTCTCCTGGAACTTCCTCTTGTGTGCTACCCTGGGCATAACCTATTCCTCAAGAACTATCTTTATTTACATTTCCCGTTCTGCAGGCCTTGCCTTGTCTTCTCTCTCAATAAAGTCTACACTACAGCTGTGTCCTATGTCGCTGAGACCACGCCCACAGACGGTGAGGCCCACAGGGCTCCTCCCTGTGGGCAGAGACATCTCTCACCTTGGTCCAGTGTTCACATACTTACCAAAACCATAACTGAAAGAGAAGGGCCTCTTCATCTCAGGTTCGTTTTTCTGTGCTGCTCATCAGATGTGCGGAACGTCTTCTCTCATACTGGTGTTCATAATTATTGCTACCTGTGTCTTGGGCCTGACCATCACCAGCCGACGTGCTGCGACTGCACAGGATGTCGCCGAGACCCCAGAGGCAGCGATCGGCCAAAATTGCCAAGATGAGAGAAGGCGAAGGCACTTTGGCAGCGTCCTATGACCCACCTTTGAAGCACCATTCTGCCCAAGCATCACTGGGGCCTAAGCTGTATTGCGTTGCACAAGAAAAGTGTGCGTCATCGGTAGTTCCGATGCCATCTTCTGGAGGTCAGGACAAGCAGAGCCAGGTGGGCAAATTTCCCAGAGTGCTTGAAGTCCCTTCTGGCTATTAAAAAACCAACAAAAGTGGTAGCTACGTCAGGAGTAAGTGCGTCGGTGGCCCAAAAGAGTGTCAGGAGCCAGGAAATGCCTCAGCGTACGGTGCATCCAAAATGCAACGCTAATCACAAAAAATCTGCGTCGCACCAGCAAGACACGCATTTAGCGCATGACGCAACATGGTGCATGACACTGGTTCCATGCACCTCAACGCAAACAACTCAGGCATCCACGATGCATGAACAAGGAGCGAAGCTCACCATGCATAAAATAGCAGTCTACAACAGATTAAACAATTCCCAAGCAAGCATTAACTCATGGCTTCCTGGAAAGTGATAGGGCTATCCATCAACCGATCAAACACAAAAACCACACAGAAGCATTCCTCAAAATCTCCAAAGGATCAGAATGTGACCCTCAGATAGTGTTCCAGCCAGACGAGCTGTTGGATTACAATCCTTTGGAAGTGGAAGAAGTCACATCCTCCTTTTCTTATCATCCTGCTACACCAAGCCAAACACAATGGTTTACTTCTCTTTATTAGCATATGCAAAGAGAGGAAACACTTTTGTCTGTGACATCATTGCTGGTTGTTACCATGGTGCAGCTCCAGCAAAAGACAACATTTTCTGTCTCTAGCAGATGATCAGGACATACTGTTTTGCTGCACCAGGATATCTGTCTCCCAGGTTTGAGTTTATTCTGTTCCTAGTTGAGAATTTAAAGCCTTTTTTACTGCACTGAAGACAGGGGAGACAGGGATGGCGATCAAGACTGCTGGTGACAGGAAGACCTGAGGGGGAGATGGGGGGTTGATTAGCAAGACTGCTGGGGACTGGGAAGCATGGGAAGGTAGAGGGCACTGGGGAACAAGACTACTGAAGACTGAAGGGTCTGGGAGGGAAGAGGGGAATGAGAAACAAGAATGTTGGGTATGGGTGTATGAGAGCCAGAGAGCGTGTGTATGTGTGTGTGAGTGTGTGTGTCAGCCAAAGAGCCGGTATGAAAGTGTATGTGTACGAGAACCAAAGCATCTGTATGTGTGTAAGAGAGCGTGTGTGTGTGTGTCTGTTATGTATGTGTAAGAGAGCCAGAGAACCTGTGTGTTTATGTGAGAGGGTTTATGTGAGAGAAGGGAGCATAGTTTGAGAGCCTATATATGAGAAAAGGTATGTGTTTGTGAGAGAGAGAGCATATATGAAATTGTGAGAGAGGGAGAGGGAGAGAGTGAGACGTTTGTGTGACCCTCTTCTCCCAATCCATGACACTCAAAGTGACTGGAAATTTAAAAAAAATCCCAAATATAAAGTAAGGGAGAGTTTTCGATACTTATGTTATTTGATGTCTGCTGTTTTGACACATTAGGTTGGTGTTTTGGGAAATGCAGAAACATTTCTATGAGGTTGTAATTATTGGATGTTGTATTCATTGACTGTTTTGACATATTTATTCTTTTCATTAGTATGGTTTAATTCAGGGCTTCCCAAACCTGTCCTGGGAACCCCACAGCAAGTCAGGTTTTCTAGATATCCACAATGAATATGCACGAGATCAATTTACATATACTGAGTCTCCATGGTATGCAAATTGATCTCATGTATATTAATTGTGGATATCCTGAAAACCCAACTGGCTGTGGGGTCCCCAAGACAGGTTTGGGAAGCCTTGGTTTAACTATTATGATTGTTTTATTTTTCTTGATTTTGTTTCTTGGTCTTTCTATATTCTGTATGTGTGACTAAAGTGAAGAATTCTGCCAGTGTATATTTTCTGAGTAGGTGTCTATAGCAGTCCAACTTACTGTGTTTTAAGTAGGAGGTGTATTAGTCTTCTAATGGCTGTTGTAATATTTCCAATGCTGCTCTTTTCTGGGTAGGCTTGTTCCTGTTTGAGTCCTGGGAATAGGCTGAGCAGCGAGACTGGATTTCTTGTGTTTTTTGTATAAAATAAAATGCGGTAATATCTGTTCACTAAATTGTCTTGCATTTTTCTTATTTCCAATTTTCTTATGACAGTATTACATATACTATTTAAATTTTAAAATTATATATGGGGATGCCAAAGAAAGTATCTGCTCTGGGTGCCAAATACTTTAGGCTCTTCACTGCTTCTCTCCCATTCCCCCCACCCCATTTTTTTTCCTCCTCCCTGATTAGCAGGCTTTGTTTAAAAAAAATAGGTAAAAGAGGTAAAACCTTCTCAGAGAGGAAAGGAAGCAAGCAAGGCTGCACAGAAAGCCTCCGTATTAAGCTGAGAAACGAATAACCTTTGCAGGTCTGCAAAGTCTGAGTAAGTGCCTGCAGCAAGGGAGATGATTTATGGCAGCTAGCCAGCTGATTTGTTGAAGTGCTCTATAGGGGTTACTGTGCATGCCTATGGACAACTTGAGTGCAGCTGTTGCAGGTATGGATGCGGCCCTAACAGATTGGCTTCTGCTGCTGGGGGCCTTTCTGTGGCCTGTATACAAACAGGAGAGTTCCCGAGGGCAGCACCCAAGACCACCAGTACTGTGATGGCTGTTACTCTTGCTGAGCCGCGGTTAGAGCTTTCACTGGCGCAGGCGTCTACTTCAGCAATTTTGCCAGGAATGTTGGCCATTATGAGCCTGTCTCCCACAGGAGCTTCAAGCATGAAGAAGACTTAGGCAGACTTGGTGAGTGTCTTTGGTGATTCTCTATTGCTAGAAACTGTTTAGGACCCTCAGAAATGGAGCCTTTTGGGACAATCTAAGATGGGGTGGCCAACTCTCGACTTTGAGAGCCACAAATAATCCAGGTTTTCATGATATCCGCATGAATATGCATGAAATAGATTTGCATACAATGAAGGAAGTGCATGCTAATAAATCTCATTCATATTCATTATGGATATCTTGAAAACTTGGCCTGTTTTTGGCTCTCGAGGACCAGAGTTGACCACCCCTAAAACTTTTAATTTGTCCTTTGAGGGGTTTTTTTGTTTGCTGCATAAAGCATTTTACGCCATCCAAAAACCAGAAGGGTCTAGCAAGATTCTTCCTGTGGAGCCAGGGTCCAACAAATGCTCAAGGGGGACTTCAGAGTCTCCCTCTCCTGATTTGGAGGAAGTGCAGGAAGATACTGAGGAGCATTTGATTTCAGCCAGCTGTACATCTCTGGAAAAGGGAAACTTCCTTCAGATAGGGAGGATAACTTAGTTATGTGCCTATTTCGTATCTTATAAAATCCAGCGTACTTTTGTTTGTGCCTGGTGCGCCAACAGGGGTACGCGATCGCGCTATTTTTTAAAATCTACCCCATAGAGAATAGCCACTGCCATTAGCAATGGTAACATGGAATAGACTTAGTTTTTGGGTACTTGCCAGGTTCTTATGGCCTGTATTGGCCACTGTTGGAAACAGGATGCTGGGCTTGATGGACCCTTGGTCTGACCCAGTATGGCATTTTCTTATGTTCTTATGAGATTCCAATGTTGATTGACCAGGTGGTGTCCTGTCTCAGGACTGGGGATTCTCAAGCAGAGGTTATCCTTATTTGGGACACTATCATCCAGGGGGTCTGCAAATCCAAAGCTTTCCCTTTACCCTTTGAGGTGGAAGAGATGATGCTGACAGAGTGGGAAGCTCCTGATAGCGGTCTCAAAAGTGAAAAAATCTGCTTTTGTAAGATGTAGTTCAGAGATTTTTCAGATTCCTCGGTTGGATGCACATGAAACCATGGTGACCAAACATACAAATGTTCCAGTAGAGGGCAGCACTTCTCTTAAAGATTCTCAGGATCGAATGACAGAGCTTCCCTTGAAGCACCTGTTTACTTCTACAACTCTGGTAATTAAAATTTCTATTTGTGATTGCTTCATGATTAGAGCACTTCTGCGCTGGATGCAGCAGCTTCCAGAAAGGTGAAAGTGGCCAAAATGGAATCGGCTGCAGCCTTCTTATCGTATGCTCTATATGATCTCCTCTGGATTTCTTGTCGGTCTGTGATTTCCAAAATTTCGGTCAGACATCTCCTCTGACTTCATAATTGGCAGCAAATTCCTGGTCTACATCTCTTTTGCGGAAGCTTCCATTTAAAGGGAAACTCCTGTTTGGAGAGTATCTGGAGCATTTAGTTAAAAATATGGGGGATCTCATGTCACAGAGGCTCCCTGAGGACAGAGCTCGGCCCGTTTACCAATCTAAAGAGGTTGGGCTCAGTTTCAAGGCTCTGGGCAATATAGACTGGAGAAACAATTGTATGACACTCAAAAGGTGTAGTAAGCAGGCCTGGGAAGCTGGCATTCAAATATCACGAAGGAGGGAAACACACCACCAGCAGTAGCCCTCGATGTTAAACAGGCAAGATAATAGTGTGAATCAGGAAAGCCAGGGTTCAAATCACACTGCCATTCCTTGTGACCTTTGCAAAGCCACTTTATCCTCCATTGCCACAGGTACAAGCTTAGATTGTAAATCCTCTGGGGATAGGAAAATATGTACAGTACCAAAATGTAATCGGCTTTAAAGTGCCTGAAAAGCAGAATCTAAATCAAACAAATACATACAATAAATACATCTTGAGAATGGGCCACTTCAGAGAGTGCAGAACTTCCTGCCATTGTGTGTTCTTAGAGTCAAATGTCAAAGAATCACAAAGATGTACCAAAGCTTCCACTCTTATCAGCAATTTTCTTACTTTTCAGAGCCCATGCTGCATCTTAAGCAAGGTGAGAGAATTCTTGAGACTTGGGCCTATCTAACCTAGGTCTGATGAACCAAAGAGATTAAGAGCCTCTTCAGCTAAGCCTAGTCATCAAAGCCAAGATTAGATCTGGCGACCATGTGATGGATCTTTAAGTTCAGATTCGAAGAACTGGATTTAAGCTGGTCCCTTCCAGGCCTAAATTGCTCTGGGCAACATCTTTGCAAGATCTTGCAAATGGAATCATAATGATTTTGCCCAGACATCTGTAGAAACCTTTATGATTAGTAACAGACATATTCTAGTTGCACTTGAGACAGAACATGAATTCACTGCTCTGGTTCTCAAACATGGGAAGGAACATCATTGTTGACACAAAACAAATGAGGACATTTTTAGTTTGAAAAACAATTCCTAGAGACAGAAAAACTGGTTTAGCCACGCCAAAATAATATACAGACTATACGGACTGTAAAATATTTAGGAAATAATAAATCTTAATATGCATCGATAGAAAAATAACTAGAAATTAGTGGGGATGGAATTAGGTAAAAGAGCCCAAAGGACTTGAAGACATTCCTGGAAAGTTCTGCAAGAAGCTGTTCATTTTATCAAGATAATGTCACTCATAGTGATGTATGAACTGCTTATTCTCAGAGAAAAATGTACGCTTTAGCTTTAAAGTTGAGGTAATTTCTGGAAAATTACAATCTGTTTTTTTTCCTATTATTAAACATAGCGTGCAACACTTTTTATACTTACGCTTGTCTCTCAGTAAAAATGATATCCATGCTCTGTGCTTCCCTATCATTTTGAGATTTGAGCTGTAAAGATAATATAAATGCATTAAACATGAGAATACATTTGTCATTAATAAAATGTCACCATACATATTTATCCCTTCATCCATCGCTATAAACTAATCGAAACAGAGGTTTATTATTCATAAAAATCATAGACTGCTTTATGCATTCATAAAATCTTGAACTGTCTAATCCGTGCCAAGTTTAATAGCAAAATCTTTTTGAAGCCACTATTTAAAAAAGCCTCCAATAGATAACTTATTTCGCTAGTCTGATAAGATATCCTGGATATTCAGTGGGATAAATCCCACTGAATATTTCTGACTAAAGTTAAGCAGAGTTGCTTACCTGTAACAGGTGTTCTCCAAGGATAGCAGGATGTTGGTCCTCGCACATGAGTGACATCATCAGATGGAGCCCAATGTGGGAAACTTATTAAAAGTTTCTAGAACTATGACTAGGCACACTGAGCATATCCAACATGCCCTATACCACGCGTCCACACAGGGTCCCTCTTCAGTCTCGTAACACAGAATTACAATTAAAATAAAAATAGGAGAAACCCAACTCCGCGGGGTAGCGGATGGGTTTCGTGAGAACTAACATCCTGCTGTCCCTGGAGAACACCTGATACAGGTAAGCAACTCTGCTTTCTTCAAGGACAAGAAGGATGGTAGTCCTTACACATGGGTTAATTCCTAGCTACAGGCTACTCCCCAACACAAAAGGGGACGAAAAGACATCTAACCAAGTGCCAAAGGGCACAACACCAGTGATATTAGTCAACAGAGAGGAAGACAGCCTGAACACAAACAATGGACTCTAGGTTGGGAGAGATGGGTTCTACACCTCAAACAGGTTCCGAAGGACAGACCTGCCGAAACTACTGTCACGTCAGATATCCCTATCCAGATAGAACTGTGATGTGAATGTGGAGAGAACACCATGTCGCACCCTTAGGTAGGAACTTATGGTGCATACTCAAGACCACCCTGTTGTGATAAAATTTAGCATATGGTGGAAAAATCACTAAGGCCTGGAGCTCGCTGACCCTGCATGCTGAAGTGACCACCACCAATCATATGACCTTCCAGCAGTGGCTCAAAAGAAGTTTTCATCAGCTAAGCTAACACCATGTTGAGGTCCTAAGACATAACAGGAGGCCTAAGGAGGAGGCTTCAACTGAAGCAGGACCCGCATGAAATATACAACTATAGGCTGTACAGAGATGGGCGTACCATCTATACCATGAATTCTAACGGAGTTAGTTTTTAAGACAGCCTTTGGTAAGTGTAGAAGGTAATCAAGCAGTTTTTGTGTGGGGGCAAGAGAACAGATCTAGGGCCTTCTGCTCACATCACACTGAAAACCTCCTCCACTTCAGCCGTTAGGACTTTCTAGTGGAAGGCTTTCTAGAAGCCACCAGGACACAAGACCCATCTTCTGAAATATTAAGCGGCTGCAGAATCAACTTCTCAACATCCAGGCTGTGAGCGAAAGAGCTTGTAGGATGGGATGTCGCAGCCTGCCCCAATCAGTCTGGGATCACTGAAAGGTTTCTGGATGGACAACTCTGGCAGAAGTGGAAATCAAACCTATCTCAGCCAATGAGGGGCTATGAGGATCATAGTTCCCCTGTGCTTGCTAAGCTTCAAGAGAATCTTCGCCACTAAGGGAGTCAGAGGGATACACATACAGAAGACCCTTGCCACAATGACAGGCAAGGGTGTCTGAGGCTGGTTTGCCATCTGACCTGTACTGGGAGCACAACTGAGGCACCTTTCTGTTGCAAGGGAACATGAACAGATTTAAGTCTGGGCTCACTCAGATGAGGAATATCCGATTCACTACCCCCTGGTCCAGGGACCACTCATGGGGGCTGAAGGCTCGACTTAGCCTTCCAAATTCTTCATCCTAGCCAGACACATGGCCTTGACCACCATCCCATAGGACAAGGCCCACGACCAGATATAAACCGCTTCCTGACACAGGAGGTATGATCTCGTGCCTCCCTACTTGTTGACATACCACATGGCTACCTGATTGTCGGTCTGGATTAGGACAACTTTGTTGGGCAGCCAACCTCTGAAAGCCCATAGCACATACTCATTCACCTTAAACTCCAGGATGTTGATCTGACATGAATGTTCCTGAGCAGACCAAAGATCCTGGGTACCGAGACCATCTACATGAGCGCCCCAGTCCAGGATAGATGCATTTGTGGTTAGAACAATTTGAGTCAGAAGAGTCAAAAACAAGATCCCCTGTTCCAGAGTGGAAAGCGCAGTTGCGGAGGTGGAGGAAGGAGGAAAGAGTCCCAAGTCTGCAGACATCTCAGGGTAAGGCGAATCTATTAACCCTGAATGAACAGCTGGTGCCTGTCTCGAACCCTATGTCATCGGGGAGGGATGCTAGAGGGGCTTTAAAAATGCCCTTCATGAAAGTCCCTATCGAGGTGGAGGAAGGAGGAGAGATTCCTGAGTCAGCAGACATCTCGGGGTAAGGCGAATCTTCCAACCCCGAAGGAACAGCTGGTTCCTGTCTAAAACCCTACATCATCGGGGAGGGACGCTAGAGGGGCTTTAAAAATGCCCTGTTTCGATTTAGTGAATCCTTGACGGTTAACAGTCTTACCTTTAGGCCAAAAGGAAGGATCTCAAGCAGTAGGAATGGTGAGGTCCACCCATCCAGTGAAGTACACCGGAATAGTCCCAATCCCATCCGGCTCGAGGTAGACAGCGAAGCAAGAGTAATCCAAGCCCGGTCCGGGTCGAGGTAGGCAGCAAGGCAAGAGTACAAACGGAGAGGTAAACCAAGTCAGGCAGTGAAACAACAGAATCCGAGGAGAGCACCAGCACAAGATAGCCTGTAGCTGAGGCGAGGTTATGCTGAAGTCGGGGCTTTAAGTACTGAAATTCTCCCGCGCAATTTGCCCGAGGCGCGTAGTGTGATGCCGCAGCATTTTGTGACGCCGCGCGCTGGAAATGCCGAGAGCCCGGGACCCTGCTGATCATGAGTGGTAACAGTACCTCCCCGGTTCCCCGGTTTATGAGGAAGTCTTTGGTGAAATTGTCAAAGTTTATTTTATTTATTTATTTATTATTTTTATATACCGACATTCGATCTCAAATGAGATATCACACCGGTTTACATTCAGGTACTCTAGGTATTTCTCTATCCCCAGAGGGCTTACAATCTAAGTTTTTGTACCTGAGGCAATGGAGGGTAAAGTGACTTGCCCAAGGTCACAAGGAGCGACAGCAGGACTCGAACCCTGGTCTCCTGGTTCATAGTCCACTGCTCTAACCACTAGGCTATTCCTCCTCCCTCTAAATGAGGGAGGAGTAAATGAGATGCTTGGATATTCTCACGTGGCTCCCAAGAATTCTCCTCAGGACCAAAATTTTCCATGCAATTAAATATTGTATTCTTCCTCTAAGTCTCCTGGAGTCCAATATTTCTTTAATCTCATATTGTGTGTCGTCTTAATTCAAAGAAGGAGTCATTTTCTTGATTCTCTTGGAGGGCCAGGACAATATTGCCAGTTTAAGTAAAGAGATGTGAAACACATTATGGATATGAAGAGTGGGAGGCAACTGGAGTTTAAAAGCGACTTCATTAATCACCGGAAACGGTCCTACGTACTTAGGAGCAAATGTTAGAGATGGGGTAAGTAATTTGAGGTTTTAGTGCTTAACCACACCAAATCTCCTGGTTGAAGGGAAGGTCACTTTCTCCTCCTTTCATCAGCCTGATTCTTGATTTTACTGGAAGTTCGTAGCAGCAGTTTTTGAGTCTCCCCCCAGAGTTTGGTCATAGATTGCACCGTTTTGTCCACGGCCGGACAGGATGACGGAATAGCAATTGGGAGAGGAATACACGGATGTCTCCCAAAGACTAAAAAGAACGGTGAGGTTCCACTTGCTTGGGTAACATGGTTATTGTGCGATAGTTCGGCCCAAAGTAACAGGGATGCCCAGTCATCGTGTCTTTGATTCACATAGCATCATAAGAAAGTTTTAAGAGACTGGTTGGTGCGTTCATGTAATCCGTTGGACTGGGGATGACAAGCTGATGAAAATTCTAACTTGATCTGAAATTTCTTGCACAAGCCTCTCCAAACTTTTGCCGTAAATTGCACCCCTCTGTCTGACGCAATATTAGAAGGTAGCCCATGGATATGGAAAATGTGTTGTACGAAGAGTTGGGCCAATTCTGAGGCAGAGGGTAATCCAGGGAGTGGGATAAAATGGGCCATTCTAGAAAATCAGGTCAATAACCACCCAAATCACAGTATTCCCCTCAGACGGAGGAAGGTTGGTTATAAAGTCTGTGGCAATCTGTGACCAAAGTATCTTTGGAATAGGCAGAGGTTGTAGCAGTCCAGCCGCCCATTGTCATGGAACCTTTGGGGCAGCGCATGTAGAACATGAGTCCACGTAGCTCTTCACATCAGATCTCCATCGTGGCCACCAATAAGAACGTGAGACAAGGTCTCTAGTTCTGTTAATCCCGGGATGTCCCGCATACTGAGAGTCGTGAGCCCATTTAAGAACTTTTTGTCGAAGTCGCTTAGATACTACTGTTTTCCCCACCGGAACCGTAAAAGTGGCTGCCACCATTATCCTGGCTGGGTCAATTATATGGCGACATGGTTCCAGAGTATCATTTGGAATGAAACTTCGAGACAACATATTTATTTATTTATTTATTTAAATTATTTTATATACCGAAGAATAGCAATCTGCCTTCTCTCCGGTTTACAGTATAACAACTTGATACAGGTAAAGAATTTGATACAGACAACGAACAATAAAAGGGTATCATGTTAACTAGATATAACGGAAACATTGTAGAAAGATTTGAGGGAAACCAATCTAACTATGTATAAATATTGTCTAATAAGGGTATAACGGGTGTTGATGCATAATTCCAAGAAAATCAGGGTAAAGTCAGAGAGTCTCTGGTGTGTATGTTTGATGTATGCTTAGCCAACATCATCAGTGAAAGTCTGTCTGAATATCCATGTTTTGAGTTCTTTTTTGAAGGATTTTATGTCTCTGAGTGAACTTAAGTAGTCAGGTAGGGAGTTCCATGCTTTTGGTCCTGCGATTGAGAAGGCTCTGTTCCTTGTGTTGGAGTGCTTAGCTGATGGTAGGGAAGGTATGGCTAGGAGCAGTTTGCTTGCGGTTCTTGTCGTGCGTTGCGGTTTGTGTGTTTGGAGCATGTTATCGAGGATGGTGTTATCTGATCTGTAAATCGCGTTGTGTAGGATTGTTAGGGTTTTGAACTTTATTCTTTGTTCGACCGGTAGCCAGTGAAGGCTCTTCAGAACAGGGGTTATGTGTTCTGACTTTTTTTTGCCGGTTAAAACTCTAGCAGCAGCATTCTGTAACAGCTGGAGTGGTTTTATGGTAGATTTGGGAAGACCAATTAGTAGTGAGTTGCAGTAATCGAGGCTGGTGAAGATGAGAGCTTGCAGGACGGTTCTGAAATCCTGTTGGTGTAGTAGGGGCTTGAGGTGTTTCAGTATGTGGAGTTTATGGAAGCCGTCTTTTGTTTTCATAGCGATGTTTTTTTTGAAGTTTAGTTCGGAGTCAATCCAAATTCCGAGGTCCTTTGTATTATCTGTTCATATCTGTTCTAACATTCTTCTTGGCGGCCCGAAAATGTATCTTGAACTCAAACCGACTGAAAAACAATGTCCAGCGAGCTTGTCTGGGATTTAAACGTTGAGTCTGTGATAGGTAGGCGAGATTCTTGTGATCCGTGTAGATCTTGACAGTATATTTGGCCCCCTCTAGAAGATGTCTCCATTCCTCCAATGCCGCCTTGATTGCCAATAATTTTCTTTCTCCTATGGCATAGTTCCTCTCCGCCGGAAAAAACTTTTTGGAAAAGTAGGCACATGTGAGTAATGTTCCAGAGTCCGAGGGTTGTAATAGAATAGCTCCAACACCTACTGCTGAGGCATCAACCTCCACAATGAACGGCTTTGATGGATCAGGTCGTATAAGGCATGGATTTTTGGTAAATTCCTGTTTTAGCTGTTGGAACGCCTGGATGGCTTCCACGGGCCAGTTATGAATTGGGGCTTTTTTCTTAGTTAAGGCAGTAAGGGGGCAAGGGGGGCTTCCAATGTGGAGTAGTCAGAAATGAATTGGCGATAATTGTTACGGCCCCGGTCACCGCGTTAGCGACCAGGTCCTTACCTCCTCAGCAGGGTCCGGGTTCCTGCCGCGAGCCACGGGATCCGGGGCCGGCCTGGCCGCATGGCGACGGCCTCGCCTCGTGGGAGACGCTGGCAACACCGCCGAGCCCCGCGGATGACTCCTCCCCCGAAGGGGAACGCGCGCGCGCGAGGGCCGGCCTTTTGACAGTCCAGCACCCGGATGTGCTGAACCGCCCCCTGGATGACGTCAGCGCCGGCGGGGAATTTAAGTGGGCTCCAGCCCTTCCTGCTTTGCCTTGCAACGAGGTCACTTCTGTGGGTTAGTTGCTGTTCCAGGTTCTCCTGTTCCTGCTTGCCAGTTTCAGCGTTCCTGTTTCTGATTCCTGCTGCCTGCCTCGACCACGGATTGTCTCCCGCTTCTGATTCCTGCTGCCTGCCTCAACCACGGATTGTCTCCCGCTTCTGATTCCTGCTGCCTGCCTCGACCACGGATTGTCTCTCGCTTCTGATTCCAGCTGCCTGCCTTGATCACGGTTCGTCTTCACCTTCTCTCCAGTCTTCACTCCTGTTCCAGTTCCGGTCCGGGTTCCTTCCACGCCAGCCTCTCTCCTAAGTCCCAGCGGTCCGGGTCCCTACGGGCTCCTCCTGGGGGGACCTCGGACTTCCAGGGTGAAGTCACCTAAGTCCTAGCGACCCGGGCGTTCACAGCTCCTCTGGGGGCGTCACGGGTTTCCAGGCGAAGATCTTTCCATGGCTGTGTGTGTCTGCCTCCCGACCGCTTCCCAACGACGGTCGGCCTAAGGATCCACTTCCGGATCGTAACAGCTTGCAAGGCCATGGATCCGGCAGATCTCGCCGGCCTGCAGGCCATTCCGGGCCTGGCCCAGCGTCTGGTTCAACAACAACAAGTGTTGGACTCCCTGGCTGCCACCGTGGAACGGTTGGCTGCGCGCATGGATGCAGAACCTCTCGCACCAGTTCCTGTACCTGCACCCGCACCTGTGCCAGTGGTAACCCTCCATTCGCCTACGCAGCTTCCGGCGCCATCCCGATACTCTGGGGATTCCAAGGCTTGCCGCGGTTTTTTAAACCAATGCTTTGTGCGATTTGCCCTCCTGCCCAATCAGTTCCCATCGGATGGCGTCAAGGTGGCTTATATCTTTTCGCTGCTAGATGGGCGGGCACTGAATTGGGCATCTCCCATGTGGGAGAAGAATGATCCAGCGTTGAGCGATTTGAACCGGTTCGTGCAGGATTTCAAGTCAACCTTTGATGAACCTGCACGTCAGACTTCAGCAACCTCAGAGCTGCTCCAGCTTCGGCAGGGAGCGCGGACCCTTGCAGATTACGCTTTGGAGTTTCGCACTCTCGCCCTGGAAGTAGGCTGGCAAGACGATGCTCTCCGAGGCGTGTTCCTGGAGGGTTTAGCAGCCAGGATTAAGGACGAGTTGGCAGCCCGCGACCTCCCGGAGGATCTTAACTCCCTCATCGACTTGGCAGGGCGCATTGATCGACGCCTTCAACAAAGGGCTAAGGAGGGGCGTCCTCCTCGACGGTTGGCCTCCTTGTCTTCTGCGTCAACCAGAACAGCTAATTCAGGGTCTCGTGGTACCAACACTCCGGCGGAGACCTCCACGGAGGAACCCATGCAGTTGGGGAGGTCATCCTTGACACCCGAAGAGAGGTAGCACCGCCGTGATCTGAGGCTGTGCCTGTACTGTGGCGATAAGGGTCACTTCCTCGCACAGTGCAAGGAACGGGCGGAAAACTCTCGCGCCTAGGTATAAGAGAGGAGTGCTCCCTAGGCTGTCTCAATGCAGCTCCTCAGTGTACAGTACCGGTAACCTTGAAATATCCCGGAGGTTCTTTCCAGACGCAAGCCCTCGTCGATTCTGGGGCTGGAGGGAACTTTATTACGAAGGACTTGGTGCGACAGCTACAGCTCACCACACAGCTTCGGGAACCCCCCTTAAGGGTTACTTCGATCCAGGGTACACCCCTGTCCGGCAGCATTTCCACCATTACCACACCACTTACCCTCCAGACTGGCTTGTTTCACACCGAGAAGATTTCACTTTTGGTTCTGGAAAAATCGGTACACCCTGTGGTTCTTGGATTACCCTGGCTCCAGCAACACTCTCCTGAAATCCGCTGGAAGGACTTTCAGATTACCAGGTGGAGTCCCGAATGTTTCCGCTCCTGCATCCAACTTAGGAGGGGGCAACAGATTCCGCTGGCACATGCCGGTCCATTATTACCGGCTCCGTATGCAGACTTCGCGGATGTGTTTTCCAAGGAGAAGGCGGAACTGTTACCACAGCATCACCCCTTTGATTGTGCGATTGAACTGCTTCCAGGCTCCACCCCTCCTCGGGGAAGAGTATATCCCTTGTCTCAGCCCGAGACCAGGGCTATGTCGGACTATATCACTGAGAACCTCGCTTAGGGGTTCATCCGGCCTTCGAAATCTCCCGCAGGGGCGGGTTTCTTCTTCGTTGCAAAAAAGGATGGTTCTTTGAGGCCGTGTATAGATTACCGTGGGCTCAATGCCATCACTAAGAAGAATCGCTACCCGCTTCCTTTAATTCCTGAATTATTGGACCGACTCCAAGGAGCCCGGGTTTTCACTAAACTGGACCTCCGAGGGGCTTACAATTTGGTTCGTATCCGTCCCGGGGACGAATGGAAGACTGCTTTCAACACCCGGGACGGGCATTATGAATACTTAGTGATGCCATTCGGGTTGTGCAATGCCCCCGCGGTGTTTCAACACTTAATGAATGAGATTCTTCGGGAATTACTGCACACATGTGTAATTGTGTATTTGGATGATGTCCTCATTCACTCTCCGGACCTGATCTCCCACCGACGACACGTTCGACAAGTGCTCCAGATCTTGCAGGATCATCATCTATATGCAAAATTTGAGAAATGTCTCTTTGAACAAGAGTCTCTGCCCTTCCTAGGGTATATTGTCTCAGCAACCGGATTTCGTATGGATCCCAGCAAAGTGTCCGCCATCAGGAAATGGCCTCGTCCGGTGGGATTGAAAGCTTTGCAACGATTCCTGGGGTTTGCAAACTTCTATAGACACTTTATTCCTCACTATTCCCGATTGGTGGCACCACTAACTGCCCTGACCAGGAAGGGCGCAGACAGTCGAGTATGGCCTAAAGAAGCTAGTAAAGCCTTTGAAGACTTAAAAGAGGCATTCCTCCAGGACTCCTGTTTACGACATCCGGACCCGACAAGACCTTTCTTTGTCGAGGTGGACGCTTCTAATATAGCCGTAGGGGCAGTCCTATCTCAAAACTCTAGTTCCGGACATCTACTACCCTGCTCCTACTTCTCCAAGAAGTTTACCCCAGCTGAAAGCAACTACGGAATAGGAGATAAGGAGTTGCTAGCGATTAAACTGGCACTTGAAGAGTGGAGACAGTGGCTGGAGGGGTCTCGTCACCCTGTAATCATTTACACGGATCATAAGAATTTAGAGTTTCTAAATCAAGCCCAACGACTTAATCCCAGACAGGCACGTTGGTCACTTTTCTTTAATCGGTTCGATTTCGTCTTGAAATATCGTCCAGCCGCAAAGAACGTCCGGGCAGATGCCCTGTCTCGTTACGAAGTACGAGAGGAAAAAGAAGATTCCCCGCAGAACATCATCGACCCTGCCAAGATCCAAGTCGCCAGTACCACAGTATCTGCTCTAGGGCGAGTAGTGGTTTCTCGCAGAGATCGCAAGAGAGTCCTCGCCTGGGCTCACGATTCCCTCTCCAGGGGTCACGCCGGAAGAGAAAGGACACTCAATCTTCTTAACCGTTACTACTGGTGGCCCAAGGTACGACAGGACGTTCGCCTGTATGTGGATTCATGCCCGGTCTGTGCAAGACAAAAACCTCCTAGTGGCCGGCCTTGGGGCCTTCTACAGCCATTACCCATACCCACTGAACCGTGGACCCACATCGCCACGGATTTTGTAGTGGATCTGCCGCCATCTGAAGGTAATTCAGTGATATGGGTCACTGTGGACCGTTTTTCTAAAATGATTCATTTGGTACCACTGCCCAAACTGCCTTCGGCACCTGAACTTGCGATCCTATTCACGCAACACATCTTTCGAGCCCATGGTCTTCCGCAAAGTATAGTATCTGACAGAGGTCCGCAATTTACTGCCCGTTTCTGGCGTGCCCTCTGCAGGAAGTTTGGGGTACAGCTAAATTTGTCCACTGCATTTCATCCTCAGAGTAATGGACAAACTGAGCGCATGAATCGTTCACTGAAGACTTTCCTTCGAAGCTTCATCTCCGAGAAAGGGACTAACTGGGTTTCCCTTCTTCCCTGGGCCGAGTTCGCCTACAATAACCATACCCATTCGGTTACTGGACAAAAACCTTTTCAGATTGTGTTTGGGCGCCATCCGAGGCCTCCGGTACCTGTTCCAATTACCGTTCCTTCACCAGCTGCACTGACAGTAGCTCATCAGATCCATCGTCGCTGGAAAATAATCCAACAAAGACTCTCCACTGCCGTGGAAAGAACTCAACGAAGCGCCAATCGCTACCGGCGTCCAGCGCCAGTGTTTCTACCGGGTACTAAGGTATGGTTAAGTACCAGAAATCTCCAGCTACCTAACCGATCCCGTAAGTTGGCACCTAGATACTGCGGTCCCTTTCGAATAGCTGAGCGAATAGGATTGGTATCTTATAGACTTCATCTTCCTTCTTCTCTTTGCATACATAACGTGTTCCACGTTTCCCTATTGAAGCCTGTGGTGCTCTCACGTTTCCATCGACCAACTACTGATGCACTTTCTTCTTCTTCCACTGGAGAACTCACGTATCAAGTACAGGAAGTACTGGACGTACGCTTCCACGCTCGTCACTGGGAGTATCTTCTGGCTTGGGAGGGTTGCGGTCCCGAGGAGAATTCTTGGGAGCCGGCTCGGAACATCCTGATAAATCACTGCTAACTCAATTCCATCAGGATAATCCCGGTAAGCCAGGCCCTCTGCGGAGGGGGCATAAGGGAGGGGGTACTGTTACGGCCCCGGTCGCTGCATTAGCGACCGGGTCCTTACCTCCTCAGCGGGGTCCGGGTTCCTGCCGCGAGCCGCGGGATCCGGGGCCGGCCTGGCCGCATGGCGACGGCCTCGCCTCGTGGGAGACGCCGGCAACACCGCCGAGCCCCGCGGATGACTCCTCCCCCGAAGGGGAACGCGCGCGCGAGGGCCGGCCTTTTGACAGTCCAGCACCCGGATGTGCTGAACCGCCCCCTGGATGACGTCAGTGCCGGCGGGGAATTTAAGTCGGCTCCAGCCCTTCCTGCTTTGCCTTGCAACGAGGTCACTTCTGTGGGTTAGTTGCTGTTCCAGGTTCTCCTGTTCCTGCTTGCCAGTTTCAGCGTTCCTGTTTCTGATTCCTGCTGCCTGCCTCGACCCCGGATTGTCTCCCGCTTCTGATTCCTGCTGCCTGCCTCGACCACGGATTGTCTCTCGCTTCTGATTCCAGCTGCCTGCCTTGATCACGGTTCGTCTTCACCTTCTCTCCAGTCTTCACTCCTGTTCCAGTTCCGGTCCGGGTTCCTTCCACGCCAGCCTCTCTCCTAAGTCCCAGCGGTCCGGGTCCCTACGGGCTCCTCCTGGGGGGACCTCGGACTTCCAGGGTGAAGTCACCTAAGTCCTAGCGACCCGGGCGTTCACAGCTCCTCTGGGGGCGTCACGGGTTTCCAGGCGAAGATCTTTCCAACGACGGTCGGCCTAAGGATCCACTTCTGGATCCTAACAGGAAATAGTTGGAAAATCCCCAAAATCTTTGTAAGGCCTTCAGTCTTGTGGGTTGAGACCAATCCAAAATGGCTTTAAGTTTCTCCGGATCCATGCTTAGGCCTTCTTTTGAAACAATATATCCCAGGAATGGTAGATCCTCCTGATGGAAAAGACATTTGTCCAATTTAACAAATAATTTGTTGTCTCGGAGGCGTTGTAATACTTGCTTGACATGAAGTTGGTGTTGTTATTGATCTTTAGAAAAAATTAGGATGTCGTCCAGATAAACAATGACATGGGAATATAGCAGATCACGAAAAATGTCATTAATCATGTTCTGATAGACTGCCGGAGCATTACAGAGGCCAAACGGCATGACCCGATACTCGTAGAGTCCATTATGTGTGTTAAAAGCCGTTTTCCATTCATCTTGTTCCTGAATTCGGACTAAATTATAGGCTCCTCGCAGATCGAGTTTAGTGAAAATTTGGGCTCCTTTTAGGCGATCAAAAAGTTCTGAAATTAAAGGAATCGGATACCGGGTTTTTTTGTTATGGCATTTAGTCCTCTATAGTCGATACACGGCCGTAATGAGCCATCTTTCTTTTTAACAAAAAAATATCCTGCTCCCGCTGGGGAGGAGGAAGGTTTAATGAATCCTCTTGCCAGATTTTCTTGGATTTATTGTGTCATGGCTCTCGATTCTGGTTCTGATAAGGTATAAATTCTCCCCCTGGGGGGCTCTTTACCTGGCAGTAATTCGATTTTACAATCGTAAGAACGATGTGGTGGAAGGGTTTCGGCTTGTTTGCTAAAAACATCAATAAATTCTGCTTAGTGCTTGGGTAAGGCGGCTGGAATCTTCGTGGAATCAGAAGTGATAATGTTGGGTGGATAAATGCTCGTTAAACAGTTGCATTGACAGTGGGAGCTCCATTTAGCCAGTTGTAAATTTCCCCAGTCTAAGTGGGGTTGGTGTTGTCTCAACCAGGGTAGTCCTAAAATAATCTGGTTGACCGAAGAAGGCAGAACGAATAATTGGATGGTTTCGTGATGAAGTATTCCCATAGTCATGTTGATGGATTGCGTTATGGTGGTAATCTTTTCTCCAATGGGTTGTCCAGAATCGGGTGAGACTACCAAAGGAATTTTGAAAGTCTCGGTGGGAATATGGAATTTGTTGACCAATTGCTCCTCGAAGTTGCCTGCAGCTCCGGAGTCTATAAAGGCCTGACATTGAAGGGTGTCTTGTCCAAACTTTAAGGCCACAGGAATCAGAATCTGTGGAGAGGGGCTGAATGGACCCAGGGAGACCTCTCCCAGCAAGCCTAGGCCCGAAAGTTTCCCGACTTATTCGGACATTTGTTAGCGAAGTGTCCCGGTCCCACACAGTATAAACAGAGATTGTTCAGTCTACGCTGCTGCCGTTCCTGAGGAGTTATGTGACATCGGTCGATTTGCATAGGTTCCTCGGAAGCTGCTGGAGTCTCTAAAACCCGAGGGTTCGTAAGAGGTTGCTGAAAGGTAGGCGCCAGGCGAACTGGTCGTCGCAGCATGCCTCTCTCTCGGGAGCATCCCTGAACTCGTAGATAAATCTTCCGAGAGCCCGGGACCCTGCTGATCGTGAGTGGTAACACGCCCTTTGTGAAAGTCCCTATCGAGGTGGAGGAAGGAGGAAAGAGTCCCGAGTCGGCAGACATCTCAGGGTAAGGCGAATCTACTAACCCCGAAGGAACAACTGGTGCCTATCTCGAACCCTACGTCATCGGGAAGGGACGTTAGAGGGGCTTTAAAAACGCCCCTTCTGCATCACGCAGCTGCCGCCGGCACACGGCTTTGTTTTATCTCCTCAATTTTGACCCAAGCTGTGAAAGTTTCCTTGGATATTTTTCAGACTCTCCTAATTTCTGAAGCCTCCATAGTTTAATAGGGGATTGCACGCCAACACCGGAACACAGCTTTGCCCTTTTCCAATTGCACTGAATTGATCTGAATTAGATTCAGCGATTTTCTTGGATAGACAATGCCATCTAAAAGGAAAGGCAAGGTAAGGGCA
Organism: Rhinatrema bivittatum; assembly: GCF_901001135.1. NCBI lineage: Eukaryota > Metazoa > Chordata > Amphibia > Gymnophiona > Rhinatrematidae > Rhinatrema > Rhinatrema bivittatum. The sequence goes on along the minus strand of NC_042615.1, from coordinate 468,883,890 downwards.
TATCATTCCAGCCCTACGTTGCCTACTGATCAAAGAACCATCTAGCAGTGTTCCAGATCTACTACAAAAAGTGGGGCAGGAGTACCGGATGTTAAGGGGATGCAAGGAGAATCTTCCTTAACTTCAGGCGAAGTGACCCTCAGCCCCTTCGATGATCGCCCACCACCAACAGCATGGGACACGTCAACACCGCACTCAAATGTGACCACCGATGTGGTGATCCAGGCTCTAGAGGAGGAGGGAGCAAGGTCAGCAGGTGATCCTGTTCAGATTTCCCTAGTGCCATCTGGGTTTGGAGTAGGAGTCTTAGATCTGAAAGGTATTGAAAACCAGAAGGTGGAAGGTGGGGTAAAGCCTGGAGATCAACCCCTGAACCTTCCCTGCCTAAATTTAACATCAAAGAAGCCGGAGGTGGTCACTTTAGACTCTCTTTGGGTCTTGACTTCAACAATGGTGAGAAATTTCTCAGATTCCTTGTTAAAAATTAATTCGTTATCTACGCAATTAGAACAAATGAATAATAATTGTGTAAACAATTGTCAAGAAATGATGGAAAAATTTCAAAATGTAGAGAGTGAAATTCAACAGGTTAAGGTTGTACAAGCAACTATAATACAAGATTGTAATTCAATAAATAGGAAGGTAGAGGTTATTGAAAATGCTCTAAGACATTTAAATCTTCGTCTATTAAATTTCCCTAGGGTAGTGGGAGAAATTCCATGGGTTACATTAAAAAGATATTTCTTAGAGGTTCTGGGTTATTCAGTTGAAATGGCTCCCCCCTAGATAAAGTATGTTTTCTTCCTACTAGGGCTAGTCCACAAAGACAAATAGTGCCGGTGGATTTAGAAAATCTAACTGATTTTAGAAACCTCAACTTCATCCTATGAAATTGCAGAAAGAGCTACTTTACTTATTTCCTTTTTTACTGAAAAGGCGTTAAGTGATGTTATGTGAACATATTTTAAGAAAATAAATATCCTCTTTATGGGACAAAAAATAAGAATTTTTCCGGATATGACAAAAACCACACAACAGAGAAGGAAAAGCTTTCTTGCACTTTGCCAAGAAGCATTAACCTTAAGGATGACATTCCATTTAAGATTCCCATGTAAGTGTGTAATAAAAAACAAGGATAGCTATGTATTTTTTCAGTCTGAACAATTGAAATGTTTCTTAGAATCCCAAAGAGTTTTGCTACAAGCTAGCAAGGTCTAATTTATAGGATCATTATAAATAAAATAAGTAGTAGAATCTGGGTTGTGCTTTTTGCGTCCGGTCACAGACAGCTGCGACCGCTCTGCCTTACCTCTTTTACTCCCCTTTCTCTCTCTCTGGGCAAGACGGCTGCCTCCGGTGCCAAGTGCTGAGGGCTTTGGCGTTTCCAGACCAGCATGAGCGTCCCCATCCGCCATGCTCACTCCCGTGGCCTCCTAGGGTGCAAGCGTGCACATCTCCTACGCTCAAATACACATCATGGTGGGAACCTCGGGGACGGCCCCACCGCATGACGTCAGTACCTCCGGATATAACTAGCCTCCGCTTTCACTTCCACCTTGAGTTAGCAAGGACTTCGGTTTAAGCTACTCTGACTGCTCTAAGCTGCACGCTTAGACGCTACTTCTCCAAGGGCCTCGCTCCAGTAGAAGCTCAAGATACCCGCTCCTCAGGGGTCTCTCGCTTCCAACTACCCTCCAGGGTCCTCTTTATCTAGACAACTGCTCCTCGGAGGTCTTTTCTCTCTTTTCTACATTTCAGGATATCAGATCATCGGGTACTCGCTCCTCGAGGGCCTGCACTACGGACCTTCGGTCCCAACTTTTCACCATCAGGAAGATGCCATTATTCCTGTGAGTACCTCTAAGATCCAGTGCTCCAGCTCCACCCACCAGCTGCGAAGTCATCCTCTCTGCGGGCTTCCGCCATCGTGAAACATCTGGGTGAGACTTCACTTCTGAACCTGTTGAACGTACTCGCACTTCTGGGATCAGTGCCTTACCTTCCTGCTTTACCATCTATCTACAAGCAGTACAACAAAGCAGAGTTGCTTACCTGTAACAGGTCTTCTCACAGTACAGCAGGATGTTAGTCCTCACATATGGGAGACATCATCAGGATGGAGTCCAATCACAGAACACTTTTGTCAAAGTTTCCAGAACTTTGACTGGCACCTACTGCGCATGCCCAGCATAGCACCAACACTGAAGCCAGCAGGGGTCCCCCTTCAGTATCGTCTTATAGTAAAAAATACATGCGAAAAATAGAATAATAAATCGTAAACGAACCCAACTACGCGGGATGGCGGGTGGGTTTCATGAGGACTAACATCTTGCTGTCCTGTGAGAACACCTGTTACAGGTAAGCAACTCTTTCTCATAGGACAAGCAGGATGGTAGTCCTCACATATGGGTGAGTACCGAGCTGAGGATGCCTGAGCAATGCACCAAATGTACCCAAAGACATGCAACAGGCACAAGACCTGGGGTGGAATTTGGTAGGGGGCATTCTGAACCCTACCGGGTTGGCGGAAGGATGTTGGTACCTCAGTTCGCAAATAAGTTGAGTAGCACAGACTAGCCGAAGATGGAATCTTGTCTGCCAGCCTTGTCTAAAAAATAATGGGCTGCGAAGGTGTGGAGAGAGCTCCAGGTAGCAGCCTTACAGATGTCAGCAAGCGGCACGAGCTTGCTGACATCTGTAAGGATGTTGCCATGGCCCTGACAGAGTGTGCTTTAACACTCTGTCAGGGCCAGAAGCGGAATGCCTGCTTGTTGGTAACAAAAGGAAATATAGTCCGCTAACCCACAGGTTTGCCCAATTTGATGGGATCAAAGGAAACAAACAATTGAGTGCAGTTCCTGTGGGCAGCTGTATGGTCTAGATAAAATGCTAGAGCACGTTTACAGTCAAGGGTATGCAGAGCCCGTTCTCCTGGGTTTGAGTGGGGCCTGGGAAAGAAAGTGGGTAGTATAATGGATTGATGATATGAAACTCCGATACTACCTTAGGCAAAAATTTAGGGTGAGTGTGGAGTACTACCCTATCAGGCAGAAGTTTAGTGTAAGGCGGGTAGGTAACTAAGGCCTGTAACTCACTAACTCTGCGAGCAGATGTGATCACCAAAAAAAAAATCACCTTCCAGGTGAGATAGCGGAGATCGCAGGACTGGAGAGGCTCAAACGGAGGTTTCTTGAGCCGTCCCAAAACCAAGTTGAGGTCCCAGAAAGGGACTGGAGGGCGCAGTGGAGGTTTAAGGTGGAGCAAGCCCTTCAAAAAGTGTGTTACGAGGGGCTGTACTGAAATAGGTTCATCCCCGACACCTTTATGGAAGGCGACTACCGCACTGACATGTACCCTGATGGAAGAAGTTTGGAGACCTGACTCTGACAGATGCCGTAGAGCCTCCCCACCAACAACTCTCAGCTGCGCTTCTACTAAAATAGATAGCATCAAAATAAATTAAGATTTAGAATACTAATCTCCTTTTATAGCAAAATAATATACTGTTTCCTGATCAGGCATCTCAACTTATTTTTCTTTTTTGTCCGTATCATGAAAGTAGTAAAATTACGTTACAATTCCAAATAATACTCAAGTTTCTTCCCGACTAGGGGTGGAGGTCTCCAGGTTTCGTCTAAGCCGACGGCCTCCCTTGTTCACTCACTGCCAGTGGGGTACTTCTTCCCTTCTTGTAGGTACCTTTAATGCAAACTGGGTTTACTCGAACCCTGCATAACCGGCTTCTTGCATTACCACCGCTGCTTCTACCATATTTTTAACTCTATGAGATTCCCCTTTTAATGAAAATCCCAGTCCAAACGGAAACAACCAGCGGTACCTAATATTGTCCTTGCGAAGAGTTTCCGTGATGCGTCACAGTTCCTGTCGCTTTCGAATTGTGGTGGGTGACAGATCTGAATAAATCATTATGTCTATGCCTTGCCAGTTCCATTTCGCTTGCTTTTTGGCTATGGCTGCTATTTTATCGTTAATAATATAGTCATGGTAGCATGCGACTATATCCCTCGGTCTGTTTTCCAGTCGAGGCCCAAGTGCGCGGTGTGCGCGGTCGATTTTCACTTCTGGGCTGGGTGAGGGTGTTGGCAGATCATGCATTTCCAATAAAGTTTTACTGATTTCCACTACCACCTCCGTGCAATTCTGGAAGTCCGGCGTTTCTGGGATGCCCGTAAACCTCAAGTTGAGGTGGCGAGAGCGATTTTCGAGGTCTTCCACTTTGTCAAATAGAGTCTCAAATTCTTTTTGCAACGTTGTGTGGGCTTCCCGCACCATTTTGAGTTCTGTTAGTGCGTCCGCTTTAGACTCAATGTCAAATATGCGCTGAAGTTCTCAGCTAATTCCTCTTTTATTTCTTTGATTGAGTCCATGATTTCTTGTTTATTGTTATGTAAATCCTGTCGCAATTCAGCAAAACATTTTTGCATCTCTGCTCTGGTCGGGAGCTCATCTTGAATCGGGCCTTCTTCCTGGAATGCCATATTAGGTAGTCCGGCTCCAGTAATTGGCTCCTGCTTTTGATAAGAATATTTACAAAAATCTACGGATTTTGTCTCACCGACATCAGGGTTTATTAAAACAGCTATCCTGCTCCCCTGTAGCTTTTTTTGAGTGTAGATGCCTGAGATTCGTGGAGATTAGGGTTGTTGGAAGTGGGAGTTTTGATTTAGCCAGCCATCTGCTTCGGTGACATCACTTCCTCCCCATCTATATGTATCTATGTTGTCATAAATGATTTTTAATTTATACATTTTTAATTTATAGATATCTAATAGTTGATATATTTTTAATTGCATTTTGTCTTTGTATTATTTTTTAATTTATGTACGTGCTTGCTATATGTGTTTTATAAATGTTATTTTTACGTTTATGACTATCATAGCCCCTGAAGCAGCTCATATGAGCGAAACTCGACCAGAGTCGGGCTTTTATTTGCAAATGTACCACATCTATGAATAAAGAATCCCTATTGTACCGATCTATTCTTCTTGGTTGCTACTTGCCATCTTGGATCGGCTTCCGTGTTGTTTCCTGGGACCAGCACTTTGTGGTGCAGAACTGACGAGAAGGACGATATCTTGACGTGACGATGGCAGAACCCTGGCATGGCTGAGTATTGCACAGACAGGGAGAATCCTGCCTACCATCGCCCGAGGTGCTTGGACCAGAGGGCTTGCCATACCTAACCGCACATGTTGCGCTCCATTATCATACTAACTCCCAGTGGAGTGAATAGGAACAGTGTGACGATGGCATCCCCAGTACCAATGGGCTCCGTTTATGGCATGGTGGTGGGTTGCATTCTATGGTATCACCCCCTCCAGTACCTGATAACGTTCTCTCATGGAACAACAGCAGCGTAGTCCATGGCAACCGATGGTGTCCATGGTGCTCTGCAGTCATGTCCTGAGGCTTCTGACCTTGTTCACTGGTGCCCATTGTGATGACTGTGCCCGTAGGGCCAATAGCACTCTTGTGCTCACCTACGATGGATTACATCAAGAGCATCAAATGACATTGCACCCAGATCTTTGATGGCACTTGACCATGTCTTAATTAGTTTGACAGTATATAGCGCCATCTCCGGTGCCCGAAGGCATCGATGGATTGGCGGCAACCAAGGATGCCAGGGGTGCCTGCAGGCAGAGGTTCTGTAGCCCCAAAGGAACCGATGACTGCCAGCATCATCAACAGTTCCTCTCGACTCACCTATCCGTCCGAGGGCATCTATGTTGTAAGCTCGATGGTGTCTTTTGCCAGCAGCTATGGCTCACTATAGCCTTTCTAGTGCTCATTAACACCGATGGTGCAAGAATCCAGGCTATGCCTCCAATGTCCCCCAACCCCAGCGGCTCAGACACCCGAGATCATCAGTATACATGGTTCCTGACAGCCATAGGCCAATGATGGGTAAGAGGATGCCCCTCGGTGCTCCGTCAGGACACCATAAGGAGCCTGGAGGGCACTGGACCACTGTGCCTGGATGCCTTGGTGTCCCAGGTTGCTTTGAATGGATGCCAACCTCGGCATTTAATTCAACCAAGCCTGAAACCCTTGTCACCTGAGGGCTTCAGTGGCACTTGAAGGTTCTCAGGAGCCCCAGTGGGTCGATGGCTTCCAGGATGACCAGGGTACTCACAGGTGATTCCAGTGCTTCATTAATGGTGCTCATCCTTGTCAAGAGGGGCAACAAATGGCACTGATGGCCAACACTCCCAATGGCTTCCATGGCGGCCCCGCACCGCGATAGCATCAAGGGCTGCCACTGCATCGAGGCCACATACCACGAAGACATTGAGGGTGGCCATGCACGCACCTCGATGGAAACGAGGGCGTCAATGGCATTGATGGCCACAATGGTATCGAAGACCCCGGGGTACTGATGGCGGTTCTGATGGCATCGAGGGGGACCATAGCACTTGATGGAAGTCCTGGTCCCCAATACTAGAGGTTGGTGCCGCTACTCCGCCACATCAAGGTCCAAGGTGCTCAATGACTTCTGTGCATCAAGATGATGCCTGTGGCACAGAAGTCCCTTACAGCATCGAGGACTGTCACATACCTCGATGGCATCGAGGGCACCCCGGCACCTTGACAGCATCCAATGTGACCATTGTGCTCAATGGCAGTCCTGGTCCCCAACGTGGTCTTGACATTGACGCGTCAGATCAATGGTGCGCTGGTCACAAATGAGCATGGGCAACCGTTATTGAGCATGGCTTCGAAAGTGCGATAGCAAGCTGCTTGCCCAGGTTCCTGCTCACCCTCTCTCAAGGAGATTGCACTGCCATCTCAGGCAAGCAGGTGGGGAGGCTACATTGTCGAGGGCTCCTGCCCATGGAGACTAGTTCCTTTGAATGTTGGAAGGATGAGCTCTGCCCCCACCCCCACCCCCCGAACAGTTTTGATCTCTTCACTGTCTGAACCTACACTGATGCTGTTTGGTTGGTGAAATGACATGGAACTCCTGCCAGGTTAGAACTCAGGTGAGTCCCAGGCTCAGCGGCCTACATGGATCACCCACGGACTGCATTCAGTCAGTCCTGGAAGCATCTGACAAAGGTACAAAAACAGACAGAGCAAGGAGAGGACACAGATACTAAACTGCAGGTGCAGTATTTATTTAATAAGTGATAGTACTAGACTGTCAGATTGCACATTGACTAAGCTCGCCATGAGGCTGGCAGACAGTGGAAAGAAGAGGAAAAAGTAAAAAGAAATAATCTACCTTATAAATGGGCTCTGACCGACGGTCCGCAAATGCGCAGTAGAGAGCAGCTCTACTGCGCATGCGCGGGCGGGAGAGCACGTCGGTCAGAGTGGAGCTAAGATGGCGCTGGGAGGAGCAGCAGCGGCGGATCGGCAGCGATATCGGGCGGAGCAGCGGCGGTATGCGAGTGTCAGGCGGGCCGAGCTACAATAGGTGGGAGGAGCGGCGGCAGCGATATCGGGAGGAAATGTGGCAGCGGTGGCATGGAGCAGCTGAGGTGCGCGCTGGGGAGGGATCCCTGGAGACCTCCCGTCTCCATGAGCAGGCCACGCTGAAGAGCATAAGAGAGAGAGGGAAGGGGGTGGGGACTGAGAGTGAGGGAGGGGATTGAGAGTGGGTGGGGAATGACTGAGGGAGTGGGAGGGGAGGGAGGGAGGGAGGAAGAATGAGGGGGGAGGGGAGGGAGAATGAGAGGTGAGAGTGAGGGGGAGGTGATTGAGGGGAGGGAGTGGGAGGGAGAAAGAGGGGGAGGTGAGAGTGAGGGGAGGGAGTGGGAGAGAGAATGAGGGGGAGAGGGGAGGGAAGTGGGAGGGAGACTGAGGGGAGGAGTGAGAGTGAGGGGAGGGAGCTGGGAGTGAGTGAGGAGGGGGAGGTGAGAGTGAGAATGAGGGGTAGGTGAGAGTGAAGGGAGGGAGGGGAGGGGGAGGTGAAAGTGAGGGGGGAGGTGAGAGTGAGGGAAGGGAAGGGAGAATGAGGGGAGGGAGAATGAGAGGGGAGGTGAGAGTGAGGGAAGGGGAGGGAGTGGGAGAGAGAATGATGGGGAAGGTGAGAGTGAGGGAAGGGAGTTTGAGTGGGGGCAGGGGAGGGAAGGGGAGGTGAGTGACCGAGGGGGAGGAGGATGAGTGACTGAGGTGAATGTGCAAGGGGAAGGCGGAGTGAGGGAAAAGAAGTGTAGATGGGTGCAGTGTCTGAAAACGGACCGAAAATTTTTTTTAATGTAGCCCGTTTTAACGGCTTGTACTACCATAAAGGAAGGAAAGAAAAACAGCTGCAGCTCTAGAAAAAGCAAGTTTGCTTACCGTAAGCGGTGTTTCCATAGATAGCAGGATGAATTAGCCATGCTGTCATGGGAAATGCCAATCAGGCCTGGGAGGCAGAGCTTCAAAGTAGTTTTCAGAAGTTTGTCTCTGAGGTTGCGCGTGAGTTCCCGCACAGGAAGACAGTATCTCCTCAGTCTGAACAAAAGCAAGCGTAAGCAAGATACGGAGTAATGTCGACTGCTCAGGGAAGTGGGTGGGTCAGCGTGGCTAATTCATCCTGCTATCTACGGAAACACCGTTTACGGTAAGCAAACTTGCTTTTTCCCGTTGATAGCAGGGCTGAATTAGCCATGCTATCATGGGAGTCCTAAGCTCCCGATCACGCTGAATTAATGTTTTAGCAAATGTAGAATCACATGCCCAGCTTAGCGTCTTCGGCTGTGTGCTGGTCTAAGCAGTAGTGGGACATAAACGTGTGCGAGGATGACCAGGTACCCACGTTGACATGCCTGAGGTTTGCCAACGAAGCATCCACAGCCCTGACTTCATACGCCTTAGGATGAACAGAGAGATGAGAGCCCTGTTTGTGGTGGCAGTACTGGATACACTGAGCAATCCAGCTGGAAATTGTTTGTTTAGCCACCGGTAATTCTGGGGCAACCCGATTGAGGGAAATGAATAACTGTGATGCTCTTGATGTTGAAGTGGTCAGTTGCTTGTAATAGGCTAGTGCTCTTTTACAGTCTAATGTGTGTAAAAGTCTCTCTCTGTCATTCTGATGCGGTTTCGGACAGAAGGTGGGTAGCTCTATAGTCTGATTCAGATGAAATTGAGAAACTACTTTTGGTAAAAATGAAGGATGAGTCCTGAGGATTACCTTCTGATGGTAAAACTGATGGTAGGGACTATAGTGAACTACAGTCTGCAATTCACTATCTCTATGAGCTGACGTGACCACCACCAGAAACATGACTTTCCAGGTAAGGTATTTGAAATGAGCAGAGTCCATTGGTTCGAATGGCAATAGCAAGACTTGCTCCAAAATGACGTTGAGATCCCATGCTACTGGCGGCTTGGAGATCGGAGGCCTTAAATGTGTCAGACCTCTGATGAAACGAGATATAGTCGGGTGTACCGAGATTGCTTGACCATGGTGTGGTCTATAGAAAGCCGCAATCGTGCTGAGGTGGACTCTGACCGATGCCATGGCTAGGCCCCCCACATATAATTGGTAAAGGTAGTCCAATAATAGTTCAGGGGAGCAAAGTAACAGTTTGATGTGTTTGGACGCACACCAATCGGTATATCTCTTCCACTTGAAGGAATAACTTCTTCTGGTTGAAGGCTTTCGGGATGCTATGATTATGTCTTATACTGCTGACGACAATCCTTGTTTGGTTAGGAGGACCCGCTCAATCTCCATGCTATTAGATGGAGGGAGGCATGCATCGGATGCAGAAGAGTTCCCTCTTCCTGAGAGAGAAGATCTTCCCGGTTGGGTAAGCGAAGTGGGTCTTGAACGGAGAGTTGTAGAAGATGAGTGTACTATGGTTGCCTTGGCCATGCTGGCGCGATGAGGATAAGTTGCGCTCCGTCCCACATACATTTCTGAATTGTTCTGGTGAGTAATGGAATTGGGGGGAAAACGTATAGAAGTCCTTTCTTCCAAGGGATGAGGAAAGCATCTTGTGCTGTCCTTAGATTGCTCGGCCATATGGAACAGAAGTGTGGTACTTTTCTGTTGAACTCTGTGACGAAGAGGTCCAGGGTTGGAAGTCCCCATTTTGCAAAAATCTGTTGTGCTACTTGCGGGTGAAGCGACCATTCGTGTGGATGAAAAATCCGATTTAACCTGTCTGCCCTGATGTTGGCTACATCGGGAAGGTAGGTTGCCTGAACATGAATGGAATGGTGGGCTGCCCATTCTAGAATGATGATCGTTTCTCTGCAAAGGTTCCATGAACCGGACCCTCCTTATTTATGTAAAACATGGCCACTTGATTGTCCGTGTAGACCATGAATCGACGACCTCGCAGGTGGAGGACAAATGCTTGTAAGGCGTATCTGATCGCCCTGAGTTCCAGGAGATTGATTTGGAAATGTTGTTCATTCAGGGAGCAGAAACCTTGTGTCTCTAGATGGTCGAGATGTGCTCCCCATCCCTTGCGGAAGGCATCTATGGTCAGGACTGTGTTGTGCGGGAGTAGTGTGAACGGAGCCCCTTTTGTAAGTGCGGTTCTGTTCAGCCACCATTGTATGTCCATTATCATGTCTGGGGTTAAGGATAACTTCCATGCTAACGGCTGAGAATGTTGTCGCCATTGCCACTTGAGCCCCCATTGGAGACGGCGTATGTGCGGTCTGGTGTTTGGCACTGTGTGAATGGCGGCCGCCATGTGACCCAAGACCGTTAGTACTTGACGAGCTGACGGCGAAGGAATGGCTTGGAGGGATTGTAGGAGCTGTCAAATAACAATTCTCCTTTCATCCGGGAGAAAAACTCTGTTCCTGGTCGTGTCCAGTCGAGCTCCTATGAAGTGTAGTATTTAAGAGGGCTGAAGGTGCGATTTTTCGTAATTGACAACGAGCCCCAATCTGTGTACACAGTGGAATATGTCCTGCAGATGAAGTTTGAGTATCTCTGGGCTGGAGGCCACTATGAGCCAATCGTCCAGATAAGGAAATATCTTGATGCCCTTCTGGCGAAGAAATACCACCACCACCGCCATGCACTTTGTAAACATTCTGGGCGCTGCAGAGAGGCCAAATGGCAGGACCTTGTATTGGTAGTGTTGAGCTTTGAACTGGAAGGATAGGTAACGCCAGGAATCCTGGTGCATAGGAATGTGCGTATACGCATCCTTCAGATCGATTGAACACATCCAATCTTTGTGTAGCAGCAAAGGAAGAATGGTTTTCAGGGAGACCATTTTGAATTTCTCTGAGTAAATACTTGTTGAGTTCTTGGAGATCTAGAATGGGGAGTAGAGATCCCGACTTCTTGGGAATTAGGAAGTATGGGGAGTAGAACCCCATAGAGTGGGAGGAAGGAGAAACGCTATGTATCGCCTGTTGTTGTAAGAGCAAAGCTATTTCTATTCCTAACTGATGTTGATTTGACGTTCTCCCTTTGGTGAAATTCGATGGAAGTGGAGGATACGTTGTAAATTGGAGGTTGTAACAGTGTCAAATTATATCCAGTACCCATCGATCTGTGGTTATCATCTCTCACTCTTGGAAGTGCGCTTTTATTCTTCCCGCTGTGAAATGAGGCAGTGGTGGTCGGTGTGCAACTCCTAAAAAGAGGAAGGAGCCTTGGGAGCCGGGGCAGGTTGCTGTCCCTGAGGTATTTGAGCACGAAGACAAACTCTTCGGTTATGCAGCTGCTGTTGTGGTGCTGCTCGCAGTGGTGGTTGCTATGGCTGTGGCCGGTAAAAAGCATATGGACGATATGGTCTACGGATGAACAACTATCTGCGTTACAGTGCATAGAACCGCCTGGACGAAACCGCATATGATTGAGGATGCATTAGACTCTGTACCGCCACTGACTGCTCTTTTAATTGGGCCACCATCTCTTGAAACCAGGCTCCGAAGAGGTTGTCACCTTTACATGGCAAATTTGCAAGTTTATCGTGCACATCGTCATGAATGGCACTAGACCTCAGCCATGCCATGCCATCCTTCGTTATGTGCTTCATCGACTACGTCGACGCTGTTGGTATTTGCATCGAAAATCTCTTGGACTGCACTGGAGAAGTGTGACGGCGTATATGCTCCGAGTCCGAGGAAGTCAGTGCTAATTGTGTCGGCGCTACTGGCTGCGTCAGGAGTGTCGCTAAATTCGAGGTCGACGCATGTGGCATCGGCCTCGACTCCTTAATCGTTGACGTCGATGTTTTCTGCTTCGATTCGGCTCGTGACGACGCGACTCCTCGTGCGTCGAATGCTTCATCTTCCCATGTGCTTTGGTGTGTGTCGACACACTCGGCTCCCCGATGGCCGTCAAAGCCTGAGCACACAGCGGACGACTCGTCGACGCAGGTTCGCACTCCCGAGTGCAGGCTCTATGTTTTTTAGGCCTAGCACCTTTCTCACCTCCAAGCCTGGAGGAAGTCGGTTCCATCGACGCCGCTCGACACGCTTTGAGAGGGAACGATTTTGCAGGCCCCGGGGAGGAGTGAGCTTCCGAGGGGCGGGGGGGGGGGGGCATACGAACCTCCCTTCGCTGCTCTCAGGCCCTGAATTTTCTCTGCCCGCTGTCTGCGAGCCTTCGGGGACATCTTATCACAGTACTGACAAGTGTCCTGCTGGTGATCTGTTCCCGGTAGCATCAGTCATGATCGTCCGTTATGGACATTATCTTCCCACTGGGGCAGGGTTTAAAACCCGATAGACGGGGCATGTTCTATCTTTCGATACTAATGAAAAATGCTGAAGAAAAACTCTGATCAAAAAATCAAAGTTGAGGAGACTGAAGCTCCACGTGCGTTCCCGCTGGCAGAAAAAACAGACTGAGGAGATTCTGTCTTCCTGCACGGGAACTCACACACAGCCTCAGAGACAAACTTCTGAAATCTACTTTGAAGCTTCACCTCCCGGGCCTTACTGACAGTTCCCATGACAGCATGGCTAATTCAGCCCTGCTGTCAACGGGAAAAAATTACTTACAAAAACTGAGGAGAGAGCAAAGCTGAATATCGCGACTACACGGCTCCATGGAAAAAAAAGAAACTGAGGGGCTCTGCTTAGGGTTCAGGGTGATGACTACAGCTGCACATGCAGGATGCCCCACATGAAGCAAGAGATCAGGGGATGGTTGGAAATAGGTAGACCTCTGTGAGGATAGTGGTAAGCAGCAATTCACTAACATGAACCCTCACTGATGCGGTGGCCAAACTGGACTGGAAGAGGGAGTGAAAGTATTCCAGCAGATGCTCCAGGGAACACAAGAAGGGGTCGAAGTGTTTGGCCTGAAATTTGCGTCTGGTGGAGGATTTCCGAGACGAGATCAAGACACCTTGAATCGCAACAGGCAATCGCAGGTGTTTTAGCACTGTTCACTCAATCTCCACGCCATGAGATGAAGAGAGGAATGGAGCAGGTGGAGCAGCGAGCTCCTGTCCTGAGACAGCAGTGTCAAACTGTTGCCCAGGGGAATGGGAGGTTCCATGGATAGACATACAAGATAGGCGTACCACAGTTGCCTGGGCCATGCCGGAGCTACGAGGATGAGATCCACTGCGTCTAGAATGCATTTCTGCACAGTCCTGGAAATGAAGGGTATTGGAGGGTATGCATAGAGGACCCCGTTTGTCCAGGGAATGAGGAAGGCATCTCGTGCCAGGTGACACGGGCTTGGATACACAGAGCAGAACGCCCTCACTTTCCAGTTGCTCTCTGTGGTGAAGAGGTCCACGTCTGACAGGCCCCAGCGTTGGAAGAGGGAGTCTGCAACCTCATGGTGCAATTCCCACTCATGGGAATGGAAGATTCTGCTCACCCTGTCCGCTGTGGCATTTTCTATGCCAGGTAGATAGGTGGCCTGTAGGGAGATGGAGCGTTGTTCTACCCACTCCAGTATCCACACCGCTTCCCTGCATAGTATCTAAGAACCAGATCCTCCTTTCTTGTTGATGAAGAGCATTGCGACCTGGTTGTCTGCAGGGATCATGAAGACCTTCCCTTGCAGGCGAACCTCAAAAGCGCCCAAAGTGTTTCCTATCACTCGGAGCTCCAGGAAGTTTATCTGCTGGGTCCTCTCCCATGGAGACCAGAGGCCCTGCGTGTGAATGCGGCATAGATGGGCCCCCCAACCCACAGTCGAAATATCTGTGGTAAGAATCAATTGATGAGGTAGAGGGCGGAGACACATCCCTAGGGACAGAGTTGCCGGCTGAAGCCCACCAGTGGAGATCAGAATGCATGCTGGTGGTGATGCGAACTTGGCAGAAAAAACAGCTGGGAGAACTGAGTCCATTGGGCTTTTAGGCTCCATTGCAGTATGCGGATATGTAGACGTGTGTGAGGTACCACATAAATGGCAGCCGCCATGTGGCTAGCAAGGTCAAAAGCTGGCGGGCCAACATGTATGACGAGTCCTTCACCTGCAGGGTTAGGGTGCGGAGCGCAATGGCCCTGTCGGTTGGCAGGAACTCCCGGCCCTGGGCTGTACTGATACTGGCACCAATGAACTGCATGTTCCTCATGGGCTGAAGGCTGGACTTCTCGTAGTTTATCACTAAGCCCAGGCCTTCCAGGCACTGTACTGTGGTGAGCAGGTGGCTGTTCAGGGCACTCTCTTCTGGTTTGGACAGAGCACTTTACAGGAGCTGTCTTCCTCCTGGAAACATAGAGGCCTCCTGAACACAGCTGGTCTTGCACACTTATCCCAGCCCCAGCTGTGTCCCGCCCATACAGCTCTCTCCCTCTGTGGGATTTAAGGTGGACCAGGCATCTAGCCTGGTCCAGCACACACAAAAAGGGGGAAAATAGGGTCACTCTGTTACAAGCTGGTTAAGGCTAATGTTATCCAGCTACACACAGCCAGATAACTATAAATGTGCCCTCAGCAAGTCTGAAGTTAGCAGATTAACCTATTCAGCTAACTCCTAATATCAGAATTAATCAGCTAACTTGTCCCCATCCCAGAATATCCCTGAAAAGCCTATTACTTATGTAGTTAATTTTTAGCAAATGATGACTTATCTGGCTAAAAGTTAACTGAATGAATACCAGCTATTTTGAAAATGCGTCATTTAACTGAATAACTTATGAATAACTATTCAGCTACATGCCTTTAAGTATTGGCTTCTTTATACACAAGTATTGGGTAGCCTCATTTTTTCAGCTGTCTTAACACAGAAGCACTCTAACAAGAAAAGAGTTCTTACCATATTGTAGTCATTCATTACTTCCTCCATGTCAGTATTAGTATTGAGTTTATCCACCAACTGCAATGAGATGGATATTCAGCAGTTATTAATATTGTCTACTCCGAAAAAACTAGCACAATATTTTGGTAAGCAATTAAGACACAGGTTTGCTTCATTCAAACTGGAAAATGCTAAACACACTTCATCATCACCAACAGAAAACCACCACTCAACTAATTTCATATTTAACATATATACTCTGCTTATGCTCCTCCTAACTCAAATGGAATGGGTAACTAATATTTTATCAGGTAAATACATCGATTGTCTTAATGCTTAATTATCATTTTTATTGTAGCTACGGCAGGTCTATTTTCAAAAGGGTTTGTCTGGATAACTTTTCTATTAGCTGGACGAATCCTGGGGTTTAAATATATGACTCTGTAACTGGATAAATTTTATCCAAATAAGTTATTAGTCGGATAAAATCTATTCAGATAAATTGAAGGCCTTCCAGGACAGCGTTAACTTAGCTGGATAACTTACCTAGCTATCTCCAATATTCAGAGTTAACTTTAAACATGTTCTGAAGCATATCCAGACTTAGCTGAATAACTTATTTACAGGCAGATACAGTACAGTGCGCTCCGGCGAAGCGCACTGTTAACACGCGTTTTGGAAGCGCTAGCTTTACCCCTTTTGGACGCGCTATTACCCTTTATTCAGTAAGGGGTAATAGCGCGTCGAAAACGCGCGTCCAACCCCCCCGAACCTAATAGAGCCCGCAACATGCAAATGCATGTTGATGGCCCTATTAGGTATTCCCGCGCGATTCAGAAAGCAAAATGTACAGCCAAGCCGCACATTTTACTTTCAGAAATTAGCGCCTACCCAAAGGTAGGCGTTAATTTCTCCAGGCACCAGGAAAGGGCACAAAAAAGCAGTAAAAACTGCTTTTCTGTGCACCCTCCGACTTAATATCATGGCGACTTAATATCATGGCGATATTAAGTCGGAGGTCCCGAAAGTTTAAAAAAAAGTAAAAAAATGTAAATAGGCCCTTGACTTGCAGGTTGAAAACCGGACGCTCAATTTTGACGGCATCCGGTTTCCGAACCTGTGGCTGTCAGCGGGCTCGAGAACCGACGCCGACAAAATTGAGCGTCAGCTGTCAAACCCGCTGAAAGCCGCCGCTCCTGTCCGAAAAGAGTGTCCTGTGCGCGCGCCAGGAAAGCAGGCGCTTGCCCGCTCTCCCGCGATTTTTACTGTATCGGCCCATTAGTTATCTGGGTATGTGTACGTGGATAATTTTAACCAAATAGCAAATGTTGCTTACCTTTAACAGGTGTTCTCACAGGACAGCAGGATGTTAGTCCTCACATATGGGTGACATCACAAGATGGAGCCCAATCACGGAACACTTTTGTTAAAGTTTCTAGAACTTTGACTGGCCCCTACTGGGCATGCTCAGCATGGCACTAACCCTGCAGCCAAAAGGCGTCCCCTTCAGTCTTGTTTAAAAAGATACAGGAAGTGCCTAAAAATAAAATAAGAAACGTAATGAACCCAATACCGCGGGGCGGCAGGCGGGTTTCGTGAGGACTAACATCCTGCTGTCCTGTGAGAACACCTGTTACAGGTAAGCACCATTTGCTTTCTCACAGGACAAGCAGGATGGTAGTCCTCACATATGGGTGAGTACCGAGCTGAGGATGTCCGAGTATGCACCAAATCTACCCAAGACGTGCAACAGGCACAACAACTGACGTGGAATTTGGCTGAGGGCATCCTGAACCCTAACGGGCAGGCGGAAGGGCGTTGGTACGTCATGTTGTGAATAGGTTACGCAGGACAGATTGGCCGAAGATGGAATCTTGTCTTCCGGCCTTGTCCAAGCAATAGTGTAAAGGTATGGAGAGAACACCAGGTGGCAGCCCTGCAAATGTCAGGAAGTGGCACCGATTGTAGGTGTGCTAATTAAGTCGCTACTGAATGCCTGCTTGCTGATAGCCAAAGGATATGCAGTCCGCTAACCAAGAAGAGAGAGTCTACTTACCCACAGGCTGCCCCAATTTAGTGGAATGGAAAGAGACAAACAACTGAGTGCTTTTCCTGTGGACAGCTGTACGGTCTAGGTAGAACGCTAGAGCCCTTTTACAGTCAAGGGTATGCAGAGCCTGCTCTCCTGGATTGGAATGGGGCCAGGGAAAAAAGGTAGGTAGTATAATGGATTAATTGAGATGAAACTCTGACACTACCTTAGGCAAAAACGTAGGGTGATTGCGGAATACTACCCGGTCTTGCAAAAGTTTAGTGTAAGGCGGGTAGGTAACTAAGGCCTGTAACTCACTAACTCTGCGAGCCAAAATGATTGCCAAAAGGAAAATCACTTTCCATTTGAGATAGCGAAGTGCACCGGAGTGGAGAGGCTCGAATGGTGGTTTCATGAGCCTTCCTAAACCAGGTTGAGGTCCCAAGAAGGGGCCGGAGGATGCAGTGGAGGCTTGAGGTGAAGCAAGCCCTTCAGAAAACGTGTTACAAGGGGTTGTACTGATAAAGGAATATCCCCAACACCTTTATGGAAGGCGGCCACCGCACTATCATGCATTCTGATGGAGGACATTTTTAGACCTGACTCCGACAAGTGCCAGAGTTGGTCCAGAAACTTCGTGATTGGACAGGTAAAGGGGTCAAGGGATTGAGAAGAGCACCATCACTGAAACCTGTTCCATTTGTAAGAATAAGATTTTCTTGTGGAAGGCTTCCGTGAAGCAATCAGGAAACGGGAAACTGATTCAGAAAGGTTAAGTGGCTAAAGGATTAATCTTTCAACATCCATGCCGTCAGGGACAAGGCTTGCAGATTGGGGTGGCGCAGGCACCCATCGTTTTGCGTAATCAGAAGCAGGTCCTTTCCCAAGGGAATGTGCCTGCGAATGGAGAGATCCTGAAGTATTGGAAACCACACTTGGCGAGGCCAGTGAGGTGCTATCAGGATCATGGTTCCCTTGTCCTGAAGTAACTTCACGAGTCTTTGAGAGAAGTGAAAGTGGAGGGAATGCATATAAGAGACCAGTCGCCCACGAGAGGGAGAACGCATCTCTTGGTTGTGAGTGTTGCCTGCGAGTGAGAGAGCAAAAGTTCTGTACTTTGCGGTTTTGACATGTTGCAAAGAGATATATATGAGGGTAACCCCATTGTTGGAAGATCGAGTCCGCCACTAAGGGGTTGAGAGACCACTCGTGCGGTTGAAAGGCGCGACTTAGCTTGTCTGCCAACACATTGTCCACTCCCGGCAAGTAGGTGGCCCTGTGGTACATCGAATGGGAGAGGGCCTCCACCTATATCTGTGCAGCTTCTTGACACAGAAGGTAGGAGCCTGTCCCTCCCTGTTTGTTGACGTACCACATGGCCACCTGTTTGTCCGTCTGAATCAGGATGGCCTGATTGGACAGGCGATCCTGAAATACCCTGAGAGCATATCTGATTGCTCACAGCTCCAGGAAATTGATTTGGTATTTGGCTTCCTCTGGAGACCAATTTCCTTGTGTCTGCAGATTGGCCACATGGGCTCCCCAGCCGAGATTGGAAGCATCGGTGGTGAGAATTATTTGAGGGTCTGCAGGTTGGAAGGACAAGCCTTGGAGGAGATTGATCAGATTTTTCCACCAGGCAAGAGACTGACGGAGTGAGTCGGTGACGTGGACAATGGTCGACAGGGGCTGAATGCATGGAGTCCATTGTGACCTTAGAGTCCACTGCATAGGCGGGCCATTGGGGTGACCTGAACTGAGGACGCCATGTGTCCCAGTAGGATGAGAAAGCGGCGTGCAGTCGTGTAGCGCTGAGACTGCAGCTGGTGCGCAAGAGAGACGAGAGTGAGAGCTCGTTGTCAAGGTAGAAAAGCTTTTGCCTGCAAGGTGTCCAAGTCTGCCCCTATGAATGATAAGGTTTGAGATGGGACTAAGTAGGATTTGTCGTAGTTGACGAGAAATCCTAGCGAAATCAAGGTGTGTAAGATAAGATGCGGGGACGACAGAGCAGTTTGCTGAGTGGGAACCCTGATCAATCAATCATCTAGATAGGGGTAGACGTGAACACCTTGAGTCCTGAGGAAGGCTGCAACTACTACGAGACATTTCGTGAAGACTTGTGTTGCAGACGCGAGGCCGAATAGAAGCACTCGGTACTGATATTGCTTGGGGCCTACCAGAAATCTCAGGTATTTGCGATGAGATGGAGTTATTGCAATATGAGTGTATGCGTCCTGAAGGTCTAGAGAGCAGAGCCAGCCTCCTTTTTGCAGAAAAGGAAGGAGGGAACCCAAGGGTACCATCTTGAACTTTTCTCATTGGAGGTACTGGTTGAGGGCACGTAGGTCCAGAATTGTACGAACGCCACCTGATTTTTTGGGGATTAGAAAGTACCAGGAATAGAATCCTAGGCCTTGTTGGGAATAGGGTACTGATTTTATTGCTCTGGACTGGAGGAGGAGGGAGACCTCCTGTTCCAGAAGTGGTGAGTGGTCGGATGTTCCCCACGTCAGCCAAGGTGGGGAGTCCAGTGGGATGGAGAGAAAGTTCAGGTGATAACCCTGAGAAATTATGGCGAGGACCCACTGGTCTGAGGTGATTGTGTGCCACGTGCTGTGGAAATGGCACAATCAACCTCCCACTGGTATCTGAGGCAGTGGAAGCTGGCTGCTGCTCTCTATGCAGGAGTCAAAAACTGGAAGCAGGACCCGGCTGAGGAGCTGCTTGTGGCTTTTGTTTTTGTGTCTGACGAGATTGGGCCTTATGGAAAGGTCTCGTGGAACGAGTCCTAGACGGTGGTGGATAGGACTTCTTTGGACGGAAGAATGACTTTTTAGTATCCTTCCTGAATGGCTGCTTGGAGGCATAATCAGAAGGCATGAGAGATAGCTGTCTCATGGTCTCATGATGGTCCTTGAGTTCCGCCACCGTTCGTTGAATCTGTTCGCTGAACAGATTGTCTCCCATACAGAGCAGGTCGGACAATCTATCCTGCACTTCAGGGCGAAGGTCCGAAGACTTGAGCCAGGCCCATCTTCTCGCCGAGATAGCAGCTGCAGATACCCTGGGGTAGCAGTGTCAAAGATATCATAAGATGATCTTATCTCATGCTTGCCTGCCTCAAAACCTTTGTTTACTAGGGTTTGGAGCTGATCTTGAAATTGCTGAGGCAGGGAGTCTGTCACGTCTTGTATCTGCTTAAATAAGGCCCTGTTGTATTGGGTCATATAGAGCTGATAAGAGGCGATTCGAGAGATGAGCATTGAGCCCTGGAAGACCCGGCGACCAACTGCATCTAGAAATTTTTGCTCCTTGCCTGGGGGAAAGGAAGTATAAGGTTTTGATCTCTTTCCTCTCTTTTGGGCAGATTCCATGACGACAGAGTGGTGATTCAATTGAGATTTTTGAAAACTTGGGGCTGTCTGTACCAAATAAGTGATGTCAGCCTTCCTGTTGACTGGAGCAACAGAGCCAGGGTGTTCCCAGTTCTTTTTGAAGAGATCCAGAAGAGCTTGGTGAATAGGGATGGAGGTAATTTCCTTGGGAGCATCCAGGAATTGTAACAACTCCATCATTTGGTGCCTGTCATCGTGCTCGGTCTGTAATTGGAAGGGAACCAATTCAGATACCTCCTTTACAAATTTTATGAAGGAAAGGTCCTCTGGAGGAGAAAGCTTTCTGCTTTCAGAAGGAGAAGGTGGTGAAGGCAAGTCATCGGTGTCTGGTGAAGAACATTCTGTCCAGGTATCGTAGGGATCGGCATCTGCCCCTCTAGGAGCCCTAGGGGGATGGGATGGTGGAATCCCTGAAGGTTCTGGTCTAGGCTCCAAAGGAATCAAAGGAATAATTGGAGGCACCGGTGCAGGCATCAAAGGCATCCATGAATGGATCAGTGGCGCCGACGGACGTATCGGCATCGGCAGGACTCCCGATGGAGGGATGCGGAACGGTGTTTCCCCTCCCGATGACAAGGTAAGCGGAGAGGGCACCGGAGCCATCAGTGACCCGGGATCCATCGGTGAAAAAGCGGCGATGAGCGCTTCCATTTTCGAGAGCAGTGGTGCCAACGCTGCTGGAATCGGGTCAGCGGTCAGTTCCATGATCGGTACCGGTGTGGGTGCCGGAGGAACTTGGAGTCGATGCATTGCCTTGTCGATGGCCTCCTGAACTAGCCAGTCCAGTTCTTCTCGGAGACCTGGAGCAAGCAGTCCCGGCTCCAGAACAGGAGGCAGAGGCATAGCTGGAGGGACCACCGTTAAGGGCGGAGTCACGGCTCCCAATCCCCTTTCGGGTGAGGGTTGCCTCGGTGACCCGGTCGCCGAAAAGGTCGGTGCCTTTTCTGGATGGGGTTTATTCGACGGCGGCTCGGACAAAGGCGAGGTCGATGATTTTGCTCCCTCGATGGTTTGAGGCTTCCGATGTCGATGTCGCTCTCTACGATCCCCTCAGTCCTGAGGAAGAGTAGAGGGAGTTAAAGTCCGAAAAGTCGTTGATGCCAGTCACCGGCCGGTGGTCAATACTGGCGCGAAGTTGACAGTGCCGGTTCTGATGACGTTAATGCAATAGACAGCGTCGGGGTTTGAGCATGGAAGAGTTCCACCTTCTCCATTCTGACCTTGCGACCTTTGGGTGTCATTAGGGCATATTTGGTGCAGGTCAGGACATCGTGCTCACATCCGAGACACATTACACAGACTTTATGAGGGTCTGTTATGGACATGGTGCGATTGCAGTCCGGGCACCAACGAAAACCCGACGCCATGGCCATGAAAATACTCGAGCCGCGGTTCAGTCGACGGCCAAACTAGACGGGAATCGACTGAAAACGGGTAAAAACGTACCGGAGTACCGCGGAGTCAAAAATTCAAAGGAGGGACCCCTGTAGGGTATGAAACTTTTTAGTAATTCTGTGAGAAAAATTCCTGTCAGGAATCTCTGTGGAGCTCCTTAACCGCGTGGCTACTGCTGCACAGAAAAAAGAAGACTGAAGGGGATCCCTGCTGGCTGCAGGGTTAGTGCCATGCTGGGCATGCCCAGTAGGGGCCAGTCAAAGTTCTAGAAACTTTGACAAAAGTGTTCCGTGATTGGGCTCCATCCTGTGATGTCACCCATATGTGAGGACTACCCTCCTGCTTGTCCTGTGAGAAATATTGAAACATATTCCGTTAAGAAAAGAAAAAAAAAAGCACAATTTGCAGACCTGATCTCCTAACCCACGAAAACAAAAATTAATTTGGGCCTCAGCAACCGGAACAGGAGCACACGCACACATCCATCAAGATTACAAGAGAGTTGCAGGCCTATAGAACTTAGGCGTCTTCTTCAGCCCAAAATCAGATTGTGAAAATAAATATGGCCTCCAGCCTGACTCCTAATCCCCATCATCCCCTCCCACATGCATCCCCAACTAGATTTCTCCCTCCCCACCTGCCACCCCCCAAAACCCCAAGGCTGCTTGGAGTGCAGTATGATCAGAATATTCGAGGAGGAGTCTAGTGTTGTTGTCGGATAATACTCTGGTGGCAACACTGGTAGCTTAAAAAAAAAGTTTCTCAAATCAGTTCCTGAGCCCCCTCCCCACAAGCAGTCAGGTTTTCAGGATATCTCTAATGAATATGAATGCGATTTATTTCCAAGCACTACTTCTTATGTATACAAATATTTCTCATGTATATTTATTAGAGATATCCTGAAAATCCAATCAGCTGGGAGAGCTCCAAGGACTAGTTTGAACACCCCTGGCTTATGCTACCAGTGCTACTGTCAAAGCAACAGCGGATGCTACTGGGAGCATTGTCGTCTATATATGATAATTGAGTCTGAACAGAGTTGTCAGTTCTGGTATTTTATGCTTGAACATTTTAAAGTAAAAAAGAATTGTTTATCCGCAATACGTGTTCTCTGAGCATAGCAGGATGTCAATCCTCAGAAGTGGGTGATATCATCAAATGGTGCCAGAATTTTTATGGCAAAATTTCTAGAACTTTGACTGTGTCAGCATGCCATTATGCCATACATCCACCCAGGGACCTCTTTAGTCTCATTTCTTAGCTTAAATAAGGAGACGCCAACTCCAAGGGAAAGCGGGCATGTTTTGTGAGGACTAACACCCTGCTGTCCTCAGAGAACACTTATTACAGGTAAGCAACTCTGCTTTCTCTGAGGACAAGCAGGATGGCAATCCTCACAAGTGGAGAACCCCTAGCTATAATCTTCCCCAAATGAAAAAGAGGGAACAACAGAATTGCCAATATGTACAACAACAAATTACTCTTGATGGCAACAGGCTTTCTTTAAAATTTTTATCTTCCTATGAGGGACTGCCTTAAATACAAACAATGGGAGTGGAGTTGGATTCTACACCTCAAAAGGGATTTTTCAGGACAAACTGGTCAAATCTATTTCTGCATCAGGAGTCCCTGTCTAAACAGTAGTGTGATGTGAATGTGTGAAGAGAACTCTATATCACAGCTTTGCAGATCTCCTCCTTGGACACCCGTTTGTAGGTGAGCCACTGAAGCTGCTATGGCTTGGAAAGAATAAGCCTTGACATGACCTACCAGATTCAAGTCCACCTGGGCATAACAGAAGGAGATGCAATCTGCTAGCCAACTGGTTAATGTCTGTTTGGCAACCGCAATCCCTAGTTTGTTATTCATTTATTTATATCCCGCCAGGTAAGTGTTTCGGAGAACATTGAGTGGTCAAGGGCCCAGCTCCAAATCTGTGCAGCTTCCTGACAGAGGAGATACGATCCTGTACCTCCTTGCTTGTTGATGTACCACGTGTCTACTGTGTTGTCCATTTGGATGAGAACAGTTTTGTATGAAAGGCAGTCCTTGAACGCATGTAGCGCATAGCGTATAGCTCGAAGCTCCAGAAAATTGATTTGAAATGTTGCTTCGAGTGTTGTCCAAGTCCCTTGAGTTTGGAGAGTGTCTATGTGTGCTCCCCAACCCAAGGTGGATGCATCTGTAGTTAAAGTTATCTGTGGGACTGGTTGTTGGAAGGGTAGGCTCTTGCGCAAATTGTCCTTGTTCGTCAACCAAAGTAGAGATGAGCGTAGCCGGTGGGTTACTTGAATTGGAGAGGACAGTGGTTGAATGGCCTGGATCCATTGTGATCTTAAAGTCCATTGAGTTATCCTCATGGCTAACCTTGCCATAGGAGTGACATGAACTGTGGAGGCCATGTGGCCTCCACAGGTTAGAAACTGATGAGCTGTTGCTTGTTTGCCTGAACGAATCGAGTTTGCCAGTAGGGATAGTGTTTCTGCACGATCCTCGGGTAAAAAGGCCTTTGCGAGGATGGTGTTGAGCTCTGCTCCTATGAATTGCAGTACTTGCAATGGTTTGAGATGGGATTTCTGATAATTGAGAAGAAAACCCATGGAATGGAGTGTGGTGATTGTGTGATTGAGAGAAGTGAGAGCTCCTTGTAGAGATTGACTTCTGATGAGCCAGTCATCGAGATATGGGAAGACATGAACACCTTGCTTGTGCAAGTGTGCTGCTATTACTGCCATGCATTTTGTGAATACTCTGGGAGCAGAGGCTAGTCCGAAAGGCAGAACTCTGTATTGGAAATGTTGGTGACCTACTATGAAGCGCAGATATTTGCGATGAGGAGGGAATATTGGAATGTGAGCGTAAGCGACTTGGAGATCCAGAGAACAAAGCCAATCCCCTTTTTGAAGAAGTGGAAGCATGGTGCCCAGAGAAACCATCCTGAACTTTTCTTTTTTGAGAAATTTGTTGAGATTTCTGAGGTCCAGGATGGGACGTAGGTCTCCTGTTTTCTTTGGAATAAGGAAATAACGGGAGTAGAATCCTCTGCCCTGCTGAGACCTGGGCACCGGTTCTACAGCCCTGGATTTCAGAAGGGTGGATAATTCTATTTGAAGTTGAGGGATGTGATGTTTGTTGAAATGAAGCTGAGTTGGTTGAAATTCTGCGGGAATTGAGAGGAAATTGAGTTGGTATCCTCGAGATATGATAGACAGAACCCATTGATCCATTGTTATTGTTATCCAATTGTTGTAAAATTTGGATAATCTGCCTCCTACTGGGAGTTCTGGTCGAGGATTTATGGAAAGGCTTAGTTCCCTGGATATAGCTTCAAAAGCCAGCAGCAGGACCTGATTGTGTAGCAGGCTGGGGCCTAGGTGCTCTCTGCTGACGAGGATGTGTTCTGTGCTGAGTTCTTTTATTTATTTATTTATTTAAGTTTTTTATATACCGGCATTCATGATACAATCACATCATGCCGATTTACATTTGAACAGGGGGTGCAGGATACAATAAAATTGGAACTTGTGCAGATGAAATTGCAGTTACAAAGAACAAGGATGGTCAAACTGGGAGAAGAGAGAAATATAAGTTCTTGATTGTCTAGGCCGAGATGCGGGAGGATAAAATCGTTTTTGACGATAATAAGGCCTTCTCATGTCCCTCCTTTGAGTTCTATGGGTAGTATGTGTAGTGGGGTCCTGAGGGAGGGAGGATAGCTGCCTTCAGATCTCATTATATTCCTTTATTTGGGAGACCGCTTCCTGTACTTTTGTACCAAATAAGTTGTCCCCTGTACAGGGGAGGTCCACCAGTTTTCTCTTGGACCTCTGGCGTAAGGTCTGAGGCCTTAAGCCAGGCCCACCTCCTGGCACTAATACCGGAAGCTGCAGCTCTTGATGCTGTTTCGAAAGAATCATATGCAGCTCGTACCTCATGTTTACCAGCATCAAAAGCCTTGTTTATGAGGTTTTGTGCAGATTCTCTGTATTCTTGGGGAAGAGATGGGATAAAGTCCTCCATCTGCTTCTAGAGGTTTCTTTGGTATTGGGTGATATATAATTGATAAGCTGCTATCCTGGAGTTTAGCATTGCCCCCTGGAATACCTTGCGACCTAGAGAATCTAGAAATCTGTTGTCTTTCCCAGGAGGAATGGAAGAGTGCACTCTTGTCCTCTTAGCTTTTTTCTGTGCAGATTCCACAACTACTGAATTATGTGGCAGCTGTGATTTCTGATAGCCTGATGTGGCCTGCACTAAATATGCTGAGTCCATCCTTTTGTTGATTGAAGGAACAGAACAAGGATGTTCCCACATTCGGTGTTGAAGCTGTAGAAGAACATTGTGTATAGGTATTGCCATAATTTGTTTGGGAAGGTCGACAAATTATAACACCTCAAGTGCTTGATGACGGAGATCCTGTTCTGACTCTAACTTAAAAGGAATAGAGTCAGCCATGTCTTGAACAAAAGCAGAAAAAGTGAGATCCTCTGGCGGGGATTGTTTCCTAGGGTGTGATGGAGAAGGGTCAGACATGAAGGTTTCAGAAGTGTCTGATAGAGTATCGCTCCATGTATCGTAGTCTGGAGCGTCTGGTAGTTTCTTGCCCGTTGAAGGTGGAGGAGCCAAACCAGAGGGTCCTGGTATGGGTTCCTGTGGAGAAGAGTCCTCTTCCAATGGATTTGAAGGCAAGGAATCCAGTAAACCTTGGTATTTCTTTTGTATTACTGAGTATAGTGCTGCTTCAGATGATACTGTATCTCCAGAAGGAAGTGGCATCGTCGGTGTTGTACATGGCATCGATGGTATCGAGGATCTTGGTTTTGGAATCAATGGTATCATCGATATTCCAATACCTATATATGATGCAGCAGTGGTAGCAATCGGCATCGACACTGGAACCGAGGCTGCAGACAGCATCGATGTTATCTGCGAAGAAAGAGGAGGCATAGACATTGAAATCGAGGAAATGGTTGGTGTGTGCTGCATCGATGTTTCCTGCGGCATCGGGAAGGGTCTTGGCTTCAGCAAGATTCCCGGCATCAGGACAGTGCCCGGAATCGGTATCGTCCTCTGTAGTATCTCGGACATCAGCACTGGTTGTGCCGGCATCGGTGACGTCGTAGGTAAAGACGACGTCACTGGCATTGGCGATGTCACCGGCATCGGTGTAGTCACCGGTAAGTGTTCTTTTATGGCTTGTAATATCGCTTCCTTTATAAACGATGTTAAGTCTTGTGGTATCGGGGAAGCGATTGGCACCGGTGGAGGCGACGACGACTACCTGCGGTGGAAGTAATTCTGCGGTAGGCCTATCAGGCATTGAGGTGTCCGTGCACTTAGGCCGCTTTTCGCTCGGTTCCTCGCAGGAAGATGTGGACGGTGATGCCGAGGCATGCCGATGACGGGGTCTAGGCCTTACCTCCGTAGCCGAGCGTATCGATGCCGTCGATGGTGTAGGCGAGGATTTGTCTCCCGAACCATCCGGTCGGCGCTTTTTTAATAGAACTTTTTTAGGAGCTCCTACCGGTGAAGACTTCGATGAAATCGATGGACAGGGAATCAAGTGTAGGCTGAAAAGTTGCTGTATTTTCTCTTGACGTAATTTTCTTCCCTTGGGTGTCATCTCTTGGCATTGCTGGCAAGAGGAGATATAGTGTTGATCACCCAAGCATCGTACGCACTCTAAATGCGGATCTGTAATCGACATTGTGCGATTACAAGTCGGGCATTTTTTGAATCCCGACGCCATGGTGTCACCAACGGCCGTCGATGACTGAAAAAATTGAAAAGCGTTTTAACAAAATTAACGCTATGTTACTTCACCAGCCGGTGAAGAATGAGAATGAGTGAGATCCCGTGAGGGAGAGATTAGGAAAAAATGACTTTTTCTAGTCAAAAACTGAGAGAAATCTCAGAGGGCTCCGGTGACCATGCTGCTAACAGCGGCGCGGAAAAACGAAGACTGGAGTGAGACCCCTGTGGCAGAGAATATCATGGCATGCTGGGCATGCTCAGTGGCCTCACAGGGCCGGTCAAAAGTTTCTGGAAACTTTGACAGAAGTTTTTCCAGCACTAGGGCTCCGTTACTGACGTCACCCCATATGTGAGGACTAGCATCCTGCTTGTCCTGGGATAAAAAAGTTTTCCATGAGGCAAAAAGACAAAAGTTTTAGAGCTCAATCCAAACGCGATACTGATAGCTCCACAGAAAAAAGGAGACTGCAGAGGGACACACACACCCCCCTCTCCCCCCTGGTGGACAAGTGGTATAGGGCATGCTGGGCATACTCAGTGTGCCTATTCAAAGTTTTTAGAAAGTTTGTCAAACGTTTTCCACATTGGGCTCCATCTAAAGATGTCACCCATGTGTGAGGACTACCATCCTGCTTGTCCTTGGAGAAAGACATGTAGAAAGTGAGAGAAAACATAGAGTGTGGGGAAGCTGAAATGATGGATCTTAGTGGATGATAGAGTTGACTGTGCAGATAGGCAAGGGAGGAGGATTATAAGATTGAGTGTGCATGTGTTAAGACCATTTTA
The DNA here is from genome assembly GCF_901001135.1 of Rhinatrema bivittatum. Taxonomy (NCBI): domain Eukaryota; kingdom Metazoa; phylum Chordata; class Amphibia; order Gymnophiona; family Rhinatrematidae; genus Rhinatrema; species Rhinatrema bivittatum. The sequence goes on along the minus strand of NC_042615.1, from coordinate 468,855,385 downwards.
CCCTTTCATTTTTGGCTAGTTTCTCCACTAGTAATTAATAACAATAAATAGCCCTTTTCAAGACAAATATTCTACTACTGTGTTATAATAGGTTAATGTTATTTAAAAAAAAAGCACCAAAAAGATATTAAACTGCAAAAAAAATACCATCACTAATTCCTTCCGTGTCCCATCATAAAGCACAAATCAATCAATTAATGAGTGACTGAAACATCCCAAGGAGGGAAAGTCAAGCCCTCCTGGTTGATTTACTTTACCACACTCATCAATAAACTCATCTCTGCAGTCTGAAATCAATAAATTTACTAATTACAACAGAGCTCCCACATCCATTTTTTTTTTTTTTTACCACTTCCCTCCTGCTCCTTTGGGCTTCCAATTCATTCTGAACTGGTTACTGAGGTCATGGTACAATCAGTGTTTAATCTCAACTACCAAGAGGTTTTGTTTGTTTTTAACACTTGCCTCCCACATCTTGCCTATACCAGTCATCACAGTGATAGTCTTTGGCCAGGGTACACAGATTACAGCTCCCTCCTCAGCCTAGCTACTAGGTGTTGCTAAATTGAAATGGTTGGGATTCACTCACCACTACCCCCAGTAGAAGCTATTGCTGCCACAACAATCACATCCCTGATTGATCTATGATACAGAAGCTGAGCTCATGTATGAAACCCAGATTTCCCTCATAGAAACATATCATGAATTATTTATTCGTTTTACAGCAAAGGTTCTGCCACAAAAAGTTAAACTGCTGCAAATACATATATAACAGAGACATCATAAGAACTAATTCCAAAATGACCTGCAAAACATACCATGTTGTAGTCTGCCAGCTGACCTTGATGTTCTTTGATTTCAACAGCTAATGATTCAGCCCTAGACACAAAAGCCAAATTTTATTAGATAGAAATTGATGTATACCAAAAATTGAAACTGGATAAAGCATCAGTTTTAGAGGTTGCAGTTTAGTATACTACACAAAAAAAAATCAATGAAATTACAGCTTTATACAATGCAAAAAAATATTTTGAAACATATTTAAATGTGAAAATATTAACTTTAACATCACTTACCTCTTTTCATAAGACAGATATACAGAATTCTCCTGATTGTACATGTCTATTTCTTTCCTTAGTTTGTTCATTTCTGTTGTAAGTTCACTTACTTTACTCCTACAGAAAAAATTGTACAAGTTGTACCAATGAAACCGCAAGCCTTCATCATTAATACTAAAGCTAGAATATATTACAATTACTAGTTCAACTTAATTGTTGGCACAATTCCTAAAGAAATTGTTGTCCTACATACAGTCAAGTCTCCTAGGAAACTCCAGAAATAAAGCTGTGCTAAAAAAAAAAAAAAAGTTAAATTATTTCAGTCTGTTCCTTGCAGAAATTTAGATATATAGGAAAATTGGTTCTTACCTGCTAATTTTCATTCATGTAATACAACAGATCAGTCCAGCCCAGTGGGTTCTGCATCCCTACCAGCAGCTGGAGTCAGAAAATCAAAACTTTGATGCACTGCTACATAACTGGGAATGCCATCTGCAGTCCCTCAGTACCGACCTGTACCCAAGCCAAGATTTAACTAAACACCCCTCGAACAGGCGAAAGGAATCATAGGGTTGGAAACCCCTAACAACCGAAACTTTGTGCATCTGCAACAAAAAGCAAGACAAGAACTGAAAAACACCGCATACCCTACCCAACAAGAATACTCCTTTTCTTCTTTTTTTTTTTTTTAATATGACAGGAAAAGTCCAGTCTTTCGGAGTCAAATGGGTGGGCCTCTCGATTGATCTGTGGTATTACAGGAACGAAAATTAGCAGGTAAGAACCAATTTTCCTTTCCTCAACATACTCAGATCAGTCCAGACCAGTGGGATGTACCCAAGCACCCCTAAACTGGGCGGGAACCCAAAAAACCCACGTGCAGAGCACTCTCACTAAAGGATGCCTCATCTTGCACCCTCACAATAACGTCTGGTGAAAGTATGAATCGAGGACCACACCGCAGCCCTACAAATCTTCTGTAGCGACAGAAGCGGACACTCATCCCAGAACGCAGCCTGCGCCTTTGTGGAGTGCGCTCTCAAACCCACAGGGATCTGCCGCCCTTTACAAATGTACGCCGAACAAATCGCCTCCCTAAGCCAACGAGAGATGGTAGGCTCAGAAGCTTGGTACCCCTTCTTCACTCCACCAAACAAGACAAAGAGATGATCGGAACAACGAAAAGCATTCGTGTCTTCTAAATAGCGTAAAAGGGTCCACCGCACATCCAAAAGATGAAACTCCCTATCCTGAGGGGAATCTCTTGACCACTCCGGAAATCATGGTAGCTCCACCATCTGATTGACATGGAAGGAGGACACCACTAATGGCACAAAGGAAGGCACTGTTTGCAATGACACCCTGTCACTGTAAATCTGCAAAAACAGGTGTCTACAAGACAGAGCCTGAAGCTCCGAAATCCTCCTAGCAGAGCAAATAGTCACCAAAAACACCGCCTTCAGCGTCAAATCCTTCAGGGTCGCTCTCCATAAAGGCTCATCTGGGGCTCCACACAGTACACAGAGAACCAGGCTCATACACCAATCCAGACAAGTTTACACACCGGAGGACGCAAATGCTTTACCCCCTTGAGGAACCTGATATCATCCGGATGAGAGGCACGAATTCGCCCATGACACTTGCCCTTTAGCGTTCCTAAAGCTGCCACCTGTACACAAAGCGAGTTGTATGCTAAACCCTTGGACAAACCATGCTGCAAAAAATATAAAATATGGGAGATATCCATCTCCAGGGGATCCAGCTGATTTTGAAGACACCACACATCAAAAGCCTTCCAGACCCTAACATATGCCATGGACCTAGCCGGTCTTCTAGCCTGCAGAAGCATGGGAATGATTTGTTCACAGTAACCCTTCAAAATGCAGCTTCCGCTTATTAAAAGCCAGGCCACGAGACAGAAGTGATCCTCCCAATCCGATAATTATGGGCCCCTGACGCAGCAACCCTGTAAGATGAGCTAGCCTGAGGGAACGTTCTTCCATGAGCTGCACCAGATCTGCAATCCAGGTTCAGCGAGGCCACTCCGGCACCACCACTATTTTTATTTTATTTATTTATTAAAATGTTTATACCGGTGTTTGGAACAAACCGTCACTTCGGTTTACAGCAATTACATTCAACATAAAATCATAATAAATACAGACAGAATAAGGTTTAGACATAAAACTCAGTATTTTAACTATTAATTCTATTACAATCTTATAATAATAATAAACAAACTAAAATAAATATTAAAAAAACCACATAAAAGACATAAGAATCAGGTTTGTTGTAGGACAGATCAGTTATTTGTAAAGTGCGAAAAATGAAAGAAGCCAATTTCGCTCAGCCTACGCCATCCTTAAAGGCCTGTTTAAAAAGCCAGGTTTTGAGCATTTTCTTGAAATCTATCAGGTTAGTTTCTAGCCTGTCGGGAGTTTATTCCATATCATGGGCCCTGCGAGTGAAAATGCTCTATCTCTGATGGAGGTCAGTCTGGCTGAGGACGATGGTACAGATAATAGCCCTTTATTAGCTGATCTTAAATTTCGCTGTGATGTAGGAAGCCGTATAGAAATGTTCGACCATTCAACCTATTTTCCATGGATCGCTTTATGCAGAATACATAAAGTTTTCTATTGGACCCGTTGTTCAATGGGTAACAAATGTAAATCCATTAGTATTGAGGTAATATGATCTTGTTTGCGTGAACCGGTTAGAATCCTTGCTGCAGAATTTTGTAAAATTTGTAGGGGCCAAATGGTGGAATGAGGTAAACCAAGAAATAAGGCATTACAATAATCGATGGATGTAAAAATTAGGGCTTGTAATACTAAAATCTTTGAGGTTTAATAACTACACTCCCAGGATGCACTGCTATGTGCCTGAGGACCCAACCGATGAGGGGGATGGGGGAAACACATAAAGAAGGATTCCTGTTGGCCAAGGGCACACCAGAGTACAGAGACCCACAGAATCGGGCTCCTATCGTCGACTAAAAAATCTTTCCGTCTTTGAGTTGGCTCATGTCGCCATCAAATCCAACTGGGGGAACACCCCACTGGCGCAGATGTAATTCCACACCTCGAGGGACAACTCCTACTTCCCTGGATCCAGCTGTTGTCTGCTGAGGAAATCAGCTTGCATGTTATCTACTCCCGCTACGGGCAACGCTGCTAGACCTTTGAGATGGCGCTCCACCCAAGCAAACAACCTCCGAGTTTACAGTGCCAAGGCATGGCTCTTCGTACCACCCTGCCAATTGATATATGCAAACTGCGGTCGCGTTGTCTGAGAATACCCAAACCATCCGCCCCCTGACCAGGGGCAGGCAAACCTCCAGGGCTCGATGGATCTCCCTCATCTCGAGATGAATGATGAACCAGGCTCTTTCTCCTGGAAGCCAAAGACCTTGCGCCGACCGGCCCAAACAAACTGCCCCCCAAACGAAGAGACTTGCATCCGTGGAAACCGTGGTGGTTCCACGGGGTTGGCCCTGGAACCAGGGGGTTCCAGGGCCATCCCCTTCTCTAAACTGAGAAAAAACAACCACCACGAGAGACTGGAACTGGATTCTCGAGTCAGAGGCAAGGGAAGATGATACTCTTTCGATAAAGGTCTCCACCTGGACAACAGTGCACGTTGTAGAGGTCTCTTGTGCGTAAAAGCCCAGAGAACTAAATCCAACGTGGAAGCCATGGACTTGTAAAATAGTCCTCATGATGTCGGCACTGTCAACCGAAGGAGACACTGCACCTGGGATTGCAACTTCACCAGCCAGTCTGCTGCCAGGAAGACTCTGCCCCGCTGAGTGTCGAAAAGAGCTCCCCGGTACACCAACTACTGTGTCAGCTCCAAATGACTCTTCTGCATATTTATGACCCAACCAAGTGACCGTAAGGTGATCATCACCCTCTGCAGAGAGCTTTCATACGCCTCCTTGGACTTTGCTCAAATCAGCCAATCATCCAGATACAGATGAACCAAAATCCCTTTCTTGTGAAGGGCTGCCGCCGCCACCACCACCACTTTGGTGAACGTGTGTGGTGCCATTGCCAGACCAAAAGGAGGGGCTCGGAACTGAAAGTGCTGACCCAACACCATGAAACGAAGACATTTCTGATGATCCCTCTGGATGGGAATGTGCAGGTATGCCTCCGTGAGATCTAGAGAAGCCAAGAAGTCTCCTTTGCACATCGCTGCTACTACAGTACATAGCGTCTCCATGCGAAAGCGCAGGACCCAAAGGGACTGGTTTACCTTCTGTAAGTGGAGAATGGGCTGAAAGAAGCCCTCCTTTTTAGGCACCACGAAGTATATGGAATACCTTTCCTGTTCCTGCTCCAACAACGGGACGGGAACAATTGCTTTTAGGTCGAGCAGCCTCTGCAAAGTCCCCAATACCTCCTCTTGCCTGCTGCGGGAGACCATGTGAGACTCCACAAAGACCTCCCTTAACGGGCACGAAAACTCTAGAACGTAGCCCTCTCGTATTACCTCCAGTACTCAGCGGTCCGAGGTAATCCTTTCCCACTCCTCGTAAAAGTTGGACAATCTGCTTCCTACAGCTTCTATGAAGGAGTGGGGACTCCTGGCCTCATTGGGCTGACTTTCCACCACCAGAGCCTTGACTTGTCCCATCTCTGGCCGGCCTGTGGGCTCTACAAAAGGACTGCTGACGTCCTATGTTCTGCTTCGCCACGGAGCTAGAAGAGGACTTGTCAGACTGGAACCTGCGAGAATCCCAAAAACGGGCCTAAACTGGAAAAACCTTCCTAGAGGGTTTCCTGTCCTCCAGCAACCTGTTCCCCTTCAACACCCCCAACACCTTCATCAACTGATCTAAGTTCTCCCCAAACAAATGCTTTCCCTTGAAATGAGATTACAGAGATGGACCTTGGATGATAAGTCCGCTGACCAATTACGCAGCCACAGAAGTCTACAAGCCGCCACCGACAGGACCATGCTATGAGCCAATGTATGCGCCAAGTAATACAGCACATCTGCCACATAGGCGATCCCAGCTTCTAAACGGGCCACCTGCAGGGAACCACCATCTCCTGCCGCCATACGGTCCGGAGCCTTCAGCACCCAGCACAGACACGCCCTCTGCATCAGGCTGGCGCATACTGCCACTCAAAGACTCAACACGGAGACCTCAAACATCTGTTTGAGCTGCATCTCCAGCTTGCGGTCTTGAACATCCTTCAGGGTAGTTGCCCCACCACCAGAATTGTCGTCCTCTTTGTAACAGCCAAAACAGCCGCATCCACCTTCAGAACCTTCAGCAGGTCAAGGGCTTCCTCCATCAAGGGATAAAGCTTAAACATTGCTCTGCCCACCTTCAGACCCGCATCCGGGGAGTTCACCAGCTTCCGGATCTTCTTTGGCAAAGGAAAGGCACTTGTGGGCCCTCGAAGCCCATCCAGGACTGGATTGACCCCTTCATTATCAGACTCCTCCTGAGTGACCTTCATGATTAACTCCTCCAAGGCCTGAGGACTCATAGGCCGTAGCTCTTCCTGCCTGAACAAAAGCACCACCTGTGGCTCATCCCCTTCAGACACTGGGAAATCATCTGGATCAGGGTCATCCTTGAAGTCATCCACATCGGGGACTGGCATCGCATCAGGATCCGTCCCGATCGAGAAGGTCCTCCTGTGAGTGATCGGAATCCTCATCACACCTGGAAGTGTCATTGGCTTCCGCCCGATGCAACCCCAGATGCTGAAGGAAATCACTAGCCTCCTGCGAGACCTTCCTGGACTTATCTTAGGGGCAACGGGGCAGAGCTGCAGCCCATTTTCTCCCAGATCATCTCCTGGCTAGGTAGGTCTCATGAACAAAGAGAATAAATTCTCGGGAGAAATACCCCAAATCAGCTTCCCCAGGACCTAGGAGATCATCCATCGAATCCCCCTCACCATTAGAGGCTCTCAACCCCACTGGGGAAAGAGAAGGCTGGAAATCATCATAGCTACCTGCGACATCCTGACCTTCCTCCTCAGCGGGAGAAGAAATGGGTCCGGCCGAACGGAGGCTGGTTTCCTTCCCTGGCCCCCATCGAACAGCCCTCATGCCCCGATCTGCAATCCAGGCAGAGGGACCAGGCGTCCCGCCGTGCCGTGGAGGAGCCACAAGCACAGCCACAGGGCCATTTTGTGCTTTGGCAACATCAGGGCCTCCGTGCGCCACGCAGCGGAGCACCTGCTAGGCCGTCCACAAGATCCAACCTCGGGACTGCAGCCACACGAAAATACCAGCTCCCGCCGGCGCACTCACGCAAACGTGGCCGCCGACTGGCCCACTTACAACAAAAAAACAGTGAGGGAAAGAACAGTCGAGCCCCCCCCCCCCCCCCCCCCCCCCCCCAAGCCTATGTCGGCGTCGCTCACCGCATGAACTCAGAGCCCCGGGCTGTTGGAACACCTGCACAAAGGCAAAATCCTCCACCCCTCAGCACAGGCCAACAGCTCCCGCTGTCCAGGCCCACCAGAGACGACTGAATACAGGCTGCCATGCTGAAAATCTGTTTATTTTCTAATTTTTTTTAACAAGAAAATCTAAAGAAATACTTTCCTGGCAGGATCAGTGGTAACCGAAAGGGGAGCCTCGGAGGCTCGAGGCAGTCAGAACCCCTGGCTATCGGGCCTTCCGGTACGTCGCAGATGAAGCCCAGTCAGCAGGTATCTAACCCCCCTGTCGCCCGGCTCTACCTGAGGGATGGCCCACAAAGGTGCCTAACACCTCAAGGAGCTTCCGTTGCCCCTACTGCCATACACTTAACACCTTAGAATTTTTTTTTTTTTTTATTTACTTATTTTAACTAACACCTAGACTGCAGATTTCCAACTCTACCATTTGCTGGCGTCAGAGAAATACTGAGGGACTGCAGGGAGTACTCTGTTATTTAGCAGTGCATTCAAGTTTTGTTTCTCTGACTGCATCTGCTGGTAGGGATGCAAAACCCACTGGTCTGGACTGATCTGGGTATATTCAGGAAATTATAGATTCATAGGAATTAACATACCTAAGTAATCCAAGATAATACGATTTGTCCATAATCTGTCTCTGCGGTCCTATAGACAAAGAGAATAAAAGTGATATTTTTTTCTACAGCTAACATAACCCTTCCTCTGCTGTCTACATCTCTTTCCCAGTTCTTGCCCCTCTAAGTCAAGACCTGAACTTGCAGACTGAACCTGTCTTCTAGATCAGTGGTTCTCAAATGGTGTGTCGCAACACACAAGTGTGTCGCCAAGAACACGCAGGTGTGTCACCACACTTCTCGGTCCCCCGCTGACCCAGCTGCTCCCCCTACCCAAGCGAAATAGGTCCTCCGCCCGGGCTTAAAATGCTGATAGTCCGGGCAGAACGCGGCAGGACAGCTGGAGTCAGCGGCATCGGCATTCTCTCTTCTCCCTGCCCAGAAGAGGAAGTGGTGAACAGTGGGTGCGTGCGCGGGAAGAAGAGACCATGCTAGTGCAGGCAGCATCTGCCCGAAGAAGAGAAGAGAGGCGCAGCCTGAGGAATGAGCAGCGCGGCTCGGAGAAAAACAAAGAACGTCGTCAACTCCTGCGGCCAATGGGACTCCTTTCTCCGCGAGGGCTGAAAATTAAGTAGGTTGCTGCTTCCTTTAGGGTTAGAAGTGGAGGCTGCTGCTGCCACTGATTCGGGGGAGGGGAGAGAGTGCATGAATGAGCAAGCATGTGTGTTTGAGATCCTGTGTGTGTGTTTATGAGACAGCATGTATGTGAATGATTGAGAGCCTATACATGTGAAAGAGAGTATGTGTGTGATTGAGAGGTGGTTTAGGTGAGGGAGCATGTGAGTATGTGATTGAGAGCGTGTGTGAAAGTGAGAGAAAGATAGCGTGTGTGTCTCTGTGTGATTGAGAACTGGTTTAGCTGAGAGAGCATGTGAGTATGTGATTGAGAGCCTGTGTGTAAATGAGAGAGAGAGAGCATATTTGTAAGTATGTGAATGAGAGTTTGTGTGTGATTGAAAGCCTGTGTGTATAAGCCTGAAAAGATAGACAGCATGTGTGTAAATGTGTAATTAAGAGCCTAAATAAGTGAGAGAGAAAAAGCACGTGTATATGTGAGCGATTGAGAGCCAGTGTGAGAGAGAGAGAGAAGAAAGTTGCAAGCAAACCATCCCTCCTCCTACTAATTCAAAACAATCTCAGGACACCTGATTATCAAGCGTTCCCAGGTATGCAGAGCAAAAAATTTTTTGTATCCTTATTATTTTTCATTACTGGGTCTTTGTGTCTGCTATTTTGAAATATTTTATTGGTATCTAGAAATTTTTTATATGAGTTTTTAATTATTGGATATTCCATTCATCCGCTGTTTAAAATAATCTGTTCTTTTTGTTAGTATGGTTTTATTGCTACTGATTTTATATTCCTTGATTTGTTTTATAAGGATGGGTGATGTTTCTTTTTTTTCCTTTGTTGCACTGTATACAGAGACTCTGGCTTGTTGCGATTTCCAATTCAGTTTTTGTCTGCATGCTTCTAGTTATGCGTTTTTGTCTCTTTATTCTTTGTTAGGTGAGGGTCAGCACATGTGATTCAGGGGAGGTTTTCTGCTGGCGTGTAGTTTCTGTGTAGGGCTCTATAGCAGCCTGACTTAGTCCATTTTCCTAATAGGAGATGTATTGGTGTCTTAAGGCCTGGTGTAATATTTTCAGTGTTGCCTTTTCTTAGGTAAGGTGGTTACTGTTAAGTGCTGGAAATTGGTGCTGTTTTGGTGTGGGCTGTTTACTGTTTATGCAATTTCTGTTCAGACAGAATATGTATCTTTTCCTTGTGACATTCTTAACAATAGAAATAATACTGGACTTTTATTTTTTATTTCCACCGTAAATTGTAATGAGCAGTGTGTCACACATCTGAGCGTGGTCTGTCAGGTGTGTCATGATGGGGAAAAGGTTGAGAACCACTGTTCTAGATTGTTGTATCACTGGGTAAACTCAGTAACTGTAAAGAAAAAAAATTGCAGAGCAGCAGTGCACCATTGACATAGTTTATTAAGGAATGTCTATATTAAATCTTGACATTAAGTTCTTCTGCATTTCACTAAAAAAAAGTCAAAATATCTTGAATTTGATAGGTATGGTTCCAGTTCATTTACAGTAGAAATAATTCTAAAGATTAAACTGTTTCCAATTTAACATGTATTTTTGTAAAACACTATATACAGCCTCTGAGACACAGCAGATCAAATATAAATTGAAAGAAGTTATTTAAGAGTAAGACATTCTTTATATATTTTTGTATGTTCTTTATGGAAAAGAAAGCATTTAAGGGAACACTGTGTCAGTCTCGGGGCATGCATAAATCAGTTTCTCCAAGCGCATGCTTGTTGATACATGCATAAGTCTGTTGTGCCAACTAATATAAGAGCTGATAAGCTGACTCATGCACACACTAGAAAGTAGAGCTGCTTACCTACAACACATGCTCTCAGAGGATAACAGGATGTCAGTCTTCACAAGTCGGTAACATCATCAAATGGCATGGAACTTTTATCTCAAAATTTTAAGAACTTTCAGCTTGCCCCACTGGACATGTTCAGCATGCCATACTACCACACATCCATACTCCTTCAGTCTAATTTGTTAGCTTGTATTTAGACAAGCCAACTCAACAGGGAGGCGGATGAGTTTCGTGAGGACTGACATCCTGCTGTTACAGGTAAGCAACTCTGCTTTCTCTAAGGACAAGCAAGATGGCAATCCTCACAAGTTGGGAATCCCTAGCTACAGACTGCCCTGAACAAAAACAGTGGAAAACCAAGTAGTACACAACCACTTCACTTTCTGAGTTGTGTTCGAAGGTCTGCGGGCTGCCGCTGCAAACTGCCATCCTTACCTTTGTGGCCGGGCCATCCACTCTGCCTCCCGATGCAGCAAAACGCGAACACGCCGCTGAACACCATGCAGCAGGACACCATCAGCCTCAACGTGCTGTACCTCTTCTTAGGTAGGTGTCTGCCCATCGGCCTATTTAAAGGTATTACGGCAGGAAAGTCCTGCGGCGTCACCAGCATTACCCTATATAAGGGCAGTTCCACTGATGCTCCTGCCTCAGAAACAGGTCCACCTACCTTGAGTAGTGCATGTTGCTTTCCAGCTTGTTCCAGCTTTGTCTGCCCAGCCTGTTCCTGCCTTGCCTGCCAAGCCTCCTTCAGCCCTATCCATCCCATTTTCCCTTCCTTGGACGGATACCTGGTTTCACCCCTGCCTGGACTCTGGATACGCCTGATCGCTGTCTGCCTACAACCCTACACTGGCCTTGGACCACATCTCCAGTCATCTACAAAAATCCTCGCTTAGGTCCTGAGTTGCGACCATCACTTCCCGATGGCTTCACTCCGCCTACCTTTCCTTTTCTGCGGCTCCTCCTGCTCTTCACGGATGCCTGGCTGCCGCAGCGTCCGCCTGCCATCCCTCTCCGGCGTCCCCGGACCGGCTTGGGCGCTGCCTCCCACCATGTTCTACAGGTACCTTAGGCGCACGCACCGCACGGCCCTCATTCTTATTTCCTCATTGGCGCGTTCCTCAGGGGCGTCCCTCTGTGATGACGTCACGCTGCCCAGATATTTAAGCCTACACTTTATTGCTAGCCGTTGAGTTAGCAAGGGGAATTCTTACGGATGGGATTTGCTCTCCGTACCCAGCTACTCTGCCTCTCCAACTTCTATTAGATTCTTTCTGCTAACGGGGTGCCCGCTCCTCGGGGACCTCTTTTGCTTCTTTCAGGTCGCTATCAGGTAACCAGTACTCGCTCCTCAAGGGCCCATGTTCCCTGACCCGCTGCCTGCATCTATCTCCTCTTCTACTTGGAAGAATTCGCTACAGACACCATCAGTGAGTACTACTATCATCCACTCCTCAGAGCTGTCTCCCTGGAATCAGGGACTCGCTCCTCGAGGGCCTGCCTCTGTTCCAGCGCCAGTGCCATCTCCTACATGGAGCCGCTGTGTGAGTACTTTGCCAATGAGTCTCCCTGCTCCCAGGGATCTGGTACTCGCTCCTCGAGGGCCAGCTCTCCCTATCTCGGGACTTCTCCATTATTTGGGACTCTGTGAATGTTCTATTGTACTCATTCTCTCAGTTCTCTCCACTACAGCACTGCTACCGGAGGAACCGCTGTTCCAGCGCCTGGGGAATACTAGTCCAGCCGGGCTACATCTTCTACTCACTATTGCCACCTCTGGTGGCTTCTCAAACTCTAAATAAAGATAAATCTGTGTTTGTGTTTCCAAGAGCTGAGCTTGACCTGTGGCCCCTCACGGGACCTCCCCCCATGGACGTGGTCAGCTGCCACAGTGTCCAAGGGTCCACCCAAACCTCACTAATTATAACATCCTGCCAAAGACTCAAAGACTCAAACTGAAGGAAGCATGGGCTGGTAAAGGAGAAGCTTTTGCACAGTCTCTGGTTCTCCTGGGCTAGCTGTTGACAGTAAGAACCTGCAGGAAGGAGCTCTGAAGGTAGAGTCAATCTCACCTCAGTCCAAGGGTCCACAGATACAAACACTTTGGTGGCAAAGAGACTTTTTTCTATACAATTTTCTTTTATAGGAGCAGCCTGGAAGAAAAACAACAGACTAGGAGGGATGGATTTGGGTTCTATACCTCAGATTCCTCAAGACAGACTGGCTGAACCTATTGTTACATCATGAGTCTCAGTCCAAACAATAATGAAATATGAATGTGTGGAGAGAATTCAACATCACAGCTTTGCAGCTCTCCTCCATGGAGACCAATTAGGTGAGCCAATGCTGGTGCCATGGTTCTGACACTATGAGTCTGACATAATCCATCAGATCCAGGTCTGCCTGGGCATAACAGAAGAGGATTCAATCTGTTAGCCAATTAAATAGTGTGCTTGGCAACAGCAATTCCCAGTTTGTTGATGTTAAAAGAAACAAAAAGTTGGATGGACTTTCTATGGGCTTCAGTCCTCTCCCGGTAGAAGCCTAAGGCTCTCTTGCAGTCCAAACTGTACAGCATTTGTTCACCTTTGTGGATGTGTGGCTTGGAAAAAAATGTTGAAAGACCCACTGACTGATTAAGATAGCAGTCTGATACCACTTTAGGAAGAAACTTGGGATGTATTCACAGAACCAATTTATCATGAAACATGTTGTATAAAGTGAATACTGTAAGTCACTAGAGTCTGGAACTCAATGAGACTGCATATCAGAGTCACTGCTACAAAAAATACATTTTAGGTCAGGTACTTCAGTTCACAGGAGGCAGTTGGCTCATAAACAAGTAGATTTTAAAAGTGTTGCTTGCAGAAAAACAGCCCCATACATGCATATGCTCACCGCTTGCAAGCAACGCAAATTTTAAGAAGACCGGAAGTAAGTGCATCAAGAATAAGAAGGCTGAAAAGGGGCAGGGAAAGCAGAGTTGCTTACCTGTATCAGGTGTTCTCACAGGTCAGCAGGATGTTAGTCCTCACATATGGGTAACATCACAGGATGGAGCCCAATCCAAGAACAATTTTGTCAAAGTTTCTAGAATTTTGACTGGCACCTACTGGACATGCCCAGCACATCATGAACCCTGCATCCAGCAGGGATCCCCCTTCAGTCTCGTCTTATAGTAAAAAGTACGTGCGAAAAATAAAATAAGAAAATGTAAACAAACCCAACTCCACGGGGTGGCGGGCAGGTTTCGTGAGGACTAACATCCTGCTGTCCTGTGAAAACACCTGTTACAGGTAAGCAACTCTGCTTTCTCACAGGACAAGCAGGATGGTAGTCCTCACATATGGGTTAGTACCGAGCTGAGGATGCCCGACAATGCACCAAATGCTCCCAAAAACGTGCAACAGGCACAACAACAGGGGTGGAAATTTGGTAAGGAGGGCATCCTGAAGCCTGGACGGGTCCAGTGGAAGGATGTTGGGAAATTAAACTGGAAACAAGTTGTGTAGAACAGACTGGCCAAAGATGGAATCTTGCCTGCCATCCTTATCTAAGCAATTATGAGCTGCGAATGTATGGAGAGAATTCCAGGTAGCAGCTTTACAAATATCAGCAAGCAGCACTGAACATAGGTGCGCTACTGATGTCACCATGGCCCTGACAGAGTGCGCTTACAGCGGAATGCCTGCTTGCTGATAGCAAAAAAAAATGCAGTCCGATAACCAGGAGGAGAAGGTCTGCTTTCCCACAGGATTTCCCAATTTGATGGAATCGAAAGACACAAACAATTGAGTGGATTTCCTGTGGGCCGACGTGCGGTCTAGATAGAAGGCTAGAGAATGTTTGCAGTCCAAAGAATGCAGAGCCTGTTCTCCTGTGTTTGCATGGGGCCTGGGAAAAAAAGTAGGTAGGATAATAGATTGGTTAATATGAAATTCCGATGCTTCCGTCGGTAAAAATTTAGGGTGAGTGCAAAGCACTACCCAGTCATGCAGAATGTTAGTGTAAGGCGGGTAGGTAACTAATGCCTGCAATTCACTAACTCTGCGCACGGACATGATAGTGAGAAGGAAAACTACTTTCCATGTGAGATAACGGAGATCAGAGGAGTGGAGAGGCTCAAACGGAGGTTTCATGAGCCGTCCCAAGACTACGTTAAGATCCCAAGCAGGGGCCGAGGGTGCAGTGGAGGTTTTAAGTGGAGCAAGCCTCTCATAAAGCGCATTACTAAGGGTTGTGTGGAAATAGGAACATCCCCTATGCTTTTATGAAACGCGGCTACCGCGCTGAAATGCACACTGATGGAGGAAGTTTTCAGGCCTGCCTCCGATAGATGCCAGAGATAGTCCAGAAACTTCACTGTGGAACAAGTGAAGGAGTCTAAGGACATGGAAGTGCACCATACTGTAAACCTCTTCCATTTGGAGCAGTAAGACCTTCTCGTGGAATGCTTTCGTGAAGATACCAGGACTCGGGACATCAACTCTGAAAGGTTAAGAGGTTGGAGTATTAACCTTTCAACATCCAGGCAGTCAGAGATAGGTCCTGGAGGTTGGGGTGGCGCAGGCTTCCGTTGTGCTGAGTTATCAGAAGCGGATCCTTCCCCAAAGGAATGTGGCGGCGTACTGATAAATCCTGGAGGATTGGAAACCACACCTGGCATGCCCAGTGAGGAGCTGTCAGAATCATTACGCCCTTGTCCCTCCGTAACTTAACAAGAGTCTTCGATATGAGTGGAAGTGGAGGGTATGCAGAGGAGACTGCTGGCCCACGAGAGGGTGAAAGCATCCCTCGGTTGCGAGTGGTGGCTGCGAGTTAGAGAGCAGAAGTTTTCTACTTTGCGGTTGTGGACTGACGCGAAGAGGTCTATATGAGGGTAACCCCAACATTGGAATATTGTGTCCACTTCCGTGGGGTTGAGAGACCACTCATGCGGAAGAAATGTGCGGCTCAACTTGTCCGCCAACACATTGTCCACGCCCGGCAAGTAGGTGGCTGTGAGGTACATCGAGTGGGAAAGGGCCCATGCACATATCTGTGCAGCTTCCTGACACAGGAGGTAGGAGCCCGTTCCCCCTTGCTTGTTGATGTACCACATCGCCACCTGATTGTCGGTTTGAATCAGGATGGCCTTGTTTGAAAGGCAATCCTGAAAAACCTTGAGGGCATATCTGATCGCCCGAAGCTCTAAAAAATTTATCTGATGTCTGGCTTCCTCTAGAGACCAGGTTCCCCGAGTCTGTAGGTCGTCGACATGAGCACCCCACCCTAGGTTGGAGGCGTCTGTTGTCAAGGTAATTTGAGGTTCTGTAGCCTGAAATGGAAGGCCTTGAAGTAGATTGGAGTGTTGAATCCACCAGGCCAGCGACAGTTGGAGCTGTGTGGTAACGTGAACAATGATGGGCATTGGCTGACAAGCTTGAACCCACTGGGATTTTAGGGTCCACTGCATGACTCTCATGGCTAGGAGGGCCATCGGAGTGACATGCACCGCGAACGCCATGTGACCCAGCAGTATGAGGAAGTGATGAGCAGTTGAGGATACTAGAGTCTGTAAATAATGCGCCAGAGAGGCCAGGGTGAAAGCCTGATCTTGAGGGAGGAAGGCTTTCGCCTGTATAGTGTTTAGTTTGGACCCTATAAAAGATAGGGTTTGAGATGGAACTAGCTTGGATTTTGGATAGTTGATTAGAAACCCTGGGGAGATCAGGGTATGAAGAGTGAGATGCAAGGACGCCAAAGCGGCTTGCTGAGTCGGAGCCCTTATCAACCAATCATCGAGATAAGGGTAGACATGGACACCCTGACTCCTGAGGAAGGCTGCGACTATCACGAGGCACTTGGTGAATACTCGTGGAGCAGACGCTAGGCCAAATGGTAGTACACGGTACTGGAAGTGACGAGGGCTGACCAGGATTCGCAGGAATTTGCGATGAGAAGAAATAATTGAGATGTATGAGTATGCGTCCTGAGATCTAGAGAGCACAGCCAATCTCCTTTTTGTAGAAAAGGAAGGAGAGAACCCAAGGTTACCATCTTGAACTTTTCTCTTTGCAGATACTTGTTTAGGGCGCGAAGGTCCAGAATTGGACAAATGCCACCTGACTTTTTTGGGATGAGGAAATACCGGGAATAGAATCCCTGCCCCTTTGGGAGAGAGGCACTGGTTCTATTGCCCGGGACTGGAGGAGGGTTGAAACCTCCTGTTCCAGAAGGAGAGTGGTCGGACGATCCCCACTTCAGCCGAGGTGGGGAGTCCGCCAGTACAGTCAGGAAGTTGAGGTGGTAACCCTGAGTGACTACCTCAAGTAGCATGTGGCACATTTAAAACTAATCGGAGAAAGTTCTTTTTCACTCAACGCACCATTAAACTCTGGAATTTGTTGCCAGAAAATGTGGTTAGTGCAGTTAGTATAGCTGTGTTTAAAAAAGGATTGGATAAGTTCTTGGAGGAGAAGTCCATTACCTGCTATTAATTAAGTTGACTTAGATAATAACCACCACTATTACTAGCAACTGTAACATGGAATAGACTTAGTTTTTGGGTACTTGCCAGGTTCTTATGGCCTGGATTGGCCACTGTTGGAAACAGGATGCTGGGCTTGATGGACCCTTGGTCTGACCCAGTATGGCATGTTCTTATGTTCTTATAAGTACCCACTGATCGGTGGTGATTGTGTGCCAAATGTTGGTGAAGTGGCACAATTGACCGCCAACCGGTACAGATGGAAGTGGAGGTTGACATATGTTCTCCAGGGAGGAGTCAAAATCCTGATGCTGGGCCCGGCTGAGGAGTAGGTTGGGTCTTCTGAGGTCGGGACTGCCTGGACTGACCTTTTTGATAAGGCTTAGAAGGGCGAACTCGGGAAGCCAGAGGATAATACCTTCTTGGTTTGTAGGCCGGCCGCTTAGAGTCTTGCCTGAATGTCCTCTTGGAGGTGGACGAGAAATCAGCAGGCACTGAAGAAAGTTGACGCAGCGTTTCATAGTGGTCCTTTAGCTGCGCCACAGTCTCCTGGATTTTGTCTCCAAAGAAATTGTCTCCAGCGCAGGGTAGGTCAGCTAACCTGTCCTGTACCTCTGATCTGAAGTCGGAGGATTTCAACCAGGCCCACCTTCTTGCACTAATCCCTGCTGTGGACACCCTAGAGGCAGTGTCAAATATATCGTACGCAGTGCGGACCTCATGCTTACCAGCATCCAGGCCTTTCTGATCTAGAGCATTAAGGTCATCCTGGAATTGGTCAGGTAAAGATTCAGAGAAATCCTGTATCTTCTTAAAAAGGTTTCTGTTATACTGGGTCATGTACAACTGGTAAGAAGCAATGCGAGATTTAAGCATTGAACCATGAAAAACTCGTCTGCCAAAAGCATCTAGGGATTTCTGTTCCTTTCCTGAAGGTATGGAGGAATGAGGTTTGGAATGTCGTGCCTTTTTCTGGGCTGATTCCACAACCACAGAGTGATGATCCAGTTGTGATCTTTGGAACACAGGAGCTGACTGCACAAGATAGGTGGCATCTGTCTTACTGTTGACAGGTGGAACTGAACCTGGATGCTCCCAATTCCTCTTTAGCAGGTCAATTAGGAATTCATGAATGGGAATTGACATGATTTCCGTAGGAGCATCAAGAAACTGGAGTCCTTCCAGCATCTTGTGCCTTGAATCTTCTTCTATCTGAAGCTGAAATGGAATTGTTTCAGACATTTCTTTAATGAAGTTAATAAAGGACAAATCCTCTGGAGGAGAATGCCTTCTCTCTTCAGGGGGAGAGGGCTCAGAAGGCAGATCATCTGTATCCTGGGAAGAATCATCAGTCCAAGGATCATAAGGTTGATCACCAGCTCCCTGAGGATTTTCAGAAGGAAGAAAAGGTGTTAATCCCGAAGGACCAAGCCTAGACATCGATGGTTTTGGAGGCGGCATCGACGGAGGCACAGACGGCATCGATGGTGGCACCGATGGAACCGGCGACATCGATGGATGAGTCGGTGGCAGAATTCCAGACGGCGGTATGGATAGCGGAGTTTCTTAGTCTTCTGATGACACAGGGATTGGCATCGAAGGAAGAGGACATAGTGGTGTTTGATTCCAGCGGTGGAAGTGCACCGAGGAATGCATCCAATCTGCCCAATAGCGGTGTGAGTGCCATGGGAATCTGATCAGTGACCGGCCTGGGCACCGGTATCGGCATCGATGGAGGCTGGAAGCCTTGCAGTGCTTTACCGATGGCCTCTTGGATCATCCGATCTAATTCCTCGCATATGCCTGGGGCAGGGAACCCCGGCACCAGAGTAGGAGACAGCACTGGCATAGCCAGAGGGTCCACTGGTAAAAGTGAAGTCGCGGCTCCCAGCACCGATGAAGGTGGGGAATGCCTTGGTGACACAGTCGCAGAGGAGGATGGGGTCTTCTCTGGACGGGATTTCTTTGTTGGTGGCTCTGTCAACTTTGATGCCAAGGACTTGCCAGGTTCGGCGGACTGAGCCTTCCGATGCCGGTGTCGACACTTTTCACGATGTTCACCTCAGTCCGGTTCTTGAGGAGAAGAGGAGGAAGTTGACACCTTCGGCGTAGTCGATGCCGGTCGGACAGCACCGGTGTCCCGTTGCTGGCGAGAGGTCGATGGCACCGGCTCAGACGAAGTCGAAGCGGTCGATGGAGTCAGGAGTTTTGAATGAAAAAGAAACTCTATCTTCTCCAAACGGGCTTTACGGCCCTTCGGCGTCATTTGGGTACATTTGGTGCAAGTTAGGGTATCATGCTCGGATCCCAGGCACAAAACACAAACTCTATGCGGGTCTGTGATTGTTCGAGGACAATCGGGGCGCCGACGAAAACCCGATGCCATGGCTTCAACAAAAATCTAGCCACGGTACGGTCGATGACCGGTAGGCCTCGAAGGAAAAACTCGACGGGAATCGACCGCAAAGAAGGAAAAAACCTTACCTTTCGACCGCGGAGTACAGATTTCGATAGGGGGACCCCTATAGGGTAGATTTTTGAAAATTTTTAAAGAAGTTCCATGAGGAAAATTCCTCTCAGCTATCTCCAGAGAGCTCCTTAACCCACGTGGCTACTGCTGTGCAGAAAAAAAGAGACTGAAAGGGGACCCCTGCTGGATGCAGGGTTGATGCTGTGCTGGGCATGCCCAGTAGGTGCCAGTCAAAGTTCTAGAAACTTTGACAAAAGTGTTCCATGATTGGGCTCCATCCTGTGATGTCACCCATATGGGAGGACTACCATCCTGCTTGTCCTGTGAGAATAGGCATTATGGGGTGGGACCAAAACATACGTATGTAACCCCTGGATTTTGCAAGGCTGACCGTGGCAATGTGCGCCATGTTACCTGCGTAACTTTACTACTGGTTCTGATGAAGCGCAAGTCTGGAGATTTTGACCCAGATGGATCCTGAACATATGAGAGTGAGAGTGTGAGAGAGTGAGAGTGAGTGCGAGAGAGAGACAGAGACTCGATTAAAGGGTCAATCTGACACTCTCTATATATCCCACCGTAAGAGGGACACGTTCAACTACAGTGGGTTTGGGGGGCCTTACATTTGTCTGCAAGGGCAAAAAGGTCTGTAGATCCTTGTAACATTGTCTCCCCCCCCCCCCCCCCCCCCCCCCCCCAAAAAAAAAACATATGCGCATAAAGCCTCTAACACATACATGCGAGTAAGGATATTTATTTATTTATTTAACATTTTTTTATATACCGAGGTTCTGGTAACAATGTTACCAATCACTTCGGTTTACATATAACATTAGGATGACTAAACATATGATATTTTAAATGGTACATGTGTACATGTACACACAAAATAGAATCAAGTGTATTTTTGCTTGTGTGCCCAAAATGCGAGCTCCTTTTAAAATTAACTTGAAAGTGCTTTCAAAAGTTGGGTCAGTACCACATTGAAGTCCCAAGACATATTGGGAGGCCTAAAGGGAGTAATCAAATTAAGCAAGCTGCACGTGAATTAGTTGTTAACTATTTCAAAAAGTACAAAGACTAAGGAACACCCAATAAAGTTACTGTTGTAAATTTAAAACTAATAAGACATTTTTTTTTTCATTTCTTTATTGTTTTTTTATCACACCGGAACATACTGGTGTCTAACAATGGCACCTATAACCGTAACAACAATGAGAACTCTCTCAACCCCCCCCCCCCCCTCCCTCCCCCCTGCAAGAGCCAGGGTCTACCTTTCACCCTCTCAGGGTGTGGAGACACACATTGCTGAGTCCTTGTACGTATATTTGGTAACGGCAGCAATGAGGATTTGCTTGGAGCGAAGTAGGGATGTCCAAAATTTGTTCCATATGGCATCCAGCGACCCGGCCCTAGCTGACAAGTATTCGTGCTACAGAAGTAGATTCAACTGGGCATGCCAATGACCACCCGTCGGTTGGTCACCTGTAATCCATAGATGCATTATTGTTTGTAGGGCAACCAATAGAGCCTTCTTCAAAAATTTTATTTCATGAATCAAGTGTTCATCAATTGAGTCCTTGATTAGTCGCAATAAGCATAATTTTGGATCTCGAGGGATCGACATCCGCAGCACTTGCCCCAGACTGCTCAACACCTCCTCCCAGAAGAGAACCAACTGGTTACAGTCCCATAAACTGTGAAAGTATGAACCTCTCTCCTTTTGGCATTTCAAACACGTTGGAATCACATAATCCAGCTGCAAACAATCTGGTTCCAGGCATATATATACAGTGAAGGATCTTAA
Organism: Rhinatrema bivittatum; assembly: GCF_901001135.1. Taxonomy (NCBI): domain Eukaryota; kingdom Metazoa; phylum Chordata; class Amphibia; order Gymnophiona; family Rhinatrematidae; genus Rhinatrema; species Rhinatrema bivittatum. Next base: position 468,834,133 of record NC_042615.1, on the reverse strand, counting down.
ATCCTATCTCTCGAATTGCTACATTTTCAGATACCTGATAACATTCCCCCAAAATTATGGAAATATCATCCAATGACAGATACAAACTGGCTTGTATTACCCACTGATTTTGAATGACTCGTAAGGCGGACATATCTGGAAGGCTCCGTAAGGCCTTAGAGATTAAAAATCTCCCTAAACCCCTCCCATGATATTTCCAGTGGTTGTGTTCCAAATAAGGCCTGGATATAATGTCTCGCCTGCAAAAAAGCAAAATAGTCTTTCAGGGGGAGATTAAATAATACCTGGAGATCAGCAAAGCATCGTAACATTCCTGTGTTAGGATCATAAAACTGATAGACTCTTTCCAAGCTCATGCAAGGGAAAAAACAGTTTTTCCAATTAGTCCATCAGTTTGTACAACTGATATTGAGATCTTCAAGATCCCTCTGGTTTTTCATCCTGTAAGCCCCACACTTGACCCCGAACCCTCATGCTGTGCTGAAAGCCCTAAAATTCAAGATCTCCAGACTTGCTCCTCATCAGGACCAGCAGTAGAATTACACCGATAACATGTCAACACAAGTCATGGTCAGTTATGTGCGTAATTCTTGGCCTCACCGTGGAACAACCATGCCCCACCCCTTTTCCCCCCCTTATTCTTGATGTGTGCACAGGTATCTACTCGCGTACTTCGTGGCTTATTAAAATTTGCATTGCTTGTGCAAAGCTCGCATATGTGGCCATTTTTGTGTGAGCAACGCTTTTAAAATCTATCTCTAAGTTTGTACCTGAGGTGACAGAGGATAAAGTGATTTGCCCAAGGTCACAAAGAGCAGCAGTGGGATCCGAACTACTCCCAGATCTGTAGACTTACTCCCAGGAATATGAGTCTGAGCCCGACTGGTATGCCAAGAGAAGAGGACCCAAATCTTGCCCAGCCAGCAAACAAGGCCTCAGAGAGGGAAGCATATGTTTGTTGAGACCTGGACCTCAAAAAGCTCCAACTTCTTAGAGAAGCTTCCCTTCTTGAAGGGCTGGAAATCACCATCAGAGCAAATTACATTGCTGTTGATTCCACTTGAGGAACCAATACCAGTTCTGAGCTGCCAGGCAGCTTTAGGGCCTCTAGTACTGGCTGGATGTTGGTCTGTACCAAAACTGATGCTCTTGATGCAGGTGCACTAATGCTTTGGAGCACTCTGTTCAAGGCCTATTGGCTCACCATGTCCAATTCCTCCTCAAAGATTACCAATGCCAACACAAGTCGGAGGATGGAAGGAAGGCCACACCTTCCTGGGTAACTAGAGGTGAATCAATTGCAGCACCCTTACACAAACACTTGGATCCCTTGAGACTGTTGCGATTCCTAGCAATGCACTGAAGGAAAATTAGTTTCTTACCTGATATTTTCGTTCCTGTAGTACCACGGATCAGTCCAGACTCCTGGGTTTTGCCCTCCCTCTAGCAGATGGAAACAAAGCAGTTATCAAAACAAACTCCGCCTATAAATAGGCTGGAGCCACCTGCAGTATTACTCAATGTCAAAGCAGAATGGAACTCTCAAAACCATCTTAACTATATATAATAAAAGAAACAAACCGATTCACTGAACCCTCCTGAGACCTGAACCTTGAGAATCACTTGAGAACAAAAAATTCAAATCTTTGCCAATCTGAAATAACAAAATACTTAAGAAACGAATGGACTCTCCCTTTCTTCCATGTCTCTGACGGGCGGGATTCTGGACTGATCCGTGGTACTACAGGAACGAAAATTAACAGGTAAGAAACTAATTTTCCTTTCCCTGTATTTACCCGGGATCAGTCCAGACTCCTGGGATGTATCAGAACTTTCTTACCTGGGATGGGATCCGGAGAGGCCAGCTCGAAGCACTCCCTCTCCAAATCCTCCTGGAACTGGAGCCTGGACATTCAATCTGTAATGTCTCGCAAAAGTATGCAAGGATTTCCATGTAGCCGCCCTGCAAATCTCCTGCGGTGATACCATCTGACACTCTGCCCAAGACACCACTTGCGAACAAGTAGAGTGGGCACACAGACCCGTAGGAAAGGATTTACCATGAAGGAGATAGGCCGAACTAATAGCCTCCTTTAGCCAACAAGCTATAGTAGCTTTAGATGCCTGCTGTCCTCGTTTAGGACTGTTCCTCAGCACAAAAAGATGGTCAGTCACACGAAACTCATTGGTAACCTCTAGGTAACGCAGCAAGGCTCTGCAAATGTCGAGCTTCCGCAAGTTGCCAGCCAAAGGATCCGAACAGTTTAACTCCGTGAAGGCCGGCAGCTCCACAGATTGGTTGACATGGAATGAGGAAACCACTTTCGGCAAGAAAGACAGAACCATCCTCAAAGAAACGCCCGAATCCGAAATCCGCAAAAAGGGTTCCCTACAGGAAAGAGCATGGAGTTCCGACACCCTACGAGCCGATGTAATGGCCACCAGAAAAATCACCTTTAAGGTAAGATCTTTTAGAGTTGATCTCTTCAAAGGCTCAAAAGGCACCGAGCAAAGGGCAGTGAGGACTAAATTCAGACTCCATGACGGATAAGGATGCCGAATCGGAGGACACAAGTGTTTTGCTTCCTTAAGGAAACAAACTACATCCAGATGTGCCGCTAACCCTACACCCTGGATGGAGCCACACAAACAACCAAGCGCCACCACCTGCACTCTGAGGGAACTACATGACAAACCCTTAGAAAGACCAGATTGTAGAAAACACAAAACATCAGACACTGAGGCCCGGGTAGGCACGACCTCCCGGTCCAAACACCAAGACTCAAAAACTTTCCATATTCTAACATACGTGAGATTGGTAGAAGTTTTTTGTGATTGGAGAAGCGTAGCTACTACGGCCGGTGAATAGCCTTTCAAAAACCATGCCGCTATACAGAAGCGATAGACTTCCTCCAAACAAACAAGCCCTTGATGCAGCAGGTCTGGGAGAATTGGAAACCGCAGCGGACCATCCACCGCGAGATTGAGAAGGTCCGCAAACCAGGGACATCTCGGCCATTCTGGAGAAATCAGAATGACTTCCGTTGGATGGATCTCTATCCACCTGAGCACTTTGCCGATCAATGGCCAGGGCGGGAAGACATACAGCAGAACCCCGGTGGGCCAAGGCAGTACTAGGGCATCTACCCCTTCTGCTCCCGTCTCTCTGAGACGAGCTTAGAACTGCGCTTTGGCATTCCGAAAAGGTCCATGCTGGACATGCCCCATGCATCACATAGGAGTTGAAAGGCGGTCTCCACCAGCACCCATTCTCCGGGATCTAGGCAGTGACAACTGAGAAAGTCTGCCTGCATATCGTCCATGCCGGCGATGTGAGACGCTGCTATGCTCACCAAGTTTTGTTCTGCCTAGCTGATAAATTGGCGAGCTTCCATCGCCACCGGTTGACTTCTGGTTCCTCCTTGGCAATTGATGTAAGCCTCTGAGGTCGCATTGTCTGAGAGAATTCTGACCAACTTGCCTTGGAGGAGAGGATGGAACACTTGTTACGCCAACCATACCGCCCTGGTTTCCAGTCGATTGATCGACCAGAGCGATTCGACAGGAGAGCAAAGACCTTGCACCGATTTCTCTCGGCATTCTGCTCCCAAACCAGAGAGACTGGCATTCGTGGTGACCATTGTCCAGTCGGGTACCTCCAGGGGAACTCCTTGGGTTAAATTGTCTGTCACCAACCACCAATTGAGACTGGATCGCGCTGCCTCCATAAGCGGCAACGGTAGATGAAAAAGCTCAGAGACTGGGTTCCATCGGGAAAACAAGGCGGACTGTAAAGGCCTCATATGAGCAAAGGTCCAGGGTACCAGTTCTAATGTTGAAGTCATTGACCTGAGAACCTGTAAATAATCTCTGACTCTGAGTGGGTGCTTGCGCATTAAACCTCTTTCTTGGACTTGCAGCTTGGAGATGCGTTCCGTGGTAAGAAAAGCTCTGCTCTGCTGAGTGTCGAATACAGCACCCAAATACTCCATCAACTGAGTGGGATCCAGTCGGCTCTTGGCGAAATTGACCACCCAGCCCAGCGATTGCAGGAGCTGAAGTACTCTCTGAATCGCCTCCTGGGCAAGCGCTTTCGATTTCGCATGAATTAGTCAATCATCCAAGTAAGGATGCACCAGCAATCCTTCCCTGCAGAGATGGGCTGCCACCACCACCATCACCTTGGTGAATGTCCTGGGCGCTGTGGCTAGACCGAAGGGCAGAGCCTGAAACTGAAAATGCTGATCCAGTACCGAAAACTGAAGAAACCGCTGGTGGTCTGACCGAATGCCAATATGAAGATACGCTTCCTTGAGGTCTAAGGATGCTAGAAACTCTCCCTTACTCACCGAGGCAATGACTGACTGGAGCATCTCCATACGAAACCGGGGGACCCAGAGACTTCTATTTACTCTTTTCAGATCCAGAATGGGCCGAAAGGATCCCTGTTTTTTTGGCACTATGAAGTAAATGGAGTAACGGCCTTTCCTTCTTGCCGCCGGAGGCACTGAGACGATCGCCCCTAGTTGCAGAAGTCATTGCAAAGTGTCCTGCACCGCTCTTCGCTTGTTTTCGTAACCGCAGGGAGAAATTAGAAATCGGTCCTAAGGACGCCATGCAAAATCTAAAGCGTAGCCTTCTCTTATCATGGTAAGGACCCACTGGTCCGTCGTTACTTTGGTCCATTCCTCAAAAACAGGGACAGCCTGCCCCTATCTCCGGCACAGAGGAATGGACCTGCGCCCCTTCATTGTGATGATTTTGCACCAGAAGCAGACTGGGAGATACCAGGCCTGCCAAACCGGCGGCCCCAAAAGGACTGGGACCAGGTCTGTTGCCTGTTAGGAGCTTGCCAAAAAGGAGCCGCGGGCGTTGTAGATGGGCGAAATCTTCGATTCCCTCTGAATCTGGCCCGGGAGGAAAAAGAGCCTCTGGATTTTGGTCTATCCTCCGATTACCGATGAATCTTATTCTCCCCCAGAGATTGGATCATATCTTCCAGGTCCTTACCGAAAAGTAGTTTGCCTTTGAAGGGCAAGGACCAAGCTGTGACTTGTGGGAGACATCCACCGACCAGCTTCTCAACCAGAGGAGCCTACGAGCTGAGACAGCTGAAACCATGGATCTGGCCGATGTGCGCAATAGATCATGTGGTGCATCCGCGTTGTATGCCACCGAAGCTTCCAGACGAACTGCCTGGGCCGCCTGTTCATCCGATAAGGCGATGTTAGCTTTCAACTGCTGAATCCAGCGGAGACCCGCTCTTAAGGCGAAATTGCTGCAAACAGCCGCACGCACTCCTAGTGCTGAAACCTCAAAAATCCTTTTAAGTTGCACCTCCAACTTCCTGTCTTGCAGGTCCTCGAGTGCTGTAGCTCCAGTAACCGGGATCGTGGTCTTCTTGGTAACAGCGGACACTGCCGCATCTATCTTGGGTACTCGAAACAGCTCTAAAGCATCCTCTGGCAGAGGATATAGCTTGTCAATGGCTTCACTCTCTTTCAATCCCAGGTCCAGGGTATCCCATTCCCGGAAGAGCAAATCTGTAGCCGAGAAATGAAAGGGAAAGGAAGAAGCAGGGCCTCTCAGACCCAGCATCACCGGATCCATAGCACCCAGTTTAGATTCCTCAGGGGGACCTTCAGTGCCCAGTTCAGATAAAATAGAAAGAATAATCCAGAAACAAAAGACAAAAAAGTCCCCTAAACTAAACACAAGATACCAACTAAGCACACAGCCCAGACTGTAGGTTTTGCACCTCCACCATCTGCTGGAGACAGAGGAATACTGCCAGACTGTAGGTGGCACCACCCTATTTAAAGGCGGAGTTTGTTTTGATAACTGCTCTGTCTCCATCTGCTAGAGGGGGGGCAAAACCCAGGAGTCTGGACTGATCCGGGTACATACAGGGAATGAGCTTTTCTCTCCATGGGAAAATTTTGGGTGTTTCATGGCCACAGCCGCTGCTTCTTGACCTTTGCTCAAGGCTCTCCACTGAAGCACCTCAATGCCAAAATAAAAGAGCCTGAATTCTTGGCATTCTTCAGGAGACTGGAAACAGATGGTCTGTTTCCCTAGCCCTTTCCAGAGCTTGATGTCAAGAGGAAAACAATGCCGATGTACCACCAACTTCTGATGCAGCTCCCAGATCTATCTATATCGATGCCTCGGTTGCCAGCTCCAATGGGCTGGACTTAAGAGTGGCCAAAATGCTTTTCCATGAAAGTGAGCTGAGACCTATACCCCTCAGGGGTCATGGTTGGGCAAAGACAACAACCCCAGACATCATGAAAAGCCCCCAGCCACAGAAGATTTGTATTATAGGGATTTGTAATAGACATGACCCTATCACACAGAGGGTACCTTTCAAAGCTGGTAGTAGGTTTACCCATAAGGGGAACCAATTGAAAATCCAAAGCAGCAAAATCAAATGACTCGATGACTACTTGATGACCAACCAGTGTTCGATGCCCCCTGAGAAAAAAATGAAAGGAACTGACTGAAAAACATACCTAAGAATATCTAAAAAGGAAGAAATAGACCATGGGACTCCGAGATGAAGAGATTCCTGCCAGACTAGGAAGATAAAAAAATCCCATGGAAGCAAGAAGTCAAGACTCTCCCAGCCTTTCTCCCCTCCCCCTTTCTAGCGTGCCGTAGCCTCCCCTCCCCGCCCTTTCACCCCTTAGCAACTTTTCCTCTAAAGTACCCCTGACTTAAAGTACCCTTTTTCCCTTTGCCCCACCCTCATCCCCCCCACTTATCCCCCCCCTTCCGCCCTTTTCCTCCTCGCTCCCTCCCTCTCTGCCCCCCTCCCCTTTATTCAATTGTACAGTAGTGCACATAATTTCTTTATATTGTTCATAGTTCATATGCTAAGCTCATAAGTGCACACGCCTCCCTAACATTGTATATAAGTTCACTTGTATATCTAATTTTAATATGGATAATCAAAATCCATTTCGTTCTACCAAGTTGTATTTCTGTTCGCTGACTCTCCTTCCTTGCACTGTCATATATTATCTATTTAGCCGTCTTTCATCGTTCATTGTAATTTCCTTTCCCAGTTACCTGTAAACCGACATGATGTGTCCTACGAATGCCGGTATATAAAAAGCGTTAAATAAATAAATAAATAAATAAGAAAGCAAACATCTGCATCCAGTGGGCTTCACAGAAAAGATGAGACAGAAGGGGCCCTTGCATGGACATGTGGTAGTATAGTATGCTGCACATGCATAGTGAGGCATGATCAAAATTTCTAGAAATCATGTGATCAAAGTTCCATACTGGGCTCCATCTGATGATGTCACCCATTTGTGAAGACTGTTATCCTGCTTGTCTTCAGGGAAACCCATGATCTAGGTTGGAGAGAAGGACCTATATTGCCCACAAAGAATGCAATTGACCCTTCTTTGTATTCCTATAGGGAGTACACCTTGCAAAACATTTTATTCATGGTTTTAATAAATATATTTGCAGATGGCATTTGTGATGCACTAGTCTTTTCAGCACAAGAAAGAATAATGGGAATATGCTCTGGCCATTCCTAGTTCCTAAATGACTTTAGATACATATAAAGAGCACCAGCAAAGGGTGTCTAGAACACTATAAACAATGCTGAACATAATGTTCTTTGTTTGTCTCGATAATACAGGCCGGATTTATGAAAGTTAATACTCAAATTGCATACTTATGAAATAAGCACTTGACAGTCAGATCTTGGGTGTCACAATAAAGGAAAATACCTTTCATTCCAGTTTTCATTCCACTCAGTCCCTGTTGTGTCACTGGTCGATCTGCAACTTTTATTTGAGCTGACAGCACACCTCCAGGTCCAATGGGACCACCACGAGTACCCGGCCTAGCTGTGCCAGGAGGTATCTGGACAAAGAAAGAAAAGTTATTTGTTCTGTCACCTTGAAAACTATTCTAATATCTTGAATTAGTGTCTTAAAGGAGCAGCATGAATACTTGGCGGTTAAGATTCAATTCAAAAGAAAACCAGTATGGCAGTTTGAGGAGGAACACTATTTGCAGCTTTGAATTCCACCTCCTTTTTCAACTGTTACATATATAGGATTGTATTTCATAGTGTTCAATAACTAAAACTAAGATACCAACTGTGGGCAAGAGGTGTAGGGTTGGGTGGGGGAGGTTATTGTTTTTATTTTGTTTTGGATCTCTGCTGTAAGAGATTAGTTTTATATGGATCTTTTTTTCTTGATGCCTTTTGTTTTCAATTGTTTGTCTTTATGTGGAAAACAATAAAGAAATGACTAAAAAAAAACTATGATACCAGAATATTTTCAAAAGTGCTCAAGAAACGTCTTGAATAGTTCTTGCCAAAAACACTTAATACAGGCTAAGCAGATTTTATAATGGACAAACCTCAGACCATACATGGAAAACTCTTAAGGTTTTACAAAAGATCTGGAAATGAAAACAGTTGCCTTCATTTTGTCAGACGCCCTACCTATGTTCACTGTGAAAAGTGTTTGTGTTTGGAATTTTTAGATGCTAACTTGATATTTGTAAAATTGACACACAACCAGAATGAAAAACAACTTACTATCTAGGAAATTCCCATTAAAGAGAAGCAGGCAGGGTTGTACGCTTTCCTCTCTTCTATTTGCTTTGTCAATGAAACCACTGGCAATTTTGATTAGGGAGCACCAAAACATAAGTGTAAAGTACAAACAGAATCAAGGCAGCACAAGATTGCTCTTTTTGCAGATGATATTTTGGTTTATGTTCAACATTAGCATTCCAGGAAAAATCCTTGAAACAGTTTGGCATGGCATCAGGACAAAATAAAGCAAACTAAAATCAGTGATGTTACCATTAAATATTGACCTACCACTTAAAGCAAAATAATAAATAAAGCTCTTTTTAAGTGGTGCTAGAGCTCACTTAAAGGTCACAGGATTGCACAAGAACCTCTTTCAAATGAATTAAAAATTGCTACTCATGAAAATACAGTAAGACCTTTGGCTCTGGCAGCCATTCCATTTATCTTAGATGGAACTGCAACTCTTAAAATAAAAATAATTTTTTGGAAAATTATTCATAGTTACTATGCTGTCTATTTCAGTACCTGATACAGACAGCATTTGGAGGAGTAAAAGCAAGTTTACTTACCGTAAACGGTGTTTTCCATAGATAGCAGGGAATTTAGCCATGCAGCGTGGGTGACGTCATCCGTGATATCATGAGGAGGAGCTTATTCTCTCAGCTCGAAGAGCTTTGAAGTGCACAAGCACCAGCATTCCTGCACTTCTCGAGCTGTCTCATTTGGTTTTTCCAAGCTAAATGAGAGAGTGTAGGTGTTGAAAAGGAATGGCTGTCCAGGGAGGTGGGAGGGACTGCATGGCTAAATTCCCTGTTATCTACGGAAAACACCATTTATGGTAAGCAAACTTGCTTTTTTCTGTCAATAAGCAGGGCATTTAGCCATGCAGCATGGGAGTCCCAAGCTCATAGGTTGTGCTCAGAAGGTTCTTGATTTTTTATTTTTTTTTTAAATAGCAACCAATGGATTGTGGACAGCCATTACAAGTTTTTAACATTATGTAGAATTGCCAACCCAAGCGAGGAGTCCTCTGCGGATTATTGGTCTAGGCCAGGGGTCAGGAACCTTTTTGGCTGAGAGAGCCATAAACGCCAAATATTTTAAAATGTAATTCCATGAGAGCCATACAATATGTTTAAAACTAAATACAAGTAAATGTGTGCATTTTATGTAAGATCACACTTTTAAAGTACAATAAGTCTCTGAAAATATTACACCAGGCCTTAAGACACCAATACATCTCCTATTAGGAAAACGGACCAAGTCAGGCTGCTATAGAGTCCTACACAGAAACTACACGCCAGCAGAAAACCTCACCTGAATCACGTGCTGTCCCTCACCTAACATAGAATAAAGAGACCAAAACACATAACAAGAAGCATGCAGAAAAAACTGAATTGGAAACTGCAACAAGCCAGAGTCTCTGTATGCAGTGTAACAAAGGAAAAAAGAAACATCACCCATCCTTATAAAACAAATGAAGAAATATAAAATCATCAGTAGTAAAACTGTACTAACAAAAAGAACATATTTCGAAACAGCTGATGAGTAGAATATCCAATAATTAAAAACTCATATAAAACATTTCCAGATACCAACAAAATATTTCAAAATAGCAGACACAAAGACCCAGTAATGAAAAATAATAAGGATACAAAACTTTTTTTGCTCTGCATACCTGGGAACATTTGATATCCAGGTGTCCTGAGATTGTTCTGAATTAGCAGGAGGCGGGGTGGTTTGCTTGGAACTTTCTCCTCTCTCAGTCACATACCAGCGCTCTCTCTCACACTGGCTCTCAAAGACACACCTATACACACATGCTCTCAGTACTCACATATACACATGTTTTTTCTCTCACTTATATAGGCTCTTAATTACACATTTACACACATGCTGTCTATCTTTTCATGCTTACACACACACACAGGCTTTCAATCACATAAATACATGCTGTCTTTTTCTCTCACACACAGACTCTCATTCACATGCTTACAAACATGTCCTCTCTTTCTCTCGTTTAAACACAGGCTCTCAATCACATACTCACATGCTCCATCACCTAAACCAGCTCTCAATCACACACAGACACACAGACACACATGCTGGCGTCTACCTTGGGGCACGCCAGCAGCTCCTTGGTTGCCGGGTCCAGGGGGTACATGCCAGACAAGGCCCAACGCCCTTTGAATGAGGCCTCCGGCGCATTCCACTCCAGATCAATTAGTTGTTGTGCTGCTTGTAGGAGGGGAAAATGGTGGGCCGTTTGACGAAGGCCCTCTAGCAGGGGGTTCATTCTAGGTTCCCCTGGGGTGCCTGGGCCTGGGATAGCCAGCTCCGACAGGCATTGAGAGACCAGGTCCGGGAGATCCTCCTTAGGAAAGAAGCGTCTCATGGTTCGATACAGCTCTATCCCGAGGGAAGTTCTCCCTCCTCGGGGAGCTCGCCTTCTTCCTCAGAGTAATCTGAATTCCCATAAGTGGGGCTCTCAGGTGGCGGGTGTCCGTGCCTAGATCTTGAGGATCCCGGGGCAGGGTCATCCGGAACATATGGGTCCGTTCGGGGATCAGACTGCATCTTGACAAAGGCGTGAATCCCCTTGAATAGTTCCACCCAGGAGAGCAAAGCAGGATCTAGCCTTAGGGGCACCCGGTCTCTCGGGTTCCCCAGCTGCTCAGCTGGGCCTGCTAGATCCGGGGTGTTCCCTGAGGAACTGGCAATTAATCTGGGCTGAGACCGGCCCTGGCCTGGAACTCCCAGGGCCTCTTCACATTGGGCACATAGGGAGTCTGCTTCCTCGCTCCGTGTAGCTCTGAGGTGGCATGCTGAGCAGAGGACTAGAGCTTTTATGTCTGATTCTGGAGGCGCCGCCTCTGAGGACGCATGGGCTCTCATACGCTCCATCGCGTCTGTTATCTCTATGCGCCGTTGCGCTCCCAGCCTAAAGTATGCGCGAGGCTTATGCATGGAGATGTGCGCTAATTAATGCGCCTAACAATGTGCACCTATCAATGTGCGCCTATCAGTGTGCGCTTAACAGTGTGCGCGTAGCAATGTGCGCCTATCAGGGTGCGCCTATCAGTGTGTGTCCCAACCTATCCAATACCACAAGCGCCCGATACCTGTGAACAAGGGCAGATGGCGACGGCGAGCAGGCAGGCAAAATGGCAACCTCCACAGCGGGTCTCCACTTAGGCAGACCCCGGTAATCCTCGCTCTTCGGAGACCAGCAAAAGTAAAAGATGTACGCCTTACCTGATCTTCGGCGCTTCCCGGCTGCAACCCGGGCGGTCTCCGGCTGCGGGGGGAGAGGGTGATTACCGTCACCGCCGCGCTCGAGGAAGTGCACCCGCCGCCTCTAGGCCACGCCTGAACTCGTCTTGCTCAGGGGCCAAGTCCTCACCGCAAACGGATCGGGACCGAGGTGCCTCTCAGCCGCACCCGAGCCCTTCTCACTCGGGGACTAGATCCCTGCCGCGATTCGGCCACCGGACCGAGGCTCTTACCTCTGAGGGACCACGGAAATCACCTCGGGAAACTCAACTGGGGGAGGGACCCAAGGGTATCACCGCAGGAGTGCGGGGCTCGTCTTCAGGTAGGATATCTCTATGAATTTAGACGGTAGAATTTGGAAGCACGCTCAGCGAGCGTGAGGTAGCTCCAAACTGCTTTGGAGACGGAAATTGCTGAGTTGCTGCACTTCCTGCGGGGGTATATGTACCCGTGCTGACGTCAGATCCGTCTCCAACTGCTAGCACGAGCACACTATACCCATTTGTTCTGAGTCCATCTGCTACACGCTAGGAAAGCAGAGTTGCTTACCTATAACAGGTGTTCTCCAAGGACAACAGGATGTTAGTACTCACACATGGGTGACATCATCTGATGGAGCCCCGATGCAGAAAGCTTATGTCAAAGTTTCTAAAACTTTGACTTGCCAAACTGGGAATGCACAGCATGCCCTATACCATACATCCATGTGCGGTCCCTCTTCAGTCTTATAACATACAAATATATAAAAACAAAAATAGGAGACACCTAACTCTGCAGGGTGGCGGGCAGATTTTGTGAGGACTAACATCCTGTTGTCCTCGGAGAACATCTGTTATAGGTAAGCAACTGCTTTCTCCGAGGACAAGCAAGATGGTAGTCCTCACACATGAGTGAATACCTAGCTACAGGCTGCTCCCCAACATAAAAGGGAACAATAGACAACCAAACCAAGTGCCAACGGGCATAACAACAATGGTGCTGTTGGTAATAGAGGGGGAAGAAGCCTGAACCCAAACAACGGGCCCTAGGCGGGAGTTGGTTTCTACACCTCAAATAGATTCCGAAGGCAGACTGGGCAAATCTACTGTCACATCGACCATCCCAATCTAAGCAATAGTGAGATGTGAATGTTTAGAGAGAATGCTACATCACAGCCTTACAGATAGCCTTACAGTTCAGGGAACTGCTCGCAGATGAGCCACCAACACTGCCATGGCTCGGACAGAGTGAGCCTTGACATGACCCCCAAGATGCAGTCCCATCTGGGCATAAAAGAAGGAGATGTAATCTGCTAGCCAATTTGATAGTGATGTTTGGCAAAGGCAATTCCCAACCTGTTTCAATCAAAAGAAACAAAAAATTGGGCTTCTGTCCATTCCAGATAGAAGGCTAAGGCTTACTTGCAGTCAAAACTGTGCAAGGCTCATTCGCCTTGGTGTGAATGGGCCTGGGAAAGATTGTTGGCAAAATGATGGACTGTTTAAGATGGAAATCAGTCATCACGTTAGGCAGGAACTTAGGGTGTATACGAAAGACCACCCTGTCATGATAAAACTTACTGTAATGTGGATAAAATCAAGTTTGCTTATCGTAAATAGTGTTTTCTGTAGATAGCAGAATGACTTTGCCATGCTGTCTGGGACATCTTCCAGGACGGCTGGGGCGGAGCTTCACTAATCTGACAAGAGTTTAGCTCCGTGTGAGGCTGTGCGTACTTTCCCGCATGGCGCCATCTTCCCCTTAGTCAATTTCAAAACAGATCAGCGAAGTGCAAGGTGGAGACTGTCCGGGGAGGCGGGTGGGCCAGCATGACTAATTCATCCTACTATCTATGGAAAACACCATTTACGGTAAGCAACATGCTTTTTTTCCCCCCAGATAAGCAGGCTGAATTAGCCATGCTGTCTGGGTGTCCCCAGCCGAAGGTGAGAGCGCAGTCAGAAGAGATTCTTGTAGATAGCTAGATGGCTTCAAGAAGTCTGACGAGCTGTGCTCAATCCCGTTCACGACAGTGGACAGTCTCTCTATTTGGTGACGGAATAGATTATGGCTCTTCCCATCACTGCATCCGCAGCTGTTTGCTGTCTATGCAGTAATGAGCCATGAACTTATGCAGGGAGGACTATGTGGCTGCCTTGCAAATGTCCTAGATCAGAACCTCACATAGGTGGGCTACTGATGCTGCCATTGCTCTGACTTGATGTGCTTTTGGTGAACTAACTACAATCTCTGATCGTTTGGCATAACAGTATTGAATACAGTGCGAAACCCAAGTGGACAGGGTCCTCTTGGAAACTGGCTGACCCGGAGCATTCAGGTTGAAGGAAACGAACAGCTATGAGGCTCTGGTTTCGGACTATGTTCTCCGCTTATAGAATGCCAAGGTTCATTTCCAGTCCAGCGTATGAAGCCGCTTCTCCCCCTCATTCTTATGTGGTTTCAGGAAGAAGGTCGGCAGGGTGATCGTCTGGTTTATGTGGAAAACCGAGACTACCTTGGGCAGAAAGGGACGGAGGGTCCATAAGGTCACCTTGTCATGATGGAATTCCAGGTATGGCAAATAGTGGTCAAGCACCTGCAGCTCACTGATTCTCCTTGCGGAGGTTAGGGCGATCAAGTATAGCACCTTCCAAGAGAAATATCTCGGATGAGCTGATTCCAAGGGTTTAAAGGGCGGCAGCATTAGCTGGTCCAAAACTATATTGAGATCCCTCGGGACCGATGGTTTGTGGAACAGTAGTTGAAGACGTAGAATGCTCCTCATGAAGCGAGAGAGCAGGGGATGGTTGGAAATTGGCAGTGCTCGGTGGGGCCGGTGACATGAACCCTCACCGACGTCGTTGCCAGTCCCAACTGAAATAGGAAGTCACTCCGGGGAGCATGAAAAGGGGACTATGCCCCTGACATCGCATCAAGTTGCTTATCTCAGCCATTTTCCTTGATAGTTGTGCCTGATGGAGAATTTTCGAGATGCTATTAGAACGTCCTGGACTTCAGAGGATAGCCATAGGTGACTTAACACTGTCCTTTCAATCTCCTTGCTGTAAGGAGAAGGGAGGAGCGCAACGGGTAAAGCAGTGTGCCTCTGTCCTGCGACAGCAGAGTTACGTTGTGGCCCAGCAGAATGGGCAGCTCTGTAGAGAGACGTACAAGATAGATGTACCATGGTTGTCTGGGCCATGCTGGAGCGATCAGGATGAGATTCGCTATGTCTACCATGCACTTCTGTACAGTCCTCGAGATGAGCGGTATCACGGGGGTATGCATATAGAAGTCCTCTCATCCATGGGATGAGGAATGGGTCCGGTGCCAGGCAAGTACAGCTTGGGTACACTGAGCAGAGTGCTTGCACCTTTCTGTTTCCTCTGTCACAAAGAGGTCTCTGTGTGGGAGGCCCCAGATCCGGAAGATGGACTCCGCCACATCTTGGCACAATTCCCGCTTGTGCGGGTGGAAGATCCTCCTTAACGTGTCCGCAGTGGAGTTCTCCTCCTCGGGTAGGTAGGTTGCCTGTAGGATAATTGAGCATTCCTCTGCCCACTCCAGGATGAGCACCACTTCCCTGCACAACACCCAGGAACCTGACACTCCTTTCTTGTTTATGAAGAACATTGCAACCTGATTGTCTGTGTGGATCATGGCTCTTCCTCGCAGGAATCCTTCGAAAGTGTGTAATGCTTTACCAATCGTTCGGAGCTCCAAAAGGTTTATCTGCTGGGTCTTCTCCCAGTGGGACCAGAGTCCCTGCGTATGGATGTAACCTAAGTGGGCCCCCCAACCTGTGTTGAGGCGTCCATGGTGAGAATCAGCTGATGAGCCAGGGAGCTCCGCCCCACCAAAAGGGTTGTGGGGCAGAGCCACCAGTCCAGATCGGATTTCATGCTGCGGGAAAGTCGAATCCAGCAAGACAGCGGTTGGGAGAACTATGTCCACCGAGACTTGAGGCCCCACTGCAGCCGACGGATGTGCAAACAGGTTTGGGGCAAAACGTATATGGCCACCGCCATGTGACTGAGCAAGGTCAAGAGCTGTTGGGCTGACGTGTGAACAGAGTCCCTCATCTGTAGGGCTAGGGTACATAGCACATGGGCCGTGTCCGCTGGCAGAAATGCCTGACCTTGTGCAGTGCTGATACGGGCACCGATGAACTGGAGATTCTGTGTTGGTTGAAGGCTGGATTTCTCTTAGTTGATTATTAATCCCAGACCTTCTAGGCACTGAATTGTTGTGAACAAGTTGTTCTGTAAGGTGCTGGGTTGGGGTGCCACCAGCAAACAATCATCGAGGTATGGAAATAATTGTATTCCCTGTTTCCTGAGTTGGGCCACTGCTACTGCTAAACATTTGGTGAAGACTCTCGGGGCAGACAAGAAACCAAAGGGGAGAACTTTGTATTGGTAGCGATGACTCTTGACCTGAAAACAGAGGTATCGCCATGAGGAAGGGTGCATTGAGGTCTAGCGAGCACATCCAATTGTTAGGTTGAAGAAAGGGCAGGATAGATATGAGAGATGTCATCTTGAATTTCTCTTTGACAAGAAATCTGTTGAGGTCCAAGATGGGGTGCAAGATGAGGTCCAAGATGGGATGCAGTCCTCACGACTTCTTTGGGATTAGGAAGTATTGGGAGTAGAATCCCCGACCCAGATGCGATTTAGGGATCTGACAGATAGAGCATTGTCGGAGCAGCGTAGAGACTTCCTCCTGCAAGCAGCTCTGATTCCCCATGGTGAATTAATGCTCACTCACTCGGTGAGAAAGAATGGGCGCCGTCTTGAAGTGCAGCAAGTAGCCCTCCTTGACTATGAAAAGGACCCAACAGTTGGTGGTAATGGCTTCCCAAGAGGCATAGAAGTGGGAAATTCTCCCCCCACCCCGTGTGTAGCGGTGGAAGGGGCCCTGTTTTTATAAAAACCCTGTTGGGGCTTCAAACTGTTGTTGGTCGGTGGCGGACGTTGTTGCCTTTGGTTCCATTGACGACCTCGGAGCTGTTGCTGTGGTCTCACTTGGGGGGTAGGCTGGCACACAGTATGCAGAATAGGGCCAAAAAGGGCGCCGCTGAAAATTGGCTTTCCTGTATGTTGGGTAATACTTCTTTGAGGCAGACTGGTCCGACGGGGATGCTAGAGGCAGCACGGCAATGTTCTGCTCCTTCAGCTGCGCCACCCTCTCACGGAGCTTGTACCCAAAAAGGTTATCTGGGAGACAAGGGAAGTCTGCCAATTTCTCATGGGCATCCTCATCAATGGCGCTAGCTCTGAGCCATGCCATCCTCCAAGCGGCGATGCCTCCCGCCATGGTGTGAGCCGATATCTCGAAAACCTCGTAGATCATACACAGATGTCGCAGACCTTCCTCTAGGTCATGGAACTGTTGTGGTATTGGGTCTAGTTGTGAGGTGGTGGTGATGAAGGGCTTAAGGGACAGCACGCACTCATAAGTATTGAGTAATGTAAAATTGACATTGCTGAATTTTGGCATTCAGCATCCCCGCCTGGAACGCCCATCTGCCAAAGTCGTCGAGGTATTTGGAGTCATGCCCTGGAAGGGTATTTGAATGGAGGCGTGATTTCTTGGCTCTCTTCATAGCTGACTCTACTACCACAGATGCGTGGACAACTGTACCGTGCTATCGAAAGGAGATTGATTCATTCAGAATTTGAGGTCCGTCTTTCTGGAGGTCGCTAATCCCGAGAAAGGGGACTCCCACATCTTTGTCATCACCGCGTCCAAAACCACATGCGACAGCAGAGCTGTTGGCTCGGCTGGCGTCTCAAAGATTTTCAAGATTACATGGGGGTCCGGTACCTTCCATGTCTCTATGTTTAGCTTGGCCCTCACCCTCTCCACAAACTTGGCGTACGAGAGATCTTCCGGGGGGAGGTCAGTTCCAGCTGCCCCTCTGGGGCGGGGGGGGGGTCTGAAGGGTACCCCGTCAAAGAACCCGGAGATGAAGGCAAAGAAGGAGAGTGACCCGGGACTAGCCTGCTGAATCGTTGGTCCGGGCTGACATCTCCACATGGAGACGAAGGCAATTCCCCTCAGGGAGAGGCCTCTTTTGGAAGTGGGCAAAGCATAACATTGTTTTGATCCTCTACTGAGGAGAGGAATTGGGATAGGATGTTTGAGATCTGGGACACTGCTTAGGAGGCTAGTGTCCCCTGCCCCCTCCCCCCCCGATGCCATCTGGGTGGCACTGCCACCAAGAGAATGTCGGAATAGAGTCCTCAGGACCAGGCTGGCACAAGTTCTGCTGAAGGGGATGGCTTGTGACATTTTCAGAAAGGTTCCTGTAGGCGAGATGTCTCTCTTTTACATCTGGAAACCGATGACATATCTGAAAGGACTGGACTGCAGTATCATAAGGAGCTGGTGGAACTTATGACCGACACTTGATCCTCATCGGAAAACACCAGACCTAAATCTGGGAGGATGCCCCCTTGAGGTTCTGTTGGTGGGGCCAACTCTTTGGAGGAGCCATCCCGGTGGCAAGATCGGGAGTCGTGCATCGAGCTGCGTCATACTTGCATTGGCGCACCCGCTGATGCATTGAGTCAAGTTGACGTATCCTTATGCTTCGGTTTGCTGTGCAAATGTGTTGATGCGTCATGCACTGATTCTTTCTTATGCTTTGGCTCTGACGCAAGTGTAGCATGCCATTTGCGTTTGGACCCAGGCGACGCATCCAGATGGCGCAATGCATCAGCCAAGTGCTTTGGTTGTCCCATGCCAGACGACGCCAGGCACATTGGTGCATCTCCTGCCGCTCTTTGTGCCGTATGCAGGCGCTGTGGGTCGGGTTTTTTTACCCCCTGAGCCTCGAGGCTGTACTGGGGATCTCAAGGAGAAGGCTCTCTTAGACTGCTTTGGTCGGTCCAGTCTGGGCCCCGGGGAGGACTGAGCAGACAGGCGATCTGAGACGGGGGCATAACAGCCGGAGTTTCCTTCTTTGAGCCTCACTATTTTAGCGGCACGCTGCCGCTGAGCCTAGGGGGACATGCAGCCGCAGTCCCGGCAATTGGCCATGTCATGCTCCAAGCCGAGGCACAAATAACAATATTTGTGCCCATCCATGGCTGAGATCATTTTGCTGCACTGGCAAAATTTGAATCCCGATGACCGCAGAGGCACGTTCGGGACCAAAATCAAGATTTCGCCAAAGAATAAACAACAACAACGATGAGAGGAGTGAAGAGCTCCGCGTACAGCCTGCAGCGTGGAAGAAGTCCAAGGGGAAGATGGCACCACGCAGGAAAGTACATGCAGCCTCACACAGAGCAAAGCTCTATCAGCTTAGTCCCAGAAGACGTCCCAGACAGCATGGCTAAGTGAGCCTGCTTATCTGCAGGAAAAGTCATAGGCTAGGAGCTTGCTGACCCTGAGCGCTCAGGTGACTGCCACCAAAAATATGCCCTTCCAGGTCAATAGTTCAGGTCACAAGTATGCAGTGGCTCAAAAGGAGCTTTCATCAACTGAGCTAACACCATGTTCAGGTCCCAAGACACAGCAGGAGGCCTTAGAGGAGGCTTCAATTGAAGCAGGCCCTGCATAAAGCGTACAACTACAGGCTGGACAGATATGGTCATACCATCTACACCATGGTAGAATGTGTTAATTGCACTCAGATGAACTCTAACAAAATTGGTTTTTAAACCAGCCTCTGATAGATGTAGAAGGTAACCAATCAGCTTCGTGTGGGGCAGGAGAACTGATCTAGGGTCTTCTGCTCGCACCACATGGATAACCTCCTCCACTTCAGTCCATAGGACTTTCTAGTGGAACGCTTTCTAGAAACCACCAGAACACAAGACACATCCTCTGAGAGATTGAGTGGTTGCAGGATTAACCTCTCAATATCCAGGATGTGAACGACAGGGCCGGGAGATTGGGATGTCGCAACGTGCCTCAATCGTGCAAGATGAGATCTGGGAAGTCCCCAGACTGATCAGTCTCCGGATGGCAACTCCCATAGGAGTGGAAACCAGCCCTGTCTTGGTCAATAAGGGGCTACAAGGATCATAGTACTCTTGTCCTCACAAAGTTTCAAGAGAGTCTTCGCCACTAAGGGAATCGGAGGATATGCGTACAGAAGACGCAAAAGCGTCCGAGGCTGGTTTGCTGTCTATCCTGTACAGGGAGCAGAACAGAGGCATCTTTCTGTTGCAAGGGGATGTGAAGAGATCCATGTCCAGGCTTCCCCAGAAGCAGAATATCTGATTCGCTACCCCCAATCCAAGGATCACTCGTGGGATCTGAAGGCATGACTCAGTCTATCCATCAGCATGTTCTCCATCCCAACCATAGGAAAGCAACAAACAGAAGGATGCCACAAAAGCGTCTTTTCCAAATTTAATGAAGGAGACGTGAAATAAAATACAAGTGCCCGACTCTGGCCGAGTTTCGCCACCTATGGTGGCTGCCTCAGGGGCTGAACGTTTCAAGAACCGTAATCACGTGATGGTCCGGATAATGTCAACACTGTACTTTCATTTATGCAAGCTATACACCGGCAACGCGCGTCTCCTTGCAGTGAAATGTGAAGAATCTGGACCAGTTACTGACACAGGAGGTACGATCCTTTGCCCTCCTGCTTGTTGATATACCACATTGTCATCTGACTGTTGGTTTGGATCAGGACAACACTTTCTTGGACAGCCAATCTCTGAAAGCCCATAGCACGCACTTGATCACCTGAAGCTCCAGGAACCTGTTCGACAATAGCTTTCTACATGAGCTCCGCAGCTCAGGGTGGACACATCCATGGTTAGGACAATTTGGGGTAGAAGAAATTCAAAGATATTCCCTGTTCCAGATTTGAAAGTACCCACCACTAGGACAAAAAGTCCCAGAGGCACGGCGTGACTCGAATGCAATCCTGGAGGTTTTGCACGGCCTGGCGCAACTGCGACCTCAGGGTCCACTGTGCTCTACACGTGTAAACGTGTCACGGGAGTGACATGGACGGTTGCAGCCATATGGCCCAACAGCCTCAGCATGTGCCAGGCTGACACCTGCTGGTTCTGTTGAATCTCTGTCACGATGATCATCAAATTGATGGCCATCTGACAAGGCAGGAAGGACTTGGACTGAGCCATAACTAGCAGGGCTCCTATAAAGTCCAACTGAAGTGTTGGGCTGAAATGGAACTTCAGGTAGTTGATGATGACCCCTAGCGATTACAATACCCAGATCATCAGGCACATGAACCTTACTGCCCTGCCTGAGAAGTGCTCTTGACTAGCTAATTATCCAGATAAGGGAAAACATGCACTCCCAGTCTGTGAAGGTGCATCCCCACCACGACTAGACACTTCATTAAGACACGTGGGGCCGACGCTAACCCAAATGGCAATACTCTGTCCTGGAAGTGCTGTTTTCCCACCACAAATTGAAGATACTTCCTGTAACCTAGAAAGATCTTGATGTGAGTGTATGCGACCTGCAAATCGAGGGAGCATAGCCAGTACCTTTTTTGCAGGAGGGGACTCAGGGTGCCCAGAGAAACCATTTTGAACTTTTCTTTTTTGAGAAACCTGTTCAAGGTTCTTAGATCTAAGATGGGACAGAGTCCCCCTATTCTCTCTGGAATCAGGAAGTATCGGGAGTAGAATCTGCCCTCTTGCCCTGGTGGGACAGCCTTGACTGCTCTGGCCCTTAAAAGGGTGGACAGCTCCCAAAGCAGTACCTCCTGATGCAGTATTGGCTCCCAAGATGGACACAGAGGAGAATTTGTAGGGATATACAGTAGGTTCAATCAGTAACCCTGGCAGATGATGGACAAAACCCACTGATCTGAGGTTGGACTGGGCCACCAGCTCGCAAAGAAACGTGGCCTGCCCCGAACCCAGTGTCCCAGGTATAAGTGGCTGGCTAATGCGCCCTACGATCCAGTCAAAACCCCGTTCCAGGATTTGACTGGATGGGGTTTGGGAGCTTGCTGCTGCCTGGAATAGCCGCGAGAGCTCATCCTCTGGGAATGGGAGCAAGAGGGCGGAGGATAATACTTTCTCTGGCGGTAGAAAGATTTCCTCTGCCCTTGTCTCGCTGACCTCCTGGCTGAAGAGGGCGGGTCTTAAGTGCTGGAGGAGAATTGCTGGAGGGTGTCATGGTGATCCTACAACTGAGTCACCATGTCCCTCACCTTATCTCCAAAGAGATTCTCTCCCGTGCATGGCAGATGAGGGAGTCGTTCCTGTACCTCCGGTTGGAAATCAGAGGCCCACAACCATGCCATTCTGCGGGTCCTGATTCCCATTGCAGAGACTTGTGTTGCCATCTCTAAATCAACGTAGGTGGAACGCATCTCGTGTTTCCTGCACTCCAGGCCCTGAAGAACCAGAGACAGAAAAGTGTCTTGCAACTGCTGAGGCAGCCGCTCGGCCGCCTCCTGCACCTGCTTCCAGAGGATCATGTAGAGCTGGTAGGAGGTGATGCGGGCAATGAGCATAACTCCCTGAAAAACTTTTTCCCCCCAAGGGTGTCCAGTGCTCTGTGATCTCGTCCCAGAGGCGCCAAGTATGGGTCTGAGCGCGCTTGGCCTTTTTGAGAGTGGATTCGACCACTACTGATTGGTGTGCCAGGTGACACTTTTTGAATCCGGTTGCCTATTGGACGAGGCAAATCCCATCCGCCTTCCTGTTAACAGAAGGAACTGTGAGGGGGGCTCCTAAATCCTCAACAGCAACTCCTTGAAGATTTCATGCACCGGGACACCACAATCTCTTAGGAGCCTCCACAAACTGAAGGATCTCCAGCATCTTGTGCCGGGAATCCTCTTCAGTCATTAACTGAAATGGGATGGCTTCCGACATCGCCCGCACAAAACCTGCGAAAGTCAGGTCCTGGGGGGAGATCTCCTTTGCTCCTCTGGAGGAGAGGGTTCCAAGTCCTCTGAGGAGGATTCTGCAGGGTCAACCCCCCCAAGGATCATAAGGTGCCTCATCCTCGCTGTAATCCACAGGGGATGGAGCCCTAAGTGTCCAGCTTTGTCCAGGGTCATGGACACCGGTGGCACTGGTGCCGGCCCTGGCAAAGCTGGACAGAAAGGGGCTACAGGCCACTGTAGCGGTGCCGGCACTGATGGGGCCTCTTCGGAGGAGGAACTGGCAACGACCACCACATCAGTCGTGGCAACCCGGGAACCGACACCAGCTGGATTGATAAGACACCAATAAGCACATTAAGTACTCCAGCAGCGGTTGCAAAAGAGAAAGCCCGAGCAGTGATACAGTCTGTGCCACTGGCTCGATGCCCTGGAATGCCCGATCAACTGCCAGCTGGAGTCAATGCTCTAACGCCTCCTCAAAAGTTGCTGATGCCAAAACGGACTGGGAAGTAGAAGGATCAGCCAGATCTTTCTTGGAACCTCAAGATGGATTGGCGAATGACACCTGGACCAGGGGAAACCATCGTGGACCCCCGGCATTGATGGAAGATTGGTACTCCTCGCCATGGGGGTCACTTCTGGGGCATCACGGCAAGCACCGGCACCAACCCGAACTTGGCACCATGCATTGAAGGTGACAGTGCCGATGCTTCCTTGGCTTCCCTTGGGGCTCAGCCCCGTCTTTCCCTGGTGCCGACGTCCTCTCCTGGAGAAGACTGACAGCGGTTGGTTCCTGGTGCCCCTATCTACCGGCAGCACCAATAGAACAGAAGGCCCCACTGGTGTCAAGGGCTCGATGTCCATCAGTGCAGCTCCTCTGTCCTTCAGTGTCAATGCCACCGATGCAGATGTTGATGGCTCAGACTTGCTTGCCCCAAAGATAATGACACGAACAGAGAGTGGCAAAAATTCACACGGAGGCTGTGGGCTATCGACAACGGTGGGCACAGAGGCACCACCACCATGAGGAAACGAAGTGAAAAGAAACTTACAAAATTGGGACACGAAGAGGGACACAAATCAAGGAAAAACCATGAAAGGCAGGTTTGCTTGCTGTAAACAGAGTTTCCGTAGATAGCAGAATGAATTAGCCATGCTGTCTGGGAAACGTCGCGACCCGAAGTAGACTGAGTTTCCTCAGTGAGTCACAGAGCTTTGACTCTGTGCAGCTGCACAGTGATCTTCCCGCACATTTCCCTTCTTCTCCTCAGTTTCTTTGTAGCCAAGCGAGAGGTAATAAAAAGGTGTCCTTTGGGGGACCTGTCTAGGGAGGAGGGAGGGATCGGATGGCTAATTTATCCTGCTATCTATGAAAACACCTTTTACGGCAAGCAAACCTGCCTTTTCCTGTCGATAGCAGGGCTGAATTAGCCATGCTGTCCGAGAGTCCCAAGCTCCCGGATTGTGTCCATTTGCTATGTTTTTTTGAAGATCAGGACAGCAACCCATATGGTAGTACACAGTCTCATCGGTTTTGAAGAGTCGACAAGACTGCTGTGCCCAGCGCTGCATCAGAGGTCGCTTGCTGTTGTAGACAATAGTGTGACGTGAAGGTATGGATGGATGACCAAGTTGCCACTTTGCAGATGTCTAGTAATGGAACCTTGTTCAAGTGGGCAACTGATGCTGCAGTGGCACGTATTTGGTGCGCCTGAGGCTTCTTGTGAAGTTTGATTGATCGTTTGTTGTAACAAAATAGAATGCACTGTGATAACCAACTGGCGATGGTTCTCTTAAGAGACGGGTTGACCAGGATCATTTGGATTATAGGAAAGGAAGAGCTGAGAAGGTCTCATAGGAGATTGAGTCCTTTGTTTATAGTAAGCCAGAACCCGTTTACAGTCCAGTGAGTGCAGAAGTTTCTCACGATCATTGGTGTGAGGCTTTGGCATGAAAATGGGCAGAGAGATGGTTTGATTGAGATGGAAAGCGGGAGACCACCTTAGAAAAGAAGATGGGGTGAGGACAAAGGGTAACTTTGTTGTGGTAGAAATCTAAATAAGGAGAGTAGTGAACTAAGGCTTGTAACTCACTTACTCTCCTAGTTGATGTGATGGCCACCGGGAATACTGTTTTCCATGTTAGGTATTTTATGTGACTGGTGTCTAATGGTTCAAAGGGGGGCAGCATTAGCTGCTCCAAGAATGTTTAGGTCCCATGGTACAGGTGGTTTTGTCACCAGTGGTCTGAGAAGAAGCATGCCCTTCATGAATCTGGAGATCAAAGAATGGCTAGAAATGGACAGGCATTTATGAAAGTGATGAAAAGCTGCAATAGCGCTGATATGTACTCGAACAGATGTAGTGGCCAAACCCGCTTGGTAAAGCATTTGAAGATACTCCAGTAGCTTTATGGCGGTGGAGGAGAATGGATCTAGGTTCCGTGGCTTACACCACGGCTGATAACGATGCCATTTGCCAGCATAGTTACATCTGGTTGAAGGCTTCCTGGATGCGATGAGGATATCTTCTACTTGCAAAGGTAGGCCGAGGTGGTTTAATATTTGCCTTTCAATCTCCATGTCGTGAGATGGAGGGATTGATTCATTGGATGGAGGAGGGAGCCTCCTTCCTGTGTTAAAAGCTGCGGATGGTTCTCCAGTGGTATTGGTGAGCATATGGAAAGTCGCATGAGATACGCTTACCATGGTTGTCTTGGCCATGCTGGACCTATGAGGATCATGTCCACTATGTCTTGAGTACATTTCTGAATTGTCCTGGATATGAGCGGTATGGGAGGGTAGGCATACAGTAAGCCCGTCATCCATGGGATGAGAAAGGCATTCGGGGCGTATCAAAGTTTGCTGGGGTAGATTGAGCAAAAGATCCGTGTCTGAGTGTTGATTTCCATGGCAAAGAGGTGACTGTTGGGAAGCCCCATTGATGGAAGATGGTGAGGGCCATATCTCGATTTAAAGTCCATTCATGTGGGTGAAAAATCCTGCATAGGCGGTCCGCCATTACGTTGTCCAGACCCGGAAGGTAAGTGGACTGGAGGGATACCTGGGCTGTATTTGCCCATTGGAGTATTCAAATCACTTCTCTACATAGTATCCATGACCGGACCCTCCTTTGTTTATGTAAAACATGGCGACTTGGTTGTCAGTGTATACCATGAGACGTTTTCCCTGGACTTGAGAAGAGAAGGTCTGAAGTCTGAAGTACCCTCCAGCCTGCGTGTAACTCTAGGAGATTGATTTGGTACGTGGATTCTTGAGGAGACCAAAGTCCCTGAGTTTTTAGGTCGTTGAGATGGGCTCCCCAACCTTTCCTGGAGGCATCTGTTGTGAGTGTTAGCTGATGAGGGGGAAACCTGAAGGGAGCTCCTGAGGATAGGCTGCTGGGAGAGAGCCACCACTGAATGTCTGCTTTCATTGGTTTGATGAGTTGAACTCTGGAGTTGAGGGGCTGCAGGAACTTGACCATTGAGTTTTGAGGCCCCATTGTAAGCAGCACATCTGGAGTCTCGTGTGGGGAACTACATGGATGGCTGCCGCCATGTGGCCCAAAGGTCGAAGAATCTGACATGCTGATGCTTGATTTTGGCTGAATAAGTTCTGCGCTATGCCAGAAAGCATCTGCATTCTGTCCTAGGGAAGGTAGGCTCTCTCTTCTACAGTACTGATGAGAGCTCCTATAAATTGCAGAGTTTGCGTAGGTTGTAGGTGGGATTTCTCATAACTGATGAGAAACCCCAGTGTCTGGAGACAGTTGATCGTGAGTAGAGTGTGTGCTTGTAGCGTAGCTGGATCCGATGCCACTAGCAACCAGTCGCCTAGATAAGGGAATATTTGGATCGATAGTTGTCTGAGATGAGCCACCACCACTGCTAAGCATTTTGTGAATACTCTTGGGGCTGAGAACAGGCCAAATGGCAGAACTTTGTATTGGTAGTGCATGTTCTGAATTTGAAAACAGGGGTAGCGCCACGAAGATGGGTGCATGGGTATATGGGAGTACGCATCCTTCAGGTCGATTAGCTATGCTCTATCGTTGGCCTGTAACAGCAGTAAGATGTTCTTGAGAGAGGTCATCTTGAACTTCTCTTTCTGGATATGTTTTAGTTTTCGTAAATCCAGAATGGGGCAAAGACCCCCTGACTTCTTTGGGATGAGGAAGTATTGGGAATAGAATCCCTGATTTTGTTATTGAAGAGGGATTGATTGAATCGATTTCTGAATCTGCAGATTCGTAACCTCTGCGTTGAGGGATGATGAGTGGGAAGATGTGCTCCATAGAGGAGGTATGTGGGGAAGGGATGGGAGGGTCAGGAAGTTTAAGCGATATCCTTCCTTGATTATGTTGAGCACCCATTGATCTGCGGTGATGGACTCCCAGTTGCTGAAAAAGAAGCGCAGATGTCCTCCTATAAATGCTGGTGGGGTTGGTTCTCTGGCACTCAAAAAGAAGACGGTTGCTTTTGTGGATATGCAGGAGTTTGTTTTGGTTGTCTCTGTTGACGAGACCTGTCCCTTGATTGAGTGGGTCATGAGGAATGCCTTGGTTGACCATATTGCTGAAACCTGTAGGGTATAAACGGTCTGGAGGATGGTCGTTGGTAGGACCTCCTGCGATAGGAAGGAAAGTAAGTTTGCTTACCGTAAATGGTGTTTCCGTAGATAGCAGGATGAATTAGCCATGCTGTATGGGAGAGCATCACGATCCCGAGTAGGCGGAGTTTCCTCAGCCGAGCACAGAGCTTTTGACTCTGTGCGGCTGCGCGGTCGTGTTCCCGCGCGGTTTCCTCACCTCTTCAGTTTCTTTGTAGCCAAGCGAGAGGCGAGTTAGCACATCATGTGTGACATTGGTAGGACTGTCTAGGGAGGAGGGAGGGAACGCATGGCTAATTCATCCTGCTATCTACGGAAACACCATTTACGATAAAGCAAACTTGCTTTTCCCAGTTGAAAGCAGGGCTGAATTAGCCATGCTGTATGGGAGTCCCAAGCTCCCAGGTTGTGTCCCATGTATATATGTCTTTGAAGTGATAGACAACAACCCTTTGAAGTAGTAGACAGTCTTATTTCTATTTCAATGTTGATAAGATTGCTGTGCCCAATGCTGCATCAGAGGTCGTCTGTTGGCACAGGCAATAGTGAGACGTGAAGGTATGAATGGACGACCATGTGGCCGCCTTACATAAGTCAGTTAAGGGAACTTTGTTCAGGTGGGTAACCGATGCTGCAGTGGCGCGGATCTGGTGCGCCTGAGGCTTTGAGATAAGTTTGATGGAACGTTTATTATAGCAAAAATGTATGCATTGCGATAACCAGCTAGCTATAGTCCATTTGGAGACTGGTTGTCCAGGGTTATTCGGATTAAAGGAGAGAAACAGCTGGAAAGGTCTCGAAGTGGATTTAGTCCTTTGTTTATAGTAAGCTAATGCTCTTTTACAGTCTAGTGTACGCAAAAGCTTTTCACGTTCATTAGAATGAGGTTTCGGCATGAAAATCGGTAGAGTTATGGTTTGATTGATATGAAAAAACGATACTATCTTCGGCAAAAAGGAAGGGTGAGGACAAAGGGTTACCTTGTCATGGTAGAATTCTAGATAAGGAGAATAGTGAACCAAGGCTTGGAATTCACTGACTCGTCGTGCAGATGTTATAGCGATGAGAAACACTGTCTTCCATGTTATATATTTAATGTGGCTGGAGTCCAATGGTTCAAAGGGAGGAAGCATTAGTTGTTCCAAAACTACGTTTAAGTCTCATGGTATTGGTGGTTTAGTCACCGGTGGGCGAAGCCGTAACATACCCTTCATGAATCTGGATATTAATGGGTGATTGGAAATTGGAAGTTCGTTAAGAGGTTCATGAAAAGCTGCTATTGCACTGATTTTTAATTTTTAATTTAAAACTTTTCTATACCGTAGCTAAGTTAAATACCATCGCAACAGTTTACATGTAGGCACATATTTAATGTCGATAAAAGTGTACTATAGTACATTCTAACAGGTGCCATTAAAGGTTCAGTTACAATATATCAATATACAGTCATTTAGCGAAGTAGATCATGACCAGATGTACCAAGGTACTTACTCAGGTAGTTTTATTACACATAGTATTATATTTATGCTTATTGTAATGTAGAGTTCATAGACTAATCTACTGTAAAGTCCTAAGTACTGTGTGTCGGTACCTTTCTGTCTTTTCCTGACTAGTTTCGCTCTTTTCACCCGTCTCTTTGTAAAATACTTGTTTAAAAAGCCATGTTTTTAAACTTTTCTTGAATGCCTTGAGATCACTTTGTAGTCTGATGTCTGGAGGCATTGTGTTCCAGATTATGGGTCCTGCTAGTGATAGGGCTCTTTCTCTCACTTGGGTCAGTCTTGCTGTTTTAACTGATGGAATGGTTAGGAGTGCTTTATCTGCTGATCGGAGGTTCCTGTGTGGAGTGTGTACCCGTAATGCTGTGTTTAACCAATCTGATTTCTCATCATAAATTGTGAACTCGTACCAAGGCGGTGGCTAATCCTGCCTCAAAGTATGTGCAGGTACTGTAAAAGTTGAATGGCAGTAGATGAAAAAGGATTTATATTTTTTGGAGTACACCAATTCAAGTACCGGAGCCATTTTCCCTTGTAATTGCGTCTGGATGAAGGTTTCCTTGAAGCAATAAGGATATCTTCTACCTGTGAATTTAGGCCTAAATGGATTAGTATTTGTCTTTTAATCTCCATGCCGTGAGGTGAAGTGATTGATTCATTGGATGAAGCAGAGAGCCCCCTTCCTGGGTCAGAAGACGTGGAAGGTTTTGGAGTGTTATTGGTGTTATCGGTGGACGTATGTAAAATCTCACGAGGTACGCATACCATGGCTATCTTGGCCATGCTGGGGCAATGAGAATCATGTCCAATACATCTTGAATGCATTTCTGAATTGTGCGAGAGATGAGTGGAATGGGACGGTAAGCGTACATTAAGCCTGGTATTCATGGAATGAGAAAGGCATCGGGAGCTAATCATAGGTTGATGGGATAAATGGAGCAGAAGGTTTGGACTTGTCTGTTTGTCTCTGTAGCAAAGAGATCTATTGTGGGAAACCCCCATTGCTGAAAAATGTTTATTGCCACTTCCGGATTTAAAGTCCATTCGTGTGGATGAAAAATTCAACTTAAACGATCTGCTATTACGTTGTCTAGACCCAGAAGATAAGTGGCTTGAATGAATATCTGGGCCTTGATGGCCCAGTGGAGAATTTGAGTTACTTCCTGACACAGTGTCCAGGAACCAGACCCTCCTTCCTTGTTTATGTAAAACATGGCTACTTGGTTGTCTGTGTACATCATTAGACTTAGTCCTCGTATTTGAACTGAGAACGCCTGCAGGGCTTTCCAAATAGCTTGTAACTCTAGCAGATTGATTTGATATGAAGACTGTTGAGGAGTCCACATACCTTGTGTTTTCAGATCGCCCAGGTGGGCTCCCCAACCCTTCCTGGATGCATCTGTGGTGAGCGTGAGCTGATGAGGGGGTCAACGGAAGGGGGCCCCTAAGAAAAGGTTGCTGGGTGAGAGCCACCAGCGAATATCTTCCTTCATTGCGTTGGTAATTTGGATCTTGTAAGTAAGTGGTTGTAGAAATTGAGACCATTGGTTCTTTAGACCCCATTGTAAGCGGCACATGTGTAGTCTGGTGTGGGGAATTACATAGATCGCTGCCGCCGTATGTCCTAGAAGTTGTAGAACCTGGCGTGCTGATGCTTCGTTCTTGTGAAGTAAGCTGTGCGCTAATTTTGTAAGATTTTGCCTTCTGTCCATAGGGAGGTATGCTCTCTGCTCCACTGTATTGATGAGAGCACCTATGAACTGAAGAATATGAATAGGGTCCAGATAAGGAAATATTTGAATCGAAGATTTCCTGAAGTGAGCCACCACCACCGCTAGGCACTTTGTGAATACCCTTGGGGCTGAAAATAGGCTGAAGGACAGAACCCTGTACTGGTAATGTGTATTCTGCACTTGAAAACAGAGGTAACGTCAAGAAGATGGGTGAATTGGTATATGGGAAAATGCATCCTTTAGATCGATGGAACATAGCCAATTGTTGGGCTGGATCAGCAGTAATATGTTCTTGAGAGAAGTCATTTAGAATTTCTCTTTCTGAATATGTTTGTTGAGTGATCGCAGATCCAGAATGGGTCGCAGACCACCTGACTTCTTGGGAATGAGGAAGTATTGGGAATAGTGTGGGAAATATGAGCTTTGCCAGCAAGCCATTTCATCAGGGTTAAACACTAACTTCCCTTCTTCCTGACATTTGCCTGAATAAAAGCATCACTTGTGCTTAAGTCTCTGCCTGGGAAAGGATACCTGACTGTCATGTATTTCTCTAGTTTATAATTAATCCTGATAGCCTGAAAGTAGGGCTGGGTGTTCCCTAGTCAGAGGCAGGACAAAGTCAGGAGGTATAGATTTCAGCAGCCAATGAAATGATCCATGCACACCCCCCTGAGCCAAGCCAATAGTGTAGGGACTCGTCTGTTGCTATGGGGAAAGTAGCCAATCATGTAATGACACATCATCTGCCTTTGTATGAATGTACAATAAAAGGAAGAGCCTCGTGAGGGCTCACCCCTTCTCTTCCTGCCTGCGATGAAAGCTGTCTGAAGTGTGTTCTATGCCTCCATATTCAATATCTGGTGACCCCGACGTGATGATAAACTCCATGCTTATTTCAGCTGGTCAAAGCTTAGGTACGTACTGTTCAACAGATTTGCAATCGTAATATTTTTAAAAAAGTACTTCTTAGTATTTTTAAAGTATTTCTCAGCAAGTTTGTTCCCCACATTCGTGAGCATGGGCAGTGATTTGACTGTACAGCAGAGGCTACATGGCAGGGAGCTGCAGAAAATAATCAATAATCATTATTTCATCACCAGAAGAAAAATAGCGCAAGTCAGCTGGGGGACTTAGAAAAATTAATAAGTGAAATTGCTTGCCGTTGCCCTTGGTATTCAATGGAGGCTGGAACTCTGAATATCCAGAACTGGATTTTAATTGGCAATTGTCTTCATACGGCTCCCAGAGCTCCCATAAAGCAAAGATTAATCTGGCAAAAATGTACAGAGGCCATAGAACACATAGGAGAAAAAAGTTCCAAGACAGCAGTTTCAAACCATGTGCTTTTAGAAGCAGGCAAACTCAATCAGAATACCCTTCCCCCATCTTATGCTCAGTCTCCCTCAGAGACAGCAAATTCTTTGTATCAGCTCTCCATACCCACACCCAAGCCCATTCACACCTTCCCCACTTCTTTAGAAAAGCAGTCCTTGAGAACAATTGAGCTACAACCTGGCCTGGGTGGGGTGATTAGCATTGAACTTCAGCAGAAAGAAAACCTTACAGAAAAAGAATTATTAGAACTTCAAGCTGTGGCTTCCTCTGCGTCCACCTCAGAGAAAAGGCCCCAGGAAACTGAAAACACTGAGGTCAGAAAAACTAGCCTTCCTCCATCTTGCCTGCAACCCCCTTCCCCCACCAACCACTCCCTGTACCCCCATTTGCCATTGCCTGAGACAGTCATTAATTCTGCATCATCAATTTGTCCAGGTAAATTACCATCTCAAACCACTGCTCCCGGTAACAATTTATGTGCTGTGGTCAGCATGGGATTTCACCTAGAACATGGAAATCTCACAAGGGAGGAATTATTGAAAGGGATTCAAGCCTTTCCCATTACAGAAAGAAACAAAGAACTAGGTGTGGCAGCAATAGAGTTGAGTGCCATGAGCAGTGGCTATGCCCCCAGGTCTTCAAAGAAATCAGCGTGTAAGACCTTGGGCCAGGCAGCTGCACTCCTGCATTACAAGCAAAGAAAATATCAATATGAAAAAAAGGATTTAATTAGACTCCTGCGTTACAAGCAAAGAAAATATCACTATGAAAAAAATGATTTAATTATACACTTCAGAGTAATTGAACAAACAGGACAAACTTGGAAAAAATGGTTTCTGTTAATCTTTGATATTCAGTTACAGAGAGTATTTTCCCCACAAAGTGAATGCAGAACCTTATGTTAAAACTGTACTGAAATTTGAATAATATTCTGTGTAAATTACATGTGAAATGTTCACTTCTTGCAAAATTAATTTGGCTCACATTTAAAATGACTCCATTTCTCTGAGATTTAAGTTTATAAGCAATTGCTTGAATTGCCAGCACACAGAACTTGTATTCTTACTGTGATTCTCCCTAAAGTAAATTAAAATAGAATCTGTCTGCAAGGAATCAGCAAGTCCTTGCCAAGCCATTGTCTGTGGTTGATGTTATCTAAATTGTTAAACAATGCTATCTTTAAGTTCCTATTGACTGAAGGATTAATTCCTTGGGTGCAGTTCTTTTCTTTTGAGAAACACTGCTCCTCCCCCCCTTTACTGTCTTTCTGTTAACTCTTGCTTGCCACTCATGGGGGAGGGAGGGAGAACTTTTGAAGAAAAAAAAAAAACTGGACTTAGCCCTGCAGTTTCTCTCTCTAGTTTCTATATGTTATTTAATCTTTTAATACTTTCAAACTTTAGCGTGCAGCAGACAGAGCTGAGCAAACAGCGTGTTTAATTTCCTATTCTAATAGTTATAAGAAGAAATTCTATTCTGATATTCCACATTGAAAGTAAGCTCAGAGTATTATTGATTGCAACCTGGAACAATAGTTGCAATCTATAAAGTAATGATGGGGTCTCCACTAGGAGGCGCTATGTTATTCTACAAGTTATATTATATTATTGTTTTAATAATTCTGTTGTATTTCAAAAAGATTTATACAGAATTCTGAACCTTATAATTTTTACTGACAGAGGTTGCTACATTCTAAAGCAATCCCTCCCAAGCCTTTTCTTGCAAATCCAAATTGATTTTATTAAATTGAATGATAGAATTGATTCTCCAAGGTTAAAAGTAAGAATTTCACTTTAATCCTTACCTTAGTAATTTTTTGCTGTATGCCAGTTTTTAATATTTTCCAGATTTACAGCCTTCCTGCCATGAGGAGATGTGAAGGTGAACACTTAGCAGTTTATTTTAACATTTTTCTAACACCTTTTGACTTTTGACTTTTGATCCTTGATCTAATTTTGTTTTTGATAACTTTTTGATAAGATTTTTAGCTTAAATTATGTGTTATCTGTTGCCTGTCTTGATGTCAAGAAGACTATGAATGAATATTTGCAGGATGGATGAATGTGTGTCAGTTTTGTGTAAATGAATATTTGCAGGATGAATGAATATGAATATATGTCAGTCTTGTGTAACATATGTTTAATGTAATGTCTAATATACTTGTCATTTGTGTTTCTGCTTACTACAAATGACTTTTCCTTTAAATGATTAATTTACACTTATTGCTATTTTACTGAATGAAAATTGATCACTGCATAAAAACTTTCTTGATAATGGGGTTACCCTCTGTTCTGAAAACTGATAATGGCTCTATTTACTGCAGCCATTCCTTTGCATGAATTTTGTCAATAATTGAACATTAAATATTTATTTGGCATCCCCTACACCATCACAGGGCAAGCCATTGTGGAGAGAGCCAATCATACCCTTAAGAGCTCTGGACCAAACAAAAAGAAAAAGGAGGGATTGCCCCTGGATTTTCCCCTAAACAGGACTGGCTGAACAAAGTATTGATCATCTAAACATATCAAATTTAAGACCACAGCCATGAGTAATCATTATGGGACTAGGGTTAGTCACCCACAGCCATCAGTTTTGTATAGAATATTTAATGTCTGGTACCGTCCCGTTCCCTTAAAATGGGGAACGAGGATATGTTTCTCTGCTTGCTTCCACAGGTATCAAGCCGTGGAAAGATGGAAAGGTGTCCAGGTCTACAGGACCCGATCCCAAACTTCTCCATGAGCCTCCACAGCCCTCAGAAGGACAGAGACCGGATTCCTCGCAAAAAGCAGCACCACATGACCTGGAGACAGATCAAGGCCCTATCCAACCAATCTGCACAACTCTTAGAACAGCAAGGCCTTGAGAAAACTCCAGAGAACTTATTAGCCGCCTTTTCTTGCCTGAATGCCAACTCATTAACAATTGTGTTCTGCACCCTCATCTTTTGCCTTATTTCTCCAGCTATGGCGATTTCAGAATAAGGACTCTGACAGAACAACATGTACATCCTCGATGCACAGAACTTTTCACACCTGTTGAATCGAACAGACTGTTGGATCTGCACACACATGCCAACCCAAGCCTGCGGAGAACGACTGATGCATGCTGTACCATTTAACCTTACAGTATGGACTAATTATCCTTTACAGAGAGGTTTCCATTAACTCTCCAGTTAATAATACCATACTACACATTGGTAGCTGTATTCAAGAGACTGCCGCTCTTTGTTGTTGGGACTATGATACAGGGGATGGAAAGGGACTTCAGGTGGGAAATATCCATATTGTAATTGAACTTTTGTATTAATCACTGAACACTTGCATAATTATACCACATATGTATGCAATTGGCAGATTTCAGGATGGGCAGTGGGAGACCCAAGCAGGTACAGAAAGTATAGAGGGGATGAAGGATTTACCTTTTGTAGTTATATAGCCCAAATGATAACCAATGACATGTCCACTAATCTGTTAGGAAACATATGGATGTTATGTGGGCGTAGAGCATATATGCACATTCCCCCCAGATGGAGAGGCAGATGCACTCTAGGCTACATCCTCCCCTCTTACTATGCAGTCAAAAATTTACCCAAAGCAAGGCTCCGTAACAAAAGGGAGGCGATAAATAATCCCATAGAAAAGTTTACAGAAACTCAGGTAGCTAGAAGCCTGTTTCCTCCAATGGGAACAACTATGAATTACAGGGACTTACACATCCTAGCTAACTGGACGACTGCCCTATTTAATCAGACAGTCCATGCATTAAAACTACTTACAACAAATGTCTCTCAGATTAGAGAAGTAGCATTACAGAACAGCTAAACCTTAGAAACCATTTTAGCCTTAAAGGGTGGTGTTTGTGCATTAATTGGATCTCATTGCTGTGTGTACATATCAGACTATAAAGCAAACCTCACACATACCATAGAGCAGATAGAAACCATGGTTGCTGATGCACCATTTTCGGGCAGAATACCTACTTCTCCATGGGATTGGCTATGGTCCTGGCTCCCTGATATTTCTGGTCTCAAAAGGGTGATTTCTATTATAATGACCATAATTGTCTTAATTGTTTACCTGTGATGCTGTATTCAGTGCATACCCAACCCTCATATCCATATTGAAACCTTGCTCTCAGCCCGGATATAAAGATGTCTTGTAAGATGCCTAATAGGGAATCATGAGCCCTGCAGCGTTGGCACACCACGCTGCACCAGCTCTGGGTAATATGGAGATTCAGGAGCTCATCGGCAGCTGGCACACCACGTTGAATCAGCTTTCTTCTCTCCGTAATCCCCCTTCCCCTATTTCCAGCCCATACCAAGACATAACAGATTTCAGTAAGGGTCTAAAGCTTTATTGAGCTGCTTAAACAAAAACAGAAAGGGTGAGATGTGGGAAATATGAGCTTTGCCAGCAAGCCATTTCATCAGGGTTAAACACTAACTTCCCTTCTCCCTGACATTTGCCTGAATAAAAGCATCACTTGTGCTTAAGTCTCTGCCTGGGAAAGGATACCTGACTGTCATGTATTTCTCTAGTTTATAATTAATCCTGATAGCCTGAAAGTAGGGCTGGGTGTTCCCTAGTCAGAGGCAGGACAAAGTCAGGAGGTATAGATTTCAGCAGCCAATGAAATGATCCATGCACACCCCCTGAGCCAAGCCAATAGTGTAGGGACTCGTCTGTTGCTATGGGGAAAGTAGCCAATCATGTAATGACACATCATCTGCCTTTGTATGAATGTACAATAAAAGGAAGAGCCTCGTGAGGGCTCACCCCTTCTCTTCCTGCCTGCGATGAAAGCTGTCTGAAGTGTGTTCTATGCCTCCATATTCAATAAATAGAACACCTGATGATGTTGATAAAGGGGGATAATATGTATGGATTGTTGAAGTTGTAGGCTGGCCAACTCCACTGCAAGGGATGTTGCATGGGACTTTCCCATCCGAGTCGGAGGGATGTGAGGAAGAGAGGGGGTGGACTGAAAGTCCAGATGATATCCATTCTTTGTGATATTGAGAACCCATTGGTCTGTCGTGATAGACTCCCAGTTGTTCAGGAAAAATTGAAGGCGTCCTCCTACGAAATTTGGTGGTGATGTTGGTGGTGGCTGTATCAATTTCAAAAAGACAATGGCTGTTTTTGTTGGGGTGTTGGCGATTGTTTTTGTTCACATTGCTGCCTAGGACGGCCCCTTGAAGCAGGCTGAGATGTATTTCTGTGAGGGACATATGATCGAGGTCTGTATTGAAATAGGGTCTATTGTATGGTTTTGTATAATACTGACGATGGTAAGTATAGAATCACTGTTGAGGTTTGTGAGACTCTGCTGGAGTTGTTAAAGAAAGAAATGCAGCACTTTGTTCCGTCAAATGAGAGATGGTGTCACCAAATTTATCTCCAAAGAGATTGTCTCCTGCGCATGGAATATCAGCAAGGTTTTCATGTACATCCGGTCGAATTGCGCTTGCTCTAAGACAAGCGAGACGTCTGGCAGCTATAGCCGAAGTGGATGCCTTCGCTGATGATTCGAATGGCTCATAAACTGACAGTAGTAAAAGTGTCTGAGACCTTCCTCTATATCCAAAAAGGGTTGTGGAAGTGTCTTGTCTTCTGATAAACAAATTGGATGCAGCTTTTGTAGGGACTCAAAGAGATACTGTGTTGTATAGAATTGATGGTGTTGTATCCTGGTTGCGAGCATGGAAGAGTGGTACAACTTCTTTCCAAAGTCATCCAGACATTTGTTGTCACAGCCAGGTGGCGCATTCGAAAGTAGTTTCGAACGTTTTGCTTTGGACAAAGCCGATTCTACCACAATAGAATGGTGCGGCAGTTGAGAAGTAGTATAAATTGTGGAATTACGCATTTTATACTTGATATCAATCTTCCTGGAAGTTGCCGTTGTTGAAAAGCGGTTTTTCCAGATCTTGAAGAACACATTGTCTAACACTGAATGCGGTGGTAAGGCAGTCGGTTCGGGAGGAGATTCAAATATTTTTAGGATTCCCAGCATTTCTGCCCTGGGATCAGGAACCTTTCCCGTTTCTATTTGGAGGAGATTGCCTACCTTCTCAATAAATTTGGAGTACGTTAAATCCTCCGGAAGAGAATATGGTTCAGGTAAGCCTTCCGGTGGATCCGATAGCATTCCAGTCGAAGAGTTGGAAGAATGGATAGAATCCGGGGAATCTGGACTAAGAAGTGGAACTGCTATCTGTTCTGTGTCTGGTTCCAAAGGTTCGACACTTAAAGTTGAAGATGGTGAATCTTGAGGGGAATCCGGTAGTGGTAGTTGTTTTGAATTTTCTAGATCTTGGAAAAAAGAGGTTAAGGCTTCTGAGATCCTAGTCATTGCCGATGCTGCCAGAGTACCTTGTGGGAGGATGTGTAGCTTTTGTTTTGGGGGTTTTGTTGGAACTGCCGCCAATAAAATGTCTTCAGGCAATGTTCCCCTTAGCTGTGTTCTAGCAGAAATAATAGGAGACAGACGAACCTGTTTGGTTAACGGAACCTGTAGAGCCGGAGAATGTCTCTTAGACCTGGAGACTGAAGAGATACTAGAAAAGGAACTTTCATTTAATGGTGCTCCACCTGATGAAAAGGATTCCGAAGCAGAAAACTGCTCAACATTAACTTCAGAGCTGACATCATTAGAGTGTTTTCTCTTTTCTGTTTTCTTCTTTGGAGTGTGCTCCACTTGCAACGTGTCTTCGCTATACACCTCCTGCGCCTCATGTACTGCGGTCTTTATCTTTGATGCGTCGTGCACTGATTTCTGTGTTTGCGCCGACTTCTGCACCGTAGAAGTGCTGTGCGTCGCCTTTTGCGTCGTAGATATAGTGTGTGAAGCTGTATACACTCCATATGCGCCATGCTTCGACTTCTGCGCCTTAGGTGCACCGTGTGTCGACTTCAGCGGCTTAGGTGCTCCGTGCATTGACTTGTGCGCCATATGTGTGCGTACGTCAACTTGTGCGCCGTAGGTGCGCTGTAAGTGCTCCGTGTGTTGGTTTCCGCGCCGTAGGTGCGCCGTGTATCGGCTTCGGCACCGCAGGTGCGTCGTGTGGCTGTGCGTTTTGCGCCAATCCATGCTTCGTAGATGTAATATGCGCCAATACAAGCCTTATCGATGCGCCATGCTTCGATGCCTGCACTCTGGAAGTGCCGTGCGTCGCTCCATGAGGTTCTTTTATCGGCGCTGGAGATGTCGACGCGTCCCCCGCTTCAATAGTTAGTACTCCTGCTGGAGCCCCGGATTTTTTGAAAGGCCTTGAGGGTGTGTGAGACCCTGGCCCGGTACTAAGGGGGACTCTGTGAAATTTTGATGGGCCCAAAGAAGAAGCCCGCTTTAAGTGGGCCTTACCAGTTTTCGCCGGTCCCGGCGAAAAGTGCCCAGACGATGGTGGGGCCAAGTTGCCGGTCCGTAGTCTATCAATTTT